>NC_142709.1:16252500-16877500 GCF_055471065.1 Atractosteus spatula | reverse complement strand
CGGTAATGAGGGTGCTGCTCCACGGAGTAGGCAGGAGGCGAAATGTGTTTGAAGGATTCAAACAGCACCACTGCTCTGTGTCCCAGAGCCAGCCAGGCAGGACTCATGACTAATTGGAAGAGATTTTAAAAATTCAAATCTGCTATTAAAAAGGTTGACAAAGATAAAATATCATCCTGGGAACTACTGAACAACTGTCAGGTGTCAGAGGTAAGAAAGGTTAACGGTTTGATGAGCTAAATGTGTTTCCGAAAAAGGCCCATGTGCGTTTCACTGTTCATTTTGAAGAAAGTCCAGTGGGTTGACTTTGTCAGTGCGCTTGAGTATTTGAATGCTTGTATCAAGTCCCCATGTAACCTTCGCCATTCAAGACTGAAAAGATTCAGCTCCTTTAGACTGGAAGTATTTACACTGCTGGGCAAAAGTCTTAGACATTCTGCATTGCTGAATTTTATGTGTTCTTCCCTCTTTATGCAGGAACACAATTCAAAAAACAGATTTCTCTTCATGAAGGCTGCTCAGTTTGTTACAGCTGTTCTCTGTCCCATTTGTTATGAAACTAAAGACTCTGTAGTGGAGGATTTATCATGAGGAAAGTCATAAGTGATGTACAGGTGCCTGTTCACTAGTACACTATGGGTATCCCACCTAGTTACCTAGCAAAGACTCTAAACCAGGGGTGTCCAATTCTGGTCCAGAAATGCCAGGGTGTCTGCAGGTCTTCAGCTCATTTTAGGGTCAGGACTGGATACAGCTAAGTAAGCACCCCAGTTAACAGTTCTTAAAGCCATATTGACAAAGTGTTTTGAACAAAGGTTTATAACACCTTTTAATAAAAATGAAGAATCTTAAATATAAAAGCTTAAAAAGTCATAATTTCTTATTAGGAATTCTTACAAATCTGAAAGTTGTGATTACAAATTCATTAAAAGGTTTCCTTGTTTGGACAAAAATAAAAACATCCAAGTGGTCATAATAACAGCAAATGCTTCAAGAATTTGGGCCCAAACTTGAATAAGGGCAATGTGAAATAAATTTCATCTGGACTTCATCAATACTTTAAATTATATGTGTTGCTTGCTTCCCATTGAGCACAAGATTATTTATATGCTTCTCAAAATATTAAAGTATAAATCTTATATATAATACATAATCTTTAAATATATCATCTTGTGGTTAAATCAGAAATTTGTTTATTACTATTTTCTGACAGTATTATTCTGGTGCCTGAGGCTGCACAGTGGAGTAGAAGTCAGGACTGTGGACCTAACCTTCTCCACGTCGCTGCTGTTGGGCCCTCACCTGAGGCATTTCATTTCCAAGGCTACAGTAAACACCCTGCTCTATAAATAGATCTCCAGGTTGTTATTATAAATAAGAATCAATCCTTAATTGACTTGTCTGGTAAAAAATCATGACAGATCACTGAATTGTTATATTAGCATAGTCAAATATCTTTACGGCATTAGAAACTCCAAGTGAAACCATCTTTATTAGTTTACTCATTCTGCCTGCACTGACATGCATTGCTGTTTACATCAATAATGTTGATTCCAGACTGTGATTAGAGTGTAAACTGCAGACTTTATTTGACATTATTGGCAGCCCTGATTCCATGTTTAACTCCCTGCAGATATGGGAGGAATCACCCCAATGGAAAAGGAAACTTTAACAAAGAAAAGCATGCAGAGGAAAAGGCATCTATGTTGGTTTCTTTGTGTTTCCTTTCAACCTGAATTCATCATGGGATGCATTGTAGAGCTCACTGGAAAAAAATTAGGACCCCTCCCCCCCTATTCAAATGAATAGACTCCCAGTGACAGGAAATGCATGGTGGGTTTGAGGAGCAGGAGACGGGCTTCTGCTATATGACCTGACAAGAACAATCCCCAGATTCCAGTGTTGGACCATTAACCATTAACCTTTGCACAGCCTCAAGTGAAGGCAATCCTACTTGAAGAGTAGGGCTGCTTCTATTTCTAATTCCAACAGTATACATGGCATATCCCATTATTGTCACTCACAAGGTCCCATCGAGTTAGTAGGGATTTTTAATAGTTTGACTATTAAGAACAGAGTGGATCCCCAGTGTAATACTGTTTAAAAAGGAGTCAACTTGACTTCCTAGAGGGCTGCAGGACTTTTATTGCCACCAAGTACTTACTGAATTCCTTATCCACCACAAATGTAACACTGCTAACCAAGTCTCAAAGGACTGCATTGCTATTGTACCTCAAATCAAGTCTACAATATAAATGATTGACTTGAAAAAGTCTTGAAAGAAATAAAAAACTGGAGTAATGACTGGATCAAACAAGTTAAGTGAGAGTTTCATTTGAAATCCAAATTAGAAGACTCTTACTCCTAAGCAGTTCCTTTTGTGATCTTGTTTGCTCTGTGCTCAGATCAAAGCCGAGATGATGATAGTTTCAGATTGTGCATTTTTGCTGGGGTTGGGTGGGCTTCAGTTGGCCTGGGTAACCTCAGCTTGCCACTCACAACAGCTGCACTTGAGACCTCTGAGCTGTCTGTGAACTTGCACTGACATCAGTGAGCGATGCCTCACTCAAGCTGGAGCTCAAAGAGTGTGTCAGAAACGGACAAGTGCATGAGTCCTTGTGAAGTCATCAGAAAAACATATAATGTTTATTTACATATTTTTAAACATTTTATTAAGTTCTTAAATATTCATTGCCTCAGTTTCCCATAAAAAGTGTATTTTTTTAATTAAACATAAATGGTTAGAAATATGAACTATATACCAGTAGGGAATTTATAAGAGCTGTAATTCCTTACAATGGCCACAGAGAAGCTGCAACATTATCTTTCAATTATTCTTTCTCCATAACAATTTGACCTTTCTGCAATCAATTAATAAATGGAAACTTAGAAGAAAATAATGTTAAGATGTTTGATCCACTGCATTAATCACCAAGTGATTTTTGCTAGAACATTCTTGAAAGTTCTTAATGCAGTTTTGCCTCCCTTTGAGTGTCCTGATTTGATCCAATACGGGCATAAATGAGAAATGCAGAAAAGAATGAAAATTGTGTGGTTTAAAAATATTAACATTTTCTTTCTTCTGTGAAACCTATGCATGCCCTGTGGACAAGTTAAGGGTTCACAAAAAAAAACTTCATTTCAGCTGGGAAATTGGCAGCTGTGCTAGCTCCTGTCGTACCTTTTGAATTTGTCCAAACACACACACACAGAAAAGAAATTGCAGGCGAAGTCTCCCTTAGAGCTGCTATCTATTTAAATTGAATGGCATGGCAGAAAATGAGTAATAAGAAACAACCAGGGCGATTTCTTTTGAAGAAATATGAGCATCTGATTGTGTTCACAAAACTATTAATTTGTTTTGAGTTATTCGCGTGCGGCACAAAGGCGAGAGAAATTTTGAGAAAGCAGGAAGCGTCTGGTGGATTTCCTATTTGCCTTCATCATTTGTCTCCTCTGAAAACTGGCCCAGGAGACTGAAGAAAAAAAGCAGCAAAGTAAATAAAGAAGGATGGGTCCCCCACCCCTCAGGAAAAGGCCTATTCATGTCATCTGTGTGTCTGTTCATCAGCAGTTGCCACAGTCTGGTGTGCCGCTCGGATCAGCTGTTCCCTTTAATGTGCCGCCTGCGACACAAATCAAACAATGACAGAAGAAACAAAAGCACAGCCATGCTGGTGAGGGCTCACATAATTCAAGTTAATGCAAGACCCAAGCACAGGGAGAAAACAAGCCAGGACAGCAGTAGCAAAGACATACCCAGAGATTTCTTGGTCGTTCAGCATATTGCTTTCACAAAGGGAAATGGGATCCAGTCATTTTATGTCAAAAACAATACTAAGCTGTCACACAGAATCTCATTTCAAAGCCCTGGTGAGAAGCCATTATAGGTGTGGTGTTTGGAGGGCATTCAGACTGTATGCCCTGGACACAGAGTAATTTAAAATGTATAGTAAAGTTCTCCCAAATACCACAGTACTGAGTTTTTAGAGCTATCCACACACTCTCAAGACAGACAATTATTGATTTTGTTCAGTTTGCACAGTTTTGGTCAACAGTTATGTGTACAATTCCAAATTGTGGCGTTCTGCTTTTATTTAAAAAATATTACATCTAACCATTTGCCAAGATCATAATTGAAAAAAAAACTAGTTAAAAGGTCTAAATATTAAAACCACTCAGCATTTAGGATATATGAATATATGTCGTGAGTTAAATTCTCTAGCTTACAGTGACTGTTTAATTTTATTTCTACAAATGTAACTTTTATTTAATCAGATGAGCTGCCTGAAAACAGATTCTCATTGGCGATGACGATGTGGAGACTCATATACGCAGCAGGAAGTTTACTGGAGAAATCTGAGCGGAGCACCTTGCTCAAGGGTACAGCAGAAACACCTTGTATTCCACATTCGAACCCACAGCCCTCCAGTGAGGAGTACAGAGCCCAAGTGACAACACAGCTGACCAAAAATAATAAAATAATAAAAAGAATGAAATTACAGGAGAGACGCTGACCACTGATATGTCAATTAAAATTAAAAAACAAAAAACTGAAAAATAATAAAAGAGTGTGAAGATCTTTAGATATTAAACGGAATCCATTAATATTAATGGGGTGTTGATGTTACATTTGGAACTGAGGACTAGGCTAGACTTTGCTTGAGAGAAGGAAGTTGGTCACGGAGAGCAGAGCAGTCTCCAGCAAGCGCGTCCAGCCTTTCTTCAAGAGGTAAACTGTGGAGACAGTGCTGTTCTGTGAATAGCTAAGAAAATCATAAAGGACACAAGACACAGACACAAGAAGGCCATTCAGCCGTCACGCCAATTTGAAAGTTAGTTTTTTAATTGATCAGCCATCTCTTTAAAAAAAACAGGGTACTGGCTACTGAGGTTTTGAAAAGAAACTTTTTTTTTACGCTAGTTTGGAATAGATCACACGTAATTGTTGTACTAATTGAAAAAAAATGTTTCTACTCTTGAAAATACATCCAGGAAATGTATAAAGAACTCTAGTTTGAACATTACAGATCGATCTACTGAATACTGACAGTTTTTCCTCTGAGCTTAAAGCCCTCACCCTAACTCTTTTCCTAAACCTTACCGATCAACATTTCAACTTACTAGAAAAGCATAAGATTTTACCCTTGTGATATTCTTCATTAATTTTACTGGCCTCCTTTCATGTTGTATCGTTATTATGTGTTATGTTTATACAGTTGTTTAGGCTATTTGCAATTAATGGTTGGTTCTAAAGAAAAAAGCAGAAACCTGTATATCTCTGTAGACCACAGAGAAACGTACTTCAGTTTCTGACAAACTGCTAGTCAAACAGTACATCACAGCTGTTATTCATCCCTCCAAAGACTGAAAACTTAAAAGCAAGGGGAATACCACTTTAGTTACAGGTTTTTGTTTAGTTCAGTTGTTAATTTATTTGTGTGTGTGTTTGCCCGTGGGAAGACACAAAGAAGATTTAACAGTGCCTGATCGACACTTGTCAGCTTTAGTGAGAGCCCTGTATAATGATGAAGATGACAGCAGGTGAGAATGCGCACAGCAGTGCAGGAAACAATTAATGTATGCCTGAGTACTGTAATTGCAATCACACATCATATGCACAAATAGTTTTGTCTACTAAAAAACACGGTCACCACTTATTTTTTACATAACTTCTCAAGCAGATGTCAGATAGTAATGATAGAGACACAAAATGTAAGTAAGTTTGTGTCTCACCATCACTCCATTATAGACAGCAGAGAAGCCCACCAGGTTTATAAAGAGCTGAACAGACTGCTTCCTTCAAGACAGAACTACAGCCGTGGTCACATCTGCTGTGAGAATCACAGCATTCAGAATATTGTGAAGTCTTTGATTAACAGTGTGATTAGAGCAAACCCACAAAAAGGTCATTCACAAACATTCACAGCCTCCCCTCACTGCTGAAGCAAGGCTTTCGCCTTTCATAGACAACGCTTTCTCTCCTGTTCTGACTTTTACTGTAGTGTTTCAGTTTCCCAAAGAACACAGCTGTGCAACAGAAGTTGCACAACATGAAACTCTTGTAACAACGATGAGCACAGAGATTTGAGGTGGCTACATGGGGAAAGTGTTATTTGAAATAAGCAATATCTGTTTCGGGGACAGCTTCACAATATAATATAAGCTAAGCTTGTTTTTTTGTGTTAGACACTAGCAGCACCAGCTGACACATCACTACTTGAAATAATTTTCTTCGTTATTTTTGCTTTCTGGCCTAGAATCAACCTCTCCTTTTAGAGCTACTGACTTCTAAGGGAATTTGCAGACATTTTCTTTATTGCCACTGCTCCCAACGTCACAGTCTTCTTCTGGTTTCTTTCTTCTGCACTGCCTCCCAACTGACTTCATGCCACACAGGCTGTCTGACGGGACTGCGTCTCCTTCACCGAAAATATTTCACCCGAATGTTGCAGGAGTGACTGTGTTCTAGCAGGAGGTCTGATTTTAGAAGGCAAAAAGGTATAGCTTCTCTATAATATGACATCACGTGATCCAGTATAAAAAATGATTGCCTGTCTCTGAATAAATAGCAAAAGAATATTGAAACCCAATCCTCAGAATCCAATTTGTGGAAAGGGTCATTTTAAAAACCCAGGAAAACTAGTAATTAAACATTTCTAGGATAACCCATCTGGCAAACAACAGGCGTATTCAGCTATTTCACCCATTTATTTTGTGTTATTCTTGAGGGTTTCACTCACTGACTTCTGTTGTTGAATTGTTCGCTTGTGAACGTCTTGATCTTCTCTCACATCCTATGTCACCTGTTGTGCAGTAATCCAAGGATCCTCCTTTCTTACCTGGAGCTAGCTGAGTTTATATCTTTTTAATAAAACACACAGAAATCCCATTTGTCATGATTTTCCCATCCATCCATTTTCTATCCTCTACTTCCAATTCAGGGTCATGGGGGAGCCAGGGCCTTTCCAATGGGCACAAGACAGGGTAGGGGAGCTACAATTTAAAAAAATAAATGAAATGCCAATGAGTTAAAAATCCACTGTTTTTATCCCAAGACCGAAGAAATGTGAAAGTAATCAAATCATGGTAAGGCAGACTTAAATTATGTTGCAAATTCTGACCAAGTGAAAAGATTTCCAAGCCCTTATTTAATAAGTGTGTATGAAGATGCAGTGCTGCTGTGTTCACAGGAAAAATGCAGTTAAACCTTGTAACTTTAGCCATGTTAAAAGAACACCCTGCTGGAGTCAAGGTGTCAAGAGCCCAGGTTCCAATTATTATTATTATTATTATTATTATTATTATTATTATTATGATCATCAGACCATCATCGGCCGTGGTCTCACAGAGATTAAACAGCTCTATGAATACTGCTGCTGTGGTAGAACTCTGGCCATCACAAAGGACAGTCACCACCCCTGGTATGAACTCTTCACCCCACTGCCCTGAGGCAAAAATACAAGAGCATACGGACGCTTAGCTTCTATCCATATGCAGTGCAATTGGTGAACACATTTGTCCATGCCCCTCAGACCACACCTACACAATCTACCTCATTATAATTTCTTATATATTGCACATCTGCAGTCATTGTTTACATGTCTGCATTGTTTACATTCAAACTGTTTACTTGTTTACTTGTACATTGTCTACTGTTTGTTTGTATATTGTCTTGATGCACTGTCTGCACTTTGTGTTTTTACACTTTTTTAACCATCGAGAGACTTTCTGTAAGTAAGAATTCCATTGTACCAGTACAATTCCTCAAGTCTGGGCAGATGAAAGAGCTTGTCTGAAGAAAATCCGTGAGGAAAATGAAGTTTCCTCTGCAGCACTGAGTTCAAATTAGCCATTCCAGCGTCATCTGTCGCCTGCCTTTCCAGCACCTTGGACAGCACTAAAAGAATGAAGCCTAGCAAACAATTTGCAGTCGTGAGTTTCAAGATGCAATCCCAAACTCAGCTGCACCTGAGACCACCTTCTGGGTGAGCAGCAGGAATACAACCTCAGACAGTGTGTGTGTGTAACTGCAGTTGTGTATTTATCAGCTCTGCAGGATTCATTCTTGCACAAACATGATGGGTGGTTGTACACTTTTGTATATAGTAACTTATGCACAAATTATTGAGATGTAGAGGAGTGGTGGTTAGGCCTCCAGACTTGGAACTGGAAGACTGTGGACTCATATCCCGAAGGATTTTTAAATTACCTGAGGAATTTAAAATGTAAACAATATCTGAAATTTGTAGGCATGGTTCTCTTTATGAACAATACAATAAACATATATGTTGATATGCTCATTATGTGGCTGAAAGTGCAGAAAGACTCAGTAACTCAGTAGTAAGAAAATGAACAATAAGTCTTAGTGGGTAGTAAAGTTGGGAACAATTCGTGGCTTTTCCAGTAACACAAGACCTTAACATTGTAAGAAACATACAACTGAACATTATCATTCTAATTAATTGATTTGCACTTTTTGTGTGCTTGTTCTGAACATGCTAAATCTTTATAATACAGGAAAATTAGTGCTGTTCTCTAATATTTAGAGAACTCCTCCAAGTTAAGGAAAAATAACTGAAGCTACATATATTCAGTGCTTTCCCTGCAGCTAAAATTGTAACTCCCTTTTTCACAGCATTAAGGATTGTTGTTGATTCGGGATTAGACTTTTCTCAGCACTGAAAAAACAATGAATGCAAACTTTTTTATTTTGCATTTGCTGTAATATATTATCATGAAAATTCCAGCTCTTTCTTTTATCATTCTTGATCTGAAGTATTAAAGGGGAATTGCAATGTTATTTTTTATATTCTAGGGTTAGAAAAAATCAGAATCGATGAGTGCATTTCAAACCACAATGAAAGCAAAATGTACACTGTAACTTGTAAAATTTTACATATTTTACATATTTACATCACAAAATAGACAAACTTTCCAGGTACAGTATGCGCAGCGCCATGTTCTACAATTCAGAGCGCGGCAACAAAACTTCCAGTGATGTGAAGCGGCCCTATCACATTATAAAGAAGCAGGCTTTTAATCCAATAGAAATATTTCTCTCGACTTCAAGACGGTTTTGCCCATAAATGGAACTTGCTTGTTAACTCTGCATGCAGATCACGTTGGAAACTTTCTGTGGTGAAATGTCTGCTGCACAACCTGTACTTATTCGCTCCTACATCACATTACATCAGTCACTACATTGAGCAGGAAGGGTCGGTTCACATCACGATTCGTTCAAACTCTCGCTCTCTCACCCATGGATAGACCAGCGTTTTTTTTTTACAACATGGCAACTCACAGTACTTTCACAGTACTTTTGTGTTTAATTCGAAATTTGTAAAATTTTTCTAGAACATCTATGAATTTAGTTTTAGATTTCATAACCTCTCTGAGAAATTGGGACTGCAGTTCCCTTTTAAAAGAAGGAATGCAAGGAAATTGACCTTCATCATCACACACTCTTCTGAGTGGCTGACCAGTGGTGTTCTGGAACTAATATCACCTTATATCTTTGACATTTTCATAAATTGAGTACATTAACGGGAGATCAGATATTTTTGTGGTATGCACCTGTTCTTTAGTGCCATAATTTGAGAGGAGTACAATAACGTAATGTGGAGTGTGTGCATGTGTCTACCTAAAATGTGTTTTTTGTGTTTACATTCATCTCTGTACTGTGTGGACAAGATGTTTTTCATAAACAGTACAAATGTAGGCTCTAAAATACAATGCAAATGCTCATAACATTTTATATTGTAACAGTGCCATGTGTCCTGGGATAATTTGGTGCTTAATCACACTATCCAAATAAGCCAAAATTGTCAAAGAGAAACAGTACCATGCAGTACCATCTCCTTATCTGAATCTTATTACATAGGCTGTGTGGCCTGTCATAAAACAGTTGTATACAGTTTTTATGAGTATATATTGAATTAAATATATTATATTAATTAAACGGAGGTTCATGAAGGGAGCTGCATCAGCCCCACAGTCGAAACATTGTGTCTCGTTTCTTCTCTTTTCAGCATGGAATAAACTTTTACTTATTCCAAATCTGCAGTTCTCCATTTTGAGTTTACAAAATATGGTGAGTTCACTGTTGGAGATACAACATCTCTCTGTGCACCATTTCACCTTATACTGTATGTCTTCCTTAAACACAGAATATATGTGCAGATATGTCTTTGTTTTGATAAGTATTCAAAGTACACCAGGACAAACTCTGGTCCTGAAGAGCCCCAATCCTGCAGGTTCTGTAGGTCATCATTAAATGTCCACTTCCTAAAGATATGGAACAATTCCATTGTGACGAGTTAAACGGGCAATTTGTTAAATCAAGGAATTTTGAGACCAATTAAGAATTCTTCAGCCCTCAAGGAACAGCTCTTTTAATTTATCAGATTACTTGCTGGATTCATCAATGGCTTGTAGGTGTTGCCAGTTTTTAAAAACAGCTGATCTATAAGACTGTCAGGGGTCTCCAATCCTGGTATCGAAGAGCCCCAGTCCAGTCTTGTAGGCTACTGTTGTATTTCACTCCATCAACATGTCTTATTAAACGGCTAATGAACAAACGAACAGTCCCACTGAGCAGAAGGAAAACCCTCCTGTCTCCCAAACTCAACATTGCAGTCCCATCCTCAACGAAGAGAGAGAGCACTGCAGTCAGATATGTTTCATTGTACAGGGGCTCCACAGCAGGGCGGCATGACCCGTCTGGTGTCTAGGCAAGGAGAAGATGATGGAGATGTAACTGTCAGAGTCTGTAGTAATTGGTCTGTGTTATTTGTCTTTCACATCTTAACCACGTTCGCGTCTAGTAAAAAAATAAAAAGATCACCTACAAAAGACAACATGAAGCCAATCCTTACAAAAACATAAGCTCAGGTTCAAAGATGTATGTCATGTGATTAATGTGTTTAAAAAGTGCTCGGGTGTCCCACCTTAAAATATGTGATTTCATAGTCAATTCATGCAAGGGAAATAATATGTGTACATGATGAATATGTTATGAATACATCCTGATTTCGGGTTTTAAACAGAACAATAGAATTACAAGGTTTTCTTATTTTTATCTCAAAGTGTTTATTCTTCCCATTACAGTTATGCAGAAGATTGGTCCGTTTCGTAGGCATATTTCCAAAGGACCTGAGATTTGAAAATGCTAATAGGATTTCTTTAGCCACTTTCTGCTTTTGTTCAAGATTTGCTCTCTTTATGTTTATATCTTCAAACAACGGTTGCCTGAAATTCCCTAATCATTTATAAGTTGGTGAAAAACTCTTCACCATACCTGTTGTAACTTGTCTGAGTTGCAGCCTTAAATGTATAAGAGTCCTTTGGGAGAACAGCGGGATTTTTCCAAGTTCTGAAAAGCACTGTGTGAAAACAACACCACTCCAACATCGCGCCTAGCCATGGTGCAATTTCCAGACTACAGGTTGACTCTGGCAGTGCCAAAACCTTGTGTTGTTGTCTCATTCTATCAGAGACTGTCCTGCCGTTTCTCTGTCTCATATGGGTTGCCTCTGTGTTTCTCACCACAAACTTTAAAAAGCCTCTACCTATGACAATGGGAGAGGAATTTAAAAGACGTTTAATTTCACCAAGACACACATATTTTTTGTTTTCCCTCACTGGAAGGCCAAGATAGCCCAGGGTGAGAAAAAAAAAAGTGTCTGTCTCTCCCTCTCCTGCTACTCCACAGCCCCCGTTGCTATGGCGACGGTGACGATCGATTAGATGCCATCTGATTCCAACCTCATAAAAAAACAGGCAGCAGATGGCAACCAGGCTGCAAGGTCTCTCTCAGGAGAGAGGAAATGGAGTGAGAGAAAGGAAGACAGCAAGACCAAGAAACAGAAACAAGCAAGCAGGGCTGCATATCGTTAGAAAGAAGCTGCTCGCTTCTGATTGCCCTGAAAAGCTATGAGGTGTTGGGAAAAAAAACTGGACGAGGCCACAATTTACTGCCACGCTCACACATAGAAGCAGTGGGCCGTAGCAGTATTTATACCGTTCATTTCCCAGACAGAGGCCTAGAAATGTGCTGACCTTCCTGTGCAATTAACAAATGAAATGCCTCAGTAGCAGTTGTAGTTCATAGGTCTTCATTGCATGGATGATTAGGCCTTGATAATTTGTCTGTTTTTTAATATCAGCGGGTTCACTGAAGACTGAACAGAAACATATTTTGCCTAGTTATAGATTAATTATATATGTATATAATTGGTTTGTTTGAATAACATGATGTGTTCTCTTCATTTGACTCTATATTTGTTCGAAAATGGATTCTTTTAAATCTTGTCCAAGTTGTTATTTAAGGGTTGGATTATAACATTATCAATATTTGGTCATAGATCTTTCAAACAAGGTGAAAAAAGCAATTCTGCATATTTTAAATTCAAACAAAAAAATATAAAAAGGAGAGGGATTTTTGTTCAAAAAACCTGTCCATTTTTACCTCTTATTGAGTGACACTGGGAGAGGGAGGGAGTCTTTCTGGGCTTCGTTCTGAAATGCCCAGAGGACACAGGCTTTATAGAATGGGATGTCAGTTATATTTTGTTCACTCGAGCCACAGATGTACATATTCATCTAGTCAAAATTGTAGGTCGACTTTACTCAATGTCAGTTCAAACATTTAATTTTCTCTACAGAGCCTGAAAAATTATTCTTTGTCACTTTAATCGTAGGTTCGTACTAGTTTGTTCTTACAGAGCTGAAAATGATCTGATGCCGAGATAGTCTCACAGTATGAGATAAATGTGAAGTTTTAGTTTATAACTGGTATTTTAAAATGATGAGCTTTTTTATTCTTTACATTAATTTCATTAATTGCTTAAAATGCTTATGTCCAACAATGTACATCAAAGCTTCGATAGGCATTCAATGCCCCCCCCCCCAAAAAAAAAGTATTGGAAAAGAAAACTTAATTCTCAGCTTCTACATCTTTAAAAGCTCTACATTCATTTTCCAGGACAGCTTCTTTACGGAAAGATCGTTGTAAGATGGGATGTGGCTTCAACATTGTTTGAACAAATTACCACACTTCCATGTCAAACCCTATGCAAAGTTCTTTCTCTTCAGTTTACCGTATTTCGCTGTATTTTCCAGACCTGAATAAAACAAAAGTGTTCCATTTACAAGAAACAAGAAGTTTTTAATGAGAACTGTTATAAAAGATTGTTTTCAAAAATGCTTTGTTACACTGCAATAATATTGTTTTGCAAATGATTTTGCAATACAGAACAAATTCTGCCAGCATTGGAATGAATAAAGAAAGGAATATTCTGTTTGCCAAATTTACAGAAAAATTGTTTCAGTTATCTGAACAAATAGAGCCGCAATATTTTTAACATGCAGCACACTGGGCAAGGAATTATCTGTAATATGTAGTTATCTGCTCTCTAACAGTATTCATTCTGGACCAATCACTGTTTAAACTGATTGCTCCAAGAGCAAATCTAGTTTTTGGTTTTTTGTACCAAGCAAAAGGAAGAAGAGAGGAAAAGGGCAAAAAAGCAGAGAAAGAAAGAGAGGGGAAGGAAAGCTGATTACAGAAGCAGATGGCTCTCATGCATACAATCCCTTTGAGAGTCACTGATAGCTGGGACAACTTTCCACACCTTAGGTTATGTGCGTTTGGGGGGGGGGGGTTGAATGATGTTTCGGGGGAAACTGAGGAAGACTGAGATGCAGAGCTTTGAGAGTGTGTGCATGTGGAGGAGGGAGGGTGACACGAGGGGTGGGGGGGGCAGTGGGACAGAGGGAACAGTCTCTGGGGTGCACACTCACAGACGACGGAGAGACTGGAAATGAAGGATTTAGGGTTCGTCCAGCAAGCATTATGCAGCAGATGGCAACCAGGCAGGCCTGGCCTTCCCAAGAGGATAAGGCAGGTCCACCGTTGTAGTTCTCACCCCCCCCCACCTCTTCTATTCCTGTATTTCTATATTTATTTATTATTATTTATGGGACAGTGCACCAGGCATCCAGTTGTAGGCAGTGGTCTCCTGTGATTCGGAGGCCTGTGAGGAGACTGAGGCTCTTGCCCCTGCGGTTGTCACCCAGGTGCTCAGTGCTGACTGGGTTCTGCTTGACAGATGACCTCGGAGCTCAGCTGCCTCCACACCTGAGCACAGCCAGAGCAGCCCGCGGTGACAGCCAAGACTGTATGACAGGGCTCACTCACCATGGACAGCAAAGACATCTGCGGGGACAATTACTGCCGTTCGAACAGCCACAGCACCTTGCAAATCTCGTTCTCTGTGGTGCAAAATCTGCTACTCTCCCTGCTCAAACTGCAGCTGAATCAGAAAAATCACTGCTTGTACTAGTCAGTGGCTTTCAATCTCTCCTAATGTGCCTTCTTTAGGAAATGCCTTTGGTTTTTCCAAAGCCTCCTTTGGAGTTTTTTACGTGCTTCAAATGCCAAATCAATAGTTATTATACCCTGGAACATTTTGATGTACGTTTCATGCGGAATTCTGGGATATTGTATTTGTATAAATTGGCTCACTGTTAAGGCTGTTACTTTTGGAGTCTGACCTCTGTTACTTATGAGGCGAGAGAGAGATAACAATAAGAACTGAACTAGAGGATCACTCATAGGATACTAAATAAGATCCTAAGGAATAGGCAGTTAGTTTAGAAAAGGTAAGTCTTCTTCAATGACAGTAAGTTGGTAGTCACAAGAATAATGAAAACGTATAAAGCATACAATATAGTGTATGTAGATTACTCTATATGTATATATAGAAATGTATGTACTTGGATTGATAATTTGTTAATGGATATAAATATCCATGGATAGAACATTAAGTGTACAGGGGTAAATATTCAAAGTGAGAGCAATGAAAGTCACAGAGTACCACAGGACCTGTACTAGGATGACTACTCTTCCTAGTTTAGATCATGTTAATGATCTAGATTCTCTTACAGTTAATAAACTAGTCATGTTTGCAGATGATTACAAAAATTTAAGACAAGAAAAACACCAGCCAGATGACATCTTATGTAGATAAGTGCAGGGTGTTGCATGCAGGTATTGCTAGACCTAAGCACCTGGACTGACCTTACCGGACCAAACACCAGGCCTGCGTCTGTTTGACCTGAACTCGATCAGGCAGCCCAGCCACGCTGAGCTCAGCTCTAGCACTCTAGCACTGTCCCAACAATTTACGCATCCCACAACATAAGATACATCCATCCATTTCTCTGACTGTTTTATCCAATACAGGATCCCAGGGGAGCCGGAGCATATCCTTGCAAGCACTGGGTACAAGGCCGGATACACCCTTGATGGGATGCCAGTCCATAGCAGGACACACAGACACACTCACACCAGAAACCAATTTAACTAACAGCATGTTTTTGGACTGTGGGAGGAAAACAGGGCGTTCAGAGGAAACCCACATGAACATGGGGAGAACATACAAACTTCATGCAGGTAGCACTTCAGGTCTGAAATTACACATAGAGCCCTGAGTGCTATGAGGTGGCATTGCTAACCAGTGCTCCACTGTGCCACCCATGATATAAAATTCATTTAAAAATTAAGATTTATTATTTAACTAGGATTATTTTAACCCATGCAATATCTACAGTATTATTCCCCTCTCAGCCCAATCTCACTCGTGCTTATGTAACATTTAACATATGGGAGTATGATTGTCTCCTCTGGAGACATAAGCAAGTTTTTAGACTGTTTTGGTTGCCGTCATGTTATGAGATGAGAATAATAATCCCTTTGGGATCGACAGCTCAAAAACGTCCATGCTTATTTGTTTTTTACCTAGAAGGCTCAAAGAGCCCTTGTGATCAGAGTTACACTTTTGTTCAATAGATGGCTCTCGCTAAAGTATAGACCAGTATAGGCCAGACATGTTTGTAAGAGATTGAGCTCATGGGACAGTGCATAGTGCATCATGGAAACAGGCTGACACAGACAAATAACTGCACAGGCAGGCTGGGTTTTGCTTCTGTATTCCAGACAAAACCTTAAACTAAAACATTTAGCCTGATGCAGCACAAGTAGCAGACAGGGTGTGAGAAATGCATTCATATTGGTTTAATACAGTTCACTGGGACTCCTGGTCAGACAACTTACTCATTACCTTTGGTAATGTTCCTTACCAAAATAAACGAGATACACAGTCTTTACAAAGACTTTTTAAACAACCTGAAGTAGCTTTCATTATAAAGGCCCATTGAAGAGATGGAAAAGAGCTGGAAATCCCACTCATTTGCTGTTTTCAATAACTACTACTATTAATGCTAACGTCATATTATAGAAGACACCATCTATTTGTTTTAGGATATTTACAATACATCTCTGATTTTGTCCATATTTGTATTGTGATATTTCATTTTTAACAATCAATAGATTACTTTTCAATCCCTGGTGAGTTGTTCAGTACAGTGAAAAAATGATACAGAAAGTACACTGAATTCTGAGATATGTATTTCGATCGCATAGAAAGTAAACATAAACAAATTTAAATGCACATAAATTACTTTTAAAATTATACCACCCACCCAACAGTACATGCCACATTTTAGAAACCTCTTTGTTTCCTGCAAGCACTGCTATTATTGACAACTGTCAATAAGCAAAAAGCCAAGTTCTTAAGTGGATATATGTGACATGAAAATGTACTGTATACTGATGCAGAAGTATGTAGACTTACTACAAATATTTTTTTTCAATTGAAAACAACTCAAGTATTGAAACGTGGTTGTTTGGGGGCATATGGTCTATACTCTAAAACAAATATGAAGAACATGGGCATTTCTTTTACATGATTGTCCTCATTCTTTACAGTCTAGTACAGTATGGCAACTGGGAATTTTGTTGTTTTTTAAAAGAGGTACATATCCTGTGCGTTACTGTTTTCTTTTTTGTAATTTGCCATCTCCTTCTGAACTTTCCAAACTACCCATAGACAATTCGACAGCCTCATTCCTCATACTTCCTGCAGAAGAAGGAAAATGCCAAACCCTGATGCTATTCTCAAACTGAGTTAAAATCCTTCTCCAACCTGAACCTTCTCAGCAAGAGTAGCAAGAGGAGGCAAAAGGCAGCTGGCCCTCTGGCTCCCAACAGAATAGGGCCACCCATCCATCCATTTCCTATCCAATTTATCCAATACAGGGTTGTGGGGAAGGTGGAGCCTATTCCAGTAAGGATACACCTTGGATGGGACACCCGTCAGAGGGCACACATAGACAAAAACACACACACACACAGTCACACCACAGCCAATTATCCCACAAGCCTGTTAACCGACCAGTATGTGTTAGGCCTGTGGGAGGAAACCGGAGCCCCAGGGGGAGCCCACAGAACTTGCAGCAAACAGAGATTCACCCCTTACAGTTGAATTCTTGTGAAGGTGTGCTGTTGTGTGTGTGTGCCTTGAAAATGCAAATGCATGCTGCACTCCTGGAGATGTCAAGAAATAGTTTGGTAGTTGTTAATATCACTAATACAGTTGTTGTGACTAAGATTAAATTCAGTGGTACCACTGCGTCCAGCGATCTGAGGATCTCATTCAGCCATTTCTTGATAGATGTCAGGGTATTAACTTCAACAACAGGCCTGCATGGCTTGTTCCAGACTACCCTTTTGGTAGACGAGACATCCTGTACTTATTTGTGCCCTCAGGTTCATGTTTCACTGTTCATGCTGAAGAAGTCTTGTTGACCTGTTGGGTTGACCCCAAAGCGCCCTTTAGGTTTACTAAAGGGATACCGTGAATACTTGGATAGGGTTCCCTTATAGTCTTCTGTGTTTGAGACTAAAGTGACTCATTTCCAGCAGCTTATCAGTGTAGGACATTCCCTTAAGCCCTTAAGTATCTAGTTGCAGACTGATTACAGAATAACAATATATTTTCTGTAATGTAGTGAAGAGACACTTATATACACACCTACAAACACAAACACTCTCAATGTTTTGGCTACAAGATGAATATTTTAAATTTTAAAAATAATTTAAATATGTGTGAGTTTGTTCAGAGGTCTATACATTGCTTTTCCCAGAAAACACGGTCTTCTATGTTACGCAAGACAGTAACTTAACTAATATATAGGAACCACTAGATCTGACCTCAGTCGTCAAGACAGTTAACAAGAGAAGACAAAAAATGGAAGGAAAAGGATGAGTAGTACTGATGGCATGGCATGGCAAGGAACAGGGTCTGTCTCTGTGTGTGTTGGTTTTTCTGTGGGAGCCCACAGGCATGACTTAACAAAGTCCAGTGTGAATTACATCATTGTGCAGTGCTCTGACAGCCTGTGCCAGCTTGAACGACCCTTAAGGACTCCATTGGGCACTGACTGACTGAGGCACCACATGGACAAAGGGAGCAGATGTCTATTAACACCCTCACGTCTCTGAGCAGTTGCACCAAAGTGTTAGAGCTAATGTCAGTGCCCAATCATCAGCACAAAGGCAACGCGTGGAGAATTCTGCCCCAGGCTCGCGTTTTACATTTTGAATTAAACAAGTCCTCTTTTCCTTTTCCTTTTTTTTTTCCCGCAGCTTCATCCAGCCACAGAGTGCTGTGCCAGATGTCATCGGGATTTTGAAAATACATTTTGTGTCTCAGCTGTGTCCGAAACCTATTTTCATCCCAGAGTGGCCGAGGCCGACGGAAATGAGAGTCAGCGCTTGCCAGCTTCAGCTGCATCACTTGATTTTCCTCTCAGTTCTGGTTGTGGAGAAAACAAAGCCAAGAAACATCAACCGAGAAACAAAATGTAGCGCCAAGGAGCAAACTCACCACACAACATCAGACCACCCCTTTGACAGATGAAGTTAACAACGAATCCATCATTATTTACTTCTTCCCATTATTATTGTTGTTGTTGTTGTGCTGCCTGTCACTAATACTAACAATCATTCCACGAATGTGGCCTCTATTACTGCTACACAGACTCACTTTTGACAAACAAAAGTGTCTCGGTTTATAGAAAACATATTTAGGCACGTTTTGCCTAACTTAGAGTACTCTGAACAAGCTACAACAATAGAGGAAACACACGCAGCATACAATACGGTGTGTTTAGATTTTCAGAAGAGTTTCGATAAAATTCCTCAGCAAAGATTCATTCTCATATTACAAGCTTATGCAGTTGAGAAAATAGGAAATTGGGAAAAGGAAAGTTTTCAGTTTAAGAACTGGTAATGAATAGAAAGATATGAGTACAGAAATGCTCAAATTGGGCAATGCAGTGGAATACCACAAATCTTCATATTTTTTATCAATCATCTAGAATCTTGTAAATTTGCCAAATCTGCAGATATTAGAAAGTTCAAGAATAGACAAGCACCTGGCAGGGTTTTTTTATGGGTTGTAAGAATATGTAATTACTGGAATGTTTAGCACTTTATTTGTACTAGATACTTTCCCAAGAAGTACTGACCAGTACTATAGCATCTATAATTAATATACTGAAAGAATCACAAAGGCAGAACTACTGAAACATCACTGTATTACCGTAATTCTGAAGTGAAGAAAACTTTTTGAAACCCTGAAGCTAGCGATTTTAAGGATTACAGAGAAAAGCACAAAGAGCAAAAAGTTCTTTCACAAGCAAGTCAAAATGTGAACAAGTATCTAGAACTTTAGGAATCACACCTGATTTCTCATTGCTGTTGCATGAGATGAGCCGAGATAGAATCTGTTCCAATGCACATGGCCACATATGTAAGAACAATGCCTGCCTCTCGTCTCCTTCACTAATCCTGTCCTCCAAGAATGCCTTCCCTCTGCAGTGCGAGACCTGAGAGGCTTGTTAACTTGCACAGGAAGCAGTCCTTTCACTCCCGGAATCCCAGAGGGCTCTTTTTTTTTTACCAACTCGCTTGGCCAACAGCGTCTATCAGATAGGATTTTGAATCGTGTGGTCATCTGTGCTGCTCTCTGGCTCAGGTCTGGCTGTTCAGAGTGTTGTACCCCTGGCAAAAGAAGAGGGAGCTCCAGGGGCCCCAATCACTAGCATCACATTGCCAACAAAGACGTGCGTTGGCGCTGTCTGGCTTGAGCATGTAATGAACTCATCAGCCAGATGGAAAACTCCGCGAGACAGCTTTACAGGAATAGCAGTGGGTGCCATGTAGCACCAAGGGAGAGGGTTCCAGATGCAGCTGGCATCTGCACTCATTCAAGTCACTAACTAACTAATCGTGCTGTACCACTATAGGGCATCTCTATGCAAGAGTGCTCTTTGTCATTTGTTTAGTGGTTAATCCAATTCTGGATACAATGCTTCCTCGACCATTGCTCACTCCTACATGCTAACATTTTTGGTACAGTTCAGAAGTGCTGCTTCTGCCACTGGTTTGCACCAGTGAGTGCTATAGTTGTCATCTACTGCAGCTCGTCAGAAGATTCCCTTATGAGGCGGATATACACTGTTTCTTTACAGGTGATACAGACACATGGAGGGCGGATCAAGCTAGCAAACTGCTTAAAAAGAGCATTGCAACTATACACCATTATTAAAGGTCTTTGTAAATTTGGCAGATTTTTATCACATGGAGAGCTATAGTACATGCTGAATTTGGAGTCCAACCATTATTGAACTTTGATGGCCACAAAAAATTATTTTTCATATTCCTTTCCTGCTGTGGTCGTATTTCTTATCTAAAACACATTGCTAACCAGAAATAGTAGCAGGCATGCACTCTTTAAATTTGAATGACAAATACATTCATGTAAAGACTTCTGAATGGTTTGTAGAAGTTAATTTATTAATTCACCACACTCGGTATTAACAGTGTCACGATTGTAATCCCTCCTTCTTAAGGGCGCTCCGGCTTTTTCACATTTTACCTGATCTCCTGCACCAGCCTCCCCTTCAAGAGCCAGATGCTCCCACTTCTCCAGGCACAGCTATGGAACATGGACGCCCGGAAGCCCTCCTACCAGCAAGTCCAGGAGAGGCTCGATGGCATACAGTAGGCTTCACAACGGCATCCTGACCAGAAGGGTCCGGGGCTTGGAGCGCCTGGCCCTGTTACCCTTTTTTATCCCCTGACCCTTCACCGGATCCCGCTCCAGCTTTTAACTCTGTCTAGTCGTTGTCAGGGATAGACCACCCGGCTCAGGACATTTGCCTCCATACGGATTTCTTTATGATCACCCTTCGGACTTGTTTGGCTGGACCACGCCCCCTCGAGCACCGAGCACCTTCGTCACACCCCCCGTTCGTCTATCAGCCCAGTTCATCGTCTCTTCCCTGTGTCTGTTCACTCCCTTCTGGATTGTGCTGTCTGCATAGGGTGCTGAAAGACCCTTCGTGACAAACAGTTTTCAAGCTATAACGTCAACAGCAATGGAATTTTATTTTGAATGCAAAGAGACCACGTCTCCCACTCTGGACAGCACACAATCCCGGACATCTACAGGTACTGCGAAGGATTTCAGCATCTTTTCTCAGGGCCCCTCCTATATTTAGACCAAAGGGATAGTGAAAACACATCAAAGCTGAAAAAACCTATAAATGTTGCAATGATAAGATACCTCACAAGGACAAATACATACAAAAATTAATTTATTTGCTCAATTAAATTTAGATTGATGGATAAAGAGATAGATCAATAGATAGGCACACAAATAATATTGGTGAAATAGGAAGATGTTTGAATGGGAAAATATCAAACTATATTTACACTAGGAACTCTAGTTACTCTATTCTTGCATTATTCCAAAAAGGAGGGAGAAATTCCATTCTTGTTGTGCTTACTCTATATTCTTCCCACAAAAACATTGTAATATATATTGTTGTGCATAATAGGCTGGGCAATTACAGAGACATTGCAGTTCTATAATTGACAGAGACCACAGTTCATCTGCACATCTTTATGTATGGTATTGTGCCACAGAAGACCCCTGCTGGGGTTCCAGATGGCCACAAGGGTGAGTACAAGCAAATTCTCACATGGGACAATAGACACAGGGACTTCCATCTTCTGTTTAATGCCAGCAGTGTCAAGTCTTTACTCATCTCCAAAAGAAAAATAGACTACAAGAAACATATACTGTAGTAAACAGGCTTATGTATCATAGAAGTAAATTGTTACAAAACACACACTGAATTTGTAATATTAACAATTATAAATCTGCTGTTTTCCTACATATGAAAACTGACAGCTTAAATTAGAAGTCCCTTTCACAAAGAATTGAGATTAAATCTTAAACTCTCTTGACAAAAAGGTAAAAATAGTCTGAGCTATTATGATCTTTGATATGTATTCTATATGTTCAGGCATTTTTGCTGATTTTGCTATGCGATATGCATAGTTTTCTGTTTTGTTTCTTATCCATTCATTTTCTAGCCACTTTATTCAACACAGAGCCATAGCCTATCCTGGCGAGCAGTTGGTGTAAGGCAAGATATACCCAGGACGGGAGGCCAGTCCATCAGAGGGCACACACATGCACAGACATGCACACACTCACACCAGGGCCCTTTTTCCCAGAAGCCCATTAACCTACCAGCATATTTTAGGATTGTGGAAGAATACCTGGATATCCAGAGGAAACCCATGTGAACACGGGAAAAAAACACAAACTCAACACAGACAGTATCCCAGGTCCAGAACTGAACTCAGGGCAGCAATGCTAACTACTGAGCCACAATAGCACCATGGCTGTACTGTATATCATTAATAAACATGTTTATATATGTAGCCTGTAGCCTGCACAGAATCTGATAAATTAATGGAATTGCTTTTTAGGACATTCTTCATTCCCCAGTGTAATAATACAAACGTTCCATTAGCTTCACTTATTCTGAGGTTACATTTTAAAGCTTTATTGCTTTATAGCAAAGTTTTCTGCACTTTATTCATTTTCTATTATCTTCTAAAACAATTAAAATAAAAAAAATCATAAAACTGAATTCATGTATAAAAATGCATTTCCCTTCACTCTGATACCTTCTTACCGATTTGTCAACCTCAAGTTTTGAATTTTAGAAAGTAGAATAGCCTAAAGTAAGTTAGAAGCATTACTAACAAGTTAAAGAAGTTAAACACGCGTCAACCCACTGGGCTGTTTCAACATGTCAAGGTAAATAAATGCTTTTGCTTGAGCTATAAGGGATTTGTTCTGGGTTTCTGAAGTCTAGCATGTCTTTTGACAAGGTGAAAAATATGCCCCATTCCAGCGCGTTTCACTAATGTTAAATGTGAAAGAGGTCAGTAAATGCTCCAGCAGGTTTTAACTGTGACGAGCTGCTTGGGAGCAGGTAGCACAGAAGCTGAAGTATAAAGAAAAGGTAAGACTTGAAAACCTAAAGTTTAAGAGGAAAAGTTCATCAAAATCAAAATCAATTATTTCGTCGTAACAGGCACTGTACTGCTTCAGGTCCATAAGCATCCCATATATAAGGAAAGCTCTTTCGTTTGGAAGGGATAAGGATGAAAAAGGACCAGTGGAACTGTGGATCTATGCTTTGCTTAACAACACATCCACCACTGCAAATTCCCATCATTCGTTACAAGCTTATTAGAAAAAGTAGAAAGAATTAGTTAAGTGAGGAAACTACCAAGGTACACAATGAAAGACAAGAGAAATGCCTGTAAGATCACCCAGTAACAATACCCTAATTATAGCTCACCATTGTGTTCCATTGTGCTCTCCTAATTATTGAGGTAAACAGCATCCATGTTGCCCAGTGTTTGGAACACAGCAGCTTGGAAGAATTGATTGGGATTGATTTTTCATTTGGGAAAGCTAAGCAATACAATAAACCCACTTTTCTTCCACCTTCACTTGGGGTTTTGTTTATGGGAAAGTGCCAATGCAGGTGTACAATATCAACAACTGCATTTCTTTTATGTGTATGATATAAAGGAAAATAGACATTAGGATGGATATAATCTGTGAATTTGTGTATTCCATACAAATTTATGTCATTTAATTAAAATGTTATTTTGTTAATAGTGAATTATTATAATCATTATTATTGTTGTTACTGCTGCTGCTACAGTACTTCAATAACTATCGCCAACATCATTAATCTCTGAATGAAATTAAGCATTTCATTACACTTGTGACTATGACAAACTGATCTGAATTAACCTCTTCTGTTGTGGAAAACCAATAATCTTCCTGGTTCTGAATAATTCGCCTACAAAAGGGGAAATACCGACATTCAAAGGTAAGGAAGTATTAATATTCTGTGTCTCACACAACTATAGCAGGTAAGAATTATGTCTGACTCCCAAAGACACCTAGTAAGTAACAGCTATTGTGTGACACTTTCATTCTGCAGCTGTGAATTGTGAAATAGTGACAAGAGAGCATAATAGACATTTGTGGATCTTTTTCCCCAAGTAAAAAAGAACCAATGAATAACAATCACAAGTATTTGCTGTACAAATGAAAATACTACTTTCAATCACCATAAACCTGAATAAGGTCAATGAGAAAAGAACATAAAAATAGTTACAAATGTGAAGAAACCATTCTGCTCATCTGACTTGGTTGGTAGTTAGTAGTAAATCTATCCAGCGGTTCCTTGAAAAAAGCCAAAGTATTATGTTCAACAACATGGCTGAGCAGCTCATTCATACTCCCACACTCTTTGGGTAAAGAAATACTTCATTGATCTCAGACCTTTGGTGCTCCGTTCTTGGTGAATTTTATTGGAGGTTTAGCCTTCAGAAGAGAGCATCCGCTTTTCAAAGTTCTTTATCATACAAATACTGTGGTGGTCTTGCCTGAAGCCAGTGGCTACATTTTCTGTTACGGCTGAAAGGCTGATTGGAATGAAAGCAGTCAGGGCCAAGAGCAGCTTTGTTTCTAGCACAAGATCGGAGGGTGTGCTGCTGGCCATAAGACATGACCTGCAATCATCTCATTGTTTTAATCACCTCTTCAGTCCGCTCATTCCAGCTTCTGGTCACTGCTTGCAAGCTGGGCTTTACACAATGATGCTACCCTGAAAGAAGCCAGGTTCCAGTCACTGATGCCTACAAGATCACGGATGCATGCAGGATCTCTGGAGCTTCTCCCACCACATTTGAGAAGTCTTATTCTTGCAGCATCTCCTAGGAATTACCAGCTATTAATAGAAACTGGCTGCTGTCAGCCCTCAAGGATTGACTGACGTCATCACCACCTAGAAACACACCCCTGGATCTTTTTGTGGAAAAGAGGATGAGGATCCTTTCAGATAAGAAACCATGGAGCCAGACTTCGGCGTAAGAAACAAAATGACTGACAGGCAAAAAACTGACTAACAAGTGTTCATGAATGAAAAACCATAAAACCCTTCTCCTAAAATAGTGAATAATATGAAATTTCAGCAGTTAGTTTATACGTGATCATGTGTGGTACGGCAGTGAGAGGAATGTTTAGGAAATGTGTAAAGAATGAAAAACGTAGAACGTTTCAGCCTGTGATTGTTGCTCCACTGGGAATGGACTTCAATAAGTGATTTTTGTGAGAGGTGAACATACCATGCTAGTATAAACTGACTATGTAAAAAGGATGACTATGTAAAAAAGGAGAAAGAAGTCACAATAGGAGCAGCAGAGATTGGCTCTTTATGTATAAAATACAAAGGTCTCTTTGTGTTCATTTTCAGTGTTCGTGAAAGAGCATGATGCAGGACAGGGTTTCCTGGAGGTGGCCCACATGAGCCCAGTGCTGGTTTTCTCTCCAGCTTGAAATCTGCTGCTCCAGCTAAAAATGATTCAACAGCTCTTGTTGAGGGCTCAATTAGGTCAGAGATTTTCCACCAGTTGTCTGTCCAGGGGGTCTGCAGAAACAATGGCAAAGATTTAATTCCAAGTCTAGCAGTGTGCAAAACCAGCACTCTCATGCTGTGAGTCTGCTCTAACCCAGTTTGGAACCCCACAATCATTTTAATGTACCCGGCCAATCTGGAGTTGACAAATGCTTTTTTATTTCTGGGCTCATAGCGAGAACTGTACCAGCAGGGAAGAAGAATCAGGTAGAAGAGCAGACAGGCTCCTCTGTACTGGCCACCCATCTTTTGACGCACTAAAAACTCTATAACACTGATAGAAGAAGAAGTGCCTCCCTCAGACAAGCCCAGGAAATAGTGGAAGGGCAGAGGGAGCAATAACTAATCCCAACTCTTCCCCCACAAGCACTCAGGCAACTGTTCACGTTCGCCTAGTGACAACACCTCGATGTCTTGATTGTGGAGACATTCTGTTTCTAATATTGAAACAAAGTGTGGAAGAATAATTTTTACTCATCACAGGGGTCATATTTATCTGATTTCCGAATTGCCTTTGTTGAAAGAGATTTCTTGAAAATATGCTCCCAAACAGAGGAAATTGCAAACCCCAGACTGAAATGACTTAGAGCTTTGCTTGGACCACACAGACCAGCTGAGGGAATCTGTGATACAGAGCACACCTTCCTGTAGTTTTCTTCATTACATTTTCTCCTGTGAACCCAGACACACATAGCTATAGCTAACCTCTACATTTTAAAAAAGACTTGGCCTCAAGGCAGGGGTCTGAAATACTGGGCCTAGAGAACCACAGTCATCCTGTTTTCATTCCACCTGAACTCTAAATGGCTTCCTTGGACAAATTATTTGGTTAATTGGTCCAAATTTATGCATTACACATCTCGACTCATTGCTTGTTACATAACCTTTCCATTAGAGCCTTCCATCTCCGATCAGATGAGTGCAGACAGAGCATCTTTAGATTTCATTTTTAAACTGCTTTTTTGGAATTGATTTTACAGTGGAAAATAGAGGCGTAATGGCACTTCAACGTTCTTTCTATTTTTCAGGAATTAGCTTAATCGGTGTGTACTCTTAGCACAATGGTCTTTAAAGCATTCACTTGCCTTTCAAAACCCGTATCCCAACTGATCTTCAGAAACATATGGATTTGTACTTGAGCCGCTCATCAGAGGAAGCAAGAGAGGTAATGCCCCTTAAAACATTTCTCTAAAGGACATACCGTTTAATGCTTCTAGGTAATTAATGTCCTTACAATTTATTCTGGGCACACAGTACACAAAGCCAGAAGTGGCTCGACATTTAGCAAGAGCTGTCATTCTCTGCTCTCACATACTTTAGTTCTTTAACTAATCAGATTGTTTCATGCTATAAGTTACTAACAAAGCTAATTACAATTCTAAAAACATTGTAGAAAAAAAACTCTTAACAATTGGCAGAAGCAGTATTCCCAATCAGTCCTTGGTTATTGTGTCTTGTCTGACACATTTCAGACACACTTTTGTTAGTAAAATTGGTAAAGAAATTTTGGAGTCTGCCTGCTAACTGCTGCAAGAATGTTCCCAGCTGTACATTGTCAATTAGGTCCAATGGTGGTGACACTCACAGCATAGTGAATTTACCTGTGTCATGGCTGTTCAATAAAATGGCAGTGTGCCTGCTACAGAAAACATTTGGTTATTTACCTAATAATTACTTTATGAATATGTTGCAGTTGCAGTTGTGAGTTCCTGGAAAAACAAACTTCAAGAAAAACAAGCAACACAAGCAAAAGTGGCCTTCTGTTTGTGGTGGAGATTGGCTGGTCAATTTGGGTTACCAGTCACCAGTGAACCTGTAGACTGGCTCAAGGGCGGATATCTCTCTTCAAACAAACAGCCAGTGCTACTTAAAAGAAATATTGCAGCTCAAGAGATCTTCCAATCAATTACATGCGTCTTGGAATTGGTTATTCTTCACAGATGAAAAAACAAGCCATTTCATTTCATTTTTATGAGTCAAAATTCTAATCCAGTATGGTTTAACAGCTTTTAGACACATGACTCAACGGCATTCAGAAATTGTGTGTTTTTCTTTAAAATAAACTTTGAACTTCTGAAACCAAGAGAAAGTCGATTCACATCGTGCGTACAATTATGGAATTTGGAGGCTTCTCAAATGAAAACAAAGTGAATCATGAAAGTACAGGCACATTGTTAGGTATATTGCTACCTTTCAAATTAAAACAAATCATAGCACAAAGTGAAATACAAATGACATTAAACGCCTTGGTCTGACATTGATTATGTTTTGTTGTGTACCAGAGGACATTAAACTACAGAAACAGTCTGTTCAATTGTTTTCCTGTTCTATATCACAGTCTTAAACACTACTTTCAGATTTTTATGCTTTTCCCAAACAAGCAGTATGAGGATTTTTATCTCTGCATGGTTTTTGAGTTTTAGAAATCTAAACGTTGTTCCTCAAGAAAACAAATGTCACACTGGATCGAGAGTTTAGTACATTTGGAGCAGATTCATCACATAAACATTTCTCAAACTGCTGTTGCAGTCCATCAGCACAGTGCATCTGCCTGCTCGTTTGCATCCTTCCCCTTTGCCAGGCTTTGTAAGGCCCTCCTGCTGTATGGGCCAGCTGGCCATCATACACGGTGTACAGCTCGCCATTGTGCTCAATTCCGATAGTACACCCATTGACCCCCAGGTTCGAATATTCTCAGGACAAACAATATCCAGTCAGACTCACAGGGGATTTCTTTATGTTGCCCTATGCTATTTTATTTTTATTTACTTTGAATTTTGTGGAGAGCAGGAGATTCATTTAAAATTCAGAAGCGAGCAGAACAAAAAAAGATGGATGGGTGGATTTATATCAGAATTATTCAGTGGAAGATGAAAAAGATTGATATTAAATTGTCATATGAGAATTAAATGGACTCACACAATGTGAGCCATAGTGAATTATAGTTCTCTCGAATACAGAGAAATGTACATCCAAAACTATGACGATGTCTCTGGATGATACAATTTCCACTGAGGATATCATTGCACTGCTGTTGTTGAGGTAGAAAAGCTGACTGGTTTGAGATTTGGGAAAAGTGCTTATATCTTCTCGGGAGTCTCTAAACCAGGAGTCCACTCCTCAAAGTCCTTCTGTCATCTCAAGTCATAATTTCACCTAACCTGATAATAGCAATATTGAACTTATTATGAGGGTGTTTCAATAAAGAAAGTCTCATGACCTCTCATAGCTGAAAATGAGCTAAGAGTTTGAATATGAAAGAGTTCTGTAATAATTCATTACAAGCACACAGGAGCGTGTAATAGCATCCTCACAAGGCAATAATTTAAATAGAAATGTATTTCAATCTAACAGAAGGCACCTCTTCACACAAAAGAGTAGCTCTCATTTGCAGACCTTCTTCTATTCTGATGTGAGGTGGCTGGCACCGTGCAAACGTGAACAAACCCTGAAGCATGCGATTTGATTTTTGATTTGGTGTACAGAGGTGTACAGACTTTATGTCATGTCCCAGAAACAGTTCAGTCTTGGCCATGGTAGCTTGACACAAATTTCTGTTATGCTGGAATCGTGCATTGGTGTCACAGTCAGATACATGCCTAAACATGTTTGCAGACTATGAGGAGAAGAGCTGTGCACCTTAGATTTATTACTGCTTATGCCTGTAGCTGTGTATGAATGAAGGCATTACCATGGGAGCTCGTTACCTTATTAATTGAAACTCCCTTGTACTTACTTAATTAAACCAATATAACCCTATGCTCAGATTTGAACTTGCTGATACTTAAAGAGACATGTATAGGCTGACAGCTTGGAGCTGTGCATCTCTGATACGAAGGATATCAGGATGCTTTTGTAGGAGACAAGAGTGTTTTGCATCTGTAGACAGCCCAGGAAGGTAACAGATATAGCAGAGATATAGCAGAGATGTCACTGTTCTCTGCGATGTGTCTGTTCTACTGGGTGCAGTGTTCCCCCCAGAAAAGCCACACACAACTCATTTGCTTGTTGTGAACTCTGTGCCACACATGTGCGATGGTCTGGAAGGGCTGAGACACAGATTCCCTGCAGGTTTCACCTTTACATCAGCTCGACTGGTTTATGAGTCCCTTCACTGTGCGAGTCAGGTAGGAACAAACATCACTTGGGTGCTTCATGTGTCCGCAGTCCAATGTATTGTAGGGTCAAGATTTGTGAGGCTTGTGTTTGAAGAGTGGTGTTACAAAAATAAAACAAGGATTAAATTGTGTGCGAGTGACAGTTGGAGAGAATAGAAAGAGTGACTAAGAGTGAAAGAAGATCCATACTTTAAACTCCCCATTTATAATTGGGATTAAATATGTTTTCCCAGTTGAAAAGAAATAAAGCCTGTTACAAGAAAGCAGTTTTAAGGGATTTAAACGTCACAATATTTTACTCAGTGTGAAAAGGAGGGATTGAGTGAACTCTGGGAATCTCGCTTTTTGGGACTGAAACAGGTGATGAAGTACATAAGCCAGTGTGCAATAAAGTAACACTTCAATTCAGCAAGTACAGGACCTAATTTTTCCCCCTGGCATAATGATAGTTTCCCTGCAAACTTCCTCACATCACCAGTATTTATTAAACACTAGTAAAGAAATCTGCATGAGAGTGCACATCTCCTCCCTGAAAACTGACAGAGCTGTAACACACATTACAGGTGATTTTCAAAGGTGGGTTCTTTTGCAGACTCACAGGGAAAAGGAAACATTTGAATCCTAGTTGCGAAATAAAGCATATGTCACAATATTAAAATATGCAAATCCACTGAAATAGATTTTTCTCATTTTCTAATATTCCAGCATGCACTGCCAAATCGATAAAAAAGCATCTACTCACTAATGCGTATCCTGCAAAGCTTACTCTACCATCTCCCGGGCTTTGGAGTAGAACATATTTCAGTATAAATATGGATTTATTTTCTCATTTGCAGAGATAGGAAAGCAATACAGGTGCACCACAGGTGAATTTGTGCACTACGGATAATATTAGGGGGGCACACAGCTGTAGACTATGGGACACATGGCATTATCTGGTTTATTAATTAAGCAACTGCCTATTTCTATGGCATTGTCAGTACAGAAGGCACATTTAGAATAAGCCCATGTGCAATTAACATGTTTGTACCAACATTTTAAGCCTGCTCTGCCTACGTCTTGTCACAAATAACAGAAGGACAGTCTGGCACGTGCAGGACACCCTGCCAATAAAGACGTTCTGTTAGGACTCCCCAGGTAAGCATCTCAGGTCTGTTGCACATGGCCTTTAAATTGATTTTGGATCACTGTGTGCACAGTCACTGAAAGCTAGCTCCAGATTGGATCCCCTCCAAAATGACAATGTTGTGCTGGGAATAGCTTGATGCAGAAAGCCAGATATAGTGTGATTTAGTTAGGTGGGACTTAGAGAATAAGTGCAATTGGACCTACTGTACTATAAATTATGGATTATTTTAATTTGCATATGTTCCATTTTCAAATACCTTATTGGATGTCTGCAAAGAGGCATCAGAAGTGATAATACATCTCTCTTGCTCATCTAGACAAGGTTAAATGTGCAGATGCTTCATGCTTTTGAAGGTTTATAATGCCAAAGCTATAACGCATATGCTAGCAGATTTAACCAGGCATACTAAAAGGATCATGTGAACCACGTTCCCAGATTTCAGAGTTTTTGCCCTGTGGGAGGCCCTTCTCATGCAATTAGTATTGCAGTTTTTATTGTAACCTTACAGAGCTGTCAGGTGTGTCAGTTTGCCTGCAGAAGTGCCTTCAAACAAAACATTTCTCTTCAGGATTTCACAACATTTGTGATGCCGATTTATAGCAGTGAATAAAATGGTTTCCTGTCCCCCTAGTGGTAACATTTATGAACATCCGCAGACTCCTTTCACAGTGGCACGTTAATCAAATGAAAAAACATGGATGTTTCTTAAGATAAATGGGTGTGTACAAGAAGATAAACGGATATGTACAAGTAGACAAAGGTATGGATAGATACAGCTAGAAAATTCTGAAAACACCAAACATAAAAACACGCAATAATTCGAAAGAACACCTGTTTATGAATCTCATGGGTGACAAAAGATTTCAGAAACTGTGTAACTCTACTGTACATACCACCTCAGTCAAAGCAGGAATGCACTTATTCATTGTGTGTACGAAATCAGCAATCTCAGTTCATGGAATTACAGCCCATTCTGGCACATATTCTGCACAAGGGAGTCCCAGTAACCAGACTCTGTTGCACACATTAGTTCATAACATAACTCACACATGCTCCAAGACGTCAGTGTCCATTGAGTGGCCAGATCCCAGCAGAGCTGATGCCCTCTTTCTGGCACAGGGCAGCTGAAGGATCACAGCTGGTGACTGAGTATTTGCAGATTGCATCCTCAGCCAACAGACATATTTGCATCTTTGTGTTATTTAAGCTCTAGAACTCCGAACGCATCATATCAGAGAGTAGATTTCTTAATATTTCCTTATTTTTGTTTTTCCATTCAATAGAAATCTGTCACTTTTCCTGTTAACCATCTGCTTGCCAAGCTGTCTATGAGTTAGCATATCCAGCCTATTAAAACTGACTGATGACATGCAGCTCAGTGGGCTTGTGCCAAACAAGGTGAAAAAGCCCTTACCCTTGAACAGTTGGATCTTGTTTGCCCTCATATGCCTTTCTGCTAATGTCCGACATGAAGATCAGTCAGCTTTAATACCAACTGATCCTTTACCTGAAAAAGTACATTGATGCCTGTTTCTGAACTGTTTTTTTTCTGGAATTATAGGAACTAAGACTTAAAGTTATGACTACTGATGCTTTAGTACAGTATGTGTCACACAGAAATTGGAATTCAAGCAGTTAGGTTTTTTTTTTTATTTGAAAAGTAATCCATTTAGAATATCATTTATAATAATGACCAATCATTTATTTGTATGTAGTTGGGCAGCACAGTGGTGCAGTGAATTTGCTGGTCTCCTTGGAGGGTTAACTGTATGTAGTTTGCATGTTCTCCCTAGGTTTCTCCACAGTCCAAAGACATACTAGCAGGTTATTTGGCTATTGGCAAAAATGGCGCAGTGGTTTGAGTGTGTGTATGTCTTTGTGTGCTCTCTGATGGACTGGGGTCCCGTTTATCCCATCTGTATTGGATAAAGCAGTTAGAAAATTGATTGTTTATTGCATTTACTTATTTTTCTCTATATGTGTCCATAATGATAACCACTCTCCAGGTGACCAGCTACCTTATACAGACAAGCACTCAAACCATTGCAATGACAGACCAGTTTTGGTTGAGCTGGAAGTCATTGGGCCAATATAACCACTATGCTTCAAATTACCGTACCTTAATTGTTGTGTTTGTATATAATAAGGTGAGTTAATGTAATAATAATGTTTCTTTATTAGCCCTATACAATTTCTTGCATTAGGAATTCATCTTTTCACATACCCCAGCTTTTCTCCATGAGACACAGACACACAGACAGGGAGAGAAGCTTGGTGTCAAAGTGCAGGGTCAGCCATCATACAGCACCCCTAGAGCAGTAGGGGTTAAGGGCCTTGCTCAGGGGCCCAACAGAGTAGGATTCCTCTGCCAGCCATGGGATTTGAACCAGCAACCTTCCAGTCACAGACGCAAATCCTTAGCCACAGAGCCACCGCTCCGCCCTGCCTACATAGGCCTACATTTACACATACAGTACCCTTCAACAATGTTGTGACAGTAAAGTAAAAACTTATATTTTTCCATTACTGTAAAGCAATTTGTACTTGTCAACATGATGTTAATACAAAATATACAGTAAGTACAATACATTATACATTTAATTTTGGGTTAATTTCATGCATAAATTTCATTATATTAGAACAAAACAAATTTTGTTCTGGGTTGTTTCAACCCAGTGGTTTGACGTAACTGTAAGTTTTGGGACAAATTCACTTTAAATGGAATTCTGATTGTTAAAGTCAGTATTTGGTCAGATATCCCTTTGAGGCAATCATTACATGAAATCTGTGATGTAATCAGCTCACCAAAGTCTTTGTGCAATCATTCTGAAATCTTTACGTGAACTTTGCTGTGTGAGATTTTTTCGATAGTTGGAGTGTTCTGATTTCAAGTTTTTCTTCAGCGTGTAAAATGCTGCTCATTTGGATTTTAAATCAGAGACTAACGTGGACAGTCTTAAGATTTTCCTCCTTTCTTCCCCTGATGAAGTCCTTGATGGCTTTGCTCGTGTTTTGAGCGGTTGTCATGCTGCAAGATGAAGCGACATCGATTAGGTACTATTAAGCATTTTCATTTACATAAGCAGACAGGATGTTGCTGTAAACGTCAGAACTCACTATGCTGAGATCAATAGTTACCTCATCCATAGAAATGAGGGAGCCAGTTCCGGCGGTGGCCATGTATCGTTGGCGTTCTTCCGTTTTCAGGGTCTGTTTTAAGACCATCACCAGGCTTTGAATGTACCCTATGACGAATCCGTTTCTGTTGGTACTAACATCTCTTAAAAATGAAACTCTGACAATTGTTAAATACACTAAGCTGCCTTTCGCGGAACATCAAAGCTGCTGAGTGTGCTGCATCATCAATCCCTCAAGCGTAGCGCACAGTTGAAGCTGATCATTAATCCCAGAGCCTGTTTAACTCGCATTGTAGTTTCTCAATTTAGCCCAGAGTGGATTTCTCTGTGGTTAATTCGCGCTAGACAAATGTTGTGTACAAAAATCCGAAATAATATATTTGAAACGTAATAAGAATAATAAACTCAGGCAGTGGAGAAACTTTGACTAGTGAGCTAGCGTCATATGTTTGACCGTTATTTACTGGAGGAAGGATAGTTGAAATAATACAAATAATACGACGCATTTTAGCTCATACGTAGATACAGATGTGGAGACCTATAGTAAAATCATGTAATGCACAGCAGACTTTGAAAATTCATTTTTGGAAAAGAAAACAGACAATTTAGGAGACTTCATTGGGCTACAACTAATCTTTTATCAGTTCTCCCGCTCTGAAACTTAATGACTTTGACTTCTTCTTGAATATTATTAGCGTTGTTGCATCCTTTCCATCCTACCTTTTAAACTTTTGCTCGAGTTCAGATTCGAAAGAAATTGTCATCTCATAGTAAACGAAATTGTTTTGTGTAAACATCATTGATTTTTGTGGCTTTCAGTTGAGTCGCTAGTCAATGACACGTAAGGCTCTCGCAGGGCTTTTTTTTAACCCTGCCGATTTACCTGTTTGCGGTTCTATGCCGCTATTATTTTCTAAATTTGATATCAGTTCCTTCTGTTTTCCTTCTGAGGCGCGTTGAGATTGCGCTCTCCAAGAAGAGGTGCTCGTACAAATGGAGAAGAAATGTGGATTTTCTCAGTGCGCAGTCATGTCACGGCCCGCTAGTTGTCTGCTCAGCTCACCCATAAGAGATCTACGGCTGAGCTTTAGCCTTGTTTCAATTCCTCGTTACTCCCCCTGACGCCACATAGAGGAAGAGCGGATCGGTGTCAATAAATTGCTACAATTAAAAAACGATTATATATTATTTTTCTTATTTCCACACTCCTGCACCGTGAAATTATGAATGCTGTTTTTGAAAATAAATCTAAAAGCGTTTTTCCTGTGTTGCATGATGAATACTCTGCTTTCGACAGGCTGTAAAATAAAAAACGTTGAACTTCAGATAAATCGCAGTTTCTGAATCGGATATTTATATTTTATAACATAACTTAGGGAAGGTTCATATAAACAAGAGAAGGCAATTCAGTACACCTAGCAATTGGTTGCCAGTTGAAGCAAGATGTGTATTGTGTCCAGCACTAATGATGATGAGTACTTCCCATTTGATTGATATTATTCTGAGAAGAAAACTGGAAAATAAACTGCACGTATGTGTTTCTGCTCCTGCTTTTGACTCTGCAATGCCTCGACATAAGCCTTTACTCATGAAGGACTTGATGCAAAGTCGCTCTAATCCACCCTTTTTAAAAGAATATCGATTAACATACAAAATATAGTTAGAATTGGTGAGCGTCGGAGAGTTTAAGGGTTATGTGTGTGCTGTGCATGTCTAGACCATTATTTCTTAACTTCAGGGTTTCATAGCCCTCGCAAGAAAATGATGGTGATCCCAGCTTGGCGAGATACTGGTGCCGCTTGTCCCGTGGACCACTGCAATAAGCGTGCGGACTCTCAAGGCACTCACTCTTCAACTCTGCGGCCAGTCCGAATCCCCACCTATTGCTGCGCCGCGGGAGGTATCTTACACTGGGCACAGGTGAGACCGGGCTGAGCTGAGTGGTCCTTTCGCACCGCTGTCTAAATCTTGGGCTTTCACATGCAGTCTCAAGCCTTGATCCCAACCACCAGCTCCCGCTCAACAACTTTCCCTTTTTTTAATTCTCACGGCCCTCGCAGTTCCGCTTTTCAGCTGCTCTGTGTTTTGCGTACCAGCCAGAGGTTTAACCTTTTTCTCGCCTTTCGCTTCTTAATTCCCCCGCCTTCACAGCTTAGGCGGCTACCAATTGTCACACTCCAGAATGGTGGTCTTTTAAAAGAAAGGCGATGTGAGAAAGTTACTTCCTGCTGTAGTTCTAAGAGTAACGTTAGCAAATTGGCCACAGAATTCAATGATGTTTTCTTCGCGGCGACAATGAAACAATGGAGTTTAATGTTTGAAGTTTAAAATATATATTGTAGCTATATTAGAAGCATAATAGTGGTATCCTAGGCCTAAGTCAATTAAGGTTTTACTAAATTAAACAGTGCCCTCGCTGATCAGTCGGGCAGCGTCGAAAGGATAATATTGGTGTTATTCGTATTATTATCATGAACATGTCCGTGTTTTCTATGGGAAGTGGGAATACGATGAAATGTTCTGGATTGAGGAAAGTCTCACACTGTGACAGATGTCAGGCCCAATTAAGAGACTCTCTGTGTCCAGCCCTTCTACCCAATAGGATTTCTCATTAAATACCAATTTATTAAAAAAAATCCATCCCCTTCACAGTCCTTATCAGTTACACCATCTCTGGGCTCACTCCATTGGTGCCGAGAGGGAGGGGTGGGGGAAACAAGGGTGGAAGAGAGAGAGACAATACGATTCCACAAAATTATTCCGCTGCACCGTCACTCCAGCATCGCTTAATAAGGAGCATCATTTTAATCTCCTGTCTCATACCTTCTACAAACCGAGCTCGACAGCACAGGAGGGATTTTTTTTTCCCGTTTCTACTGCAGAGGTGCCTTTGGTTCCGCGTCGTTGATGACTATTTTTCGCCAGAAGACGGGAAGAAATCTCGGCACTTTCCCCAGACCTTATCAGCACAGCCATCTCTATTGTTTGGGGTCACAAGACAAGAGCCACTACTTGGGCAAGATTGTTATCTTCAAAGACAGAGTCAGTTGCAGCTTTCAGATTAGAGGAGACCCCCTTTGTTACATGTCAAATATATTTAGGAACACATACGTGCATTCAGAATAATTGCGCAAACAAAATCAACAGTTCGGGTTTAAGAGAAAGCAATATTACCGTTTTAGGCCTTAAATTGTAGTTTTAATTTTGCAGCGATTGACGAAAAGCGATGCCCAGGATGGGAGATGATGTTTTATTGTAACAGAAACCAAAGCAAGTCCTTCTGCTGATTTTCAACCCTGTTGTGGGAATACCCTTACAGAGAAACATCAAGGACCTACAATTTTAAAAGTTGTTCAAAAGTGTAAGAAGGTAAGTTCAATGTGTTCAGCAATTGCAGCAGAATGTAATTCTTTAATGACGAAATTTGTTGGAGATTTCTTCTAAGTTATATATTGTCTTTATGTCAGTGACAAAATGCTAAATAATTGCGTAAAATATATCCTGAAAAAGTTAAACAAAATAGAATGTTTGATGACGCCCTCAGATGTAATTCCTTTGGCATTAAACTTTGATTTATAATTTTAGAATCCAGATATATAACCGGGTAGAATTGTTAGCTACATCGCCTTAAGTCGTGATAGCCAGGTTTCTTTGTTTTCGCACTATTGCTCAGTGCAACAGATTGATCTCGGGCATGTCTTTTGTATTTTCTAGTCGCATATTTTCGTGATGAGAGCTGTGGTGTCAGACTGGGAGCCTGCTAGATTTGTTCATCTCACGTGTGACAGATGGTGGCATTATCAGTATGCATTCATTATTTAGTTTTTTATGGGTTTCTGAAAATAATAAAAGCCACTATTCCATAGGGGTATTTATAGTGACATATCACTACGTCTAAATTTAGTTGGATTCCATAAAACACTTTTTGCAGTGCAAAAGTAAATATCTTTAGCCTATCGCTTTATATACGCATTCGGTTATTTTGCTTCTTTTGACTTGTTTGGCGTGAAAGACCCGAGAGTTTTTAAAGCCATTTTTTTTCGTTTTCTGTATAAACTGAGATGTCGGTTGCTGTGTTCGCAAAGTACATTTTCGCATTTGAAACATCCTTCTCACGTCGCTCTCCCTCGTATTTTTCATTTGTTAAATTACACTAAAGCAGTGATGTTGAAATTTCTATTCAAACCTGTTTTAGCATGATGTTAGTAAATATTGGCTTTACCCATAGCTGTTGTGTTGCTGAAAGGAGTATGGGTGTAAAATGCTTAATTGAAAAATGTATTACATGTTATGTCATCCGATAATAATCTAAAACACATTTTTTCATAATTTGTTAATGTAAATATCTACGTTTTTTTTCAATAAAAGAAATACGTGTAGCTTGTAATCAACGCGAGTATTAACAGCTGCAAATCTAAATTTACGTAGCCTTTGTGTGATATTATGATATCATATGATTGCATTGATCTGGGCCCTGAGTTCGAGAACACTTCCACTGTCTTATTGGACGAATTTGACGCTGTGTTTCAGTCTCTGGGCTGATATTGCCTATCAGTTTCTAAGATAGGCCTATATGAAACAGACATCTGCTATTCCAGTTGTTTCACAATATAGGAAGCACGTCATAAATCGCAATTTATGAGCTGCCAGGCGCATGTGAGCCTTGGGCTGTATTCAATCAAATGTTTTTTTTTTCCTTTCAGTTATTCTTTCTCACTATAAAGCAAAAGAAAACTGAAGATGATGCTGAGCCCTGACCAACCCGACTCCGACCATCCATGGGCTCAGTCCGATGCTGAATCGGTACTAAACGACATGAAAGTCGGGTGCGTTTCCGACGAGCCCGGAGAAGGGGACGGAAAGACTAGAGCGCTCGCCCCCCAAACCTTAAGCCGGGAGGAGAAGCGCAGGAGGCGGCGAGCGACAGCCAAGTACCGCTCGGCACACGCCACAAGAGAGAGGATCCGGGTCGAAGCTTTTAACGTGGCTTTTGCTGAACTGAGAAAGTTGCTCCCCACACTGCCCCCGGATAAGAAGCTGTCCAAGATTGAAATTCTAAGGTTAGCAATTTGCTACATCTCTTATCTCAACCATGTACTGGACGTTTAGTGACTTTATGAATTTTACTTTTGAAAAAGCGGAATACGAAGAAGAAAAATCAAAGTACATTTGGATCCCGCAGGATGGAAATGTGGAAGAAAAGAACAACTTCACCGGTATTGTAACTTCAGTATTTTCGTTTAAGAAACAGCGGCAGTGTTTACAGAGAAATTAGAAAGGAAGGCGCGCTGCTGTTGTCGACTCCAAGCCCAAATTCTCCGGCAAAGCAAAAGCAGAATTTCCCGGTATATGAAAAAGAACCGATACCTGTAAACACAATCTGTTGTTAAACTAGCGAAACAAGAATGCAATAATTTAGGGGATACGAAAGATCTCTAGACAGGGTCTTGGACACATTCTTTCACAAATTCATCTAGAACTTGTCCCAGATATTTGTAACGTTTTTGACTTTAGTTACAAAGTCCATTCGGAGTGGTATATTTTAAAAGATGGACACGATTTAGACGAAAGAGGGGGAAATAGCTGCTTAATAATATGTAGTTACGATTTCCTAAAAGAGGAAAAATAAATGAAAATATTTAAGTGCCACTTCTTCTTAAAAATACATCAGAATTGTGACCTTAATATTTATTTATTATCTTTGCTTCTAGATTTATATTATTTATTTATATTGCTGTTTTTATTTTATTTTTTTACAGTCCGTGTCTTTTGTATGACCCGTTGTTTACATTTAAATGTGTATGTATAATTGTCTATATTTTAGTCTGTGTTTTTGGAGTATAAAAGTGATATTTTTGCTCTCCTATTGCACTTGTCAGTGGTTATTTTTATGTTGAAAGTATGTTGTAAATTGAATCGTATGTCAATGTTTTTTTGGGTTTTCATCTGTCCATGGCAACGATAAGCACTTCTATCTGGGTAGAACCCTTAGATAACTTGTTGATATCAACATTGTTTAAACGTAGCTTTTTTTCTGAAAAACGTCTTAAGGGGATGGCTGCTTGGAATTTAATATTACACAAAACTCATTGGTCCCAAAAGGCAATAAAAATGAAGTCTCTCTCCATTCAAAATTGTCATGCACAAGACTGAGATTTGGATCTTATGAGTCCGACAAACACGGCTGGAGTTTTCAGTTCAGTTTTGAAAGTCTTGGGATATAGCTCCCTCGACCAAGGTTAAATTCCAGGTTGCCTTTCCTTTGCTGCGACCAAAAATAGGAATTTTCGATTAAGTCTGTGGGTTGTTTTTTAGTTTGTTTTTAATTACGTGTGGGTGTCTCTGCTGTGAACCTCTTTAATACAATAACTGATTTTATAGTGAGGAAAAACGACATATCTGCTATCCAAAGATTTTTGTCTTTCAGGGTTTTTATCGTGTCTTCGTTGCTTTATAGCACATATTTTGTAGTGAAGTAGCTATAATAAGCTGGTTTCTAACGAACACAGTTTTTCATATCTTAATGGTGAGCTGTTTTGAAAATAAATATCTAAAAATGTAATTGTCTGTTTTTTGTATTAATTTCTATACCTTAATAAGTTATCGTCCGTTTACAGTTACTAAAGAGAGATGGTCTAATCCACACATGACATGCAGGCAAAACAAAATATACAATTCGCTCTTCAGTCAATCTGACAGTTTTAAGAAGTTACAGCCTTATTCATTCGTTTTAGAAATACAGGCAAAATCCTAAATCACTTATGACAGTTTAATTAAAACAAATTATTTGTGATTCAGTGCTTTAGAGTATCCTTTCTCTGATTCCTTTTCCTTATTGTTGTTGTCAATTGTATCATATAGTTTTGAGACAACTCTGAAACACGTGCTTTGAGATACTTTTAGATTTATATTTTAAACATGCTGTACTGCAATACCAATCTCGCAGATCAAAGACTTAAATCGAGTCCAGGGCTGCGTCCTATAGCCAGATCTGTGGAAACTACTTTTAATTCAATTTTGTAACTTTAGTTTACTAGATTTACAGTCGTTAAAAATACTAAATTCAAATACTGTATAACTGAATTTTTTTCTTAATGATAGGTGTCTTGCATGGCAATGGATTTGTGAAAAAAATACAGGTTTTCCGGTTATTGATGGCTGTTTTTTAAATGGGATGCGTTTCATCTCGTTTAAATAATTACAAAGGGTGTGAAAATCAAGTACTCAGAAGTTATTCCGGCGCGTACGGGTGAATATCTTTTTGTCGAAAGGCATGGAAATGATGGTCACTGTGAATGAGTGATTTCGGTATGCGTGTGTCTGCTACTCTTCCCCTTTGGATGAAACGTGCTCTCCCTAGAGAGGGGGCAGGTGTTACTCCAGACGAGCCAAGACAACCAAATTACTGGCCGTCTGTCACCTCCCGTGGGAAAAAAGGAGATGGAAATTTATAAGCAAGAATGGCAGTCGTGCAATATTACCGAGTATAACAGGGAAAAGGATGGACCTGAAGTAACACGTCCCTGTGACCATTTAAAATATAAAATTAATTTACCGAAGCTGGAACTCTCTGGTTGCCTGCGCAATTACGTATTCGAAACCCAACGAAAGTCCCTTATGTTTCCAGTGCATAACAAAGAGGAATGATTAAAGTTTAAATCACACTAAACCGTCCTTAAATAAACATCCTTAGCCCATAAATATGTTTCTATCGCAAACGAGTCGTCGTTTGTTTACCCTGAAGCGACAGGAACACACATTTTGGAAAGAGATGTTTGACAGCCATTTATGTAGAAAATTAAGATTGTGTTAAAACAAGTATTGCTGACCTGTTACTATCCGTGAGATGAAAGGGAGAAGTCCCATACAGAACCACTACACCAAAAACCCTACTACTATATCTGCAGAACATTGAAGCCTGTGTCATAATAATTTGCAATAATAATGGTTACTCTTAATGTATGTATGGTAATAATAATGGACGACCTCTCTTATTTGGTTGTAAGTAGATGATTTGTTCGAGTGTCTCACCCAAGCGTTTTTTTGTTTGTTTTGTTTTCAGGTTTCCAGGAAATCAACTTCAAAATCGTTGCTTGACAGTTTGTTCCAGATATGCGACAGTCTTGTAGCTTCCTGTTGTGTCCTTGAGTAGAGGTAGCTTATGCATAACAACAACAGTAAAGATGATGATGACGACGTTTTATTTAGGAATACTTTCTAATAAATTTAAAGCGCGTATGTATTGCTTCTGTGGAACATAAAGAAGGCTATTGGGTTAATTTTCTCAAGACCCTTCACGATTTTACTCAAGTCCCTCTCTTTTACTGCCTCTGCTAGAAACAGAAGATAGCCAGTTCCTTTAACCAGTGTGTGACACTGAGAATGTTTCTCTTGTTTGTATTGCAACTGCGTCCTATTCACAGCGAGAACAAAATCAAGTAGGTCTTAACTACTGCATTGAATAAACGTCAGATTGCATCTCCCGGTTCGCATTCCTCAGTCTACGTCGTACAGTATCTATTAACTAATCTAATGTCAACTAATCACTTTATCAAACTGTCTAGTTTTGGACACCGGATGTATCAACATAAACTCCTACGTTTCTTTCGGAAGTTTCCTCCTCAAGTTTAACACCTTAAATGTATAGAAGAGATTTTTTTTTCTATTGTTCTTGTTTTCATTTCATTTGATCGTTGGCGTTTATTACTTTATTAATTTTCTTCTACGATTATTCATGCTCCTTTTCACTATATGTTCGGTTTTTATTTTTAAATGAGCCACGTGCAGTGCGAACACATGACTTCTACAGAAAGTTAAACATTGTCCTCACAACCGAAAAACCGTCTATCTTGATAAAGAGGATTCAGACTGGTGTAATAATATGGACAGGATTACATATCAATGACAAGAGCTACCTCCAGTTTATGGTATCTGTGATGTTCGTGTTGGATTGTGACGGTTTTTGTATAACACTTACGTTGGAATAGCTGGAAAATATTTTACTTGTGGTGTTTTTGAGGGGTTGAAGAGAGATACCGTTCTTTTAATTAAGACATTGTTCATTAATAACATCTACTTTATATATGATGTAAAAAAGCAACATAGGACCGTCTGTTCAACATTCCGCATTCAGTGCTATGCCATTTTTCAGTTTTGTACTCCACATTACCTAAATCCATACATACTACTACTGATTTTCCAAAACATGCCATCAGAGTTCTAAATTAGATTTATATCTAACCCATGTTTCAGAAAACGCTGACAGAATTTTACTCTGGAACAAAAATCTTCAAATGGCATACCTAATTTGTTTTTAAATGTAAATAATCTGTATGTAAATCTCCTCTCATTTCAACATACTTTAAAACTGATTTTCCTTTCATTTAAGTGTGGTCTTGTCCCCTGTCATATAAATGACAAAATACGTGTAGTACATGTTGAGGTTAAACTCACCCTTCGTGTGAAACGAAGGAGGCACGGCGCCCACTGCCCGATGCTGCACATATGTACCCGTTCAAAACAGTCTAGCAATGCTTATCTTGGGAATCTCCCAGAGAAAACCGGAGTGGCACAGCGTTGATGATACAGTACACGGAATGTGACTTCGCTTTCCTATAGACAGTGGGAAGGAGATAGCCTACGTAAAAAATCAATAAATCAATCCATTTGCCAGTGGTAAATTTAACACACCGCCCTCTTCAAGAGTAACGCCCATGAATTTTGCAGATACACCACTTAAATATTTTAAGAAGAGTAATTAATCCAACGCCACAATCCTCAAGAAAAAAATGACGTGTTCGTTGCAGTTTCAGTTGAGAGAAATAATCTCAGAATTAATCATAAAAATGAGATAGGTGCACTTATTGTAAATATTAAACCTTCGGGTTAGGCATTTATATTGCTGACCGCTGGTTAGTTTTGGATTCCTAATAATCTGAGTGTTTCCCTACTAATTCTTCTCAGCAGCGAAAAGTTAACATACCCATCTGGTCCCGTTTCATGATTGAAGTGATTTGAAAAACATTTAATCATTCGAGGTCTCGGGTATCCAATTGCCATTACTTAATTATTCTTTTGCTGTTATGCATCACATTATTTTTTGCAAAATCAACTTGACATTTCGGAGCTAATTTGAATGTATTTTATTTAGCAGAAACTGCGTTTTCTCACTTGGGTATGGGGCTGCTTTCTCCAATGCGATGACAAAACGTGCACAGAAACTCTCCGTTTAACGCTCCTATCTGGGTCTGTTGTCCCCGAATAAAACTAATGATGCCCTTATGAAAAATTCATGAGAAAATAGAAATCAAGTCACGATGACATCTTCAGAAACAGTTCGCTCAGGTACACCACACAGCCTAGACGAGTTTTGAAATGATTGTTTTTGGTTTCCCTCTGCGGTTTAGTCCGCTGAACTGTAGTTTAGTTTTGTGACGCCTCTGAATCTTCCATGTCAATTAAATCTGCCCCCTATTTAATTTGAATGTATGTGAGGCTAAGATGCAGCAACGATTCTCTCCGAAACTGTCTTCGGTGGTAGGTGGTAGGTCTGATCTCTTATTTGCGTCGTTTTTATCTAGGTCTTTTCTGTAGAAAATAATGTTTTTGTATAAATGCTAGGAAAAAATTACAAGTAGGATATACAAAATAAACATGCCCTGAGCCAAAACACACAGACATATCAGTAATTAACTTGTTATTATTAAATGCTGATTTAGATTTAAGTGGAATTTCTGGTTCTAAACTGCAGAAATTATACATATTATTAAACTTTTTCCTCCAGTATAATTACAGGGGTAACACAACTCAATTCTGATAAAAAAAAATATACATAGTGTATACATAATAAATTAATCTTTGTCCATTAGCAGTGCTGGAGACTAATAAGGTTTTCTTGAAAGCAGAATAATTACATGCTTAAAAAAACGCAATCACTCTTTTATTAGGGTTTAAATTAGTGTACAGCACTATTTGCGCAGGGCAGACAGCAGGGCAGGCGAACTTGTGTTTCTGTCCTCTTGTCACCCCGGTACCGGCTTGTTAGGCTTCTCTGATATTTAAAAATTGAGAATGAAAAGCAATATCGCGAAAGACATTCTTTGCGTGTGCATTGGTTAAGAATAAATGATTCAGCACAGCATTTCATGTAGTTTTTCAAATACTGATAGTTATGTAAAAAGGCGGTATCTTTTGAAATATCTAAAAGTAGTTGATATACTTGTACGTCAGCTGTGATGTTTTTAATTCTAAATATGTAAACATTCAGAAGTTAATTCCACGCTGTAATTAGAGAGAAAGGAAAGGAACACAATGTTTCGGCTGTTTAAGATTTCGTTAGGTATTTCTTGTTTCTTTCTACACCGCGGAGTGTAATTAACTTCGGGTGGTTGCTTTGCAGCTCCTATGCTGACGCATCTCTCCACTCTCGAACCCATTCTAAATATTGTTTTTAATGTCACCAACCACAAGCCATAAACACGTGCTATTCTGAATTTACAGCAAAATATTCGGAAATCCGTGCCACAGGGATAGTATGAAAGGAAGGCAAGTAACTTTGAGAATAAATGAGTCTTTACTCATTTACACATTTAGTGATGTGACATAAATTTAATATCCATGTAATTTTATGCACATGCATGACTGTGTTTCAAATGCAATTTCCATCTGATTTATTAGAAACGACTTCTGTTACTAAACTTATTTGACCTTTTTAAAGAGACAGCCAATGGCAGGAGTGCTTGCAGGTGCACACGCGCAGCACACCGCGGGTTCTCCGCTGATCGGTGAGATGTGCGTGCTGTATCGTCTGAGATTGCGCGTTTTTCCAAGTCGTCAAGAAAACAGAAGGGAGTGTTACTTTAAAATCCTCACATTTTGCAATTACATTTGCCTGTAAACCCATCTCATTTATCACGTTTAGTAATATATAGTTCTAAAATTGTGAGGTGTAGTTCTAAGTGTATAATTGCAGTTTTGTGAGCATATTGTTGTGCTTCATTTCAAGAAGTATGTGAGTAGTTTACATTGGCCGCATATTTCTAAGCAAGCTTGAAGTGTTCTTTTTTGTTTGAATCCCTCTGCTGACCATGCAGCTCCCAGTGTTCATAATTCCTTTCGTTTTTGTTTTTTAAAAAGTTTAAAACACAAAAATTGTGAGATTGAACAATAAATATACCATTAGGCCCAGACCTCTTAGCTGAAATTCTTGTCGAAATGGCTGCAATGTCACATTGCCCAAGTGGAAAAAGCAATAGAAAATCCTGCAGGAGAGAGACATACAATGTTATCGGTAACAAGGTCAACATTGTATTTAGGAGAGAAATATGAATGGCACGAACCCCTTTAATTAGAATAGTGCATCAAAGAACAATTATTTATGGAGAAGACAAAATGTAATGTTAAAATGTTTATCAATACACACCTTGGCATTGCACTGAACCCTGAGGTAGACCTGTCTTGAGATGGGTTGTTAAAAATGAGTCTAGTTTTCTGTATTTGTACAGTATGTATTCATTTGATTCTGAGAGTTGTTGTATGTCCACTGCCCTGATTCTCAAAGTGCCATTTTCTAGCACATTCGAGAAAGGGGTTCGGTGGAAGGGGTTTCTCTAGAAGCACTGAGTGTTTCCCTCAGTCCCCTTCATCAACAGCCTCTCTCCTCTCCTTTGATGGCTTCGGGTGCCACACCCCCACCTGGGCCAGGCCCCACTCCCATGACATGGACCTGCGCAAGGGAGGAAGGGCCCCACTGACTCCTGAGAAAGCAATGCAGAGGCTCTTCCTTGCACTACAAAAAGGAAACCATTGCTTAATTGCCACCCCTCTTTGCTTATCCAACATTGAGCACAAAACGATGCTGGAAGTGAGTGGCAGATTTGAACTCCAAAAACAGAGTTCTCATTCTTGGCAACCATTAAAAACCCTTCACTGTTTCTATAAACGTAATCTCAGCACAATACTAGAATAGACAGACCTAATGAATTAGGGTTTATCTCAAGCAGAGTCCTTTACCGACCCTCCATAGCTCTCTTCCCTCAGGACCAGAATGTCCAAACCACTGCCTCAATGCAGTGATCCATCCAGGATCACCGTGCAGGAGGATATAACTTAATAAACATTTGACTACTTGACCAATGAGGATCCCATTGTGCTGTTCAGGAGAATAGGAGTCCTGGCTAAATTTCACTCTGGGTTTATACAGTCTGGTCTTCCTCAAGTTCCCTGTTTCTTCAATTACCTCATTCAAATCCTCCTGATCTGCTGATGCAGAATAGTCATTATGTGTCACCCAAGGTATTTATTGCACTGAATCCTCCACTGATTTCATTTCTCGGGGTCCCTTGGTGTGAAACATAGCCTATCCTCCCTGACATACTACTGATGGGGGTAAGGTGGGAGGGATTTTATGTCATGAGGGAAATGTTTCTGTTCTGTTCTTGGTTTGCTATGTTAAAAATAACAAAAAGAGTTAATTCTCACTTATCTATTTGAATTTCTTTCTTTAGCATGAGGATGAATATCATCACAGATGTCCTTGATGAGCAGAGCAGTGGCACTGCAGCTAAGGATCTGTGCCTGTGGCTGGCAGAGGAATCCTACTCCGGTGGGCCCCTGAGCAAGGCCCTTAACCCCAGCTGCTCCAGGGGTGCAGTATAAATGGCTGACCCTGTGCTCTGACCTTAAGCTTCTCTCTCCCCATCTGTGTGTCTCATGGAGAGCAAGCTGGGGTACTTGAAAAGACAAATTCCTAATGCAAGAAATCTTATCTTATATCTCACTTTAGACACCAGTTCTGCCAATAACACCTCATCAGTTGGCTCTGTTAGAACATGTGTTGAGAAGCAGCTTCAGCCTGCTTTTCTCTCCCATCACCTCAACCTTGTTCACTGCAGTCATGGTTCCGGTTTGTCCACTTTCCCAAAGGGCTCTCAACCCCCCTATTCCGTCTTATCTCTGCCATCTATTATTGCCTTTTTGATGTCACTGCTCCTGTTGATTGTGTATTGATTTAATAGTAATCATCCTTGCTTTGGCACTCTCCTTGTCCACCATTGTTATCCTTCACTGATGAATGCTCAGTGCTCAGAAGGTTTTTCATGGTTGGATTTCCCTTCACAGAATGAAAGATTACAGGTTCACCCGATAAAAAGCTTCAAGCAAAGTTTGAGATTCACGAATCTGGGGCCTTCTGGCTTGAATTGTCCTGTAACTGCTGGGATTTCTTTTTCAAAATGGTAGACAGAGTAAGTCTTTGGTGTTAATGAATATAAGTGGGCCTTATGCAGGACAAGGTTTGGATCAGGTATTGTACGGCCTTGTTCTTGTAAAAAGTGCCATACAGTCAGTGAGAATACATAACATACAGATACACACATACTGTAGAAAGTAAAATTCCATCCCCTGAGGCTGCCACTGTTCCTACTTCTCATGCCCAGACAATCAGCTGTCCACCTCAATGGCCACACTGCTGTTGCTCTGCTCAACAGAGAAGCTGTAAATAGCTGCAAACAGCAAACTGTAGGCCTTAGAAAAGGTAATGTTTCAAATGACTGAATTCAATCTCCATAATTATAAGAGCAGACCAAGGGAAAAGCAAAGGAAAATGCTATAAACATTCTCTGTAGTGTGGTAAGATTCATAAGGATTTCAGAGAAAGCATTCTACTTGACATTTTATTGAGGTGGACACCTGTTTTCATTTTAAAATTATGGAGCTTAAACTATAGTTTAAAGTAGTGCACTGATTTTGATCATTTACTGCTTCAAAGACATTTTGTGCGCTACATGTTCACTAGTTGTTAAAATGCTGAGATGTTTGTTTTGGCTTAAACATCAAATAAATCTCCAATCCCTACTGCCAATGCACAGCATTTAACTTGATATTCCCAGATTTCCACAAGGAAATATAGACACCTCGTACCTCATATGGTTGCAAGTCATGGTTACTCTGAGTGGGTGGAATTTTTGACAGCTGATGAATTACGACCATTCATTTTCAACAGCAACTTTACAATTTGCACCTCTTCAGTAGGTTCTAGTGGGAAGGAGACAGCCCCATTGACGTCCTTTAATGTCGTTTGTTTCAAAAGATACTTCTTTTTCTTAGACGTGACCTCCTCAAGGTCTCTTTGGTGACAGGTTGTCTTCAGTCTTCATTAGTCTTTATCTTTATGTCTGGGAAAACTGTTTGTTTCTGGCTCTGCACTGGCTTGCTGGGGGAACCTTCATTAGAAAGATTGATGCCATGAATGTACATGAGAAGGAATGACATCACAATCTGTCACCGTCATTTTGCGGTCTCCTCCATATTTTCTTTGCTCATACTACGCATTTTCTGTTGTGTTTGTTTTTCCTTCACTGCTTTTGTTAAAATAAGATTCCTTTAAACAATTAGCAAAATCCTGGAATACGTGGTCCTAAAGTTCTTTGCCATTATTTTTACATCGTTTAATAATTTCCCCGTTTTTCAGTCACCTGTGAAAAATCAAATAAATCTAATAGTTGTAGTAATGATTCCTGTAATTACATTTCCGTAGCACTTTCAGGGCAATTACAACACAGGCAAATAACAAGCATCCATTATAATATTTATTGAACGTTTTCCTCAAAGCCCTGAAATGCGCACCGTGGGACACTCATGCAGTGCAGACTCCAGCGTATTAAATTGAGCAGCTGTAATATGGTGCTAAGATGTCTGTGACACCATGCCAAACACAACAGGAAGCAGACACAAATGCAGTCGTGTGCTGTAGCTTGACCTTGTGCATCATGCAGGGCCTGATGCACATGCTCATGTAGGAGCACATACTGTACATTGCATGGATATACTGTATGGGGGGCTCATGTTTGCACAACACCCTCGGAAGCATGAGAGGGAAGCTGGGTAATTCCACTGTCAGTACCACACGAGGTCAATGGGCTAATGGCCTCTTCTCATTTGTAACTGTTTTTATGTTCTCTCAGGATGTTCTCTTTTCTGGAGGCAGGATGGTTCTGTACACACCAGCTCCAGTCCTGAGGATGTATTGGAACAGCTGGCTGCTTTTCTGACGATCATGGAAGACCTGCTAGACTGTGATCTGTTTGGCTACTGTTGGTACAGTATATATCAATATATATATGAGAACAGGGGTGTTTTCAACAGGAAACAAAGGCGTTGAGGCTGTGGAGCAAACTATAATATAACCAATATAGTATTAAGCTAATTACTGAGTTTAAAGCTGAGGGACTGTATAAAGTCATAATATTCCCAGAGTTGTAATTGAAAGACAGCTATGCTCCAAAGCTCTGGTATTCTATTCCTAAGGATGTCAGAAAGTCACTTTACCTGAGCTCTTTCAAATCTCAACTCGAAACCTTCTTTAGAAGGGCCTTTATTTAACTGGTTCTGAGCATGTCCCTTTGCTTTTCCTTTTGTATTCCAAACCCTCACTGTAACTGTTTAAATCTGCTACCTCCTCTCATTGTGTATCTGTTTTTTATATTTTTATATTTTTATTATTAGGACACTTTACTGTTTGTTCTTATGAAAATCTTTGTAAGCCATCATAGTATCCTGCAAATATAAATGCTAAAGGCATTTTCCTGGCCTGGCTGCTACACTCCTGGTCTGCACTGCTAGTGACCCTGCCTCTGTGACAAGAGGGTGATAAAGCTCTTATTGACTGAGGATACTTTATCGCCTTCTTCTACAGGCTGTGTTCAAAATACACGAAAAAGGCAAACAGGCATTATTTAGACCATGGAAAATGCCATATACTGTACACCAAATACAGTCATCCCTCAATTTATGAATTTGCTCATTTGTTAAAAATTGTTCATAAAGTGAAAATGTGTAAATAAAAAACACAATTCCCATGTTCAAATCTCTAGTGTGTACAGTATATGGACCCTGCAAGCACCCCAAACACTATCTATACATTAGAATAGGACACAGTTATACTGTAAATACCAAGCGTTGTTTTAGCCTCAAAATAATTTTTTAAAATATCAATAAACCTAACCACATATACAAAGCAGTAAACAAGCACTGTATACATATAACTAGTTGGTTCTATGATAACCAGTGAACAACCAACCCCCCAATGACTTTGTTTATGATTTATAAAAGAAAGAACAATTATCTCATCTTTCAAACTTCGATCACTCATCCATTCATTAAATTTTTTCTATTTTCTGGTACATGGTTATTGCTTTTAGTGCTTTCTCTACATCACCCTGAGAGTTTTCCACATCTTTTGGGCCAATGATGGATATTGATTGCATACACAGTGAAGAGAGCACAAGCACACTGCAACACAATGAGCACAACGTAAACAAGTCTAAACTTTGGGACAAAGTCCTACAAAGCTGGGCGCCTCTTCCGAGAATCACTGCCTCAGCACGTATTCCTCCATGTACGGGAAATTCACTGCCTATGAAGAGGTCTGAATTCATTGTAGTGCAAAAATGTTGTTCAAAGGGTGAAAAATAAGTATGTATTTACTGGCTCAGTTGTAGTGAAATTTCGTAAACCGGGAGTTCGTGATTCGAGGGATGACTGTACAAGCTTCATTTTTCTCTCATGTGTTTGTGGTATTTCTCTTTATTTTCTGAAGTACTGTATGCTTTAACACGCCTGCTCTCAGTATGGCTTGGGAGACAGTATGGCTCAGCGTGAGTGAAAAGGGCCATATTGCTTCGTCTTTCACCAAGGATTATGTAACAGCAAACAAGTGACCATATGCCATGATGCATACAAAGGGGGCTGGATTATTATTTGACTACGTTCTCTTTATGATTGTGGAAAAGGGCGAGCTGGATATAAGTCAAACTCTTGTTGTTTCTCATTCTAAGTCCTTTTTGTTTCTTTTGTAAAACAGCCATATGTTTACTTGATTGCAATATAAATTAGTGCTGATATGTTTTTTATTATTATTTCTGTTCTACAGAGTTCTCTTCTGTCTCTCTGTTCAGATCGCTCGGAGTCTTGAAGGGCTTGTGTGCTTTAAAAGCAGATCCATGTGTTGTAATGTAGCCCCAGGATGGCTTGTATTATTCCTGGCCACTTCACCAGCAGGGACCCAGCTTTCTCTGGCTCACAGTCCTTTGTCTGGAACAGATGGAAATGGGCAGAAAAGGAAAAAAGGAGTCAGTCTGCTCTCATTAACTCTCAAACTGAACCGACACAAACCTCACAATACCGCAGCACAGGATACTGTCATCCATTCAAACTGAGACCATCTGCACCCATGGCAGAGGAGACAAGAAATTATAGGCATGTATGTACACATATATAATATAGACAGTGCGCTAATGCAATCTCCCTATTACCTTTGTCTTTATTTGTCGACATTAAATTACTGGAAGTCAACATTGTTGGAAACAGTTCATTTTATATGAAGGGTTTAATTTAACCTGTATTAAATTATAATTGCAAAAGAAAAGGAAAAAAGACTCACCTATGATCAAATGCAATGGACCTTTGAACAGACAGAACACCGCTTATAAGCCCGTAATGCTTTTCATTACCTGGACAGGAAGCTTAAAAGAATAATTTCATATTTGGGCAAAAGTACCTTTCCAAGCAAAGAGGGTCTGTGGTTTTAGTTTTGATTCAAACCAATATGTTTTGTGTACAACTTTCATCACATTGAGGTTTTTTTGTTTTAAATGAGCCACAATGTTGAGATATATATATATATTTCCTGATTTTCCACTGGGAGAGATTCATCAATCTCTGGACACAAAAATTCAATGATTTCACAAACCACCCAGCAGATTCAATGGGGACCATCTGCACAGAGACTGCATTAAATAAATTTGAGAGCTGATAAACAGGGCGAGATGGAGCTTGTTGCTGATGCACGTGTGCGTGTTCTTAGCACCTTTGCTGCACTATAATTGGGTTTGATTTTTTTATTACTTTACAGTGATTTATTCAGTGCCCTATTCCAAAGCAGTTTTATGATGCAGGTTCAATGCATTCTTAGAGAACACATCCTTGTAATGAAATTAAAGACAATGTTTTCCCCTCAATATTGCTATGAAAGTGTTAGCAAGAGTAATGTTGTGTCAAACTGTTAGACTATTAAGATTAACATTAAAATTTTTGTTCCTATTACTCTAATTATTGTTTTAGCAGCAGGTGTAGTAATTATTGAACTGATATGCATACTTTAGATGGATAGATGTTTGCTTGTATAAAAAATAAATAAAAAATAATTTATCTGCAAATAAAAAAAGTCAGAAAAGCAGACTTGGTATTCTATTAAACATTTATCATTTGGAATCTGCTACCCTATCTTCTTTCAGACACCAATCAAGATGTCACAATTAGTTCCATTGTTTTTATAGTTTGTGGCTAAAAACGAAACACGCAAGTCTAACAACAAAATAAGACTCATTTTATGGTCTAAAATATGGCAAAATATCAGAGTGTACAGCATTGAACATGTGGACCATTCTCAGGATTAAAAGGATATAGTGGTTTTACACACAATTCTGCAGGCTTACAAGCCAGAAACAGAACAGTTTCCAAGTGAATAAAAAGTTCGTAGTGCAGGCTGTTAAATATCTCGGTTCTGTCATTGAACTGGCCTTGCTTCACTTCTTCTCTGATTGAAAAACATTTAACAAGCCAATAACTAAGACTAACCTGATCGTGTTTTAACCAGCACATCTCATGTCAACACGACAACGTCTTGAAGCGCACAGCCCAATTGAAAATGGACTTTTTGAAGAGAAAAAGGATTATGACAGCAGACTGGCCATCACAATCACAGGCTCATCACAACCATCTGACATGAACCTCACTGAGATCCTGCGGCTGGATCTGATGGGAGACTCAGCTGTCAGGACTTGTCATCTTGTTTGCATTGAAGAACTGAGTTCTTTTTTTTTTTACTGCATCAAAGGCCGACAGCTCATTTAAAGTGTAAAAACTCTTTGTCCGGGAATGGCATCAATTTTGCCATATAGTTCCATTAGAAAATTATTCCATACAAATGTAGGAGGGAGAAGACTGCAGTCTTTGCAGGTGAGGGAGTGTAGAATAGGTAGCTTGTCATGGAAACAATTAAAAGAAATCAGAATAAGACATTTTGATATCCATGTGTGTTGCCGGATTGCATTCTACTTCAAAATCAATCAAAGATGCCCTGTCAGGTTCAAATTTAACAACAAGCCAAAGAGGAATCGTAGGCCTTTCTATACAGAAAAACTGATTAAATGGCTACTTAAACTCAATTTTGAGAACTTTATTTTAAGAGCTTCAGTGAACCAGCAGTCTGCTTTTTTGTTCTTGATTTATATTCTGTATAGATGTGTATCCCTCATCCTAAGCAGTACAAAAATGTGTGTTGTACTTGCTCTGTTCACACTGTTCTTAAGGAATGTAACAGCAGGTACAGGGCTAACGATCTCTTTGGCTTACATAGAATGCAAACAGGTGAAGTGAGGACAAGGTGTTTCTGAGTGATGTGTAATATTCCAAACATATTGATTATAGGATGAATGACACTCTGTGAGGATAAAGAAACAAAAGCACAAACAAATTCATATATGTGAAGTTGTGGATTACACACAGCTACATGACATGGAAGACTGAGGAGCAGCGCTTACCTGGAGGACAAGTTTCCCTTTCATTTTAAGACACAGACAGAAATTTTCTCCGTTTTAAATTAGCACATGGGTTTCAGCACACAGACAAGCCAAATGGCCTGCTTTTGGTTTGTAACCTGACCCTAATAGCAGTGCTATTGTTAAATACTTGCATTAGGTGTAAGTTAGTTTATAATGGAGAATAATGGAAGCTCTGTGCTCAGACTAAAACTCCCCAGGCTTAAAATATGTACATACTGTAGAAGAAAGGGTTTGAATATCAATAGTGATGAAATGATACAATATATCAATAGAATGGCATGTTGCCATGGCCTTATATCAGCAACACTTCTCTCTATTGTAGAATTTAGATCCAGACACACCAGCACTCTGGGACCATTAGTGGACCCTGGTCTTTGGAAAACTGCATCTTCAAAATGCCTTGTGATTTTGTCCTGCACTCCGGCCACTCCGAGAGTAAGTGGATTCTGTACTGGGTATGAATGTTCTTCAGTTTACATTCTATGTCTATCACTCCTTTTCATTTAAAACTGTTTCCAACACCTGATCTGAGGAATAAAAATACACCACACCACTGATCACCTGAACAAGGCTCTGTGCTCAGCATGCCGTTTCACATTGTGTTCAGGGAAACAAGTGTTTTCCCAGCACAACATTCATCTGGTCTTGCAAGCCCCCTGCTCAGAGCTTTACAGTCAGGACGGTTTGCCCCTGCAATGCAATGAAGCGCTTACAATCAGCTGCCGGGTGAATTAAATCCCACCCCAATGTCAAAAGGCCACAATGAACCAAAACAGCAAACAGGCCAGTAAAATGTGGCATTTAAAAGGAGCTTCTTACCTTCCCAATTGTCTCTTGTGGCAGGCAGTTCCTTTTTAGAAACTTGTTATTCATGGAAGCCTACCACCTTCTTAATGTCAGTCTTGGAATACAGGCACAGATATATTTTTACGTTTTTGTCTGATCAGAATACAACATTAGACGGAACACACAGCTCACTGAGCTGCAGACATTATTGGCCCAAATCGTGTCTACGTTTTCTTTATTTCTGTTGTTGTTTTTGGCAAAAGTATGAATTATACAGGATTTATTCTATGCTCTCAAAAAGTAAGTAAGCATGTAAGTAATTAGCGATTTCTGCATTAGAGTCATTACTGTAAACCAATTTACGGGCAGCTGTGGAAGAGGCCGTTTTGAGTTTTAAAACGTCTCCAATGATGTGCTAAGGTACTAAGAGGAATGCGCATCTTAGAACACCAAAATGTTTAAATGAATTCTTTATTTATGAACAAGTTTACTTTTTGGGGAACTAGGTACAGCTTAATTGAGGAAGCAGCTCTTTACACAGAAAGGAATCTTGATTAGAGATCCTGTCAAGCACAGAAGTTTGTGGTACGATATCCTTTCATTTACAGAGCACTATCATCTACCTCGATGAACTCTTTCGCTGTACGGGAATAACGTGGGATATACAGTATGCAGATCCAGATTTCTGTTTGTGTTAGCAACAAAACCAGCACCCTCTTTTCCAAAAACGTCTCTGTATTTTGCCGCAGATTGTTATATTGAGTATTTTTGAATATTTTGAATTGATTGCGTGTCATATTGACGTTAATAATGAAATGAGATAGACCTTTAACCTTTTCTGCCTGTTTTCATGAATTTGCAGTTATTGCGACACTTCACGTGCATAAAAAGTGAAAGCGCATTTTATTTTATACTCGCATTTTGTTTTAAAAAAATTAATGTGCTTTATATTACACTAAACCCAAGACATACAATAGTTAAATATTTTTTTACAATATATTCTCACCTACTGTAAATAAAAATTAAATCAAATTATTTCATGAATTTAATTTGTGTATAGTGGTGCCAAGAATCTACGAAATGAAAGCGTAATCTTTCTTAGTCTGAACTGAGAAACATCTTAATTTTACCATCGAGGGAAATTCACGCAACTCGGTGAGCGCCATGGTATACTGTCGCCCTCTGCTGACTATCTTAAGTAAATAAACGTACAGAACATTCCGTTTTAATTAACCTTTAAATAAGAAAAGCATACATTATATATTTATTTAAATTGAGCTAGTCTTCTGTGTTATGTGCCTTAATTGCAAGGTTACCGCGAACATTGAAAAAATCTCTAAGACTAAAATCTATATCGTGTCATCTCAGTCTACGTGAAAGACGTTTAAATATTTTGGGGGCAAACGTTTTACAACTCCTCAAAAGATCCTGCGGGACTAATTTCCCGGAAACTAACAGGGCAGGGAAATTAAGGGAGTCTCTCAAGGAGTAAATGAGCTACGAGCAACAGTACTTAAACCCCCATATCTTGCTGTTGTGTAGGATGTTTAAAATACGCCGACAATTAGTGCTCCTTGTTCACAAGCTCTGTTAAAATTATACAACGCCATACCGCAAGTTCTCTAACAGTGGAACTGTTCAACTATCAGTGTTGTATTTAAATATCGATGGCGATATTACCTGCATGAGCATATAGCAAACCAGATACTGTCATTTTCATGTGAGGGGATGAGATACTCTTGAAAACAGACGTTCTCTAAATATAGACAGCTTTTTAAAATAAATCCAGTGCCATCTATTAAAGTTAGTGTGACAAATACTTCTACAGTATATTATATTTTTTCGTATCTCGTGCCAATTTTGGTACTGTACGAACAGAATGAGTTCTTGAGAAGCAAGTCAATTGCTCGGTGGTTGATAAGAAATGGTAGACTGTGACCTCAAGGGGGCGCAAGAGCGTACATAAAATGATGGTAGTGTTGCAACACAGCAGCTCTATCACAGTGGCATGCCTCTGCGAGCTTTGTGAAAGCAGAGACTGAACTATGGAACGTAATTCATGGTCAGCATTGGTAAGATGTACCGGTGGTCCCCTTTAAGAGAGGCCTGCACAGTCCAATGTTCGGATTTTCCATAGCAACGTCAGTATTATTCCTCCCTCACTCTTCGATTAACTCCTCAAGCACAGGAAGTCTGGAAAGGGTGAACTCCTTTCAGCTGCTCTGTCTCTCCATGACAATAACCACAGCCCTGTCCCTTTTACACAGAGATCTTGTGAGCATAATCATTCACGGCCAGCTTCCCAATTTCAATTAGGACTGATCACCTCCCATAATGCAACACTGGGACCTTATAAATTGAATACCAGAATATTCTACCCAAGTGATTTTGTGCTGCAAATCACCTGGTATTTTTTTTTTACAAATCACCTTTTCTTAATCATCAGCCTGATTAATAGAGGAGCCCTTAGGACCTGCACTGTCTAGACTCTCTACATTCCCCTTTTCACATTCAGTTATCTTGAAGAGTCAAAAGTATAATTTATCAAATGCAGACGTTTATATCTTCCAGCAGTGCTCCTATAATATCACGCACTTCAAAACTATAGCTGAAAAGGGTGTTCACATTCAGATAAATAAGCCTAACAAGAGCAACTTCTTTCTGTAAACAGAGAACAAGAGGGGCCAATGTATTGCTGCCACTCTGATGTCTCTGTGTCCTCTGACGATGTCTCATTCAGCACTTTAAATACACAAGGCGAGATTCTCGTGCTGAGTGTGCACAGACGTGTTTGCTGAAGACTCCTCAGTATGGTGTTATTCTGAGAGCGGCAGACAGACATCTTGCTTTGAAAGCACCAGACAGGCACGTGGGATTAAGATAAATGCGTATTTACATTCCAGTCAAAGTGTCTCTTGCAGGGTCCAGTGAATCATTTGTTATTTATAACCATCTAAATCAAAGCAATCTGCTATGTCTCTATAAAGCTTACCTGGCTGCCTGAAATTAAACATAATTTTAGTTTTCATTCTCAATGAAAGAAAAAAATGTGGCACATTATCTTCGTTAACTACAGGCCCTTCAGTCCTCTTTATGAAAAAGCAAGACAGGAGTTTTGTTTTCTGAGGTTTCTGTGACGATGTTTCATTAACTCTCCGTGGTAGCCAAAGAACAGATTTTTGAAAAAAAAAACCTGAAATGCTTTCTTGTGACGGTCAGGCTAGAGAAGACTAAAAGAGGGGTTCTGAAAACAAGCAGCACACCTGTGTTGGAACTGGAACCCCAGTGTGACCACGGTGTAGCAGAGCACGAATGAAGCCCGCTGAAGTTTTGTCTGCTCCAGATACATATGAAGGTGGTTTGAAAACCTCTGAGAGTTTCATTTTCTGGTCTGGAAGGCCTGCATGTGCATCGACATGCAGCTGTCCCAAACATAAACATTACAGATCCCCCTGTGGCTGGCTGGGAAACGGTGCCAGAGCAGACCTGTCCACAGGTTTTGCGCTGGGAAGAATCATGGGCCTTCAATCACAAGGGCACAAGGACAGCAGAGGTAGACATAGACAGCAATGTACTGTAACAATGAAAGACTGAGGTTCCTTTGGATTTGATAACTGGACAGTTAGTATGATGCAGAATACTTTGAACTACCAACATTGAACTACTGGTAGACATATTCTTAAAGGGGTAGCTGTGCTATGAGATCATATATAAAGAAACTAAAAAAAAACAGAAACTCAAGGTTGTGGAAGTATAGAAAAACAAGGATTATCCTTGAAATAAGGATGGTTAAATTACTCCCAGGAGAAAATATTCTGTGGCTTTGATACACTCCTTCTTATGAAAAATGGGCTTCCATACCTTCTAAACCAACCCCAGAACAAATTGTCCTGTTTGGGAAGATGTGAAAGCAGATTCGGTGAGTAGGGGGCACGTAGGTTCTATTTATTTCCCATGCAGACTTGGTTGATAATGTCACAGATTTTGTTAATTACAGTTAAAAGGGAGCGCCAGTCTTAGTGAATTCACGTGCTACCAGCGGAGGAGCTGAGCAAGCACGTGAAGACAGCTCACAAGATTCCTGAAGTGGCAGGCAGAAAATAAACACATTTCTATGTCTGGAGATACTTCAGGCCCCATGAAAAAGCACCCGCTCTACTAGAAACGAAGAACTTTGTATGCTTGGCAGGACTTGTGTTCGTCAGAGCTTTCAGAGTTTGTTCTGTGTACTGTATATGGTAGGGCTCTTTGTGTTCAGAAGGTCTCTGTCTGTTTAGAAGGGACTTGAACGAACAGTTTACAATGTTCTGTAGGTTAGTTTTAATATCAGTGCTCTAGTTCCTCTAGCTCTAGGCATGCAATATGGCTTATATTGGACAAGTGTTCCCACTCTGTCAGCAGTTCAGGTTCATGTGGGTGGTGCCCTGCACACTTTGGAATGAGAGCTGTAAATGAGTCTCACTGAATGGGCGAAAGAATCTGTCACACAAGAGCAAGGACATAGACCTTCCAATTCTGGCTGTGTCTCCCATGAGAGGTTTCCCTTCAACGCCCCAGTGTTACGCACCCCAGGTTCTGGCAGGACATAAACGTCAAGCTGAAAGGTATCTTAAAAACTGAATAGCGTGCATTTGTGGCACAATCCGCATCTCGATAACATTACAGCTCACCCCCTGAAGCCGTGTCACAGCCTCCATGAATTTGCTCTTCTAATCAGTAAGCTTGGAGTGTTCAACAAAAAAATGGTTTTATAAACAAGGGCCTATGCAAAAAAATCAAATTATTTGTGGCGACAGTATGTGTTTTTAAATTATTTATAGTCTACTATCTTATTATGAAGCAGTGGTCGGGGTTCTGAACTTATAACTGGAAGGCCGTGGGTTCAAATCCCAGGTGAGACAATGCATTGCTGTACCCCTGGGCAATGTAATGTACCTGACTGTTGCGGTAGAAAACACCACTGTATTAATGAGTGGAAATATAAGTCACTTTGGATAGACACATGAGGCAACTAAAATTGTAGTCTATCTTACATGGATAGAAATGTATTACAGGCATGAGATACTAAAGATGCAGGGAACAGCAGTTCTCCAGTTGCCTTCCTTAGATAATATTTACAAAGAGGATAAATTCCAAATGAGATTATTCAGTAGATAAGTGAAGAAAAGGGGTGGAATTCAAATATTCAAGCTCATTTCTTCCTGAAGTTTCAAACTAATTTGCCTTGTGTAGGAGCGACCTGCCAGTGGGTGGGATTAAGGAGCCTGGTGACAACCGAAGGTGCGTCTAAATTTGGGAAATTCTGCGCTTCAGAAGAGATCCTGCATGGCCCGGATAGGAGGAAGGAACTGATTTGGGGTTGCAGTACTGTCTTATAACAAGCTGCCAGTGTACATACTGATCATCCAAATCTGTGCAATCTGACAAGTATTTTTTCCCTCCACTCTTTGCTTTAGATTGTTCACTGGCTGCTCACATCCAGATTCAAGGTTCTATGTATCCCCCTCTACTACCCTATCCTTACCAGTGTTCTACAACCCTGTACTTACCCCTGCTCTTCCCAGTACCATCCTACACTTAGCCCTACCTAAGGTTACGTGTGCTCTATCGGCTCCACTACCCTGTTCTCTGCACCCCACCGCTCCCTCCACTACCCTGACCACTTCACCACTCTCCTCTCACACGTGCTGTAAAGAAAGCTGTTCTTTCATGACCCTATGCAGACGACACGATCCGGGGTAGAGTGAGGAAAACATGGGGGAAAAAGCATGCGGGAGTCAGGGATGAAAACAGGGGGCGTGTCCATGGTGCGCTGGTGTTTGGGGGAGGTGTGGCCAAGGCAAACAATCCAGAAATAAGTCCAAGGGGGAGTCCAAGAGGAGGCAAAAGTCCAAACCCGGGCGGTCCATCCAATACAAACGGGGTTAAAAACAGGAACCGGGTCGGGACTGGCACGGGAACAGGAACAGGAACAGGAACAGGAACAGGAACAGGAACTAAAAACTTGACGGGACCAGGCGCTTCCAGGTCCCGGACTCGCCAGGTACGGAAACCAATGCAGAGCCCGGAATGTGTAAGCGCCTGGCTTTTAAGGATAACTGAAAAGGGGGTTGGAACAGGGATCAGGTGCGGTGGATGAGTATAAAATAAGGAAGGGCTGGAGCGTCCTTAAGAGGAGGGGTTTAGGAACATGAACTCCACAACTCTCAACTGCCTCCACATGGTGTTTTTTTCTGCTGACAAAGCGGCCCTAGCTGCCTTTCATTCTCCTGGTACTCCTGCCCTGTGTCTGCTCATTCACCTCCTCTGTCCTAGGCAGTGGGGCCAGATTCCTGTAAGTGTCAGGACAGCAAAATCGGCACCAACTCTCACCAGCAACCAAAAACATCAACAGAAACAGCACGACACTCCAACACCAGCCCTAAAAGTCAAGTGGATCAGAGTAACATTTTATTGAATTCTTTATGATGTTGCATCGGAAACAGTCAAGCTTATTTTATTTTTATTTCTCATTTTAATACGATAATAATTTGTATTACGAATATTAATACAAGAAAGGAGAAGAATTTTACATTGTAAAGGTGACATAAAATTATTATCCTTCACACAAAGCAACCAAAGTGTCCCACACTTCAGTTGCACAAAAACAGAAACAACATCATGGTGTATTTCATGCATTAGCAGAAGTGCAGGAGAGAAACAGCAGATTTGCAAGGGGCTCAGTGACAGCAGAGACTGGATATTTAACAAAGAGGTGCTGAACCACAAGCAGGAAGAAACAAGGAGACAGAAAAGAATAAGATAGAGGGCGGACTGCAAATAACATGCAGGTTTGTCATGCTTCAATTAACATGTTTCTTGTGAGGCAAGTTTAAGAAACTTTCAAAAGTCCAAGAAATGTTTCTTGCTGCCCAGTTCATGAGTTCAGTCTCTCCTTAGAAAAATGCTGGCAGTGATTTAGGTTTTCGTCTTACAAAGGTTTAATGAAGATTTCCCAGAAGACATTCATCCTGGCAATTCTGACTGAATTATGTTTAGCATCGTTGCTGGTGCAAAAAAGTCATTTGGAGTAACTTCATAAAAATCTTCATTCCTAGTGCTGTGCACTGTTCCGCGGAGGGCCCTGTGGGTTTTATCTACTTTTTCAATCTTCACAAGGCTAAAAACGTTAAAGTCTGACACAGCGGCTTATTACTGTGTCTCATTCTCGGCAGTCATGACTTCTTCCCCTGATACACTCGGCAGCTGTGACTCGATTTCAGCATGAAATCAAACCTTCTTGCCTCTTCCCTGGCTTCTCTTTCCTTATCTCTTAAACTACTGGTAACTGGGAAACTTTCCAGCAGCTACGAGATACTTGGCATCCTTGAGCCACTTCAGTTCTCAGTCTTTGAGGTTTTTGTGCTAAATCAGTCACGTGCAAGGCCTTGTGTGGATGCTTTTCTTTCATGATTCTACTTTTTGTCTTGCGGTCTACAGCTTTGCTCTCATTGAAGAGTCGTTCATTTCTCACGACACCAAAAGGCTCCAATCATTTTATGCGATTTGTTTGTATTCCTGTTTGGTTTTCATAGTCGTGATCGTTCATTAATGGGAAACCACAAAATCTCTTTTTGGCTGAATACTTGGTTTGAATTTAATGCACATGACTAATTTACGCTGTGTGCTCTTTTCTAGCTGGTGTGTTCTTATTCCTTTCATGATAGATTGTGTGCTTCAATGAATGTAACAATATACTTAGTTCTGCTATGGTAAAATCAGATTATGAAGTGGTGAAGTTTAAAGTATGGACAATATCAAAACTATCTTGGAAGTATACTCTATATCATTGTTTATAATTTGTATAATACACAAATGTAATTTCTGAGACATGTATAAGCAACTGCTGCTGGGAAAGTGATAATAAATTAGTTTTAGAGTGGCTTGCAATTTTAATTACATGGCACACAAATTAAGCCTTTCTCTGTTTTATATCACTGTACTGCTAACAAACACAGATAATATAATCTGAGCAGACACTGTTATTAAAAAAAACTACTGGAGAACTTTGAGTACTTACATTATCAAAATGAAAGATCCAGTTAAGTCTGAGGCCTGTGTAAAATATGACCCATCACAGGCAGCCTCATCTATCAAAAACTGCCTGAAAAAGGTAAAATGTTTCCTATAAAGCAGGAACCGTATTGGACAGATTGAAAGACCTGCATGCTTTATTCACTCTGTCAGTTTGCTAAGCGAGTAGTCTGTCACCCAGCCCTTTTCTTTGTAATTCTTTGGCTATCAGTTTTATTGGAGAGATGGACTCCTTCTAGATAAGAGCTGTTTTCAGCCAAGGTCAATGAAAGGCCGGTCTATTCATCACAATTTAATAATGTTGCTGGAAACAACTGGGGCAGTTTATAACCAACTGAAGAAGATTATGTATATAAATGACATATAAAACAAATACTTTTCCTCTATCACATCACCTTGAAATGTAATTACCATGCAACATTTATATTGTATGAGCCCCCCTCCTGACAGGAATGTTCTCGGTTTGCATTCCACACTAGTGCTGATGGCCCTTCAAAGTGCTGGCATATCGCTCTGCTGCTCAGAGGAAATTGCTGCTGAACTTGATGGCATTGGTGCTTCAAAACTACAGACAGGCTACAACTACTGATGTCTTAAAGAGATGAGGCTTATTTACCCAAAATGGAAACTCTTCAGTTGAAAATCATACTTTACTAGATTTAAAACCTTATTGGGACCCCTGAGTGCCAATGACTGGGGTGACTGTCTCTTTGACACTGACTGGCGTCAATTCTAGGACGAATCAGCAAGTCGCCATAACATCACATACATACGTTTAATACTTCACATGACATTTATATTTGTAAGCTAAAGTAATTGCATGACTGACATGAAGTGTGACGATATCTTTTTTCCTACGGCTTATCAGATTTAAAAAATATATATGTTTTCAATTGTATTTCAGATTTTCAAAAGTATTGAAGGGTTTTAACATATTATCACATTTTGTATTATAAAGACAATAAGAGTAAAATATGTATTGTCGTGAGGTGCAATGCATTTGACTTTCGTAGTAGCAGTATTTTGTGAAGTAGTAGAAGCACTAATTGCTTCTGTGTCGTGTTTTTCATCCCAGTAGCATCATCCCAAGTGTATCTCATCCACCACAGAAGCGCATCTCCTCCTCACCTTGATGGTTTTGTAAGTGGTTAATCTGTCTCGTCTAAATCGCCAGCATGCTTCTATCTACTACTATTTCCGTAATTTAACAGATTTTAACTGTGTGGATTGAGAAGTATCGGATCAGAAGAATGATAGCTATTTAGATAAAACGTGTAAAAGTTGGTAGCATGTGAATGTGTGGAGCGATTAAAGAAGTGTGCGCAACCTGTCTCCCCCTAGCGCCCAGACGGCACACTGCAGCGCTTTTCCCTTGCAGTGCTGCCCCCTACTATTCCCGGCGAAAACCCATCGCCTCGGTTTCTATCCGGGTTAGTCTGTGTCCTGTACGCTCAGCTGCTTTATAGATTTTACAACGGGTACAACCGTGGGAATGATATCCTTTTAACCAAGGTGAGTTTCTTCTTGTTGTCATTAACTCGACTGCTCACAGGTGCATTTGTGGGGAGCAGTCCGGAAAGTGAAGGGGGGGTATTTCCACTCCTGCGGTCCAGCGTGAGGTACAGAGTAAAGTTGCATAGCTCTGTTTGATTTTTTCTCTCCCACCAAGATGGGCTAGTCCGTTGGGTTTCTACTGGTTTCGCTATAACAGGAAAAACCTTACTCGTGTAAGGTGGTGATAGTGTGCAGCCTAATATATTTTCTCCCTGTGTTCGTGGGTCTGAAAGTCTTCACGGCACGACCGTACAGCAGTGCCGTACGTTAGTGTAGGGACATCCATAGTGTAAGGTCCATTATTATTAAAAAGGGGAGCAACATTTTCTCTCCGTGTTGGATACCTTAATTGTTCCTGGCTCTGTTGTTCTCCTGCCGTCTTGCTGTTGAGTGTAGATTTTAGCGACATATACGTCCTCGGGTTGTGGCAGCAGGTTACGGCATGCATTGCTCTAGTCCAGCATTGCCCAGCCTGCGAAAACGTTTCCAGTCAGACGCACCAGATACCAGCGTGCGGGCGAGTCCAGTGCGATACCGACAGGTCGGCTGTTGTCGACAGTTTCGTTTTAAGTCCTTTTTCGGTTCGCACTGGCTCTTTCCCCTGTCGCCCGGACCTACAGAGGCTGGCTTCCCAGCCCAGGCCCGGCAGAGCCAGGGAGTTTCCTGTTCGACTGCGCCATTTGGGATGTGGTACAGGTAGGAAATCATAAAAAAATAAATAAATATCTGTGATTGGACAGTGAGCTGAAGGCAATCCAGATATTCTTGTGAAGCTTCCTAAATTCTGGATCTTAACTTTTATCCCTCGGTGTAGAAAATTCCAGTTTATTTTTAAACTAAGGACGGAACAAAAAGTTTCAATTATTTTTTATTACATTAACTTACCGCGAAACTTTCCAGCCCACTTTTTTTATAACACCGAACGCCTGAAGCGTGTCCTTAGCTATATAATAGTGCGTTACTGTTGAATAAGTTTTCATTGAACAGTTACGGCTCGGGCGGAAGTGCCGTGATATCACCGGGCGTCAGTCTCCCAAGTCTTATTCCCGAGTGTCCCGGTGTGGGATTTGAACATTACGGAGTACGAGGGGTTCGGGCTGTGCGAGTCTTCTGAGTGCCGTCAGTCCCGGGGAGCCGGGCACACTACGCTCCCTCTCTCGCTTTGTCCCTGCGCACCGCAGGGCTGGTGGCGATTTCCAAAACGCATCGGACTGAACACGCTGGGCAGCGGCCCCAGTGTGGACAACTCGCAAGTAGTAAGACAGCTGGAGATCCGTTTCTTTCTCTCCTCCGTTCTGTCAGTTGAATGAGATGGGAGTGTTTTTGCCCATTCCGACTAAAGCGTTTAGGGATGAAAGTCACTTCATGGGTTATTGATTATTGCTGTCATTACTTCTGTGTGCTCTGTATACGTAGTTATGTTGGTTTTCTTTTTTAGCAGAATTGAAGCAAGGGAACTGTACGGTGTTTCAGTTGAGGCGATTGTATTTGCAAGTTGAGTTTTGAATATTTAAATGTGTTTTTGGTACGTTGCAATTATCATTCACTCGTATTCGACTCAGGTTCGTCTCCAGCAGAGCGGTTTTAACTGATGCTGACCCTGTTTTACACTTCTACTCACTGCTGTTATAGAGCAGGACTTCTGCATCTGATTAAGGTCAATACCAATGAACTGACTCCTGGATGGATCCTTAAATGTTTAACGAGGTGCAGAAAATCGCTTTAATAATTAATGACTGGCTGCAGAAAGACTTGAAAGAGGTGCAGTGGGGGTGCGAGTCTGACTCCCCTAGTCTGAAATACCCCGTCGAAGATTTCTGAACATTGAACACTCCTGGACTCTAGTGCACCCTGGTCCAGGGGATCCCCAGTCCATTAATACAGGACTCCTGTTTCCAAAGAGTAGCACCTCCTGTACAGTACATTAATATATTCACTAGGCAAGTGGTCTGTTTGGTTACCAGGACTCTATTTTGGGATCTGAAGGATGCTCAGATTTGGATCCCAGATTATCTCGGATTGATGTAATTTCACGAGACCTCTCCTGAATTAGTCACAGGGAATTTGTCCCTGATCTGGAACTGTTGCTTCAGTGCTGACATCTACATTTGTTAGACAGGGGCTCTTCCAGACCAGGGTTGGACACCCCTGCTCTACTGCTGTATTTGCAGAATTGTCTTCATGGCGAGTGTATTTACTCCTGGAACAGTGAATTAATAGGGATTTGCAAATCATAAAGTTTGATTTTTTCCCCTATATATATATGTGAATGATTGTGCTTTTTCAGCCCCAGTTTTCAAGCGGTGTTACAATAAAGAGAATGCTGTTGCACCAAGAGTCCACTGTAAAGCTAATTTCACACATTAATTACACACCATAAAGGCAACATTTGCAAATCTGTTTAAAAATAATTAAGGCACAGAGTTGGTTCCAGGACCTGGGATGCGCAAAAGCTTTTAAACACCAGTCTCTGGACTTCTGCCTTGCACGTACCTAATAATTGTGCCTCCGATATATTGTATCATGAACATCTGCAGGTACTCTGAGGTCCTTGCTACCTCTGCCTGTGAATCTTTGCTTTTGGAAATCCTGTCGGGCTCAGAAAGAATAAAGCACAGCCGACGCGTCACTCTGCAAGGTCTGGATCTGACTGTCACTCCAGCTCACAGGCAGCAGCTGGAATGCTGAAGTTCACAAGGCCTTTTGGGCACCTTTTGGCCTTAATTGCCATGTTGAAATGAACTCATAAACCTGTCATTTTTAAACCCCAGTTTGACGAGCTTTAGTGATATTAAGCAACTGAGCTCTGAAGTGTTGAGGTTTGCAAAGCAAATTTATTGTTGACCCAAAAAACACTGTTAAATGCAAAACAGGCTTCTATAAGGGGGATACAGTAGAGGGGAAGGCTATGTGGACGGAGGGGGTTCTATTAACTTTGTGTTTTATTTTATTACATTTAAAAGAAAAAAAAAGTAGTTTGTGGTAATTCTACCAGTTTGCTGTCAGGACACAGTTTGAAACTGATTTGGAAAGAGATTAGAGAAACACAACTCTTTAAAAGCACCACTGAGTTTGCACTGTGTCACAGTGACTCTCAGTAGGTCTTTATTTCTCCCCTTTGCCGAAGCAGAGTGCAAAAATGTTTTTGTAACAGCACTCACACGCTGTCATGGAACGAGACATTCATTTGCACGAAAACATTGTCTGCATCCTGTCCTAATAAATAATTCAACACTGTCATTTCTTTTCCTCTTATCTTGATCAGGCAGCTCGGTTTACCATATTAGAAACTGCGATATCGTAGGTAATATCCTCCTGGGGGTTGTAACATTTTCCCTCTTTCCTAAGTGCTCAGTAGTGTTTTCTCACATCTCGCAGTGGAGTGAAGCAGGTGTGGAATACGTGAAAAGTGTTCCTGCTCACTTCTTGAGCACGTCCAAGCCTTTGGAGGCAGCAGTGTGAGTCTGTTCCCTGAATAATTCTGAATAAATCCACCAAACAACAAAACAAAGTTTAATCACATCCCTGATTCCAAGTCTTTTCCACATGGGCTTTGCACGGGGTTTCTGTTTATCCCCTTTTTTGGGGGGGGTAATAACTATTTGAGGGATGCAGACTTGAGCACAAGTTAGTTTGAAAAGGTCTTTGTAATTAGAAGAATGCAAACCAATCAGAACCTTCAGTGGCATAATTTCACATAATCTAAAATTCTTCTTCTGAGCTTTACAACAGCTGGCCCCTGAAGCCCCAGTCAGAGACCCGTTTCTTGTGAACAGTAGGCCACTGCATAGCCCAGCTGCTGGGAAATTTTTCTGTTTCACGGACGCTGTCAGGCACAGATTCTTCAATTACCTCCGCATGCATGCCAAAACCCCTGTCCGTCTCTTGAGATCCTTCTCTAAGTACGTGACAAAACATCGTGCTTTTTAATACTCAAGCTGGCTGGATCATCGGTGTGCCAGTGGAATTCCTGCCTCTCGTGATGTGAAACTTTATATGGTGCTGACTTTGCAGAAAATTTACCAAACCTGGACAAAACTGAATTTTCTGAACACAAAAAAAGTTTTTGTCCTTGGAGATGGTTTAGTTATGGCTCTATTTTATTTTGCACTGCTATTATTTCCTTAACGGTTTTTGGAGATGCTTGTTGAGCTTTGTCTGTGATCAAAAGCTGCTGGTTTTGAATTTTATCCCTACATTGCATGTGTCTGCTTTTGTCGCAGTGGGAATAACTGCATGGGTGATGCGGTGATTTAGCCAGCTGAATGTCAAGCTTGGTCAAAATCAAGAAAGACAGACGCAGAAAGGAATCTATATGCCCCACTTATCAAGAGAGCAATGCCTTCTTGTCATTGGTATGTTGGAGCAACATGTCAACAGCAGTGGAGCCAGAGGTTTGTGTCGACCTCTCTGATGGACATCAGCGAGTGGGCTGCAGGCTTGCAGAATGATACGCTAATTATCGGGGACCAACTGATGTGGAGGTCTGAAGGTGATGGTCTGGCAAGAGTATCTAGTTGCTACAGAGCTGCAGTTGTAGTGATTGATGGCAGCCTGACTGCACAGCACTACATTGATCATGTCCTGGGATCTCACCTGCTGCTCTTCTTGTGGACAAACTCCTGATGCGGCAGCAGTCTAGCAGGAAAATGCATGTCTTCTTTCCACTCGTGTGACAACACCAAGATGAAAAAGTGCTAGAAAAGCACTGAGCATGTGTATGAGTGGGAACAACATGTGTCCACTGGGGCTCAGAGACCAGGGAACAGGCACGTACTTGTCCAGGCTGACCAAGAGTAATAAGACAGAATCCCACAAGATAGCATCGGTATCCTGGTACAAAGCATTCCTCACAGATGTACTACTTGTTTTGCTTCCAGCGGTGACCACATGTGACTTTTCACTCTAATTGGCTTGCTAATAACAAATGGTAATGAGCGTAATGAGTGCATGCCTGTTCAATAAAATGTCGGTGCTTTTGCTGGAGAAAAGATTATGTTCCTGATAAAGCTTGTAAATTTATCTTTTGTAAATTTGTAAGTTTTTCTTATACAAGTTGAAAACACTAGTAGACTGTTGGTACAGGTATTGTTAACTCCTGATTGTGTCCAACATGCCTGAGACATTGGCATTTTGCAGAGAGTGTCGCCAACACCACCACGTTCTGTAGTGCATAAAAGTAACCTTTAAAACACTGAGAGATTTAGCAGATTTTGTGCTGCTCTGTTTGAAAGGCTTCTATGTTTTAAAAACGGAGAAGCACAGGTTAAAAATATGGCGTTGTTTTCCAAGGTCAGACGTTTGGTGTTGAACGAGTATGTTTCAGAATTTTTTGGAGATGCTGAAAAAGCTTTCGTAACAGAGAAAGGCACAGATTTATTTCTTTATTTTATTTTAGTAAATGTAGTACTAAATAACATGTTTACATTTTTAACTGTTTTAAAAGTTAAGGCTGCAAAGGAACAAGTAATAGGTTTATTCCATGCTGAAAAGAGAAGAAAGAAAACACAACGTTTCAGCCGTGGAGCCTTCTTCAGGTGTGAGCACACAAATTCACAAATTGAAACCTAATTAAACCTCTTAATTAAGTCTGTGAAGCCCAGTGGCTCAAACCCACAGGCATCTTGGTAGTGAACTAATTTTAGGCTGCACTGATCGACAGATTTGTTCAAAAGAAGCCAAAACCTGTTGCTAGTTGTGGAGTTGTAGGAGTACTTACTTCTTAAGATAATTAGCATTAATTGCTATCCTTCATGCCAGATGAAAGGGGATTGAGCAGTTGTGTGATGACCTCCTGAGGTATTGTTTTTGGGTGGTCCCTCTGAGACAGAGATTACACTGCTAACAAAGGTTATCTGGACTGAGGGAGAATGACTCATCTACCCACTCTAACAGAAGAGACTGCCGTGTTTGACAAACTGGTTAAAATAAATAATGGGTATAGCAGAGCCAGGCTCAGCTTGGTTACCCATTGACAGCTAAGCTAAGAGCTTAAACCCTTCTTTCTGCCTGGCATGAACCTGCCTAAATTTTTAGAAGATTTCCTCCCTTGAGTCTCAAATGAGTTGAAAATAGAGAAGCTCTGGAGAGAGATGGGATGAGGAGAATTTCTAGATTTTTCCTAGAGGGGTACCACTTTTTTGCCAGATTTTAAAACAACAGATTTTAAGTGTGAGTACAGCCTTATGTTTAGTTTAAACAAGGGTCTTCCACAAAATAGTTTGTCAGAATGGGAATTGAAGACCCTCTGCCAAATGCATCAGATCTCATGGCCAGCGCAGGCCCAGGCCCAGACAAGAGGCTCATTAACGGAGTAGTTGCTCTGAATGCTGCAGGGGCTGGGATTGATCATCCTGTCATTCCTGCTGCATTGCCTCAGTTTTCCGAGATGGCCAGGAAGCAGAAGCACACTCTTTCTGGCTCGGGCAGTGGAAAATGAACTGTGAAATGGTGAACACCCATTGGTGCTTTTATGGCCGTGCCCAGCTGTGAGAGAAGGGCATATCAAATAGGTCTGCTCTCCTGGGCATCAGCTAATCTGAAGGAATTTGCCCAGCACTCTTGCCATCACCCTTAACAGTTCATGCCTTCCCAACATTACCAGTGCCAGCCCTGTCCCTGAATCGGACCCTCCGCCAGCAGAGTCGTGTGATGCCCTGGGAAGAGTTTCTGCTGGCTGCGTTATTATTTTGTCATGCTCTCGCGTCTTATTTGCAAATCACGTCTCCGGTTTTAACAAGGGGCATTTCCTTCTTTCCAGTGCTCTGAGGCTCCTTCCACGGTTTCAGTACCCTCTCACCACCAGTTTTATAGGGCACTTAATTGGATAATTTTGTCCTTTTTTGAAAGAATTTTACTTGGTTTTTTTTCTAGGTTATACTATATCTGTATCTGCTCTGTTTCCAGTACGTTTGTGCTGACTTAAGCAGCTTAAAATAGACATAAAATATCACAGGTCTACCTTTTTTCATATCCCATGCTAATTTTAACTGCGGCTAGAAAGCCCTGATTAATATTAGATGGGATACTTAAATAAAATTATTGAAGGTGGAGAAAGCTCGTTAGAAGGAAAGTTGAGCCCAGTGCTGGCGTTTGTTGCCAGGCGTGTGCTTCAAGTTGCTTTGCATAACTTGTTAGAGCTTCTTACTTTATTCCAGCAGACTTCTCTGGTGTTCTGTGTCTGGGCCACAGAGCACTTCTCAATGACATGCCATGAATTTAAAGCAAAGTGCATTTCAATTTGTTTCTAACTGGGTGAAGTGCAGGTTATTACAGTGGGTTGGTTGATACTTCATCGACAAAACCTAAAAGAAGTGACACAGCAGATAATTCGTCCACGAGGTGATTCCTCATTGCATATCCAATTGCATGGGGTACCCTTCCTGAATGCCCAAGAACCATTCTGGGAAGTTGACAAAAATGATAGTCCATGCATTCCATGATATGTAACATCACTATTCCAGAAAGAGACTTAGAGCTTAGAATGATCCTCAAACAGTGTTTTCTGCTTAGACAGAAATTAAATTAAACAGCTTCTCTTTGAAGGAAACTTTGTTAAAGACTAAATTCTTACGTTTCCCTAAATTCCTTAGGGAAACGTATTGCTGCTTCAGTAGATATACTGCAGAGATTTCACTTTTCCCATTAATAATTCCTTACCTTTCACTTTTTGAAGTTTAATGCTTTGGCGGGGGGGGGGGGGGATGAGTCCTTAATCTTGGTTAATTAAGCTTTAAAAGAGTATTTTAAAATTATGATTTGGATAATTGGATAATATTAGAAGCAAACGTGACTAAGGTAATTGCAGATGAGGTAGGTCAGTCTGAATCCGCAAGCTTGTGAATAAGGTTTCCATGTCTTCCTTGTTGAAACTAGGAACTTCAATAACAGCAACAGAAGGATTGGTTGCTAAGAAACTACAGCGTTTTTGCAGTGTGTACACTTTTCAAGTTTAGTCGTTGTCCCTTTCAGTCTGGATATTTTCTATTGCAGAAACCTGCTGGTGGTTACAAGTGAAACATTATTCATGTTTTTTTTTACAAAGCAGATTTTTATTTTGCATATTTAACAGTTAGGGAGTAGTGTTTCACAGGGGCCCTGTCCCTGTTACTCTTGGGTCTTGCTTTCTGCTCATTCACGCAGTATATATAAGGGAGTATTGGGAATTCAAAGATGAAATGGGTTTAGAAAGATGTAGGCCTGAATATTTTGTTTGGGTGATTCTCTCAACAAGGCCTTGCTGCTGGCTAAGGAGATTTGTATATGCATTCACATTGAGTAGCATATATCCTGTTTCAGCGGTTACCTTGGCAACGCATGCATGTAAAACCCAGAGATAAAACTCCCACTATGCCTACTATACTAGAAATGTAATGGGAAACTTTCAGATCAGGCTTTAGGCCTAACCAAATGCATCTTCCAGGACTGTACACTGAGCTGTTATAAGATGCTTCTCTTTTGTGTTTGAATTGAGTGTTATTCTTACTTTAGAAGACTCAGCCGGGCTGTGTTTTGAAAAGAAAAGTGGATCGGTTTGGCTTGTGAGCCTCCAGTGGTTTTCTGTGGTTGAGGAACTGAGGTTCTTGTCTGAAGACAAACGACCCACTGCAGAAATGAGCTTTCCTCATACAAACCAGAGGTGTAGTTGAGAGAAGGGAGGATCACAAGGCTGTCCGAAGAATTTCAACCCCTCACTCCCAAACCTTTTTGGAAAATGCAGTGATGGTTTTTTGTGGAGGTGGGCAGTAAGGACTAAAACTAACCCCCCCCACACACACACACACCTTCAGCAAGTGTACTACAGCAAATAGGCACCCAGTGGGGTGAGGGGGCTGTTGGCACTTGGACTATAATGGTAATAGACAGATCTCTTCCTCCTCGCTTGTTTTAGCTATTACAGCAATCTGGTGTACATTAAAAAAGTAATCGTCCACCTGTGTGCTGGTGCCATTGTTAGGGGCACGTCTCTGCATGCCCCTAGTGAAAGGGCTTCAGACACCATTCCTGTAGCTGCAGTGCTCAGGTGCCTTGCTCTGACTCTGAAAGCACTCGCAATCTGTGAGGGTTTGTGGGTTTCTTTTCTTTCCTTTCTCTTTCAGATGTGTTTGATCAACCCTTATCTGTAGTGATTTAAAACTTAAATGATTGTATTATATACAGTTTTGATGATCACACTGCAGAAAGTATGTTGCTGCTCCTTTATCAGTCCAGAAAAGAGCAGCTAGATACATTTCTGGACTCAAGGGCTTGTCCTACACTGACAGGCTGAAGGAACCAAACCTTTTCAGACTTGAGAAGAGTGTGAGGAAGCCTGATCCAAGAATTCAGAGCTCTCCGTAGGCTTGACGGAGTTAATCCAGAGGACTCCTTTAGGATCAACAGAGAAGCATGATTGAGAGGAACAAATGGAAGCTGTGTGGAAGTACATTTAAAACCAAGAACAGGAGGCACTTCTGTACACAGAGAGTTGTGGAAGGATGTAATAGGTTACCCAGCCATACTGTTGAAGCCGGTAATCTAGACTTTTTCAAGAAGCAGCTAGATGAGATCCTTGCATCAATTAACTGCCAGATACCAAACGGGTTTTGTGAGCTGACTGGGTTTGTCTCGATTCTAACCATTCTCATGCATCTCCTCAGTGCCTTATCAGCAGTGTAGTTGTTCATTTCACAGTCACCTTGAAGTGCCTTAGGGCAGTTTAAAAGAAACGGGGAAGTATCATTTTGGCATAACATTGTTTTAGCAGGACCTAAGTCTCACTTTAGATCTAGTCGGTGAAAAGCCTTTTTTCCCTGGAGCTTTCAGTGGAAGTATGCTGAGCTTCAGGACATCTAAATATAACTGCTTCTGTTGGAAGCCTGCACACCATTTTCAATTGAATTTCAACCTGGAGAAGTTGTCCCGGTGTCTGGATTAAAACTGATACCAACAGGCAACAGCAAACCTTCCTTCATCAATACAGTTGACAACTAGATAAAGACAAAATGATTTTCCCCGAATGTCTTATATTTGTTGAAAAGTATTATGAATATTATTTTCATGATCCATATGAGTGACTCTTGTTACCCAGAAATCTGCACAGAATGAACAAGCAAATGGCTAAAAGATCTAACTACATGTTTGTGTTAAAGGGGTGCAGTTTAATTAAAAGGGAGAGTGAAGACAAGGTGTTAAATGATCCAGTCACTGGTCTCGGAAAGTGGAAACATAGGCTGAAGTCTTTCAGAGCAGCAGTACTTGCCCTTCAAGCTGTGGCAGTTCAAGAGAGATCTTGATCTTACTGCTTCTTTCTTGTTGGTCCAACCTCAACTTCACACACTGTTTGGAGCTTGGGCTGAAACTGTGAAGGGTCTACTCTATTAACAGTGGTTAGCTTCAATGAGAGCACACAGAAATTCTCCACTATAACTGGGCTCCTCAGTCTTCTATTTCAAGTGATTTGTGCGACAAAATTGTTTTTTCACATTAACCAGAAGTCATTAATTTGACGCTTGTGGTAGCACAGGTGCACACGGTGGTCACAGATTGAACAGAGCTGTAATCTCCTAGCAGGTTCTGTGGAATCTGTGACTGTGGTTTAACACATTTGCAGGAACAAGACACAGGCATTTGCGGCACTTTCCAGATGACTTATATCGCTGAAGGATCGCTTGCTTGTTCCGCTGGCTTATCCAGCTCTTTTTATGTGAAGTTTCAGTTGTCCTTGGGCACACATCCCGCACAATGTGATGAAACCACAGCCTTTTCCAAAGGGAAGGGTGCATTTCTGCTGGCATTTCGCTGCCAGATAAAGGTTACCACTGAGCAGAGGCCATATCATGTAGGTGCTTGACAAACTAATAATCCCTGACTACCATGTCAGCTTCAGTTGCGCTCAAAGTTCCCTGTCTGTGTGAGGAGAATGAAAATTTCAGATGATAACTACGCCTTGCTTTTCACCTCCACTCCCGATTTCGCTGTATAGGACTGCATGAGAAGTAGTTAACCCTCATGAGCTGAATAGCAGCTGATGCAATCCTGGTCTGTTCCCGTTCTGTGAATCTGCAGCAGGCTTGCCAGACATAGATGCTCCTCTTCTGTTAGCAGCAGTTCTGTGCCTGTTTTCCTCTCCTTATATTTAGGTCTTTATTAAAAGAGTCCCATTAAGATTGGCATCTGGTAACAGGTCTCTGCTTAATTCCTTGTTTGCTCTTCCTGCCGAAAGAAGGAAGGGGTGTTACAATTTAGCATGGGGAGTTTACTTTGCTTCTTGCTCTATCTAGAGACACTAGTATAAAACTGGGACACAGTGGGCACTCGGCAGTTGTGTCTGAAGTTACAGGGCACAGCTTCAGCTCCGGCTGCAGTCTTCAGACTTGCGTGGTTTTTCAGTCCCATTAGAAATTGGTCATCCCATTTGTCCTCTCTGAAGTATGTTACAATGTTTGAAGGTCATGGTAGAAGTGTAATTCAGGAATGCTGCCCATTTTGTGTATACACTGCAGATATTGTTGCTATAAAACAGCAACAAACACTCTTGAATTCTGAGGTTCAAAAATCCAGTTTGAGGAACTTTAATCTAAGCAACATTTAAGCATCTGTTGCTCTCTGCACATTGTTTTTGTTAGATTCTTTTTTTCAGAAGTGATTGAAATGATTAAAAGTGCATTTCCTTAAGCCTATATTAATATTTAAGGTAGAACACAATGCAGAAAGAATAGTAGTTTTAATCTTTTACTATTAACAATTCTGTGTCATTTTATAAAAGTTGTGGTTCAGTTTATTTTGTTTAATGTCATTCTGTGGGTCACACCTCAAGACAAGAAAATGGACCTGTTTTCATATAAAGCAAAATGTGCTGAGAGAGGAATGCACGCAAGAGCAAAACACAAGTGCATAAAATCAGAAGCAGAAAAGAAGGATTTGAGCCACTGGATTAACATAATTCTGCTCAGGCTTCTGTCATCTTTTAATTCCAGTGGCTGGAATTATTATTAAACAGCATTATGATATTTGCATAATCTCTTAATGTTGTAAAAGCGGGAGACTCATTGATGTCCTTGTACACTGAACAGTGCAGTGACTGCACACAAGATCTAGCTTGAATACCTGCAACAAAAAATAGGTTGCATTTTTGGGACACCTTGGTAAAGTGTTTTGATTACTTTTTCAGCAAATAATGATAGTGGTGCCAAGCAATCATTGCTTAGCACCTGACATTTCTTTTAATCAACTAATTATTTTTGAAGCTTTTACAGAATATTGCATCGAACAAATACAGAACAAAATGATATGAAAACTCAGAAAATCAGGTTTTGTATATTAAGAAAATGCCTCTTTCCGGGCTGACAGAGCTAAACTTCACTGTGCTAGAGCAAAAACTATGTCTTCTAGTAATCCCAGTTTCTATACTGTAAATTAGTGTATCCTTGTGTAAATTGGAGGGGTCTCTGTTCCCATCCAGCTCCATAAGATAGACTTTTTGGCTGCAGTATCTCCTACTAAGAAAGGATGTTATATGTGATAGGATTGACCGAAGTCTAGGGATCGTTACACAGCAGCACCAGTCTGTGGCTCATTGGTATGGTCACATACATGGGTCACAGGCTGATGCAGTAATACACTGCTTCTATCAGAGCTCTTCAGCCTGCAGCCCTTCCAGTCCATTACATTGCAGTATTATGCTACAACCAGCTTTTCCATTCTTTAACTCGGATTAAGCATGATGATAGTAACGAGTCGCTGGTTACTGAATGTCCAAGTATAGCAGTGCAGTGGATGAGAAGGGCCGCAGATCGAGTAACCGTGGCGTGAACCTGAAAGAACATTCCCATACACAGTATGCCCAATTAGCACATGTTAATCGGTGCTGATCACACTCTGAGCCCATCTGGGACAGAGACGGTCAGAAACCATCCCACCAGAAACCATCTAGTCACAGTCTGTATCCAAGTGGCGTGAGTATGTTTCCGTTTAGCTGGAAAATCATTTGCAGACACACAATCACAATTTAATAATACAAGCAGTCGATTGCTAGTGCATTCTAGTGCCCTTTTTCAGGATGCATTAAAGCCGATTTGTGATCTCTGTGAAAAGAACAAAATTTAAAATGGGATTTTTAGGTGTTTTTAGCTTCGTTTTTACGACAGTTATAGGTATTAGCCATCTCCTCTTGATCTCCTCTTTTTCGAGATCTGTTCAAATGAGAAGCGAAATCAATCAAAGAGCATTTAGTTAGCTCCCACAGAGAACGAGGGTTCATTTCACGTGTGCTGTTTGTCTCCAAGGAGTCTTCTAAGCTCTCGGTCTTATATTTTAGGGCCTTCCCATTTTTGAGGAGAAAAGGCTTTAATTCCATTCAGCATTTAGGAAAAGTAATTTCTTTGACTAAGTTGAAGGCATTTAATTCTGTGAAAGAATTTGACTGAAGTGCTTTAAATCCGGGAATTTCGTGCATTCAAGGCTAGGCTAAATACAGTAATGCAGTCTGTCGTCTTCAGGAATGAAAGTGTATCTCTATTATTCTTTCCCTCTCATCCTGCCAAGACCCATCTTAATTTCATAGACTGTTCCGAGATCATGGGCATCCCTCTCAGCCAGCCAGAGTTGAGGAATGCGTCTTGTTTTGGCTCAGGTATCTGGAGATGAACAGAAGCCTACAGATGGGAAAGGACGCCCCTGTAAGAGGTGTCCCTGACAGTGTACCTTGTTATCTGCACTTTGAGGCCTTTTTGGTGCCTACGAGTCTGTATTACACATCTGCTGTCGATCGCGCTGTTGCTACCTCGCTGTGCCCTCGATCTCGGCTTGCCTGTGTTGAGCCACTACTTTCAGGTCCAGTCAGCTATTATCATGCAGTCGCGGCGCTCGGGAAACTTTGAAGGATTCTAGCTTCAAGGCGAAACAGCAGCTCGAGACAACAGAGGTTGCATGGAAGGTGCCGCATTCACTTGCACAGAAGGTTCAAAAGCTGATGCTTCCCGGGGGGTTTGGATCCTGCTGTGAATGAGAAAGCACAGTCATGCTGTTTTTCTTCATGCAAAACATGTCACTACACTTCCCGAGCGCTGGTTCTTTATCAGCTCTTACCGACTGAGCTAAAGACAAAGGATAATGTCATTGTTGCCTTCCTCATAGTGCCTGCTGAGAAAGTTCCCTGCGTCTGTTATTTTGGTGGCTATTCAGCGTCAATCAAGCATTCTCCCAGTGGTCTGAAGGACCTCAGCTTGCAGTGAAAGGAATGACAATGGAAAGGAAACGAACCTGAAAATGAGCTCTTAATTTCTTTACTTAGCCTAAATCTGATTTATTTGGTGACGTCACGTGAAACATGACTTTCAGTGTTATGGATTAAGTTGCTCAATGTTGTGATCTCGCATTTCATGGGAGAAATGGAGCTGGCTCTGACCATGTCAGGAATTCTTTTGAAGTTAACTTCTAAAATCCTCATCAGTAGGATTAATAAGAGGGAATAGCCTGTTAACTGAAAGAAAATAAATAGATTTTGTATGTTGCTTTTCGATTGGTTAAAATGTTTTGATGTTTTTTTTGAAGGCACTGGGCCGTGTTGTGGTGTATCCCTGTTCTAAAGTATTGCATCTTTCCACAGGTTGATGTTTAATTTTAAGGAGCCCCCAGGCTGTTTTCAAGATAGACCCCCGACAGTACGCAGCCTCGAACCTTCTGACTGAGCGCGACTGTGTGGACAAGATCGCTCACAAGCTCCCGCTGTGTCTGCCCAGCGCCAAGATCAGCAACCTGCAGAAGTCCCTCAGCCAGTCTGTGGGGCAGGATTCTGTCGCCATGGATACCGAGTCCACCTACTCTGGGTATTCCTACTACTCGGGCCGATCCAGGGGCTCCCACCGACACGGGTAAGGAGTCTTCTGCCCCACGGCTTCAGGGACACAAAAATGGCTTCTATTCCTTTTCTGTGGTGCTGTTTGTAATTTGTCTGTCATTAGCAGCATTTAGACTGGGTGACAGGCAGAGGAAAAATGGGACAGGTGGTGAAGTATTAGCCTGACTTTTCATTTCTTCCCCTGAGCGGTTTTGAGGTACAAACATACGGAATGCTTTCAGACGTTTCTTACAGAAGATCTTGTTTCCATCCTCCCCACGAGTCACCCTTAGGCAGAGCTCTGAACCAGCTTATTTGAAACCCTACCTAGCTCTCCGCGGCCACAAATCTTCACTGTGTTTCCTCTAATCCATGAGGTCGCATTCTGTACTCCGACCGCGCCATGTACTCTGAGGCCTGACCTGGTGAAAAGCAACAGTTGCTGTCGTTCGTTTATCTGCTCTGACCTCGTCCCCTCTTGTCACCGGGACAGAACTACAGAGAGGGAGGGGGGAGCAGGGGGGTGGGGTGTACCAGCACTCCCATTTCCCTGAGCTTCTACCCCACTTGTCATTTTTATAGGAAGGAATGTGCCCTACTAAGCTGGTCTGAACTGTTCTGTGAAGACGCCGTGCTTCAAATTACATGACGAGCCCTGGCAGGGGTTTAAAGTCATAACCGACCTAACAAAACGGACAAAAGGGGTCCTCTCATTTGTAACTGTTCTTAGCTGTTGTCTGCCAAAGTATTTGCATTGCAAAGGCAGACTGAGGGCACAATGCAAAGAAGAATGGAGTGGTAGTAAAACAAGGAAAGTGATTGGTTTAATGCACAAGAACACAGGGTTCACTCTGGATGCTCTGACACTGCTCGTATGGAATTGGAGTGGGGAATTGCTACTAAATGCTGAGTTTGTGTTGGATGCTAACCAGGAAAGGCCCTTTGCCTTGCAGTGTGATTCCAGCAAAGCATTCCCATCCATCCAGAATACGAGATCTTCTAGACACATGTATAGTACATGGAACTTTTGGAAGGCTGTAAGGAAGGCAATCATAGTAAACTATTCCCCCACATACTTCTGTGCTCTGTCTGGAGAAGTAGCTACTAAGTAGTTAAAATTTTATAATCAAGCTGGGAACCTGTGTTTGAAGCATACATGCCCAGTTTCAATTTAAAATGAGTCTGTAATGCCATTGCTAATGGGGGACAGGCCTAGCCCAGTCACCACCTGCTTAAGACCTGGAGGTCAAGTTTAATCTATACCAGTCAGCAAATGGTTGGGTTGGTGCGGCATCTGGGAGTTTGGTTGGATTGAAAATTGATATTAACTGCTGCCCATCAGATGAAAGTGTGAAGCTGTTGTGTTCATGCTTATCTCTCCCAGTAGAAGTAATTTCATGGACGCTGGAGGTTGCGTCAGTCCTGTTATCGTGGTTTCTTTGCTTATTTTGTTTCTTGAGAATATCAGCCTGGTAGGTTACTTCCTCACCTAATGTGGATCCTCTTTGATGCTTAAAATCTACATTTCTCCTTCTGTTTTTGGAGCAATGTGGTTCTTCCATCCTGGTTTTAAAAGCATCCTTGATCATGCATTAGGAGAAAATGCACTGCCTAATTTGAAAAGTAAAAATTAGGCTGATCCCACCTGTGTGGCCGAGTAGGGCTTCAGTAAACTCCAGGTGTGAGGTTTTTAGTTCTTTAGCGACAGACTTCCATGTGCAAACATAGTTTGTGAAGGTAAAACACCCACATTGTATCAGCAACATTTTTCCCAACACCTGCTGTTTTGTTTCTTTGTAACCATTCAGACTTTACAGCAGGGGATGGTGACTTGTGCAATTGCAGTGGGCACATTTCTCCCCTCTGATTAATCAGAGCATTCTGATTGTAGGTGCAATTATAGGATTTATTCTGACCAAACAGTTAGGGTAGATTCTGCTCAGAGGATGTTGGCAGTGACATGTCTCTCTAAGTTTATGTCAATATCTGTCAAGCTCCGTCTCCCCACACTCCACAAGCATAGAAAGAAAATATTTCTGTTCCCGGGTTTGAATTCTCATCTGGTCTTTCCTTGAAGTCAGCGTTGTTAGTCCTTGTGGAGATCACTCGTAAGTTCTTTAATGTTGTTTCTCACCAGTCACTACATGACTACATTTTTTTAGTTTTTCATGCCAAATTGGGCTCCCTGGCTGCTATTCTAATTACCTTGTAGGGAAAAAAAAACAAAAGATTTCTTAGTGTGAAAAAAAATCTGCTTTACCTACTGTAAATCTGCTTTACTTGAATAATCTCTTAACTAAATAATCTCTTAAATTGGATCCTTTGAAGATGTTTATTGAAAATGATGTTCGGTTGTTTCACCAATGAAGAGGATCTGTCAATGTTGGTTTTAAGGCAGTCTTAAACCCCTTTATTGTAATTGATTTCTTAAATACTTCTAATCGCATCTCTGCAAGATGGGTTTTGTCATTTGGGTTGTCTGCTGTCTGGTCTGAGTTTTTCTTTTATATAGGCTTTTTAATTGACGACAAAAGCGATTTATAAACCTAATGCGAAATAGGCGTATTTCTGGTGTACTAAGGGGTTTCATGTAGGGGATGTTAAAGTCAGTTTTCCACTCGGTAGCTAAAAGTACATGCGTGTACCCCAGGCGCACAGCCTCTGTTCTGTTGCAGAAGTGTCTGAGTGCTGTCAAGATGGCTAGCTTGGAGGTCCTCTGCGGTTTAATGCCTGTCTGCTCTCCAGTGACGCTCTGTGCAGCTATTACTGAGACCTGGATTAGTCCTTCACTCAGTGCCACAGCATTGCTGTTTGCACTGTGGGCCTGGCCTGCAGTATAAAACCCACATGTCCTGACCTCTGATGTTTCAGAGGGCAGCTGTTTGTAACACTGCTACAAGGATCGCAGGAGATTTCTATTGACTAGCAGTCAGCAATTCCAGAATTGTTCTTTACAAATAATAATCACAGCTTTTTATTCGTTAAATGTTTAATTTGTCCAAACCAATTATCCGACAGTAGTGTGAAAGACTGCCTTTATCCCTCCCCTCCCGTCCCCGTCCCAGAATAATAATATTATCCAGATTATGCACAGGAAAGCACATGTGAAATTTAATTTTCATCTACAGCCCCAGTTCTGTTCTGTGTGTACAGCTCTGCCAGGTCTGTGATTGTAAGGAATTAAGGCATGGGCCTTGTGATCAGGATTCAGGCGACAGCCGAGCACCTCGGAGCTCTCCCCTTGAAGAAGGTTTCAATAAACAGGTGCGAGAAATGTCTGCTTTCAGTGCCTGCGGACTCAGGTGGGACTAACCGCTGCTGTCACAGTGGGGAGAATGTCAACCCTTTGATCAAACGCAACAGGGTGATTTGAAATTTAAAAGCTGTGGCACTCTTGAGAATATGAAGTCTGCCTGTCTTGCTTTGCAGGGACGAAAAATTAAATTTCTCTTAACTTTGCACTTTTATCATCTGTACACTCAGCTCAATTTAAATTCAAATTGAGTAGGTTTTTGGACCAAAAGGGTGTTGCCTGACAAGACGAGGACCGCTTCCACTGAATAGGGATTTATTTCGTGGTTTTAAAACAGATCATGGTTATAATGGAAACAGCGATACAACTGTGGATTTGTCTTTTTTTTTTAAAAGTTGAATACAGATTTCGTCTTGCAGTGGGGGCTATCATGAAAGAAGGTTACTGAACAGAGCTCACTTACATGGCAGTAAAAAAAAACAACAATTGGATACTTCTGGAATTTGTGTAGCTGTGGAAAAAGTGAAGAAATGAGGGAGATTTGCAGTGTTTCCCTTCCACAGAGCACATACATAGGCCAGGCAATGCAAATAAAATCTGTTATCCTGCAGTTAACACCCTGTGAAATCCATGGGTGACGTGGAAGACCCTGACTAAAGTGATTTTCAATGTGTAACCTTGAGATGTCAGTAAGGCACTGAGACTGATCCTAAACGATTAATTCAGTAATCAAAGTACCAACTGCTGACTGTTTATAAAGCACCCCCTAATTATGTGGGATTGTTATGACCAATTAGGAGTAAATGCTTATAGTATGTTATAGATGTTCAGGCACATAGTGAAAATACAGAGTTTAAGCTAAAGGAAGTTAGATTAATATTGTCTACAATCTGTCTGCATGATGCAGGACAGCTTAGGATTGGATCAAAGAAAAGCAACAAGGTAAATACACAGACATTAGCCCAGCCATCTGGAGGAACTTTAGCCTCTAAAAGAGGGCACTATAAGAGGACTAGCGGTATTTTTCACCTATTTTATGTTCCTACTCATGCGCAAATACAGCCTGAAATCTGATTAAACAAATGGACCCTGTTCTCCAGATGCTACCTTTGTTTTAATCAGTTCAGACTGAATGCTGCTCCATTCTGCACACTTCAATCAACCTTATAATATTGCTTCATCCTTTGCTCACAAGACTCATTTAATTGGAAATTTAATTTTAATACAACTGTTGGGCAAAGGCTGTTCCTTTGTGCACAGCAGCACACATTTTTAGTGTGCAGCTTGGCAGGAGGGGCTGACAAAGAGAAACCACAGACCTGGAAACACCTAGACTCTCATGCACTGCTGTCTGTGCCAACTGGCAATGAGCAAGTGAGGTGGGATTTAATAAAAACTGTTTTTCACTTCATTTATCACTATGTGGCACAAGATCCTTTGCTTACATTTTAGGATACATTAATCCATGGTGGAGCCTGCCAGGTAGAACTGCATTTACCCCTCAGTATGTTGTTAATTGATCTGTAACGGCACTGACTCTTTGTTTAGGTGGAGACCAAAAATAAATAAACACATGAATGAAGTTGTAGTGCATTCATATTACCTTATAGATTTTTTTGTAATAAAACACATTACTGAATGGTAAATAGTAGGGACATCTTTCTTTTGCAGAAGTGGGTCTATTTTTCTAGGGGACAGAGTAATAATCATCAATATTCTCCAAACTAGGTAATCTGTTTTTGTTCAACCACACTGTTCATTAGAACAAAACTAATTGTAACAAAAATAAAAACACAGATTTATGTTTATGTGGGTGGAAGAACCTGAGAAAAATGCAGACCTTGACTCTGGCCCTTTGTAGTCTGCTTGTGTTCTCATTATCTAGACATGCTTTGTACGGTTTTCTTTCTTCAAAGAATGCAGTTACCTACACCAGCCCGGGCAAAAACAGTAGACTTTAAATTCCACCAAAGGCACCTGGAGGAGATGTTCACATGTAAAAGATCACAAATACTCCTGCAGGTCAGAAAAACAGTGCCTTTAGCTGTCTGCTTCAGATTGTAGTCAGTCATGAGATCATAAGAAAGGTAATTTATGAGAGGAAGCTAGCAGCCCGTTTGGCTCAGTAGGTTGAGTAGATAATTGATGCAAGGATCTCATTCAGCTGTTTCTTGGATAAAACCCAGGATATCAGCTTCAACATGTGACTGGGTCACTTCTTCAATACTTCCACAACTCACTTATGTTAAGAAGTGCCTCTTGTTCTCAGTTTTAAATACACTTCCACATAAAGTAGTTTCTACTTGTGTCCTCTGGTTTGTGTTTGAGTGTTACTTCTTAAGAACTGAGCTTAATTTTGTCAATACCTCTGTGGACTTCGAATCCTTAAATCAAGTCCCCTTGTAGACTACTCTGTTCAAGGCTAAAAAGGTTCAGTTCCTTCAGCTTATCAGTGTAGGAAATACAGTTCAGAAAATGTTTTAGTAATTAAGTCTACAAATTATCAAGGCTGCACATATAAAGAGGTACTGCAGACCCTGCTTGTAAGGGACTAGGTCTGAAACATTTGTGTTGTCATCTTTAGCTTGTCGTCCCCCGTTTGTTTGTTAAGAATAGAGCCGGTCTCCACAGCCCTCTCTGCTGCATCGGGGAGATTTTTCAGTGAGAGCGCAGAGCAGGTCCACTCGCCACCTTCAAAGAGGGGTGTAAGAGATTTAAATCCTGTTCGAGGGTGGTGACCAAAACCACAAGCCAGTAGTGTCCTGCAGCTGGCAGCTGTGCCCCCCCCCCCCCCCCCCCCCCAACATGGCCCATTTCTACAGCACATATGCTTTCCTCGCAAGACCTTCACTCCACAGAAAGTACTAGGCATCACTAAGCAGGAGAAAGTAGTAATTGAGATTTGCCAGCTGACCTTGGAGGCATAATGCCCTGTGGTGCCCACTGTCGGCTGGTGGCATTACTCTGATTGGAGCAAGGGAGCTCCAGTCAGCAGCGTTCCTCCTGTCTTCTCAATGGCCACTTATAATAAATGAGAATGCAATACTATGGCCCACTAGAAAGCAAAGGGTGACGGGTTTGTGACACTGAATGCTATAACCTGTCTTTTCCAACAGCGTTTCTGGACTGTGAGATTTAAAAAATGGTGACACCTGACAAATCGACAAGAAACGTCCCCAAGGCTGTTGATCCCGTATGAATCGGTGAACTGTTCATCTGTGCAGAAGGAAACAGCAACAACAGCAATTTATCCTGTGTCCAGAATAACTCAGTTTTTGAAGCTGAAGGTGAATGAATGTTTCAGTTCAATGTCAGTATTTCCTGAAGATGTCATTTTGTAACAGTTCAAGTAGGTAGCTGTGTCAGCGTGCATAGGCTGCAAAGGAACAAGTAAAGGTTTATTCCATGCTGAAAAGAAACGAGACACAATTTTTCGTCTGTGGAGCCTTCAAAGGTGGTGTCAAACCTGAGGAAGGCTCCACAGCCGAAATGTTGTGTTTCTTTTCAGCATGGAATAAACCTTTACATGTCATTTTATAACACTAATGTTTCCAGGGACTCAGAAAATATTAACAAAGAAATGTTTATACTGAATCCTTAAACAGCTCAATAAAACATGAAAAAGGGTGTAACTGAGACAGATCTTAAGCATACTGTATATGGAGGAACCAGCTTTAAGTCTTTAAGTATTTTTGTTATTGTTATTATATGTCCAACCCATACAAAATCACACACTGCTTTGTCTCCCCATTGCAAGTTAAAAGATGAAATTTTTTTTTTCCTTGTGTCCGATAATGTCCTTGTATTTTGCGAGGGTAAGACATTGGTGGTGTGATGTTGGTCCTTTTATTCACACACTTCATTGCAGAAGTGAGGCTGTGGCCTCCTCTTCCCTGGCACACTGATTTACTGTACCCGGACTGTGTTGAATCCAGAAACCCGGAGAGGAAAGGATTCATATTGTGCATGCTTTAACAACATGTTTAGTATTAGGTTAACTGAACACCCAGAATAGGTTTTATAAACCTATGAGATAAAGCTGACAAAAGAAAAGCCTTAGTAAGATTTAATGGAAAAGTGTTCCTACAAATTAAGAGTATGAGGGAAGGTATGCTTGTATTTAAGGAAACAAGATATTATTTATGGACTCCAAACAAAATATTATTATATCAAATCAGATGGTTTTGATAATTTGATCAAGCAGTCCTCTGCTATGGGCATTAGGGAACCTGCTTGATACATCTCTAGTCCCAGAAATATGGTGCATAAAGACACTAGTGCATCACAGGCTTCAACCCTTTAAATTTCCTTGGGCGGTTGTATGAAATTGCCATCTCTGAACATTGTGAAAGATAATGTTTATATTTACACTGTATGTCACTGTGTTGAGTAACTGTTTTTGGGTTGTATGACACCAGATTTTGTGGATACTTTCCCAAACTATTTTCAAATTCAAGAAGAGATCTTACAATAGTCAGGTGAATCAAGAATTGCCCTGTAGAAGAAAACTGATTTTTTAAATTTTATTGCTAAAAATAAAAGGATATGATTATTAAAGGGCAGCACGGTGGCATAGAGGTTCAGTTCTGGACCTGGAGTGCTGTCTGCGTCAAGTTGGTATGTTCTCCCTGTTTTTTGTCATGGATTCCTCCAGGTATCCAAAAACATACTGGTATGTTAATTGTCTTCTGGGAAAATTGGCCCTAGTGTGAGTGTGTGTGCGTGTCAGTGTGTCGGTGGACTGGTGTCCCGTTCAGGGTGTAGTCCTGCTTTGCTCCTCAACCCAAATTGGAAGAAGCAGTTAGAAGATACATGGATGGAAGATTATTAACAGATGCGAATGACCACATTGTTCCACACCCGTGCTGATTAAGCTTTCAAAATACTGTAGGAGGCACTGCAGTGAATAGCTTGAAAATGGGAGTTTTGGTCATTTGAAACCTTTTTAATATTAATACCAGGGCTCACGAACTCTTAAGTGACATGGAGTTTCAAGAACAGACTTCACAAATACACTGGAAACTCACTTCAGGGGCCTGTGTGAGATAAGAGCCCAACATTAGGAGAGACTTGGGTAAATTTACCAAGCAGGCTGCAAGGGAAGACCGGCCTGCTCCTGTCCCTTCTCATCTTCTCTTAAGGACCGATGACGCATGTTCTGGATGACTGAACCAAATCCCCTGAGGACTTTTTTCGAATGCGTTTAACTGAAGGGCGTGCTCTTCCTGTGCCGCAACGAATTCTTCATGTCAGTGCTGTGGTACACAATCCCGCCAATTCAAACTACTGCACTGTTCTGACCGGAGCACGATTCTAACCAGCGCACAAGAGGCGGATGTCTTCGGGTAATAAGTGTAGGTGGCACGTTAGCCAGCAGATCCATGTGTTTCAGACAGAGGTCAACCGTGAAATGTTGCGATGAGGGACATTTACATTTACGAATTGCTTAACCGTAATTGCATCCAGGCAATATCCAGGGGTTGTTTTCTGAACCGGTGACCGTTCTTCAAGAATGTATGTGTCAGTTACAGAGATATGGTGGAACAAATAATTAAGGTGAGTCTCTGGCATGTGCGGCATGCGAGGTAGAGCAGCTTCATTCGTGGTTCCCCTTATCTTAAAACCAGTTGAACTGTTTGTGGATTTCAGGAGGTGTTTACTTAAGGTATCCTATGCTGTTAACCAGATGGGAGTTTTTCAGGTCGTTTTTTTCTCTCTTTCGTGACCCGAGGGCGAATTTGTGTTTTTCAGAGAGAGGAGTCGAGAGCGACACAAATCCCGCAGTAAAGACAGTCGCTCAGAGAAGTCGGTCACCATCAAAGCCCCGCCCGCAGAGCCGCTTCTTGGGGATGAGTCCACACGCGGGGAGGAAGTTCAGGTGAGTCGGACGACACTTTCCAGTATTATTGATATCATTATTATTTCACAACAGAACTTTGGAATTTTTTTCCCCAAAATTCAAATGATTTGCTTGCCCTTTTTGTGAAAAAGGGCACCTAGCATTATTCAAAAATTTAGTTATTCTTTGAAATTCAGTTTACAGTGAGTGTTAATTTATGTTTATCCTGTAGCGCTGTCTGTGGTGTTCCTTGAATTCAGCATTTTGGGAAGAGGTATTCGTTCTGCACTGGATATTTAAGTTAAAACTTGCTGGACTAGACTGAATGTGGCAGGAACGTATTTTAAACTAAATTGGCTAAAAGACCGCTTGGCCCTGTTGACATCCTAGGATGATTTCATACGTTTAACACCTAGTTTTGGCTTGCTTGCTTGTCAGAAGGGTTGATGGTAGAATGCTTCTTTGTTACCCTGCAATCTTTGAAATAGCTTTTACATGTATCAGGCTTGATCACAGCACCAAAAGTTACGAACTGTTATGGAATGTTATGGAATATTGCTTCAGCATATAGAGCAGCGGTTAAGCACCATGCAGAGCACCTAGGAATGGGATGCAGGCATGCGCCCTGCCCACACAGAATTTCCTCTGTACTATGTGGCAGTGAGTAATTTCCATTTTCATATATGTATCGGTAAATTTTCACGGAAATCGGAATCGTTGAATTTACGGTGGTTTTACGTTAATTTAAATTTGCGCGAAAAGTACAGTGTTGAGTAACACAGGGAGAGTCTGTAAATGATGAATAGATATTCTAATGGTCAGCCTTTATTAGTCCGCTGCTGGATGAAGCCCCTTCAGTTCTCTTCCATGGTCCACTTGTTGCTGCAAACTCATTGACCTCCAGTCTGACTTCCAGGCCCTCCTGGTGTTTTCTCCCTTTGAATCCTGTATACTAGTGCCCTCAGATTAACCCATGCTTATCACTAGGTTTCAAGCCTACTGAACATATTTATATATAACAACAATGAGTGCTTATCAATATTTATTTATACACACGAACACACTAACTGGCCAAAATATGACATACCCCAATAAAAAATGAGCTATCTCTCATTTAGTAACCAGTTTATAGTCGTTTGAAAGTGTGATGGAATCTCCCATCTCTCTTCACAGCTGGAGTGATCCTCAATCTTGTAGCAAACTGCTGGAACTATTGGATTTTGTGCAGTTCATTCACACACACCACTACCCACAGCGTAAGAGGACACATCAGTCTGCCAGAGGGAATCGAGTGGGCTGCAGATATGCGCCATATCCAGCCCAAGCTGTTCCTGCCACACTCTCAAGCCCCAGCTAGCTACTCTCTGGAAAGTCGCCTGTGTTTTGTCCAGCAAGTGTCTTAGGATTATTAAAGCAATAGACCACCAAACAGCCATGGGACTGTTCACTCAGTACAGAGCTTGACGACTCAGTTCTCAGTTGGAACTCTTAATGTGCTTAGATAGAAATTTTGCAGCTGTAAATAGATTTCTCTGCGCGTGTTTTCCCTCAACCAGGATCCCAAAGCCATGGCAACATTAAAACGGTTACTGGGGCTATGGATTTTTGGATACAAGCAGGCAGCTTTTATGTGGACTGGTCAGCTGCCTGCTGTATGATCATAGCTACTCTCCATGAAATTATATGTGTATCTTTATCTTGGAATCAGATTAAAAGAGATTGAGGGTGATTTAAACTTCCATATGGATTCATTTTAATGGGTGTTGTTTAACAGTAGCAGACTAGGGACTGTGAAGACCGCTGAGTCTGAGCCACATGAGGTCAGGTTTCAAACAGGATCAGCCGCAGCCTGCAATAGCTGGCACCTCTGGGCTGGGTCTCGAAGCCCAGCAACTCTGTTTTACTTGTGCTTACATCCAGAATGGATATACTGAACTAGGTCAGGGAACTGAGCTCCACTGAGTGCCCTGAAACAACTGCGTATACTGCCAGTTTGGCATTCAGAATGGGCTGTAGAAGAGCACAGCACTCGGGGAAACTGCTCGGTTTTGCAGGACAAGGGGCAGTGTTCTTATCCTTCAGGAGCAGATTGGATGCCAGAGCAGCTGCTGCGTGGTGCTGACGGGTCTAGATTGATGTGGCTTGATGGCGATGATGTGTTTCCTTTTTCAGGGTAGAGGTTTGGGGAGTTGGGACTAGCTCTGATATTCCCTTAAGGTGTGCTACAGCTAACGTCCATTTTGGAGTCGAGTGTGTTTTAAGATGTGATCTGTGGACTGACAGGTTCAGATTGTCAGACTAGTGTGGGGTGAAAGAGTAGACTGACGCTGTTGTGAAGCCTAGAGCAGTACAAATACAGGATTATTTAAAACTTGACACCCAGAAAACTAGTTTTATTTCTGCGGTAGAGTTAGCTGCTCTTCAGTTGGGGAAAAATAATGTCAGTAGTACGATAGTGTTCACCCCAACAAATGTGACAGTGCCGTTTCACCATCATATGTCATAGTTTTGTATTGACAGCACATTTGGCTGGGATTTTATTGTATTTTTTCAGATTACATTTAGAGTGGTAGTCTGCAAGGAGAGGAGCCTCTGGGTATCTGAAACTGAATACTCTTTAGTTTTCTGGGACATTCAGGATTCTCTTGCCCTTTGAATACTGGAACACCACCTTGTTCTACATTACAGAGAGGGTAGCATCAGGAGAAGTCACAAACGCATGTAACAGTAGCAAAAAAATGCAGTTGCTTAACCAATTAAGTGTCAGGTGAAATAAATAAAATTATCAGTTCCAGTGGGCTTATCTGATTTAACCCTAACTCTCATCTGACATGTCTTCTGGAAGACTAGGCATACAATGAAAAGTGCAGTGCCTGATGCCTTCCCCCAACAAAATGTCAAAGTACAAGTAGCTGAAATGCTGAACAGTTTGAGCAGTGTTGTAAACTGTGCTGAACGGTTTAAATTAAAGGGAATGATTCTACCCAGTTGGTTAAAACGTGTTTATTATTATAATTTGCAACACATAGCTTACACTGGACTTCAGCTAATGGGTTTTCATTTCATATAAAAACGTTTTTATGAGATAAACTTGATAATCCTGGCGAAACTTGGCAAGTAGACGTAAACCAACTAGACACATCTCTCAGTGCTTTTCATTGCAGCTAAGAGACTCAATTGGCTATCGTAAAGGAAAGTGCTTTCCCCTGATCTGCTTCTTACCTCTCTAATATGTAAACAGTGCAAGTCCTCTGCTGGTCCTGAAGAGTTTCATCAGTATCTACCAGGTTATTTTAGAGTCATTAGGGTTGGAACTAAAGAGGAACTGTCCCGTCAGTAGTAAAACAGATTGATTGTGATTTTGTGACTCTGCCCAGTGGAAACCTGCTGCCAGGTCTGGAATTTGCCATCAGTGGGTCAGAACCTCGATGTAACGAAGCCCTAGGTCAGTAACTGATTTGGTGAAGTCATTTCCTGCAGAGTCCGGATGAAATACAGGAAGACCCTGTGGCTGTCCAAGTCTAGTTGTGGAAATCGCAGAGCCAGCTTGTCTCATTAACACCTAGTGTCCTAAGGAAGGTCACTTTTTATTATGAAGTACCCATGACAGAGTGACAGTTAAATAGTGTCAAGAGATCTTTAGACTTCAACCAAAGGAGCAGGCCTTTTTTTTTTTAACAGTGATCTACTGTAAGATAAATCATCTTGGTTTGGCATTGCTTTTAGACTTAGTCCTGTGATCTTTAGTTCTACCCTATAGGCCCAACACCAATGCTTCCTGTGCCCTAAGAATATATCCATGGTACAGAGGTATATATCTCCTGCTCTGATAAAGAATGACGTGGCTATATTAATGCCACAGTGCACCGGAAATGTCTCAACAGCCTTATGAATAGAGAAAGATTTGACTTATACTTCTAATGGAGTCAGAAGAGCGTCATATCATAGCAGTGCACCACTGACTAGGCTTGCCCCTGCTCAGCTCCTGATATCTGATGAAAAGTTCCCCATACTTCTGCGGTCTTCAGGCCAAATTCTGGATCATCCCTATTTTAATAGTAGGTGGATCTCACAGTGGGGTGGTATTATTCTTTTTGTCATTGGAAAGTCCACCCTTTAGACCTCACTGCAACATTGGGTCTGCAGCTTCGTTAGCAGGGAGGTGACTTCCTTCATATCTGACATGTGGAGACAGTGCCCAGATTTATCATTTCTGTTCGTCTGTGTGTTGAAAATGCCCACTCCTCATTCCAGCAGACTTCATCTGCACAAATTCAGATAAAGGGGAACTGCATTTCCAGTTTCCAGACGGGTTATTAAATCCCGGTAACGAAATAAATTCATCGACGTTATAGAAAAAATTGACAAATTTCGAATTAAGCCCGAAATTGTGAACTCTGAAGGTACTTACTGTAAGTCGTCATGTTGTCACAAAACTCACATTTGAGTTCTCACAAATTGCAACTTAACGCCGCCCCTCCTGCTCACTAACCACCGTAATGACTAATGTAATGTTATATACGAGCAAACAAGTGCGGGTTGTGCAGCAGACGATTCACCGCAGAAATGTTCCAACGTGATCTGCATGCAGTTAACAAGTAGAATCTGTCGGCAACACCACCTTATAATTGAATGCAGTATTTCTATTGGATTCAAAGAGATGCCTTCACAAGCCTGCTTCTTTACAATATAATAAGGCCGCAACACGCCACCGGACACTTTGTTGCCTCGTTCTGAACCTCAAAATATTCTTGAATCTCGGAATATGGTGTTGCTGATACCTGGAAATTTAATCTATTTCGTTATGTAAATTGGAGGTTTTACAAATTACTGTATACATTTGACTTTTATTGTGGTTTTAAATGGACTCATCAGTGCTGCTTCTTTCTAACCCCAAAATGTTACAAAAATAGCGTTGCAGTTTCGCTTTTAAGGCAAGACACCAATGAAGTATTAATATAGCATATGTTTTTTGGTTGTCAAAAGCTGTGAATAGTGTGAGTTTCTTTTTTTTTTCAGTCAATTGGTAGTATTGTATTGTTGGGAAACAGCCTTTGTGGGGCATGAGGCATAAAGCAAGATGCAGACCGCAGCTCTGTGGGAGCCTGAATCTCCATTGTGCAGGTCTGACAGGGACACGCAGAGAGCTGGTGTATTACAGAGTGCAGATGGGGGTGAACGTGCTTGGGGGTCTCTTAACCTGACAGGACTCTGTACAAAGTTTACACTAAATGTTACTGACGAGAGGAAACGATTAGGCTGGCCAAACTGGTTTGGAAATTAGTAGCTGATTGATCCCAGGATCGCGTCCAGCCATTTTTTTGAAAGAAGTCAGGGCTTCACCTTCGACAAAATATCAAAACGTCAACATTTATTACATTTATATAGCACTTTTTATCCCAAAGAACCTCAAAGAGCTTTACAAGCAGGTGGGGACCCACTTCATCTCTCACTGAGGAGCAGCCCCCCCTGGCTGACACACAGCAGTCCCGCTGCACAGCACATCTGACGGAGGAGTGAGAATTCACTTCTCTAATGGAATTGAGGAGGGACATTTTATATATAAAATAACAATAATAAACATTCAGAAAGTGTCCAGTTAGTTTTCGTTTCATGTTTCGAGAAAGTGAATCCCAATTTGATTGAAATATAAATTCCACTCAGTGATTTTAAGCCCTACAACATTTAGTGAACCTGATAGTGCTTGTGCAGCAGGGACAGAAAGAGGGCAGTTCCCAAGGGTGCACATGGTGAGAAGAGGGCGTTACTGATGTGTGTTATGTCGAACTAGGGTGATGGAAATATCTCCATAGCGCTTTTCTAGGTTTTGTTCATTATATCCACTTCAGTGCGGACATACACATCTGTTCTTTTAATGGACTGTTGGTCCTGAGATGTGATCTTTCAGGCTTGGAGCAGTTGGCATAGGCCTTTTTACCTGATTTCAGTTTTGCACTGTTTAGTTTTAAAGGAATAAAAACCTGTACACTGAATTACAGCTGTAGAAATTGGTCGGCATGCTGTAGCTCAGACTTGTCGGTACCAGATGAGCTCCTGTGTAGCTGCCTTGGCTGGCTCTTTGACATTGCCTACTGTAGTACTGTGTCCTGCGGAAATTAGCGTAGCTCAGAATATGGTTCAGTGTCAGCTGTACACTATTGTTGTATAACGTATTAAGTTTATATTAGAAGGACATTTTTAAGCAAGTGGCATAACATTTGAATTCTGCGTTCTTAAGAGGTGTGGAAATTGTGGTTTCACAGTTTTGTAGTCATAGGACAAAGCAATTTAACTCAGAGCACATTTTGTACGTTTTTGAGGAATTCGTACAATTTCCCTTTGATGTGATGTGTTATATCACTCGTCTGCAGTGTTTTTCTGAAAACAGCTGCAGAGTTTACATTTCCATTTGTATCTTTAAGCCAAACCAAAATGTCACTGCCCTCATCCATCCATTTTCTAACTACTTTATCTAATTCAGGGTCGTTAGGGAGCCAGAGCCTATCTCAACAAGCAACAGGTGCATGGCAGGACACACCCTGGACAGGACTCCAGTCCACCTCAGGGCACACAATGACAACGACACAACGGGGCCAGTTTACCCAGAAGCCAGTTCACCTACCAGTTTGCCTTTGGACTGGCGGAGGAAATCGTAGCTCCCGGCGCAACCCTCTCTAACGTGGAGAGAACATACAGACTCCACACAGACAGCACCCCAAGTGCAGAAATGAACCCAGAGCCCCAGCACTACGAGGCCCTAGCACTGGCTTCATGTTGTATCTCATTTTATTTTTTTGAAAATGTCCCCCTTTTCAAGTTTGATTTTTAGTGGACAGTTCCTTTTTCCTCCACAATATCACCCTGTGCAGAGCTGGCGAGTGGAGCAGGAATCTGGACAACGCCTTTTCAGCAGCTGTGAACACCTTCTGTACCTAACAAGACCTCGGATTTCTTTCCCTGTCACCTCTGTCTCCTCAGGGAGGGCCTGTGCAGTAGGAAGAGGCACTGGCTGGGCTTCCTGCCCTGTACAGCTCCTTTCAGACTCCAGCTCTTAGAGTGCCGTGGTGGAGGGATGGATTTGACAGGCCGTAAAGCAGCTGGTTCCTGCTTAGCCCTCCTTTCTCTGTTAACTTCGTGCTGTGCAGATTTGCTCAACATTAGGCCACTGTGTGAAATACTGGCTTATTGATGAGCCTGCAGCTTGGCAAACCAACAAGAGATGTGGCAGTTGGCAGATGCTTAATGATGAGCCCAGTGGCTTATCGGCGTTGTGCTCTTGTGTTTGATGGAAAACTTTTCATCTGTATGTTAAGTTTTAATGCCTGGCAAATGGATGCTCACGCTCCAGTGCAGTGGAGCTACTGTATAGTGTAGGTGTTAGCAACAACATGTACAGGAACAAGTAATAGGTTTATTCCATGCTGAAAAAAAGAAGAGAGGAAAAACACAATGTTTCGACCGTGGAGCCTTCTTCAGGTGTGAGAGACAAGGCAGTAGGCAAAGGTAATGTAGTGGGAGAACAAAGGCTGGGAGGGAGGAGGGGTTAGAGGCGGGAGCAGGGGACAGAAAGAGAGGCCAATCAAGAGGTGTGAAGTCAGGATAGGTGTAGAAAGGTGTGAAATGAAACTTCCAACGAATGGAGAAAATTTAGTAGAATAGTAGTCTGTCATTAAGAGAAGGGGGAAGGTGTGATCCTAGCTGCAGGATAAGTTTGGTTTTGGTAGTCTTTCTGATGTATGAGTTCGGAAAACCATCTTTGAGAACACAGACGGAGAGATTAGAGTGGTTGTGGCCGTCAGAGGTGAAATGAGAAACAATGGGCTTGGAGAGATCTTTAATCTTCACAGCCCTGACGTGTTCTCTGAAGCGGTCTCCGAGTCTCCTTCCTGTTTCTCCAATGTAGAGAGAAACTGGGCATTTACTGCAAGAGATACAGTAAATAAGGTTGCTGGAGGTACAAGATGCCATCTGGGTGATCCGGAATTGTCCTGAGGGACCTTGAATGAGTGTGGTGTTGGATGTGTACTTGCAGGTGATACAGCGAGCTCTGTTGCAAGGGGAAGTACCTGGTGTGGATGGTTGCTGAGGGCGGTCAAGGGAGCTGTGAACAAGAAGGTTGTGCAGATTAGCTGGTCGGCGATATGAGATGATGGGGCGGTCAGAAAGAGGGCCCCAATGGAGGGATCATCCTGTAGGATGGAAAAGTTGTCGTTAATAGTCCTGGGGATAGGAAGTGTGTTAGGGTGGTAGGGAAGCACCAAAGGAATGCGGTTGTTATGGCGGGAGTTCCTTATTGGGTTGATGGTCCAAGGGGTGTTTTTGGCTCGGGCAAGGGCCCTGTCAATCACACTGCTGGGGTATCCTCTGTTGATGAAAAAGGAGTACATTTTGAGGGCTTGGTTCTCGAGGTCGATGTCGTCGCTGCATAGTCGTCGTAGCCGAAGGAACTGTGAAAAAGGGAGAGAGTTTTTAGTGTGTTTGGGGTGAAATGAGCTATACAAGAGATAGCTGTGTGAATCCGTGGGTTTGTAATAAACCGAAGTGGAGAGTCGGGGGTAGTTGATGGAGAAGTTGATGTCTAGAAACGGAAGAGTAGTGGAAGATATGTTAACCGTATATTTGAGGGACGGGTGGAAGTTGGTGAAATGATGCAGGAAGCACTCAAGCTGATCGTTGGAGCATGTGGCGGCACTGTACTGTTTGTCACTGGTGAGATACTTTCACTGCGATCAAGGCATGAAAAGCCATGCTTGTGTTTTAACAATGCTAAAATGGGTGACAGACATTTCATTTCAATCACTCCTGCCTTCGTTAACTGCACTCTGCAGGGTGGAGACCTTTTGTAACTGATACCCAGTGAATCAGTCCTCTTAAAGGCCTAGATCAGATGTGTTAGGTTTGTGCAGTGCAGCCCTTTATTGTTGTAATCACTGTTTTTTTTGTCACTTAATCTCTTTGGATTTCACACCATTCCTGAGTGCCAGAAGTATTCTTCCTGTGATATTTTGGGCCCGCCCTGCTGCAGGGTGACTCACGGGCTATGTGTTTGAACTGGCTGTGTCCGTGCATTGTGGTAACTTTAACCCTGCTGTTGAATGGGTGTTTGTTACATGGCAATTTGGGTGCCTTTTATGGAGGTTTTACAAATGGCTCTGCACTCCTTGCCTTTGCGAGAAAGGCCTCTTTCATACAACACTTTGAGAAAATCTTTTATTTTGTTATATATTTTCAACACCCGTTAGTAATTTGTCTTCATTGTTCCTGGCTCCATATAAGGCCTGTAGCTGATTTTTTACATGGGTAGCGGTCGCATCTTTTTTTGCAAAACAAAAGAATAGAGGCAGTTTTTTTTTTAAATGTGTTGCTTATAAAACCCTCTACTATCTCTCTTATAACATTTTGCAGCAGGATTGTGGTGCAGCGGTTGGACTCTGGTCATGTAACTAGAATGTGGGTTTGAATCCCAGTTGAGAGACTGCTGTAGTGCCCTTGAGCAGGCTTCTTCGCTCAGATATGTAAATGCGTGCAAATGTAAGTCAGTTTTGCTCAAAGCCTCAGCTAAATCCATTCATCACAATAGTGAGTGGAATAAATAACCCAGGCTGTACCTCTGCAGACACAGAATTTCAAGGTCTGATCCCCGAGCGCAGTTTTCTGCAAAAGCTGAAATTGTCAGGAGCGATTTCATGAGCACAGTATTCTGTCCTGTTCTCAAAGAGCAGACCTGACAGCTCACCACTGTCGGCAAGAAGATCCGTTTAGCTGTGTGAACAGCCTGTGGTAGCACAGCCCCAAAACAGAACATGAAAGGTTCATTCTGGCATCCAGTCAGCATGTAGCACTGTGTAGAGGTGGCTGGGACCAAACCCACCAGCTCCAGGTCTTGCTTGCTCTGGCCACACTCTGACATTGGCTTTGGGAATGTGGAAATCATGCTTTTCGTACTGAACGGCGGCGCGTTTCTTCACAAGCAGCACCGGGTGAAATGTTATTGAAAGTAGACAAACTACTGATAGCAAATGTCGGATAGCCTATGGAACTCAAATTTTGATGACAAAAATTAGACTGTGATTGTAGGTTAGGGGTTACTGAAACTGGCGTCTTTAGTGTTCAGTGATTAATTTTGAAAAGATTTTATTTATTTCACAGATATCCTATTACTGGGGTGAGGAAGCTTGTGAGTTGAAAATGTTTATTGGTGAAGGCTGGAATAAGTGAACTGTACCACAAGTCGTGTAAACTGTGCTTTTATTCACTATCTAGGCTATCATTTACCACCTCTATACATTCCGTTGTACTGAGCTCTGACCCTGTATACGGAGGTTACCTCCAGTTCACTAAATCATTCTCATGCATAGTTGGTCTCTTTTATCTTTACCAAGTAAAAGACCCTTCTTATAATTTTATATGGAAGTAGTTTTGAGCATCTAGTGGAGGTTGTCAAGGTGTATTTTAGAGAAACCAGTCTGTAAGGGTTTGCTTATTCTTTTAAGAAAGCAATAATAATAATAATAATAATAATTGCTTACACTTATATAGCGCTTTTCTGGACACTCCACTCAAAGCACTTTACAGGTAATGGGGACTCCCCTCCACCACCACCACCAATGTGCAGCCCCACCTGGATGATGTGACAGCAGCCATAGTGCACCAGAACGCTCACCACACATCAGATATCAGTGAGGAGGAGAGCAGAGTAATGAAGCCAATTCATAGATGGGGATTATTAGGAGGCCATGATTGGTAAGGGCCAATGGGAAATTAGGCCAGGACGCCAGGGTTACACCTCTAGTCTTTTCAAGAAATGCCCTGGGATTTTTAATGACCACAGAGAGTCAGGACCTCGGTTTTACATCTCATCTGAAGGACGGCGCCTGTTTAAAGTATAGTGTCCCCGTCACTATACTGGGGCATTAAGGACATGGACCACAGGGTGAGCGCCCCCTGCTGGCCCCACTAACACCTCTTCCAGCAGCAACCTTAGTTTTTTCCAGGAGGTCTCCCATCCAGGTACTGACCAGGCTCACACCTGCTTAGCTTCAGTGGGTTGCCTGTTGTGAGTTGCAGGGTGATATGGCTGCTGGCCATAGTTGCACAATAGTTGCTTGATACACATGATAGTTAAGTCATGTGCAGTTTATGTAAATTATATTCACAGCGCACTTTTCTGGAAGTGTCTGCCATATTCCAGCTTCTGTCTCTCCATGACCTCCCAGCATTCCGGGCAGCAGTGTCCATGACAGAGGCAGACTCGTTAGCTCCATAGCATTTGACTTAAGAAGACAATTGTGAAAAAAAAAATAAAATCCTCTTATATCTTTCAGTGTACAAGACTGGTCAACTGCTTGCCTAAAAACTGCTTTCCTTCTGCATGTGTTCCACCATGTCCTGTTTTATAGGTGTGCGCTGAGACTTCAGCCTCTTTCTGATGTCTCCAGTCTGTTTTTCTTCCACAATTCACAGCAGCTGTGGCTTTGTAGGCCTTATGAGGATTAGAACCCAGACTGGGGTCAGCCCAAGCAAAGATGCTACTCACTCGTGGGAAAATTGCTCAGCTGAACTGTACTGTGGCATCTACCTAATTTGGGAGATAAACCTTAATTCTTATTTTGACTTGGGATCCCACAACAGAGATCATTTCTTTTTCTACCATAGGTTTCAAAGCAGTTAGAAGCACAGCCTGTCATAAAACTACATGCTCAGCTGTTTGTAATATTTTATTATTGTTCATGCTCTGAAATATGCTTAAATTAAAGGTCCAGTGTTCCCAACAGCTGTATTGTTTTGGGAGGGATGGAAATGGAGCAATTGCTAATTTCGTATCCCTTTCTCTGCTCTTGAGGACAGCTGGTGGTATCGAAACCCACTGAGGTCCCATCTGATCAGGTATTGATCAAGCTGTAGAAGGGCTACAGCCTGCTCGACTGTCTCCCCTCTAACCCCATGTCGATGGTGTACATTTCTCAAGGCCTGCTTCTTTCTTTGAGTAGAGCTTATACGGAGCACCAGGTTATATCGCCACAATGGGTCATTCATAGCAGTCATTAAGCTTGTAGTGCTAATTATGGCTTAATTACGCGTACATGCCTTGAGCTGTTGGGGGCAGAAGAAAAGGGCCTCCTTGCTCAGTAGTTCAGTAAGTTGTCAACACTGGCCAGTTCGAGTGCCCTTGAGTCAGTGAGCTTCCCCTTAACACACCTAGTTGTGTGCCTGTGTCTTAGGTACAAAAGTCCTTAAACTGAAGACACATGGTCAACTAACAGCAAGGACTGCTTGCTCACTTAGAATGGAGAGACAAAGGGATTTGAGTGACATGAATATCTGGAGCCTCTTTGTGTGCCAAAGAGGAGCATCTATCACTTTCCTTGTAGCTCCTCACCGGCCTTTCATGCTGTAAACTTCACCAGTGTGATTTGTTGAGGCAGTGGTCTACACTCCCCCCCCCCCCCCCCTTCAGCAGTTATCTGAAACAGTACAGACTCTCTCAGCTGTTCAGAAGTATTTACTGCAGGCTCTCGGGGAATGCACCCTATTTGGCCACTGGCCAAATTTTCTTGACTAGATATTACTCAGATAACCAAGTTTGTTTTTCTTAAGTGTGCTTCCTGATAAGATCTGGCTGATAAAGGCCACCCTCAAGGGCTCCTGAAAGGGAGACCTGTTTAGAGTCAGGAAGAGTGGCACCAAAATATTTGAAAGCTGTTATGGGAAAATTATAATGCAAAGTTTAAAAAACGATGCCCCTGTATACTGTGTACCGAGGAAGATTGAAAAATATGGCCTCAGCCATTCACACTGGGTTTTTATGTAGGAATATAGAGGTTGAAGAGGGGATTGAAATGCTGTTAGTTCAGGGTTAAATGTCCTATTCTAATTGGTTGGTTAGGTATTTTTTTTTACTGTGTTGTCCAGACTGGCTTCAAAACCCCCTAATTATAAAACAGGTTTTCCATGTATTATTCTTGTAAAACCTTGTTATCTACCAATAGTAATATTTCTACCTGACAGGGTTAATTATAGCTATATGTAGCTAATCAGTATATTGTTCCATGTTCATAAATCATTCACTCGCTTGATTATACCCACATTTTTCCTTTCTAACTTTTCTCATCTAAACTGTAAAGCAGAGCTCTCTAACTCTGCTCCTACGGGGCCTGGTATCTATGGGATTCTAATTCAAATAAGTGGTCACTTAAAACTAACCTAAAGATTTTTTTTTAAGTTAGAGTTAGAAAGATCTTTTACAATCAGTTCCTCATAACATTCACTTCTTTCAAGGTACTGCTACCAATTGAACACCTCATGATTGCAATCATGCAGTTCGTTAAACAATTAGACCACCTGGGAAGAGCTGTGGTGAAACAAAGCAGAAGACACCAGGCCCTGCAGGAACTGGAGTTCTGGACTCCTGCTGAGAAACATCACGGTAATCTCTCAGGATGTTAACTTAAGAGTCTCTACTGGTAGCTTAAACCTTTCCTTTTGTGTCACATCAGAGGTGCTTGGCAGGAGATAAGTAGGGAGTAGTGCTGTCAGGAAAGGTTCTTAAGATATTACAGTGACCTCTAGTGACACATTTGTTGTGATCAGACCCCTCATGGCCCAGCCCAATGGACAGAGTCATCATTCTCTTGTCTAATGCTCTGAAATTCAAATTCAAAGGGCTTGATTGGCATGACTGATGAATTAATATTGCTAAAGCAGATACAATTAACACAACATTTACAGTAAAACATGTTGGACATTGGCTTACATCTCATAAAGCATTATTGTGAGACAGGCTAACTGTCTCTTCCTCGGGCTATGACAGGAGTTCACACACTCAAGTTCACAAGCTCTATTGAGTTTCTTCCCCTCCGTCATTACTCATTCTATAACTGCAGACAGTCAAATTTAGAGGGACTGGAAGAACTGAAATAGGATACAGTTATCATGCTATTTCAAAGTTATTCCGTGAAAGTGTTTTACACATTGCAGCTCATATGTGTTGTCTTTATGCTCCTTAGTCATATTGACCTTTGTCATTTGTGTCACAGAGTAGGTGTTATTTTGTTCTGGTTCATCAAGATGCTGCACCTTAGAATTATAGTTTTCCTTGTTTAAATTTTAGGAATGCGAGTACAGATTTTGCACTGGGTTTTCAAGGGCTGAGCTGAAATAAACTCCAGAGCTGGACGAGAAAAAAAATTCAATCCAGATAGCTCGCTATGACTGAAGGATTTCATTGTTTTCCCTTTTCTTTTGAGGATCTGCTGACATAACCCAGAGGTATAAACATATAAGATGAATTCACTTCTTTTATCTTTTAGTCAAGAGAACCCCTCACCTGGCTTTCATTTCATACACATAAACACCACTGCTGAAGAATGTGCCATGAAGAACATTCTGTCTTTAAATTCTTTAAAATACAGTAGGCTGTGAGTGTTGTGTGTGCTTGCATTAAGTGAGTCTGAGATTGGATCCCTTGTGTTTTAACCAGTGAAAAGGATTTGTTACTGTTTGAAAGGTCTTGCCATTTCTAGGCAAAGCTTTTTCTTAGTTTCCATGACATTTGCACAAATTAAAACTTGCTGAAGACTTTTGGTTGCTTCTGTTAAATATCGATTTATGTTAGTTTTTCTTAATCCATGCACCTGACATTTCTACTAAAAGCTTACTCAAGAGTCAGTTCTCAGTGTGCATTTGTCATACCTTGTCCTCCATTGATGTCACTCTTTGTAGCGACTGATTTATAAATTACAAACCCTAGTACCTGTTTGGATTAAATGAGGATCATGAGTTATGTCCTTTTATGTAATTATTGATGTTTCTGTAGCCATTAATTACTTAATTGAAACAAGATAGATTGCTTGTTGAGGTAATCTATCAAACATGTTCTTTGTGTTTTCTGTGGCGACGAGTCTAGAGAACATTCAGTGGGCTGAACCAGTCATTGCGTGTGATGCTTGTTTAACAACATGGTCCTTCATGGGTGTTGCTTTTGTCACCACTTCAGACTAATGTTAGTAGAGGGAGTGTAGAGATTTTCTTTTGTTTAAATCATTTATGAAACAAAGACTGGCTGGCCAGTTTTGTCTCACAGCAGTACCAATGAAGGTTTTCTTTTCAAACTGATATGGATTGGAGCCCTGATATTCTGCAACGCCGGACACCTGCAGCTCTAAAGACGAGAGCCATAGGATCTTTAGAGTCCCCGGCATGCTGACAGGAAGGATGTACAGTCCACTGGTCCTTGTCACCGTGTTAGGTGGGCGTGGATATTCAGGAGTTGGAGAGAATTATGATATGTTTGACCAATAGACCTTTCAAAAGGTCTGTTGTTCCGGGAGGCTTTCATTCAGTGTGTCTGTGCAACGCAACTGAGGAACCTCTGAGGTCTAGAGAGGTAGCAGTGAAGATTGGAAGACCAAGTCTGTAGCGTGTGCTCCAGTTGGCATCTTGTGCACTGATGTTTATGACACTGTGTGGCCACCTCTGAACTGAAACAGTACCTGTTTTTCAAACTGTGGAATGCATATTTATTTTAACAGGATGCACGGTGTTTAATCTGCCTGTTAGAGTGACTTTGCTCCCCTAGGATGTTGATAGACTCCAGACCTCTGCAGCAGGCTGTTTAATGTTCCAGTTGTGCAGCTCTGGTGTTATGGCAGGTCCTTGCAGCTGCTTGGTGTTGTTACCTATATCCATTCAGTCATGGAAATGCATTTGCAATGACTGATGGGGAAAACCGGTTTTTATCGCCAAAAACATTGCGTGTAAAACATTTTAACCCCAGAGGTTAGGGTCACCTCTCAATTTACTGGCCTCCATCATTTTTTTTAAAAAAGGCCTTTGTTTTGAAGGAAGTCAGTCAACTTAATTTTTCATTGTCTTGTTTGACTGCTTCCTGTTAGTATGGCTTCTCCGTTTACAAAGTGTCAGTATTTTGGCAGCATAGTTGGTTTAGTGACGCTGTGGAGGAAGTCCATGCTTGAATGCTGCCATTTATGTCCTAAATATAATAGCGGTTGTTGAAGGCGGTTTTCACCTCTCCGTGACATATTTCTTTAGCTTCAACCAACCAGAGCAAAGTTCTTCCACTTTTCCCCTCAGGATGTAGCTTTTAATATCAACAAAGTCAACTTACACAATGGGCATAAGCAAAAGGCTGTTCTGTAAAGCAGAGAGGTTCAAGTCCGTTTTAAGCCAAGTATACAGTAGCCTTTTATTTGCGTACCATTTTCACTGTTTTCTAAGCTGTTGTCAGTGGCTCATTTAATGAACCAGACAGGTTTGTTTTTTTCGTGACTCAAGAGGTGAAGCACAGGGGTGGTGTTAGCGCGTCACGCAAAGTGTCACACACTGTTCTCACCAGCGCGGGAAAAGAAGAAGAAAGAAAGCTAAAGTTTCTGCTTTAGAGGCGTGAGCTGTCAACTTCAGAAGATGAAAGCTCTGCAGGTCAGTAATAGAAACTGAAGGTGCACATTTCTGCACCTGTGCACATTGTCATAGAACCTTTGCATATCCGTTTAAAAATTTAAATAAGGACCACAGAGCAGGTGCTTTGACTCCAGATAAATTTTAAACAGATAAACTTTGACTCAGATAAGCAGGTGTTTGGGTCTCTGTACTCACAAAAATAAACAGTTTTGTTTTACTTTTGGAGGTTTTGAAAATAGTCTTGTCTGTTCTTTTGTATTTGCCATATTACCTTTTCCCATTAAATTTGTAGTCAAACAGACCAATTACAGCCATTGCAGTCACTTACTGCACAGTGTAGTTTTTACACCTACCTAATTAATTGTCACAATATGAGCCAACACTGATTAAGTGTTGTTGACTGTTCCACCACAGTGTCATTCCATAAGGGACTACAAAGATAACATAAAGAGTGCTGCTGAAAGGCTGCCACCTGGCTCTTCTTTCTCATTGAATAGTGTAGTACCTAAGATTGAAACATGCAACAGATGTTTTTTTTTACAAAAAAGATCCCATAATTTGGATTTTTATGACTGGTCTGGCAAACCTGCTACTGACATCTGCTACTCTTTGTGTAGAAGCGATTGCTGTTATCTGTCCTAAATGATTTCCCATTTAGTTTTCAATTATGCTCCTTGGTCCATCACACTACTGAGTCTAAAATAGTCCTCGCAGTTGACTTGTAGTTATACCCAATAGAGTTTGATATGTTTTAATTCAGTCTAATTTTTTTCTAAACTGAAGAGGTTTATTTCCCTTAACACGTCCTGAGAATTAATCTTATCAATCTTCTTTGAGCTCTTACTGTAACTATAATATTCTTTATTTTTCTGGCAGTGTGACCAAAACTGAAGATAATAGTCTAAATAAAGTCTTACTGGTGCATTGTCATTTGTAGGGATAAATACCCTAGGTTAACATTTAATAATCTTTACTATATACCCAAGCGTTCTTTTGGTTTTTATCACTTCCACATAGTTTTCTTTTTGTGGAAATTGGAAAAATTTGCATAAATACCCTCATCAATTTCTTGTTTCAATTATGGTAGCTCCACATCACCTATGTGATATGCTGTATATAGTGTATGTTCTTACTCCTAGTGTGGATCACTTTGTACATACTGTATCAACATTAAATTTCATTTGCCAAGTGTCAGCCTAGATGTGGATTTTGCCTGAGACTTTTGTTTTAATTCCCTTGCTGCTGTTTGTGTTTCCCTACCCTTTAATTTCTATTGTCTATAAATGCAATTAATTTGGTAACTAAATCGGAATCTAAATCATGGATATAGATCAGAAGAAAGGTCCCATTTGCCACATCACTGCAATATGTTATTATACCTGTTAACCAGTTCTCAGTGTGTGAGTGCAGACATTACATTGAATTGACATTTTATAATCAAAATGTTATGATAGACCTTATCAAAAACCTTCTGGGTGTCAGAATATATAATGTCTGTGAATTTTAGTGGTCTCGATTGTCTTTGCTGGCTGGGTATTATAATGTCATAGTTCTGTTAGTATTCTCCTGGTATAGCTATAATTGTTTTTTTCTGTAACTTAAGAAGGTTGGTCTATTGTTTCTTGGTTCAGTTTTGTCCACCTATTTATGAATGGAATTGTGTAATCTGTGGGTACTGCTCTCATTCTAAGCAAGAGCTGAGATACCCTAGCTTGGGGCCTGCAAACATTTTCAGCTTGTTTTTAGTTGCCTTTTGGACCTCAGTGTGCTTTATGATAAATTACCCAGTACTGCTTGAACTCATTCTAGACCACAGGGCATGTTATTGCTGTCTTCTGTTGTAGAAACCTGTATTTAATATTCATTTAGTGTGTTTATTTTGTCTGTATCATCTTCTAATACTAATCATTTTGTTATCTCTGGAACTATTTACCCTTGCTTTTATAATTCCTTTACTGTTACAGCACTAGACTTGAAAGTGTGCTGTGCTTTGAATTTTTGCCTGTTGCAATATTCACTTCTATTTACTTTTCGGTCATTCTAGTGTATTTTGTCAGCTGCACATTTTTCTGATTGCAACTCTAGTACATACACCTTTTCAATAGGTGATCTGGATAAGGTTAAATCCCTGGGGTGATAGGAGGGATAAGGCTGTTAGGAATTTTTAACTGATCCCCATACTTCATCTTAATGTGAAGCAGGGAGGATTAAGACATATTTGTTTCAATCTGAATGGTAATCTATGCATAAGAAATGAAAGGAGGCCCACCTATCCTCTTTGCCTGCTGGTAGTTAATTGTTCCAGTTGATTGAGAATCCCATCCAGCTGTTTAATGAAGGAAGTCAGAGTATCTGCTTGCAAATATTTAAAAGTTATAGATTGCAATTCCATATCATATAATCCATGCTTGTGCTTTTAACAAGTGAAGAAAGCTTTATTTTTATTGCATGCTGCCTAACTAAATCAAATCCCATGTGAGACACTGCTGTTGTATCATGAACATCATTGTATGATCCTCTCCATCACTGCATATTGATGCGTTCTGTATTATTCACTGACTGGGGAGCACCTTTATTAAATTAAATTACTTGTTAGTAACCATAAATTCTTATTGGTGGGCTTTTCATTCTTTTATTAACCTCATCTAAAATTAACAATCTGCATTAGATTCTATAAAATTTTAAAATAATGTATGCTAGTGTTAAAATATTAAAAACATTCTTGAAATTTCCCCCTAGGTCCAGATAGGTTCCATATGATACCACAGAGAAATATCGTCAATCGGTCATGCCCAGTACATGATCTAGCAATAAAGTGGAATATTCTTCTAGATATTAATCTTCTTCACGTTTTCTCATGAATAGATTTGCCGAATTTGGAAATGTGGGTGAACTCATGGGGTCTCCTGAGTCTGCAAGTGGTAATCTTTTTTTAAACCGGAAAAAGTTTTGTTCAGTAATTAAGATGTTAAGTTGTTGATACATTCAGCTGGTAACTGTTGATTCTCAGACTTATTAATTCTTTAGAAATGTATGGGTGAATATACTGTAGGTTTTTGATGTAGCAAAGATAACCAGCAAATCATGTGTAAAAACAGGAGATTGACTTTTCTCACACGATCTGATAATATCAGTGATATGCCTTTTAAAACCAGATCTGATTTGGAACCAGTAGTGCTACTGTATATAAAAAAATAACGCACATCTCAATATGTTCTTTAATGAACTAATTCCTACAACTGCACACTTACATGAAGATCAGTTCTAAGGTAGTCTACTGTCGCTTATGCCTGATAGTTTGTAGACATTTACAGTCTCGTTTTGAAGACTCAGAACTCAGGCGTTAGGGTGTATAGATGCAAGTGTTATGACTTTTGCTGTTGTCTTTACAGTGTCTCGCACCATTTGTTTTTAAAGTTCTGGGGTTTCAAGCAAAGCACGAGAGAATAAGAAAGATGATTATTGCTTGGCTGTCTTGTCATTATGCAGATTAATTCTTTCGCATTTTTCCCTCACAGTAAATGTCCTTCAGCCCGATAACGTTCTCTCAACTGGGTGAGGTTGTGACTCCAGAATGATTATACAGTACAAGAGAAAATCCTGTGAATGCCTGATTTTCTCCAATTGATTTCAGCTGACTGTGCCAGGGGTGCAAAAAAAAACGGATTTTGAATTTTAAAACAGGAAATGAAACGTCTGTATGTAGAAAAGATAATATAATGTATACAGTAATACAAAAGGTCATTTTAATCTGTCTTTAAGCAGTGTCATTCTCTGCATACTATGAGACATTTTCCAGGATGATGAGGCCTTTAAAATGCAACCGGATAACCTGTTATGTTCTAATTTACTATAATAGACCTTTGGAATTGGAAAGCTTATTTTTATTCAGATTGCTTTATGTGAGAATACTTTCTGCTACTTGCTGACCAGATTTCCTGAGTATCACGATATTGACAAAGTACCTGGTGCTAGTAAGGTTCAGTTCCAAAGGTCAAAGGTAGAAAGGTGAAGGGCATATTGTCCATCCATTTTTTAAATTTGCTTATCCAGTAAGGGGGCAGCCGAAGGCTAACCCAGCAAGCAACAGGTGCAAGGCGAAATTCATTCTGGATAAGATGTTAGTGCAATGCAGAGGACATATTGTTTGAGCCATAATAATTCCAGACACTTTTTTTTTCCAAGGACAAGTAACCTTTCACAAAGAACAGTTATTAGTTAGAAGTTAACTGATCCAAGGATCTCATCCAGTTGTTTCTTGAAAGAAGCCAGGGTACAAATGGCTAGGTTGCTTATTCCATATTTCCACAAACTTTTGTGTCAAGAAGAGCCTGCTGTGAACTCTTCTTCAGAATGAACAGTGAACAGGTACACTAGATTGGCTTTGTTGATGCCTTTGAGGATTCAGAAACTTGTACCCACATGTAATCCGTGAGAATTTAATTAAAGCTATACAGGGTAGCAAGAATCAGTTATGAATTAGGAGTGGGCTTTAGAGATGCCCACTCATATATGGATATCCGTATATATATTTCATATACATATAAGAATATGAAATCCATATTTTGAAAATGTTTGTATGTTACAGATGTACAGTAATATAACTAAAAGGGGAGACATCTTAATCAAATGTATACTACTAGTAAACTGTCGAATTCTAGTACATGCTGGATATGCTGAAAGGAAACAAGACCAACCCAGGATCATGGTTTAAATGTAGTCTTTTTGGGATTGAGCTAAAAACAATCACTGTAATTCACATTTTAGTCATTTCCTTGTCAAATCACTGGACGTATGTGACACAGATATTTTGTCAATAACTCAGAAATTTGAAGCAGACACAGGATATCGAGCTTCTGAAAAATTTCTTTTTGGTCGAGGATTTTAAACCACTCCTCTGAGCTGTGTTGTGTTTGTTTGTGAATGGATGAGTGAAGTTGCTGATCAGTTTTATTGATGCTATATGTTGCACAGACACAAAGGCAAATGGCAAATATATGTCATCTCAATGTGCATGGTGCTGAGTCTCCAACAATGGTTAAAAAAAGCTTTTAACAATTCTTACTGCAGCAGCTCCTCATTAGCATCACTGCTGCTGGGTTTGGTAGAGTTATAGAAAGCAGTGGACAAACTAAAACGTTTCGATTGCGATGTACAAAGTTTGAAAATGCTTGGCGGTTGTTCCTGACCTGTAGTTTTAACCTTGCTGACACACAGGATGACAACTGGGGAGAGACCACAACGGCCGTCACAGGAACGTCCGAGCACAGCATCTCCCAGGAGGACATTGTGCGAATCACAAAGGACATGGAGGACAGTGTGGGGCTGGACTGCCGGCGCTACCTGGGCTTGGCTGTGGTGGCGGTGCTGGGCCTGCTGGTCTTCCTGACGCCCATCGCCTTCCTGATCCTGCCCCACGTGCTGTGGCCCGACAAGCTGAAGTCCTGTGGCACGGCCTGCGAGGGCCTCTTCATCTCTGTGGCCTTCAAGCTCCTGATCCTGGTGATCGGGGCCTGGGCCCTCTTCTTCCGCCCCCCGCGGGCCCACATGCCCCGCGTCTTCGTCTTCCGGGCCCTGCTCCTCGTCCTCATTCTTCTCTGCGTTGTCTCCTACTGGCTCTTCTACGGCGTGCGCATCCTGGACTCCCAGGACGAGAACTACCAGGGCATCGTGCAGTACGCCGTCTCCCTGGTGGACGCCCTGCTCTTCATTCACTACCTGGCCATTGTGCTTCTGGAGCTCCGGCAGCTGCAGCCCACCTTCTCCCTCAAGGTGGTCCGCTCCACCGACGGAGAGGCCCGCTTCTACACCCTGGGCCAACTGAGGTGAGCCACCATGCAGAAAGCACACGCATGCAGCCTGACAGCTCATCAGCCTTCTGTAGACAGAGGTCGGGTCTGAGCACTCTTATTGAAGTGTCTCTTTCTCCCATAATCTCACACAAAATAACACTCACTTGCTATAGGAAAAATATTAAATAAGTGCTGGCTGTTGTAGTTTAAGGGACAGTGTAGACTCCAGTCGCACTATGGCATTTTAGGTTTTATGAGCTAATTACTGTACTAATTATACTCATAAGATTGAGGAGCAAACATCACATTGTTTAGATTTCATAAGTCAGTGGGAATTCTTTCACTTTCTGTTGGTATTGTTAGTGTAAAAAACATGATTATCTTTATAATGGATAGGCTGCATTCACTGCAACAAGAAGAAAAAAAACATCCTCATTCAGTGAGGGAGTGAGATCTGGAGCTGATTTATTTAATAAGAGTCATTTTGCATTTTGGCCATGGACTTTGAAGCAGTGCACTCATTTTTTAAGCTACTCAGACTTATTAAAGGTAAGTGAGACGGCACTGTATTGTGAAGAAGACAGAATGAATAAATTAAGTTCTTAAGTATAAATTTCATGCCAGTAGATGATGGGAGAAAGACAGGAACATACTTGATAATGTGCCATATGCGCAGCCTTCTAAACTGAAAATAACATACAGAATAGCTAATTTTATCGACCTTGACTACAATGGTTCTTTCATTTTTTTTAATGTGAAACCTCTCCTCTTCAATTTTGCTACATACAGGGGATCCAAGAATAAGACACTGAAGGGAGATGTACAGAAATCTGAATTTTAAAGATGTGTAGCAGTGGATTCTGAGTACACACTGTTGGAATCAGTTGATGTTTTGTGTTTCTGCATTAAAGAACCTTATGCGCCTCATCCGATACAGCATCAGACCACTTCCTGAGTTGACCGCGCATAAGAAAACAAATGCCAGATTCTGCACTGGACAGGGGTCATATTTGGCCATGTGCATTGACAGTATCTTATGTTTATCATGGTACAGCTTTATCTCTATTCGCAGACCTTAAGCAATTTGAGGAAAAAAACATCAACATTGCATGCTGAGCCATTGTTATCAGAACCAAGATAAAATTATAGTCTTTGGCTTTAAGGGTGTAGTCTAGTTATCATAATTACAGCAGCTGAAGTCATAGGGCATATTTATCTCCGCTTTGATGCTTAACCGACTGTTTCAAACTTGTAAGAATTCTGAGAAGCTGCTCCAAACCATTAATACTTCAGCTACAATATTTGAAGAACATGTGTTGATAAACGTTTTGGTATTTTTTTAATAGTTGTACATCTTAACAGCATCTCCTCTGAGGAGCTATAAAGGCTGTTTTCATTGGGAAGTTGAAAAAAGGCAAACAAAATATTAGGATGTAAAGGTTTATTTCATGCTGAAAGGAAAATAAAATAGATACAACATTTCGGCTGTGGAGCCTTCTTTGGGTGTGAGGAGGATGATGATTTGGAGCCGTTAGCTGTAAAAACATCTTTGCTGATTTAATGTCGCTGTCAGAAAGAATAATTTGTCGTTTGAGGGAAAACATGATAGAATACAATAGTTTCTTGGAAAATAGTCGAAGACTCTGAGTGTTGCTCTGGGTGTTATCCGAATCGAAGGAGAAGGTGTTGAATTTAAGACAAAATCCTTTAGGAATGGTATTATTACAACAACATCTGTAGAGGAAAAGGATGTGGTTAGAAAGTCTAGTATTCGATCTGTTCCAAGACTAGTAAAACTGGATTTAGAATATTCTAAACCAATTTGGCTGCTACATTATAAAACAATTATGGAATCATGGAAAACAAGTCCTGGAATCAGTCCAGGGAAGAGCAACCACATACATACATTCCTGGACTTAAGGGAATGCCCTACACTGACAAGCTGAAGGAACTGAGCAGAGAAGACAATGAGGGGACCTAATACATGGTATTCAGTCAAGGACTTTGACCAGAGGACACAAATATGAACCATGCGGCTATGCTGACAACAGGAGGCACGTTATTACCCAAACTATATACCCAGGCTTCTCTCTAATGTTTGAACTAGATCCTCAGATCAATTAACTACAAACTACCTAACAGGCTTGTTGAGCTGTATGGCCTCCTCTCATTTGTAACCTGTCTACTGTTCTCATGTTTCATCAAAGGAGTGGACTGATGTGGGAAGACTCATACTTAACGGTTTCAGTGCTCAAACCTAGTTTACTTCCTTCACTTGAGAACTCATGAGAAGATCTTTATGATCAATCTGTGGCTGAAACACGATGAGCTGAAAAATGACACATTGAGTTTTAAATTGAGCGTAGGCTGTCATTATATTGCTGCAGAGGGCTGTATAAATTGGGCTTTTGTATTGTGTGCGCTGACATATCATTTTTAAATGCATGTAGTTCCACAAGTGGTTTCTGTAAGATGATTTGCGTGGCAGGAGATATTGTTCCTTTATTCGGGATACATACAGCCACACTGTTCAATAATGTCTCATAATAAGTGATCACTGAGGGATATGATGTCACCCATTCATGCACTTGATCTGCTGGAATTTGTATATACATCATCGCATCACTTATCCACTACAGGGCCTGAAACCTATCCCGGGAAGTGCTGGGTGTAAGGTGAGACACAACCTGGATGGGCTGCCAGTCCATTGCAGGGCACACACAGATTCAACACACACACACTCACACCAGGACCAATTTTCTCAGAAGCCACTTAACATACCAGTAGGTTTTGGACTATGGGAGGAAGCTGGAGGACCCAAAGAAAACCCATGTGATTACGGGGAGAACTCCACCCAGATAGAACCCAGGTTCCATAATTGAACCCAGGGCTCCAGCAATGCAAGGATGCATTGACTAACTAGCAAATACTTAATGCCATCATGCTGCCCCCATATACTTAATACACAAATAAATGTATATATTGAGCAACTGCAGGGGGTGGGTACTATGATCTTCAAATGACTCTCACTCCATTGCTCTGGATGTTTTAAAAAATATATAAATACTGTATGGGTAGCCTTACTTCAAAATTATCAGCGGTGAATGATGGCCTCTGTTATGGTGTCAGTGTCAGGCTTCTAAAGCCTTTTACTGAGACCAGTCAGTAGGACTCAAGCTGGTGGAACTTGTACAGCAGATTGGGCATTCAGGCCACATGGAAATGATGAATATCTGGTTAAATTCCTGTGCACTTAGAACACATTTGTAGTCTGAAGGAGACGCTAAAGAGCAAAAATGAAAACGCACACGCAGATATCTGCTGTGGTTAGTAGCCAGTGTGGTAACACATGCCTCCTGGTTAAATTGAGTTTAGAAATTTTTAGATTAGCATATCGCACCTTTGCATACTTTTAATTCCCCATTCTGTTCCAACCAAGGAATACAGACTTTTCATGAGGCAACTTTGAACATAGTAAGGTCATTTTTTTCCTATTTGTCTTCCGTAGAATTTACTTGTCAGCCAACAAATCTAATTTTAACAGATATTTCTAGAAAAGAAACGGAATGTGATGTGTGCATTAGTTTAGCATACGTTGGTGGGGATGTCATTCAGTGTAGACGCTAGTTTGAAACATATCCACATGGTGGAGTTGGGACCATCGACTAGTTGCCCCTGCAGATAGGAAGCACATGGTTTGAATAAGGACGTGGTGCCTGCAATTAAGTTGCTTTACGAAATTACCAGACCGACATGGTGCATGTTTTCAGAAGCTATTCATGGAATGTGTGCTAAGTACAGTGTTGGGTGAGGGCTTGGCTTGGGAGAAGCAGAACTGCCTGTTTCGCTTGATCTGCGTACTTATCAGTTTTATCCAAATTGCAGGAGCTGTTGGGAGAACTGAGCAGTGCAGACCGACACGCCCATGCATTTTAATCATTCACTCCCCGCCGCATTTCTCATGGCGACTGTCAAAACGCGCTGGGACCTATTTGCGGGTTTATTGATCGTGAACAATAAGAAAAGGCCCTTAAAGCTGTATATTAGGAACAGCTGCAGAAATGTGGTGATATGCGCACTGTTTTTACAGCTGTTGTTTTGCTCTTTAAGACTCAGTAATGCCAGCGGACCATTGCCGTGATCAGATCGATTAAAAATACAAGAAGAAAGTAATAATATATGATAGAGCAGGGGTTCATAATCCTGCTCCTGGAGTCTCGCACACCTGCTGGTTTTAATTCCAGTTGAACTTAATTTAGCTTATTGAAGCCTGAATTAAGAATTTGCTTGATTGGAACATTTGCAAGTGCTTCTTTCTACTCCAAAGCTTGGAATTTATGTGACTTATAAATTGCAGTAGTTAAGAGGCAACGTCAAACGTGTTCAAAACCAGTTTCTAATGTGTACTACTTGGAACCAGATTCATTTGTATGTAGGTAATTTAAATCCAATTTCCAATGCTGAGTTCTTAAATGTTTTTTCATTTTCTTCTACAAAAAGGTTGGACTCTTATCTACTCTGGCAAATGATTCCAAAAAGTTTGACAGTTTTGTGATTTAGGGTAATGCGTCATGATCCAATAATGACATGCAGGAAATGGTCAATTATGTATTTTTAAACACAGAGGTAGAATGTAGTCTACGGGTCCTGTCTGACCCCTTACAGACAGAGTATCCATCCATTCATTATCGGAAAGCTTGAAGGATCGTGGAATCCTGTGCTGGAATCATGGAATACAAGGCAGGAATATATCCTGTTAGATGTGCAAGTTCATTCCAGTATACACACGTACAGACGCCATATTAACTGGGACGTGCATGTCTTCGGAAGGTGAGAAAATGCCAGAACCCTTGCAGAAATCACAAGAGAGAACATTCAAATTCCAGCCAGAAGGATCCCCAGCCCAGAATCCACGTGCATTTTGGACAGGAGGACTAACACCTGCACCCCCCCGGACCGCCCCCTTGTGGAGCATAAAGGGAGAAAATGTTAGAAATGGAGGGGAAAACAGCCTTGAACATGATAGAAGAAAAACGGTTTTGAAGGTTGTGTGCGCTTGTTTTGTTTCTTCAGCATCCAGCGTGCAGCTGTCCTGATCCTCGAGAATTACTACAGAGACTTCCCTGTGCACAACCCTGCTCTCCTGACCGCAGCCAAGTCCCGGGCCGCCAAGCACATGGCCGGCCTGAAAGTCTACAACGTGGATGGTGAGTGCAGCTGGGCTCCGCAGGTTCTCAGCAGTTAGTCGACGCAGAAGTGATGGTGCTCAGCTGTCACTCCTGAGCGCTCGAGGATAAGGGTGGAGGATAGCGTAGTCTGAGCCCCTGTATACCATGAGCCTGCCGAGGTTTTAAGATAGGTTCTTGGTTAGGTTTTTTGTTTATGCAGAAGAATATTTTCGGTTTTGTAAATGATATTATTCTTAGTGCGATTACAACTTTATCATGTGTTAAATATATTAAATCACATTTCAGGAACCTGCAGACTGGGCTCTAAGGGCCTTCCCCTTTTATAGATCATATTTCCCCAAAAGTCTTCTTTATCAACTTTTTCAACATTACTTAGTGATGTCCGTAATGCATTTCCACCTCAAATATATCCATGTGCCCCCATTGTCTAACATTTCCGTTTAATAATTAATTGTCAGAAGCAATACACTTAATGATACTACCAGAACAACCCCTGGTCATATTATATGCAGTAGGTACAAGAGGATTTACAGCTTCAGTAAAGTACAATATGGCAGTATTTAGGCATCCACCTGGATTGATGTCTAATGTCAGATTCAAATATTTAAAATTGTGTGTGTGGAGGCCTTCATAGAATCTGAGGAATGTAAAAATCCATTTGATTTTGTCATGTAAAACCCATGCTTAAATTTTGTAGCCATCAGGCAGAATGAAAATGTCTCCCAGATTGATCAGTCTTATCACTTAGCTGTATCTCAGTTCTGCCTTATATCACATTGTAAGGAAGAGGCAGCACAAGCAGTGGATAGGGAGTTAGATAAGGTAGATAGGGAATGATTGGATAACCAAGAAGGGAAAAGAGGGACTAAAGCTCTCAGTGTCATTTTAAAGATGTTGTATGCCACACTTCAGGGCATCACAAGATAAAAAAAACAAGTAAAGGCCGTGTGCTCTATCCTCCAATGTCACAGACAAGATGAGGAAAGATCAATGTCAGTGCCTAAGAAATAAGTACTATTGGTGACATTGACATATTAAGAATGCATGCCAACCCATTGCAGTATTCAGATTGTATAAGGATAATCATTATTGGAGCAATATTTTGGCTTGATGGATTTGAATCTCTCTCTTAAAGTCATATTTAATTCTAAAAGGAGTTTGTTTTCTTTGCACCACTCATCTGGTGTTGCCAGTTTTGTAACTGAACTCGGCACAACGGCTCTCAGACCTGTGTGTGGGAATGAGGCCCATGCAGGCAGTCCTTGGAGATCCACACATCACAGTCGGCTGCCCTTTTAGGCATATCGTACACACTACAAGCCCATCATAACAGAGGTGGCTGTTTTATTGCAGGGAGTTTTGACTCAGGCCGTGCCAGGCTCACAGCCAAGTCACAGTGGCCTCTGTTGGGCACTAGATCTGAGCCATGTCTTCCCAGCCCTAATGCCACCCTGGCTGTCCTACACCTGAACTTGGCTGCTACCTTCATGCAGACTCACCACCAGCACCCATCTCTAGACTCTGAATGAGCACCTCCACTGGTCAGAGCAGCAGGGTCTGGACTGCAGGGACTGAATGATCACCTCCAATGGTCAGACCAGCAGGGTCTGGACTGCAGGGACTCTGAGTGAGCTCCCCCACTGGTCAGAGCAGCAGGGTCTGGACTGCTGGGACTCTGAATGAGCTCCTCCACTGGTCCGACCAGCAGGGTCTGGACTGCTGGGACTCTGAATGAGCTCCTCCACTGGTCTGACCAGCAGGGTCGTGACTGCAGGGACTCTGAATGAGCTCCTCCACTGGTCAGAGCAGCAGGGTCTGGACTGGAGGGACTGAATGAGCACCTCCACTGGTCAGAGCAGCAGGGTCTGGACTGCAGGGACTGAATGATCACCTCCACTGGTCAGAGCAGCAGGGTCTGGACTGCTGGGACTCTGAATGAGCTCCTCCACTGGTCCGACCAGCAGGGTCGTGACTACAGGGACTCTGAATGAGCTCCTCCACTGGTCAGAGCAGCAGGGTCATGACTGCAGGGACTCTGAATGAGCTCCTCCACTGTTCCGACCAGCAGGGTCGTGACTGCAGGGACTCTGAATGAGCTCCTCCACTGGTCAGAGCAGCAGGGTCTGGACCGGAGTGACTGAATGAGCACCTCCACTGGTCAGAGCAGCAGGGTCTGGACTGCTGGGACTCTGAATGAGCACCTCCACTGGCCTTCGCACTCAAGATTCCTGCAAAGAGATTATAGATCTGTTATAAATCTGTCGCAAGCATCTGGGAATCACTGTGATGTTTTGTATTCAATGTTCAGTTTCTTAATCGTCCATTGTACAGTGTACCACTGTTCTACTGTGATGATAATGCACCAAAATGCTGTGCAGCCAGCAATACACAATTATTCACTGGGAAAAATTGAATGAACAATGATCATGCTGTTTTTTTGGTTCGGTATCCTTGCAGCCTTAGCATAAGTTAAAATTAGCTCTTGAAAAATGGTAATTTTGCACATTAGCATAATACTAATGTGAGTTTTAATAAACATGGCAGTGAGGCCCCAATGCACAAATGTCACTCATTAGAAGCTGTGAGTCTTTTAGATGTACAAGTATTAATTGCACATTTCGGGAAAATCTGAAGGGAAAGTCTTATCGTTTGTCAAATCATTACATCTGTTTAATAAGAGAAGGCAATGAGTTGTACTTACATGTAATTCACATTTTTAATTATTCCATTTGCAGCACTGAGTTCAGTGGTACAGAATGAACGTCCTCACCTGGTTTTTGAGCACACCAGCTATAAGCCTAGATTCCTAACCAATAGCCTCCACAAAATCCACGTTATTTACCTTTTTTTCCCCAAAAACTTTCATGTGTCCCATATAAGGGTTTTCTTGATCAAATACTTGAGAAAATGCTTTGAGCAGAAATCTTAAATGAAGGTGCGCATTCTCCAGAGTTTAATCACCAAAGTAACCCCCTGCAATGCTGTTTAGTTGCTGTAAGCTCCTTCAGGCAAACCTCTGTGTGGAAACGCAGAGAAGTGTTTTTTTTCTGAGAACACAATTCACCAACAGCAACACCAAGGCTTGTTCGCATTGCTGCTCTCTCTCTCTCTTCCAGGAGATGAGTCACTGCATGGTCAAACACATCATCTGCAAGGGTCTGGATTTGTTCTCTTTCGGGAAGATTTGTTTTTCCTGTTAAAAGCCTTTTTTTACACTCCCCCTGTGCCTTGTAGCAGAAGAAAGAGTATGTGCAATACACATATCAGAGGGTTTTCTATCTGAAGCCTTCCATTTCACTGGCCTGGATAGGATCTGCTCCCCCGTGACCCTGAATTGGATGAAGCATTTAGAAAATGGAGAGATGGATGGACATCCATCCCTAATGCCCAGAGGACAAAAAAATCCATTATGGAAAAAGGGGCAAAGCAATCGTGATCAAGTATATTTAGAGCATGATTGCAGTAAAGTACGCCTGCGTAAGGTATGTTTTCAGTATACTGAAAAGTAAAAAGAAAGAAGTACAGTATAATAAGCACAGCATTTCTGCTGTGGAGCATTCCCACACCTTCTGCTTTGCAGCGTGGAATTAAGCTCTGCTCGTTCTTTGCAGCCCACAAGCTGATGCAGCTCCCCTCTCTCTCAAGAGTGTGTTTTTATTTTTGTAAAAGCAGGTCATGCATTTGAACCGATTTGTATTTTGAGAACAGAGAGCGTGTGCAGCTTGCAGGGAAAGATGTATTGACGACCAGCACCCCACATGAGGCTTTTTTTGCTTAAATACTTTAGGAGATGCTTAAAGAAGAAATTTTTAAATGAAGGCGTGCATTCCCCAGAGCATAGATCTGGAAACAGTGTGTGCAATAAAGTGAAAGGGCATGTCTTATATTAAGACAAGTTAATATTTCCAATAAGACACTTGTGCTTAAAAAAACAAATAGAACTCAAATACAGTATACAGTATGTGCATCCTTTAATATTGAGATATGTATGAATAAAAAAGAAGCAATTTCTGTCTGAACTGTTGGTTCATTATTGTGAATTGTCAAAAAGAAGGATAATTTTGTACTATATGATATAGTTTATTAAACATTCATGCTTACTCTTCTTATATAATAGGTTTGTTATTTTGGGCTTTGCCCTGGGCTTAAGGTGTGGGTTCAATTCCAGGTGAAACAGTGCTGTTGTCCCTTCACTCACAGTGCTCCAGTAAACCATGCAGCTATACAGATTTGTACAAACGTTACTTTGGATAAAGACTTCTTCTGAATTAATAATAATATTGGCATTATTGAAAAGCATTGCTTATAAATGAAGAGCGTGTGTATTCTTTTTCGATTTTAGTGAAAAAATGTATAGGTTAAGCAGTAAGCAAACCAACACATTTTGTACAGAATATGACATTTTATAATGAACTGTACCAAGCTTCCAATTTAATACAAGCCACTGTGTAGGTGCTTGTTGCATCCATATACTTTCTCACTTCATCCAATTCATTGTTCACAGGACGGGACACTAGTCCATCACAGGGCACACACAGACATAAACACACTGGCAGCCGGGTCAGTTTCCCAGAAGCCAGTTACGCTACCAGTATGTCTTTGGACTCTGGGACGAAGCTAGAGCATCTAGCGATAGTCCACACAAAGACGGGGAGCACATACACATACCATGCAGATAGCACCCCAGGGCCAGAATTGAGCCCAGGAATGCAGTGCTAATCACTGTGCCACCAAGCTGCCTAGTTTGTTACATGTAGATCTTAGGCTTTAGACTCACTGTGAGAAAATCGAAAAACAAGAAAATGTCAGTACAGTAAGCCATCAACTGACTTGGTTTTTACACTAGCACTATACCACTGCTGAACTAAACATGTTCTCATACTGACTTCCTTGGCTTTAATGTAAACTGGCACCAGGTGTCTTCTGACTAGGTTAGAAAATGGCTGGCTCACGCAGACTGTTTCCTCCCGGAAGCAGGACAACTGTGAAGATGAATCGGGGCTCACACTGGGGCATCCTTGTGTTCTCAGGTACAGGGAACAACACGACGGGACAGTCCCGGGCCATGATCGCCGCCGCTGCCCGAAGGAGAGACTCCAGCCACAACGAGCTTTACTACGAGGAGGCTGATCACGAGAGACGCGTGAAAAAGCGAAAAGCCAGGTGATTCTCTTCCTGTGCACAGAGCAGCACACAGTGTCCCATCCCAAACCAGAGGCTGAGCAGGGCTTCTCTCAGTCCTGCTGGGATTGTTAACTAACACCTGCCAACCTTGGTGAGGTCAGACCTTTTAGTGACATTTTTTCAGTCTAACGGGTACATTTTATGCTGAAAATACATTCCACGATTCCTTCTATTGAGTAAATCAGTTGTATCCAAATGTTCCTTTTGTGAAGCAGAACCCATTTTCATGTTTTGACTTAAACAGAATTTTAAAGTCCTAGTGTCTCCAGAATGAAATGAAGCACACTATTCAACACATTCGTTTGAAGTGTTGGGGAAACGAGAAGCTTATGGGGTTTTTAAACTGTTAGGAAAGCCTACCAGTGCTCAGTGTAGTAGTCTGGGGTCTGATTTAATGTAGTTGGGAAGATGTACTGTCCATGGGTGAGCAGCTGAAGCCTTTGCAGTTTTTTCTTGGAGTTCAGTCTCCTGACCCTGCACAACGCCGACACCACAGCAGCTAAAAAGGTGGTTCCCAAGATTTGAAAGCTTACAGACAAGAGGAGGCCATTCTAATTCCTTACTGATCCCAGGACCTTCTCCATGTGTTTCTTAAAAAAGCCAGGATTTTCAGTCTCAACCACATGGCTGAGTAGCTTGATCCATATTCCCACAGCCTCCTTTTCTATAGAGTGCCTCCTTTCCTATGTAGTTTCTTATTGTGATAGTGGCAATGTCCACAGTCATGACTCTGCGGGGCTCAGCCTGCATGCTGTAAAAGTGATTGTACTGCCCACTCCACTTAGAACCCCTGAGACATGTTTTTTTTACAGCAAAACTAGCAAACCTTGAATCTTTTTTTCTTTCTGATTCATTTCTGATAAACATCTTCATTCTGTCTCCTGTCCCGCTCCCTCAGTTTTGAACAAAAGGATTTTTGAACACTGCCGCTTACTTAACTTGCGCCCTATTAAATAGTTGTACTGTGTCAGTGGTCAGATAACTACACTTACCCCGAATTCACAGTTACTACATCGGGCTGTTTGATGTGCAGGAGGGCTATCCGTCCAGGAACGGCACACATTACATAGTGTCTACGTTATTGGGTGTCAACATTACAACGATCTTGTTTGCTCAGGTGGACCGATTCCTTGCAGTAGTTTATCCTTATACTTACGATCGTTATGTAACTAGGACTGTAATTATAGAAGTTTGTGCTTTCTGTTGGTTTTACAACTATTTTTTCTTCACGATTCAGAACCTCGTTACCGTCGATGTAGCTGCAAAAATGAATGCTTATGGTATTTTGTCGCTCCAGGCATTAATAATCGCGAGAGTGCTGATGAACATGAAGTTGTACTTCATCGTTATCTTCTATCACGAAGCACTAATCAGTGGCATGGTTGCGAGATTTCACTTGGGTAGTTGCAATGGCTCCATTTCAACCAAAATATCACCGCCCCCCTCAGAATTTCAGACGCTCCCTACAGATTTTTCCCCTGGCGCTGGCCCTGGTCCATCACCTTTTAGTGTTAAGTCACCCCCATTCTAACTGCCACTATCTTTAAAGCTAGGTTGTCAATAAATTGTTTGTTTACACTTCTGTACTGGTGTCCTTTTTTTAGTCACAGTTAGAATGAGTGGTTTGTGTGCATGTCTGTAGATATGTATTAAGCTGATCCTAATGTACAAGACAAGTCAGATTATGCTAAAATACGCTTAAGTTAACTCATTTGAACTTCTGGGAGGCTGAGATAAAACGTTAATGTGACAAGGGACTTCATAGACATACAGTACCTTATGAAGTGAAACATGAATGTTATTATGTTGCTGAATTAGTCTGTTATGCCAACATACTTTATAGTTGTCCTTTCATTACTAGCCCCACATTCTGTTTAAGCAATGTCATGTAATAATTACTTAATTTTTTATTTTACATTCATTTTATTTCTTATGTTGACAAGGTCCATTGATAATTGATAACTGATTTGATGATTTTCTGTCTTATACTCATATCTAACCACTTCCATAGTACTAGGAACACTTATACTATGGACTTGTGCAGCAACCTGTGGGATTTCATCATACCTGGGCTGCAGCCATGCTTAAATGCTTGGCTCCCTGAATACTCGCTAGGCTTTATGACGTTGCTTGAAATTTAAAAACCAGTGTAACTGTAAGGCACTGAGGGGATGTTTCATTTCAGTTTTCAAGAGGACATTGTGGAAGGCTGCCTTTATGACCCTGAACGATGTTAATTTCCGTTGAGCTTTTAAGTGTGGCTGTTGGCCTTACTGAAGGTTGTAGCTTAAATTCATGCCTGGACAGTACTAACTGCACTGTGCCTTCTTAAGTGTAGGCTTGCTTGCTTCTCCTACCTGCCCTAGCTGTGCACGGTGTGTCGCCCCACTATGAGAAGCTCACAAGTAGGTGTGACACCCTTCTACGCTCTCACGGCAGGCTGGTGGTAGCCGTGGAGGAAGCCTTCACCCACATCAAGCGGATGCAGGAGGAGGACCAGAAGAAAGCGCCAGGGGAAGTGATGGACCCCCGCGAGGCTGCACAGGCCATCTTCCCTTCCATGGCCCGGGCACTGCAGAAGTACCTCCGCACCACTAGGCAGCAGCACTGCCACACCATGGAGAGCATTCAGCAGCACCTGGCCTTCTGCATCACCAACAACATGACACCAAAGGTAACTACAGAAATGGCTGCAGCTCAATTCTTAGTTCCCCGATAATCTGTTTTGCCTGCTTCACACCAGACTAGCTGAAGATCTTGGTGTCTGCTCACTAAAGCGCATTCGTGCGGCTTTAAGCTTAACAGATTGTTCTCTGTATTCTCACGTTAGATATTTTTTTTAATTTAAAATCACCAATTATTTTTGTCACACTCTCCCAGTTTGAAACAGCCAATTTGTGTGTTTTTCACAGCTCGGCTTCTAGCTACAAACCACACAACCGCACACGGGAAGTACCAGGACGTGGGCAGACTTCGTTGCCCACTTTCCCGTATTCGAGACGCTTGTCTTGTAGCGTGTCACCAGGAGCACAGCCCCCTAACAAAGGATCAGTCCCAAATGGAAGAGAGGCGTGTCCCTTGCCAACAGCACCACGCACTCAGGTGGCCACAGGGGGCGCTGTGTCAATAACAGCCGAGAGAGCCCTAGCTGACCAGTCCCACTCCCTCAGCAGTGCTCAGCTAATTACCGACCCTCCCAAGTGCTCGTCATGGATAGTGACATGAACCCGGCTTGAACCAAGGTTCACAGAGTTCATCCTGCACTGGTTCAGCCACTCAGAAGGCATTTGATGCTTTTTGACAGCTTAAAATAAAACCAAAATTGAGGATCTCAAAATCATAAACAGTAGAACTGCTAGGATAACCTCCTTAATAGTCGCTACATAAACCTTGCCTGGAAAATCACTTTGAAAAGCAATTTGTTGTAAGTGGTGCAAAGCAGAGTTGTATCAGACTATTCTCTATGTGTATGTTTACAGTATCATTGAAATTTCCAACATAAAAGCTATCAAATGTACTCTAAAACTAGAATAGCAGTAAAATATATACCACTAAAACTGATATAGCAGTAAAACATACTGATACAGCATTAAAAGCTATATTAGATATTGCACCCTTAGTTGTATTTTGAATGCCTCCTGGTATATACTGTATACCTTCATTCCCAGCATGTTGTGATGCGTTTATGAACTGTCACATTTTGCAGCCAGTTTCCTTATGGAGAATGGACAAATTATCAATGTTTCATGTGCTGTGAGCTACTATTATTCTGCTGAATACCATCATTATGATTGTAAGTATACAGTATACTGTGAAGACCCCAATATCAGTAGTGCAGAGAAGGGAGTGTTATAGAAGAGTGGTTTACTGAACAAAATGGCATTATTATAAAGATAAGTTGTTACTTATTGTTAACTATCTCATACGCTGTCTGGATGCAGCTACTCTGGAACAAGGGCAGGACCCAGAGTCTACTGGCTACGTAATGTAACGGACTGTAGTTGAAGCTGTCATTGTTTAACGTTTGAAATGGTTGTAGCAATGTCATTTTCAGAGACTGTCTTAATAGCTGAGTGATAATGAAGTTTGTTTGTCTTCTTTATGTTCCCTGTTTGTTTCCACCAGGCTTTCTTAGAGAGTTATCTGAATCCAGGCCCCACACTGCAGTACAGCAGAGATCGCTGGCTGGCTCGCCAATGGGTTCTGGTCAGCGAGGAAGCTGTGACCAGTGGTTTAAAGGATGGAGGTGTCTTCGTCCTCAAGTGTGTAGACTTTAGCCTGATTGTGACTGTCAAGAAGATCCCCTTCATCAAACTCTCAGAAGAGTTCATTGACCCCAAGTCTCACAAGTTTGTGCTCCGGTTACAGTCTGAAACATCAGTTTAATTTCCTTGTTGTTTTATTTTTTTTTTCCATTTCAGGATTTTATTTCCATTTTTATATATGCATATATAAATATATTTTCTTTTTTTAAATAAAAAGTTGAAAAACATTGAGAAAAATCTATACAAAAAAGCAGATGATAAACTGTGATCCTACACATTGGACAGGAACTGGAACCCGCACATGAATCCTGTTTCTTCCTGGCAGCGGGAGGCTTTTTTAAGATGGAGAGGGGTTTCAAAATGCTTGTGGTGAACAGGGAATGGCATTATCAAGAGTCTGATGGGACCACTGAGAAAGCAAAAACAACCTCCCACCTGCATCGGACCTTTCTGGGGAAAACTGATTTTTTTTTTGCCATCAGCTATAGTAAGCATTATACAAAGCCTTTCCACAATGCACATCCACTTTTGTTGCATGTCAAAAGAGCAAATTACCTGTATATGCATTAGCAGGGACTGCATCTGAATTGCAGCCTGGTCATCAGTCAATACCTTTGTTGGAGGCATCTGCATTTAATGTGGATTCTTAGTTTTTTTTGTATGATTCCTCTCAGTCCTAAAACTATATTTTTGTGTGTATATATGTATACATATATACATACACAAAGCTGCTCACTTTATACTGTTTATACAATGTAGGGTCATATATAACTTTTTAAAACATTGTCTGCACATAAATTGTCTCTGTGATACACCAACAGATCTTTGATGATTATTTTCATATCCTACAAGAAAATTTTTAATGTGAATTGCAGTACAGATGTTTTTTTACAGGGCTTCTCATCATTCCATTTTTACAGTCTTCGTTTTTCACTTTTTCAGTCCAGGCAAGATCAGAATCCTTTCATGCTTTTTTATAACACACCTGTTTTGTAGGTAGAAAAAAAATGTAACTACTCTTCTTGCTGCACTTAGTCTCTTACGATGCCTCTTTGAGAGGCCAATCTAATCAGGTAGAATTGGTGATGCCCTATTTTCCAGATTTTAAAAAATAGTTTTACAGAAGTCTGTTTTTCAGAAGCGGTCTCTTCATATTCCTTGAAAATTCTTATCTTACTTGGCTCACTTTTCTAATCAACAAAATGCATTTAATTGTTAAAAAAATCCTCATAGGCTCATTTTGGAAGCTTTCAGATTGTGTATTTGGCCTGGCATATCAAATGTTCAAGAGACATTTTTCATTGTCAATATTTACATTGTGAGTAAACACAGAAAACAGTCTAGTCAGAAGATGTGCCAAAATCTGGATCCAGTCTCAACCTGATTATTGGCATTTAAATTTTGTGACACCTGGCTTTCTAGTGTGACAGCAGTAACTTGCCACCCTTCTTGTTCAACAGTCTCGTCCCTTGATGAGGATTAAGACCTTTATAATGTGGACAATCCCGAAACAGCACAGTCAGTAGTGGGTTAGTGTTGCTGACTGGTGTGCCTGAACTTTTGTAGTGTACAACTGAATAACAGAAAAACTTTTGCTGTGGTTGGTCTGAAATTTTGACACAGCAGTGCTTCATCATAGAAGTGACTTTAAATGTGTTCACATGGCATATCGTGGGGATTCAGTTGTTCGAACAGTAAAAAAAAAAATGACATGAATTTGCTTTGCTTTAGTTATGAATACCCTGGACAATACACAGTGGGATGAGGACTCTTTGTACATGCAGTGTGAATTTTTCTTCAGCTTTCACATGTTATGGCAATGTCTTGAAGGCTGGAAATGACCTTTGAGTTTTTGCAAGGCAGATCAAAGCCAAGTCCCTCAGCTTGCTCTGACCTTACCAAGCAACACTACAACCCTCAATGTCCTGACGAAGCCCAGAGTGCAGGATTTTATTTCCTCAAAAAAGGATGCAGTCCTGATTTTAGACTGACAAACCCCCAAGAAAAAAAGAGACCTCTCTTACTCTGTTCCCTGTAGAACCATTTATTGGAATCATTAAATTATTAATCATTTATCACAAAATTTTGAAAAGTGAGGCCTCAGCTGAGTTTGTTCAGTGACTTGTTTGAATTGAGTGGCTTGTTATTCTGGACCATCTGGTGCTTTTATATGCCTTTAAAATCTCTAACCTTTGTTACTTCTTGCTTGAAAACCTAAGTCATAAGAGTGGAAGACTATGATCATCTGTAAACCTTACATGATAATCCTGCACTGCACTGCCATTAAGAGCTTGACGGTCTGTTTTGTCATATGACACCTAGATTTAGAGGAATGTCTGGTGCCAATTACAATGTTCATAGTAGATCAAATCCACGTTCCGGTTATTTGTTGACTGATTACGTTGTTTGTAACCTACCAAGCCAGATATCAGGTTGTGTTGAAGAGCATGGGTAAAGAGTGTAAGAATTGAGATCATGTATAAATCCTTACCTTCAGTTGTCTGATACTGCCCTACAGACAATCCTGTATTTCTAGTGTGCTCTGTGCAGTGTTGTGTCCAGAGGTGGGAAATTCTCTCCAGATGACACAACAAATGTTTTTTTACACTCCTCCATGCTTTGTAGCACATTAGGAATAACTTCATTCTTTATTTAGTGAGAAGGCACTTTCTGCTTGTATCATGTTTGTTCTGATAGTTTTTCTACTATATGTACCACAAAACCATGACATTTCCCGAAACATTTCTTGTAACAGGTAACAGTAACAGGCCTTTAAGGGAAAGAAGCATTGAATCTCAGAGAATTTTGCTTTTAAAAACACCTCTCGTTCTTATTCATCTTCCTGTACATTGTAGCTGTTCTTATCGTGTTGTGTTACAGTACTTGTGATGGACATGCTGTGATGACCCGCACTTTGTTTGCTATGTGGATTCGTACTGCTGTGAACAGTGCTAACAGATTGAATTCTGGTTGTTCTCTTCTGAAAGGCCTGGAATCTGAGTGATAAGGCCTAGTAAGCCTAGAACACTCATGTTCTTTTGCTTGGTATTCGCTGGGTTGAGTGAAATTATGTTAGGAACCACAGGTAAGCAAAAAAACTCTTAACTGAGAATGAGAGTCTTCATGTTACCATTGCACAGACCGATTCCTGCTCCAAATATAGACTTTTTCACATGAATTGCTCATAGTCTGGCTGAATACAATGTAGTTTGGAATATGGGACGATTTTGTTTTAGTTTTTATTTAACTATTGATGTGTCCAGAATAAACACTTAAAGTGAAAGAGGCCTATTTTAGAAGCACAGAATGCTGACCTTTTAATTTTTCCAAAAACATGGAACATTTTCCCTAAAACATGGGAACATGTCCTAATTTAGTGAAATTCACTGAGTTATAAGATTTTAATTCTTTTGTTAATTATTAAGCTTGTAGTATTCAATAAACATGTCATAACTGCTGTTCGGCCTTTTGACTAACCAAGATGATTTTCTACATTTGTAAATAAAGGTCATCGGGATGTATACTGTGCATTTTATTTTGCTTTCAACATGATAACATGATTAGTGGGGAGGTTAATTGCCACTGTCCATGTGCAGTTGTCTCTACTGGAAATTATAAAAAAAAGATGAAACAATGAAGTTAATGTGTTTCTGTGAAATGATTGAAAATGGATTCATCTCCTCTGTCCATGACCACACCTCCCAGCTTTGGGCAATCGTAACTGATTTTTTGTCACCACTACTTGTATGATACGGTGTTCATTTTGTGTGTGAAAATGTTTTATATATTTTGTTTTGCAAAATGATTTTCAGTGCAAAAAAAAAACATCCAAAGATTTTATGAAGCATAGGAATTGTTTGGAGTTTTAGTAAATAGCTCACAGTGCCACCTAGTGGTTGCATTTGGAGCTGTTCTTTAGTGTGACATGACATCTCCTCAAGTGTTATTGATACAATCTATGGAGCAATACAAGTCACAAGTTAGTAGGTATACTGGAATATGAAAGTATCAAAGTAAAAAATAACATTTGAATGTATTGAAGTACATATATCTTTATCCACATGACTGATTGTCATGAACTAAAAAGCTCTGTAGCAATAGATGAAATGTACATTGTCTATGGAGATTTATTCAGATTTCAGAATTTATGGAAGATAATTTTTTGTACACGTAACTTGCTTTTTACAAATATGATCCCAAAATTGTCACTAATGTGCTTTGTATGTATCTTACAATGTGAATGTCAATGTGCCTCATTCTCTACTCATAGTGTCTGCCACTCCTAACAAGTGAAATCCCCTTTCCTTGCTCTCAGGTGCTTTACACACACGATTCTGTTGAGTTGTTTAAGGCTTTGTGTCCGTTTTTGTAATGTAATGAATGTTTGAAGTTCACATCACAAGCATTTTTATAAAATAAACATTTATACAATATTTGGAAATTACTTAAAACTTCACTTAAAAAATGATGCTTTTAAAAGTAGACCCAGATTCAGAATAAATGCATCTTTTTGTGTAGAAATTTAAATTTTATCCAAGTGTCAGTAATAATTCACTGCAGCGTTTTTCTAAAACTAATCCAAAATCTAATGATTAAAAACAGAAATGTCATAAAAACAGTTGTTTTTCAAAGAAAAGACGGAAGAGTTTGACTTTTTCTTTATGACAGCGCATTTAGAGCCCCCTTTTTTGGAAATTGAAAAACATAGGACAACCATGCTTACCTGACAACTCAACACATGTTTTTCCAAATCCGATGGTCTTGTCACAGCAGGATCACCCCATTGGTGTAGAATAGGACATGTTATTACTTACAAATTGCTACAACTGCATTGCTTTTATTATAGAAAACATGAATATGGTCGCCTGCACATGGGGGAGCTCTTAGCTCATTTCCGATGCGGTTGTGGTGTGATTCATGTAGAACGGTAACATATTTCATCTGTGTTCATTATATGTAATGGAGAGCTCACCTCTGTGAAGGGAACCTCCCTACCCTTGTGGGTAATATGGATCTGTGTTAGATCTCAATCTAGGTCCTAAGGCATGGTTGTCCTTTTCACCACAAGCCTGTTCTTGCAGTCAGTTGTTGGTAAGGGCAGGATACAATGGTTCACAGATAAAAACGACTCCCATTTCCATACCAGTGCTTTTCCTTTAGCATTTGGCTCGGTGCTGTTCGCTGTTAGGAGCTCATCTCTTAAGTGGATTTACACACCCCTGAGGAAGATGCAAAAGATGCAAACAGGCTAGAATTCATAAAGGATTTTATCTGTCCAGGTCTGAGCACGGTCATTCCGCTTGGTTCTTGAACTAAACTTGGTTCTCCAGGACATTGCAGTCTGCTGTCCAGCTAGTGCAGCTCTTGGCTTGATGCTTGCATTGCTTTCAAACCGCGGTGGAGCTTGGAGAGGCAGTCGACTCCTGTCGGACTGTTCCTCCGGCTTGAGGATGCTTTAGTTAGCCATTTAGTAATTATGACCCGGTTTATCCTCCCCTTGTCTGCCTCTGCGGCCCATGATCTTGCACAGTAAAGATCTGAAGCGGTCTCCCATTACCTGAAAGACTTCTTTTGTTGACAGATACGCATTTTAATGTCTTTTACTGTGAAGGTGCTACAGACACGGTTAAAATGACATGTAAGTCTGTTCTGCCTTACACACCAAATTGACTTTTGTAGAACTTTTCTAAGGCCTTGTTATGAAAAATGTAGAATAGATAGCTATAGGTTTTCAGCTATCCATCGTTGCATAAATGGACAAGTAAGAGGAAGCAGGAACGTTAAAAAGTAAGCCTGTTATAGCCCTTTGTTAGAGATTGTGCCATTATAAGAATAACATGCCTCCCTTAACATACTGACTTGCAGATGAACCACAAATCGCAGATCCTGGTTTTGTCAATTTGACAAAACTCCAGTCACAATCTTAAGCTTTTTTATACAGTTTATTACTGTAATTGTTTGTACTGAAATGCTGATACTGTGTGTAACATCTAATGTTACCACAGACACAGATCACTTTTGGCCACTACATTCATCTTGACCTTTGAGTCTTCAGGGTTCTAACATGTTACTCTAAAGCTGTCAGAGGAGTAATCCTTGTGCTGTTATTGCTAGGAAAGGGATTTCACTGTGTTTTTGTGTTGTGCTGTCTGCCATTTATGGTCACGGCTTATTCTGTCATACTGCTTGGCTGAAAGACCTGAGCTAGTTGGGCAAACTACAACCCAGCTGGTCCTTTTTTCTGCACATATCACTTTTTCAGAGTTGTATTCCTTTTCTATGACATTAAAACTGGACTGGTATTTGACTAATAGTGGTAAATTATTCTCCTTGGAAATGTTCATTTGAACTTGACATCTCTTTTTTGTATTTGACTCTATTTTACACATTGCAGATTTTGTACATGAACCTCCAACAAATAAATCAGTAACCATATTTGAAAGTTTTGTGTTGTGTTTTTTGAAAACATGACTACATATCCAGCATTGGTTTGAAAAGGCATTTTTGACCATTTTGTACACCAGTGTAACAGAGGTTTACTGTTAGCTGTGTGTTTGTATTGGAAAATGTAAGCTTGATTTGACCACCAGTTCAGATGTCTTAGTTACACATTTAAATCCACTGAAGTAAAAATTCCTATCCCTGGATCAGTCTGAGGTGGACACATCCGGTCCCAATTTGTTGGAAATTTCTTTGGCAGTTCTGAAACTGGCAAATACACCACACCGTGTCTAATTGAGGACAAGTGAGTTGCTTCTAGAACCCCTGTATGTCTTCAGTCTAGAACCAAGGCAATTAAGAAGACATCTGGTCCAATCATGCAAGATCCTAAAGGAGTAAACTGTAGATAGGGATATCTAAGGGACTACTTCACATTCAGCACCGAAACTCATTTAGTTTTAGAACAGAAACATTTAGAACAAAATAAGAAACACTTCTTTACACAAAGAGTTGCAGGCATTTGGAACTGACTTCCCACCATGGTGGAAGAGGCCCATACATTGATGAAATGGCTGGACAAAAGTTTGTATTTACTTACCTATTAAACTACCATGGACATGCGTCATCTCATTTGAATGTTTTTTTAATGGTCTCGGCGATTATGAAGACATTATGGCAGTATTGCTGTGGTATCCAGTACGATTTCTTAGCCATTACATGTCTCTGCTAAACTGAGCTTCAGACATCCATGTGGTCAGTCTGCCGACATCTCGCTTCCCAGAGATGTAACCCCAAATGTCGCCATTCTGAGTGAGAATCTAGTACATACAATGATAGATGTTTAGTAGTTGCCTGTGTAACTGGGAGCATTGAGTTCAAATCCACTCACCTGGGTTTTTGTGGGCCTTCCAGTTCTCCACATCTAGGTCTGTTGTTTCTTTTCCCCTCGCAGAGTTTCACATATTTTGTGGCTTTACAGCTGGGGTGCACAGGAGCATTTCCAGAAGGGTGGTTCATATCTGTGCTCCAGCTCCATCTGGCACACATGCAGCTCTCATGCTCCTGCATTAGTTCCGTTTGATCACGGCAGTGTAACACGATCACTTCTGCTGCATGCGCTGTAGATTAGAGGGTTTTAGGTCAGCCGGCATTGTTCACTGAAGGTGTCATGAGCCAAGAGTCATCTGTTTTATCCCTCAGCCAGCTCTGCTATGGAAGATCACCTGAATGTTTTCCAGCACAACTTGTTATTGGAGGTGTCATCTACAACAGAGAAACTTACAGTCCTCACAAAATGGAAATCGATCTTTTTTTTCCCTAAAGCTCCATTAGCAAAAAAAAAAAGATAACATTTCATATTCTCATTAGGCAATTTTGCTTTAGTAGTCTCCATATTTCTAAGCTCTCTAGGCCAGATATTATAAATCCATTTGCTGGTTAGCTGAATAATTAATGTTCTTAGTGGTGAAGGAACGTAATTAACTTTGCTCTTTGCCAACAAATATTTTCACTGGAGCCCTGTGTGACTCATAGTTGTTGACCTCTGCCAAGCAAGGTTTTTTCAATAATAAATTAATTCTGACTGGTTGTCAAAAAGACTGAAAGAATGAGATAAGAGGGGAAATTGTCTTGCTCCCTCAAGGGCACACTTCCAGTCCTGCTCATAGTGAGGTGATGTAGAGAGTGTTTGCCTTCTACAAGTGCTGGCTCTCCGAATATCTGTGTTCATTGAGTTTCTCGAAGGGCAGCAGGGCTCTGCTTCCTCTGTGAGCTAGTGTCAAACACAGTTACCCCCTCTAGTGGAGGAAGGGATTCACTACATGGGTGCGCTCTTTGAACATTGCTCACAGCTCTCATACTGGAGAGCCAGGAGGTTGATGGTCTTCCTTCCATCTGAGCCATTAACTGCCTAATTGAACTCGGTATTTTCTTAACTGAAGCAATTGCAGCCTTTGCATGTTTTTGAGAAGTTGGTGATTTAAAAAGACCTACAAAACCTGTGTGAGGAGATAGCAGCGTAAGAGATCTGCAGTGCCAGCTGAAGTCAGCAAAGGGATCTCAGAAAACCCTTGTTGAGTAGAAGAGTAGAAGGGATTCTTCTACTGGACTTTCCAATATGGGCAGACTTGGGAACTGGAGATCTGTATGGGAATCCCAATAAACAGAAGTGCTCTGATTCTAGTTGAACAGCATTTAAGTGTAACTCCTAGAAAGATGAATCAGTCTGCTTATGGCCTCAATGGTGAGAAGCCTCTGGCAAATAATTCATTTTCTAATGGTGGTAGCTAAAGACTACACTGTGATAATAAAGATTTTTTTATTTAAGAAGATATACAATGGTGTGCATGGCGTTTCAGATGTATAGTCTTCTTCATGATTCCTGCTTTGGTAGCATAAAACAGTCTGACCTGGGTGAGGTAGGAAAGTCCCCACACTTTAGAGGATGACAGTATACCTACTGTACCTCACAGTGAGCACAGGGCTTGAGGGTGGCCAGAGCCTGCAGGATAAGTCAGGGTCACTGCAAGCTGAAACATGCCGACCACTCTTTCAGAACTGGCTAGTTCGGTTCTTATTTAGAGATCAAAAGGGGGCAACCACTTTGACAGAGAGCCCCAGGGCCGAAGAGGGCAAAAGGGAAGAATTTTCAGGAGTCTTGCTATTATTTATGAAGCTGAGGCACGTACTTTAAAGCAATTAAATCTCAGTCAATTCCATTATTCCCTTGGTGCATGTTCAATACTGAAGAAGAAAGGGTCTAAGTGTCACATCCCCACCGCAGTATCTCCCATTCATTATACAGCATGTGATTATGCCAACATTGCAGTGGCTCAGCTCTTCAACAAGGTGAAGGATTAGTGAGTTCTGGAAAAACTGAACTGAGCACCTTGTTTCCCAGAATCAGAATCCGCTCCCCCACATGTCCTGTTGGCTCCTTCCAGTGATATCCAACACGACTGGGAAAGAGTACTCAAACAGGAGCTGCAAGGGTGAAAATGACAGAGCGATCCAGGTTTTCTTCATGGCGATCTATGGCCACAGCAGTTATTAGGAACGCCAGTTATTACTTTGGAGAATTGCCTGGGCTGACAACACATTAACGGTTAGAGATGCCTTTTAATTTAACCAGGAATTCTAAGAAGCAGAGGAAACCATCTGTCGTCTGTCAGATTAACAGAGCCCCTCCAGCACTTTTCAAGTTTGAAACTTGCATATTAGTGTAATATAGTTTCTTTTAATTATTACCAAAGATTACAAAAGAAATTTACTTAAGGAAAGAAGAGATGTTATCCATGACCTTTTGACACAACTGTTTAAATAATCACTCATGATTGTTGTTAGATTGGTAGTATTTAACTGATCTGAGGATCTTGTCTGTTTACGGTTGGGCAGCTTATTCCAGATTTTTCTTTAGCTATGTTTCAGCTAAAGAAGTGAATCTTTTTCTCAGTTTAAAACACACTTCCATGTAGTTTCCACTTGTATCCTCTGGTTTGTGTTTCATCGTTCATTCTGAAGAAATCTGCTGGGTTTACTTTGTTAATATCTTTGAGGACTTTGAATATGTGCATCAGTTCTCTTGTCATCTCTTCTGTTCAAGACCAGAAAAGTGTGGTTCCTTCAGCTTGTCAGTGTAGAAAAAGCCCTTAAGCATCAGAATGTGTCTGGTGGCTCCTGTCTGGACTAATTCCAGAGGGAAAATATAATTTCTATGACATGGTGATCAAAACTGTACACGATGGTCTAAATAAGGTATTGCACTCTAAGACAGATTCATAACTTCAGCTACTGGAAAGAGAAATCCATCAACAGAGTAGCGTTAGCCACTACTGACTTTGTTGCTTTTAGATCCTGTGTAGGATGATCTTCTTTTTGCTGTCCCAGCTGTCTAGAATTAAAATGCCTCCAAGGAGAGACAGTGCTAAACAGCTGGTACAACACAGCTCTTTGGTAAACACAGCCTGCTTTTCAATTTTAGTCAGTTTTTGTTGTAGACATGCTGAGGACAGAAACAGCACAAGGGAACACATACTGTATGTTCCAATTCAAGCAACAGAGCTTTTGAATCACTATGAGCATGATTTGACAAGAGAAATGTGGCACCTATGGTGTCTATAATTGTGTTGTTTACTGCTGCACTTTGAGCCCCCTCTCTTCTGCTTTTTGAGAATTCCTTCTGTGTAAGAGAGATAAAATGATAATCTCAGCCCTTTCTGCTGTAAGATATACCTAGTGAATTAGCTGTAACGGTTTCAAGAGAAATCAAAACCGACAGGAGCAAACTGAGCACACTTCCCCAGATCTAGAATCAGATTAATGCAGATTCCCTGTGTGAAGGCTGAGTTTCATACAATGTTGTCGGCTCAAATCAGTGTACAGACGTGTTTTTGACCACTTGAGGCTGGAGCAGGTGATGTCAGCCTGGTTGTGTTGCACACCATCTTGAAGTGAGCTTCAGAATGTGAAAGCATGCACAAGAAAATACAGTACATCACATCTGTTGAAGGACCTGATACATTGGCAATTGTATTTATGGTCTTGGAAATTAAAAATGAAATTATGTGTAGCAGATTGAGTAATGATCAAGTAAAACCTCAACTAGTATTCTAATGATTGACAATCAAAGATAAAAAATAAAATATTTGTCTGAGTATCTTGTTTTTTTAAGTCACGCTAGTTTTAGACATTGTTGCAGTTTCTGTAGTGTACTAATTTACTGTAATTACACCAGCAGACCACAGAGATGTTTCACAAATCATACAATCTCTTTCTGCATTAAGAGTCATCCATTGGTTTCTTTTATAACTCTTACTATGTCTTGTTTAGGACACATTGCATCTCATTGTCTGTTATCTCCAGACTGCTTTGAGGGATAAGAGTGTGCCTGTGTCCATAGTGCACAATGAAATGTTTTGAATTGACCACTCCTATTATAAATATTGTATTAAGACTGAGAATACAGTAAGTAACTTCATGTTATTACGTTACCAAAATGATGAATAGAAGACACTTTTCCCTTAGTTTTAATTAAAAGTAACATTCCACAGAGCTCATGCAACAGTGCCCCCAAAAGTGTTTTTGTTTGCGGAAAATAAAATTGTCAAATCTTCTTCAGAAAAGATCTTATGTTTACCAAAACACTTAAATTTTATGAGGCTCCTTTGTTTTTAAGAAGAATGGGATTTTATAGTAATGAAATTCTGAAGGCCAAAACCCATTTGTATGCTTGCAGTAACCTTGGTGCCTTGGAAACCAAAGCAATAATGTAATATTTATGGAAGTGCACTACTAGGTAGTTCAAATGTCTGTCACCAAATATATTAGACTTCCTTACAAAAATATAAAATAAAAAGGTGTTGCAGCTCCTATTTATCATTATTCACATTTTTTACTTTTGCTCCAACATTTTTTAAACGATAATAAGGATATGGATTTATTACTGGAAAAATACATTTGGTTGTAAAACTTCTTTAAGCATCCCACCTACAGTAAATATTTCGTTAACACATGTAACGATAAAGCAAAACTTCAACTTGCCAACCAACATAAAATTTAAAATAGGCACCAGACTGACAGCCACCATCAAATACTGCATTTGTTTCTGGCGACTGGTTTCACAGGCAGTTCAGAATTTGAATTTCATCTGGGCTGAAGCCGATTCTGTCTTTCAAGCAAAATATTGTGTGTGCTCTTAGTAGGAATGGCTCCAGACATTAACTTCATAAAATACCAAGACTCATCTTACAATGGCAGGAACTGGAGACTCTTGTCATCAGCTGTGGATGCAGGTATTGCCTGTAGTTTAAAATATCATTTGTTAAAATGACAAAAAAAAAGAAGCAGGGGTGGCTTATAAAGAAGAGTAGAAAATGTACAAAATTCTCTATAAAACTGTCCGAGGTCGATGTATATTTTTTTCTTTTTTTTTCCTGAACGTACTCCAGCATACAGGAGAGTCTTGTTTAAGCCTGGTTCACACTGTTAGACATATCTTTGGACAATCAACAAGACATACCACATATCTTGACTTCAGATTGCCCTTAACTCCCATTACTTTACTCATGGCCAAGGGAGGTAAAAAGAGTCTGCAAGATTTTCAGCATGTCTCTTTCCAATTGTTATGATATCTGTCATCAAAGACAGGCCTGTTCGGCCAGACATAATTAATTTGATAAAGTTACATTCCAAAGAACGTCCTTTTTCCAGTTCCAAGTGTCACATGTAATTTCTAATTATACGAATGCTAACTAAAGCCTTCTCCTCTTGTTTACAGGTGTCCTATACTAATCCTGGTTTTGATGACATTGTGACACTTTTTAGGTGGTTCATAGCTGGCTGGCCTACCTATACAGGTCTTAATACTTCTCAAAAGAGAAGAACTCGCTCTTTGAGAAATTTGCCTGTGCTGGCTGAAGTTTTGCAACAGTATTTTCTCAACAGTTCCAATAGTGTGAACCAGGCTTTAAGCAGCAGAATCCAAATGTTAACCAAGATATTTTGTATGACTTCAGCATTGAGGGATTCTGGAAGTTTGCAACTTAGTCATCATCATCATCGTCATCGTCATCATCATCGTCGTCGTCATCGTCATCATCATCGTCGTCGTCGTCGTCATCATCGTCGTCATCATTGTCGTCCTCCTCCTCATCATCGTCTTCGTCATCATCGTCCTCAGTGTTCACTTTTCCTGAAAGGACATCCTCGATCCAGTCCTCCAGTTCCTGCGCTGTGGGAAGATCCTCATCGTCCGCGAGATCCATCCACACACTGTCAGCCTACGGGAGAGAAAAGTGAGGAAGGGCATTACAGAAACAAAGACTGTGGGGAAAGAGTTTTACTGTCCCTTTAACTTGACAGTTAGAAACCTCCTGTCTGTGTAGTGGGCCAATGGGATGGACAGTCTGCCCACAGTTTGTCTTCAGGGGAAATTAGGACCAGTATGTTTCACTATGCTGTTTATTAGGACCCATCCGAATCCGAATACAAACCAAATTGTCTTCAACACAACAGGGTGACTGATTATACAGTATGACCTTCAGTAAAGTACTGTAATACATTAAATTGCAATATTTTAAATAGTAAAGTTTTAGGTAGGTGGTTGGTCTAATTCCACTTATTTGTAATTGAGTAGCTTGTGGAAAATGTTAAAAGGTCACCCTGGATATATAGCATATATTATTAATATTCAACAGTTACTTTTAAATTGATCTTTGATGTATATAAACAAGTAGGAGAGGGGGCCCATGTTCTTATTCACAGACCCCATTGTGGACCGAACAGTGTCAGGTGCCCAAACTCTGGCGAATACACACAGTCTTTTGGGTTATTAAGATTTTTTATTAGATACCAAAATAGCAGTGGCAATAAGGGCAAGCACTGTAGAACTTACATCAGTAACATTCACCACTCCAATCTGAGGCTTGAAAAGGTCAATTTTGAACGTTCTCTCCCAATATGTAATCAGCTGAAATGAGAGGAAAACATTTATTCGAGTAATTGCTGTAGAAATATAACGTATTAACATGAAGAAGACTTTTTAATTCGCCATTTCTTCTTATTCACACTAAGTTGTCACCACCAAGTATTCACAGCCTTAATTCATATATTGAGAAAATTGCAATCATTGTTTCACTTGAATCCGATACTTTGTTCAAACAACATTCCCAAGCAAAATTCTTCTGAATGATCTGAATCTGCATGAACCCCACATGGGTAAAAACTGTATCTTTCTCATCTTAGAAAACGAATTGTATTTTTGCAGTTTCAATTGTTTACAAATTCAGTAAGAGGAATCCCTGCAGCTAGTTGTGTGCCAAATACAGTATATGTGCCCTTCTAATTATATCCTATTTAGCTTACCAACTAAGTCCATGATTTGTGCTCAGAAATGCTGGAACTGAAGAGTTTCTAGACATCCAGTCTACATCTTGCTTAAAATGTTTTTGCTGCCTGTTAGCTAGTTGAAGAATTCTCAGTAGGTTCCCTGGGAAGAGGAGGAGATTTTGCTGATTGTGCGTTCCTATAATAGTAAGCACTGTCTGTTTTGCATGGCCCACTTGTTTCCATATCGGATGCTTGATCATTGAAACAACAGTAATTAGAAGGAACTTTAAAACCAAGCTCTGGATACAGAGGTAACACTCATCTCTATTTTTGTCTATGGATTTAAGAGGTGACAACAGGGAAATGCCTACAATTAAAGATTTCAGGTCAGTACTTAGGAGCTCATTGGTAATGCAAATCAAGTACTTCAGGACCAAGGGTGAGAAGTGTCTTGAGGTGCTGTATGTTGTGCTTACTGTTTGTACAACAGGGTTTCTGAATTCTGGGCCTTGTGGATATCTGGCTTTATTCAAGCTGAGCTCTCGGTCATTTCCATTGAACCGAAATTACCGTATCACTATCTCCATATTCAATGTTCCCCAGTTCCCCAGATTTGGAAAATTTTAATTTTCCCAATCCTGGCCTGGGGGATGTGTGAGTGTTTGTACTGGAATGGGACAGCTCAGAGGAGTGACTCCAGTGGCCTGGGCAACGTGTGAGTGTTTGTACTGGAACAGGACACCAGCTTGAAATCCTGGTGAAACGATGAAATGATGAAAATTATCACTGAAAAAAAGAGTGAGGGCAGCTCACCAAAGGAAAGTCATCCGGGTCGATCCACACAATGCTGAGATCCGGGTTGTTGGTATTGTCTCTTGCCACTTCTTTCAGGATCTCAAGGAACTCAAAGCCATCTGAAGTGAATAAATGAAAAATGAATAAATAGATATAGTACCTGAATACAATAAATTATTCACTGTGTGTCCCACTCTAAAGATAGGCCTGATTTCACATTAATATTACACTGGTCCTAAGTGAATGCTACAATTCTGGTAGTATTAAATTTGAGCCTATAGCTCCCAAACAATACTGCATAAAAACATTTAATTAATTTAAAATTAACTCTGCACTTGTTTTGTTTGGAATGGTGCTTTATACAACTATGCTGACTGTCATGGCAGCAACATTCAAAACTGCGCATTTTCAGATGTTGCCTCCAAAAAACACCTGAGCCACTTTACACTGCAACACAAAGCTACTCTGAAAGTCAGCTGTAACTGCTGTCTGTTTGTGTCAGACTGCTGCCAAACAAAACAGCAGTATCAATTGCTCATGCTCTGCCTTTGAGATTCTACAGGGCACAAACTTAGTCTTTGACAAACTTAAAGACTACTGCTGCCTTGCAGCACTGGGGCCCTGGTATGATTACCTGAGATGCTGTCTGCGTGGAGTTTTTACGTTCTACCTGTGCTAGCATAGGTTTCCTCGGGGTATTCCGGTTTCCTCCCACTCTCTATTGACATACTGTTACATTGACTGGTTTCTGAGGAAATTGGCCCTCGTGTGAGTGTGTGAGTGTCTGTGTGTGTCCTGTGATGGACTGGCATCCCGTTAGGGGTGAATCCTGTCTAACACCTGTTGCTTGCCAGAATACGCTCTGGTTCCGCCATGTCCCTGTATTGGATAAAGCACTTAGAAAATAGATGGGTGCATTATGTCCTTTCGGACTACATAACATCACACATGCAAAAACGATAAAGCCTTCTTTCATCCGTCCATTATCAGAAATCCACTTATCCTGGCAGGAGTCGCTTCGATGGCAGCACTCCAGTCCCTCATAGTAGAGCCCCAGAGAAAGGGACAGTTTAGAGTAGCTTAGCCAGCATTTCTTTGGCTGGTAGGAGAAGACCGCAGCGCCCAGCGACCAGAAATCCCCACAAGGGGAACCTGACTCTGGCATCACTCCCAGGACCCTGGAGCTGCGATGGGACGGCACTAACCACCGAGCTCACTTGCACTCCTAAATCTCTTTTATACCCTGACTAATACGGAGCCATGAACTGTAATCTGTTCCACTTTACAGCACTCAAACCAGAACAGTGGGTATAAGATGGGGGGCATGCCTTCCTTCAACAGGGTCACAGAAGCCTAACAGTGCCTTAAATGAGAGGCAGTACCAACTGGAGGAGTGATCCTGTTCTCACTGACAGCAAGATCAGTACAGTCTCTGTTGCCTAACAATCTGAGGACAGCCTGGACATCTCTAATCCACCCAGTGCTTGTCCACACAATGACATAACCCTTACAAATTGTTCTTGTCTGGTCTGCAGGCCCTGGACTCTTCTTGAATCAGCACCTTTACGGGTTCAATCACTCAGAAACTCCCAGATGATCTGGTTGACCATGTTTTATTCACACTTACCAGGATCTTCTTCTTCTGCGAAAGCAACAATATGAATTCCATCCATATCATCCTCCTGGGAACAGAATTTTCATCAAAAAGGTTTGCATCTGACAAATTGATTTGAATTGATTGAAGTGATTTTTCAAACCTAACACTGTTTAAATGCGATTGTTAGCCCCATTCAACATTATACATGCACTTGTCTTAAGCTGTTTTTAAACATAAGAAATTACTGCATTACAGAAACCAGTCTGCTTACATTTACTCAGTGCCTAGAATGTCCATTGACAAGGTCTGCACTCAGGGGATCTACCCTTGAACAATTTTAAACTGACAGATAGCAGTTAAAACAGGTGGCACTTGAAAATAATGTGCTCAGCACTTAATGAGATTCATCTGCTTTTGGCTCACTGTCAGTCTCTGTGGTGCTTTCAGTCCTGTTGCAGTGCCTGACGAATTGTCACATTTTCATTCATTTCCATGCTAATGGCCTGTCTGGGTTTATTCAATTGTATTTGCTCACTTTTGTGTAAACTATAAAAACTAAATTTAGTCTGAAAACATCATTGAAATAAATTTCACACAATGAACTCAAGACTGTACGTTAACAGCTCAACAACAGCTCAAATACAAATCAAGTATCAATTATCACTACTGGATTACAATACCATGATCCCAGATTCAAGTCTATCTTAGATTTGCGTGGAGTTAGGTCTTTCAGCTACTCTGTCAACACCTTCTTTGGAAGGGTGATAATGGGTGGGGTTGAAACAGAATCAGATAAGCTTGGTTAGGGTGATGTAATTAGCGGAGTACTCCAAGGATCTGTACTAGGATCACTAATCTTTCTGATTCATATCAATGATCTATATAGCTGATATACTACTCAAGTTTGCACATGGTACCAAATTAGGAGGATTATCAAACACAACAGAAGAAGCAACTGAAATTCAAAACTGTAAACCCCTGTCAGATTAAATTTAATATATATACGTTTGGGTCTTGCATGCAAGTAGTAAAAACATAAACTATAAATATAAAATGGGAAATGCTAGGTTTGACAAAGCTACTTAAGATAAGGCTCAATGTTGATATGTAATTAATATCCTCAAGCCAATGTGTGGAAGCAATTAAAAAGGCAAAGAAAATGCTAGGATATCAAACTAAAAGCAGAATTTAAAACAAGGGATGTTATGTTAATATTGTATAATACACTAGTAAGACCTTATTCAGAATATTGTGTTCAATTTTGGTCACCATTTTATATAAAAGATATTACTGCTCTGGAATCTCTGGAGTCTAGAGAAGAGGAACTGCATACATTCTGAGGCTTTAGGGAATGTTCTACACTGACAGGCTGAAAGAACCGAACTTTTTAGTCTTGAACAGATGAGATTACAAGTGGACTTGATACAAGTATTCAAATTCCTCAAAGGCAGTGACAGTCCTGCAGATTTCTTCAGAAAGAACATGTGATTTTAAAACTGAGAACGGGGCATTTCCTTATCCATACAAATTAGCTATGTTATTGAAGGTGATACCCTTGTTTCTTTCACAAAATGGTTGAATAAGATCAATTAAAGCCCATTACATAAAAATACTGTTTACTACTAACTACCAAATGGGCTAGACAGGCCAAATGGCCTCCTCTCATCTGTGACCTTAAAACCTCTAATGTACTTAAAATTCATGTCAAAGGTCTCTGAAAATCACATTTCGATTTTCAGAAAATGCATCTATGAATACTTGAAACTGAAGGCAATGTACTGACAAGAATGAGAATATGATCAATGATGAATCAATGTTTGCAATTTTTGTGCTATTGAAATGCCTGACCTCCTTTTCAGTGCGATCTGTCGGTTTTCTAAAGGGTTGACATGTAGCAGTGCCTGGTATGCAGGTCCTGCCAAGAGTCACACAGCATGCCACTGCATTCACTAGAACACACATGCAGTATTCACAGGCAGTTTAATGGTACCCCAGTTCTAAGTGAGATCATCTTATCACGTCTTAGAAGAGCATTGGTTCTTACCCATGTTTCAAACATATCTTCAGCACGTAGCTTTCTCAGAGTGGGCCTGGAAAAGACAGTCATTAGAAAATACAAGTCTGACCGGTGGGAATTGTTCACATCCTCAATGGGAACTTATTCCACGTGAAACCGAACTGCACTTCCGAGCAGCTCAAGAGATGCAGCTGGTTGTCCTGAGCAAAGGCTGAGCTCTATGACCCAGGCAGTTTGAGTTCAAACCTAGGTCATTTCACTATCCAGTTGTAACTGGGAATCCCCATGGAGGTTTATGATTGGCTCAGGGCTTTCCTGGCTCCCCTGTAATTACCCAATAGCCTACAAGTTCATGGTGATGTCATTGACAAGCATGCCTCTCCTCCTATCAGTGTAGAACCTCCTGTACTGCATGGTCAATGCTGCTGTGTGTCCTAAGATGAGTGGGCATTTCAGTTATTTTTCCTTTCATGTCTTCAATTCGGAGCCATGAATTTGGCGCGCAGTAGAGTTTGCAGCAGACAGAAAAGTGATTGCACTGCAAGGTACTGCAGGGAAGCTGCTATGTGACTGAAGATGATCAGACTGATGGGGTTTCAAGTCGCCCACTTCTCTCCGGGAGTACTGTCTCAGAAAATCTGAAAAGTGTGTTTACGGGTACACCACTAGGGCAAAATAAACAACCTGCCCCTGCCAGAGGCATCCGTCTAAAATAATATGCTTCCTTAATATTCCTTAGAATAGCTTTTTATATCCATCCCTTCGTTTTCTAAACTCTGTCCCAGCAAGCAACGTTTGCAAGGCAGGATACACCCTGGACAGAAAGCCAGTCCATTGCAGGGCAAATCTGTTAGGACTAACACACACATTGAAACCCGGACAGTTTTCCCAGAAGCCAATTAACTTACCAGAATGTCTTTGGACTGGATAAATCCCACACAAACACGGGCAGAACATCCAGAACTCCTTGCAGAAAGCACCTCCAGAAACAAACTCAGAGCCCCAGTGCTGCGAGGCAGCAATGCTAAACACTGCACCACCATACCACCATACTGTTTTATATACTTTTCATAAGCAAGAAAGGCTACGAGCAAGAGTAGGGATTTTGGCCCATCTAGCCCATTTCCACTTTGGCTAATACTTAACTCATACTTCTGAAATACTGCTATGTTGAAATACATTTCCAAGTTGACTGTACTGCACATATATGATATTGTCTTGGCGAAAACGTCCTTTACCTTTTGTGTTCATTCACAAAGTCTACAATCTCCTCTTCTGTGTGTGGCTTTCCTGGAATAGTCACCGGCTCTTCCATGAAAGGTTCATAGAAGTCCACTTCATTTATTTTCAGAGTAAGTTGCTTTGCCACCTGAAAGAGAGCAAAAAGTCATTCTGTGTCTTGATCCACAAGGACGGTTGTTCAGGAGACAAGGAGTTAGAATGGGGTACTGTAGAGAGGAGGGAAAATTGAAATTGAAAAGAATGTGGAAATGTATCTGACAGAAATCATAGAATACCCATTTATTGGGTTAATGAAAGAGATAACACAGCATTCCCATTTAAAATAATGTATCTGCTGGGGCAACTAGTGATATGAATTTACATTTAAATCCTTTATATTGCCTTGTTTGCCCTGGGGTTAGGTGAAGAACATACTCAAATTGTACTGAAGTGATGAACCAACTGATAGATGATGTACTGGACTTGTTCACCTCTGATGGAAAAATGGAAAGACTTTTTATGAAATCCATTTGTTTTCATCAGAGACATTATTAATCTTTTTAATTCTTTTGTTATTCACATGGCCGTGGAGAAAAAAGGAAGCATCACTTACTCCTTTGTCAAAAGTAGCAAAGAACTTAATATACGGCTGAAAGTGTTCTGCAGCCTCTTGGAAGGCTTTGAAGTCTAGGAGAAGAGAAGAGAAAAGCATGAATTGTGTCACAAAAAGGTCAGACCTCATAATGAGTGGCCCAGGTTTCCCTAATCCTACACTTGTCCTACATTACTACCCTGACACTAGTGTACCTCCAGAACACACATCTGAGTGGCAGGACTGTTCTTACAATCACTGGCTTCGTGCCAACTGTAAGGTACGGAACAACTCCAAAAATTGTTGAGGCACTTCTCGCCATCAGCAAATGTTACTTGCTTTTAGTCATGCATCAGGTCCCTTCTGAACGCTAAGCAAAATTTAGACAAAAGCTCCATGTGTTTACTTTACACAGAGTGCAAGAGAGCTCTTTCTTCTGTGATAGATGGATAGATGTGTACAAGATCATGAGGAAGGTCACAAATGAGGTGGCCATTCAGCCCATTGCTTTTAGCTCATTTAGATATAAGCAGTTTGTTGATCAGAGGGTTTAATCCCAAAACTACGAAGAAGCCAGGGTTTCAGCTTCAATGACATGGCTGGGCAGCTTGTTCCACACTCCCACAACCATTTATGTAAAGAAGTGCCTCCTGTTCTCCGTTTTAAATGCACTTCCTTGTAGTTTCTACTGTAGAAATTTTCGTTTATAGTATACACAACTGCAAGTATGCACAACTTTTCTTAAGCCCTTTATTAAAGGCTTGTTGAATGAAACTTGTCTTGCATAAAGTTTTTTTAATCCAACTAGATTCATCTTATCAACATGTCCACAAATGTGCCAAATGATGTATTCATGTGAAATCTAAAAATGGTTTTGGAGGTCTGTCACTACAAAGCAGCTCAGCTTTCAGCAAGGGGTATTTAAGAAAAGATTACATGATCATCACGCGTCCTTAAAAGAAGAGCAACATAATTGCATCAAGATTACTTGACTAGCAAAGAAGTTATTTAAAGCTTTGTTGTCACATGGGGAAACTGACAGTCTTCGTTGCAGAAATCTATATCTATTATTGGCTGTTGTTGTTCTTAGTGTTTTCCTACATGCAGATAAGTGCCAGTTGGGAATACTGGGCATACATGGAGATGGGACTGTTAGCAGGCGTAACTGATTTTCACCTGTGACACTATGTATAGATGAAAGTTAGGAAAAAATTATATTACCTGCATCTGGCTCCGTGTATATCACACTTATTGTACAGCTCTTAAATAAATATATAGTTATTAAGCTGAAAAGTAACCAAGGCTTGCCAGTTCATACATGCCGATTTAGATCTTAGAGGTTGAGAGAAATTAAAGGATGTAATTACCCTTAGGTTTTAAACACTTTAACAATAATCTGACATACTGTACTACTGGATACAGTGGAAGGAAGAGGTATAAGAGAACATGCAAAAGACAGTGAAAGAGGCAGAAAGCACAAAAAAGATTGCTCAGGACTCACGCTCCGAGTCTTCATCTTTGAAATACCCAATGAGTTTGATGTCTTCGTCGATGTTATCAAAAGCTCTGAGCTCCAAGGTGTTGCTAATGAGCTCCACAGGGTCTTCCAGCAACTGGTAATGAACAAAAGCGTACATCAGCGGGAATGAAGGAGGCAGCCTGCACTCGCGGCACTAATGAAGACGGCCCTTTCCTGGGTCAGGACGCACATAGATGGAGGTTCTTCACTGTTATGCTGTTATGTTTCATGTCATGTCTGACATATCCAGATTTAAAGAAATTCATGCTTACTTCAGCTGGTTCAGAATGTGGCACCAGCAGCTTGAAGTATAAGCCCTTTATCATTGTTTGTTGACCTCTTCTCTATTAAGAGCTGCTTCAAAAACACCAATGCTATTAGCATACTGTATGAGCAAGAGATAGTTATTGCACTGTAAACCCTGAAAACGTATGCAATTCTTTGTTTCATTTACAGTATCTAGTACAATTACAGTATTTACTGCCCGTGTTAAGTACACGGTTTTGAGATCATGTGATTTATGCATATTATTGGTAACCCGTTAATACGATCATAGAATTAACGGAAATGTGCTTAGCAGACTCTCTTTCTATTCCCTTTTTTGTTTTATGATCGTTGGGTAGTTTCTGTTTATTTTTACTATGAAAAGGAAGGACTTAAAACAGAATTTTAAATGCAAAAATGGGCTCTTAAAGTTTAATCATTACAGGCCAGGGAGTATATTCTTTTACTGTAGAAAACTGTACACTTAATACTAATAGTGGGACCAATGACACTCTGACAGCACCACCTGCTGAAGACTCTCCTCACAAATTTGTGAAGCCCGCTGTCTGCTGTCTGTCCGATTCCCTGCTTGTTTAGTGCCGTAGCTGATGTGACTTATTGAGCTCCACGTGGACTAGGCTGTTGAACCAGAGTTACTGTCTACAGTAATTGGAAAAAGCATCTGGCTCTTAAAGGGACCTTCAGGAGGGGGTGCCATTATCACAAAAGATCACTTTTTCCAGCATTTGAAAGATATCATCTGTCTTGGTCTGACAGTGCAGCACCAGCAAGCAGGGGGGAAACCTGAAGCCACAAAGGAAAAATTGTGGCAATTAGTTGCTGGTGAAACACTGGGGGTAATAATACTAGAAGTGACTGGTGAAATATTTCAGATGTCTAGACGGTGTTCCAGAAGATAAATTCTTTCATCTTATCTTTGGAAGTCTGTCCCACCATGGGAAAAGCAAGACTTGATGTGTGGCACATCAAACGGGACTTTTAGTGAATCTATTTTAGTAGTGGTATCCTTGATGTTTGCGTAGGGATGGGTATTACATGTGTATATGTGTACTGTTTTTTTTTAATTGTAGCTTTTAATGCTCCATTTTGCTGTTAAGGTCTTAAATAGAGACGTTATTTACTGTTCTTTCACAACCATAGTGCAGATACAACCTTTTCACCCTCCCACACACGTTCTCTTTTCTTGCCAAAGTGAAATGGCTCTCAGAAGACTTCCTGGACACTGCTGCATGAAGTGAGTATCTGTAGTCCTATGAAGAAATCTTTCTCTGTCCAGTCTTTTTCCCAAGACTCGGGCAAAACCTTCGTTATGAAGGAGGCTCGAACTGTTGAAACCCCAGTCCCACTCACGGGTTATATCTCTACCACAAGTCCTGGGGGAGGCTGCTGCTCTTGTGCGGCACTGATGAGCATACTCTATGTCTTTACGTCCCAGGTGACTTAGCCATAGTCAATGCGTTGAAAGAGCGCAGTGAAAATGATCCAGGTTATTAAGACATTTTGCAATGTGTATTTCTGAGTGCACAAGGCTAGAAAGAATCCATTAAGTGGTTACCATATCTTGGCATTCAGTGTAGGTGTGCACTGTACTGTACAGTACTGTATATACTGTATGTTTAATGTTCACTTCATCACAGACCAAAACAAAAAGTCTGATATATGTGGGTTCTCTGCAGGAACTGTATGCAAAGATTTTCAATATGGAGGTCAGTCAGACTGAGAACATACTGTATGTTAATTGTGATCAGGACAATTACAGTATGCACCATGTTTCACCACGGCAACAGGTTCATTGTTGTCTATGTTACTGCCCCTTTTTCACTAAAGACCCATGGAGACTCCACCTGGCTGTTTCCCCTCAGTCTATCTTACATCCAAATAAATTAGAGAAGCCCATTTCATCCCCTTGATGTCAAAAGCAATTTTCAACTTTTCTCACCAATACTTACATCTAAAAGGAACTCCACCAGAGTGTCTGCAGAAAGCTCTCCATCAAACTCTATCACGTGCTCATCTTTAAACACGTAGATGCTGCCCTCTTCTTCCAGACCTGAAAAGGCAGGAGAGATAAGTCCGCAAGGTGACAGTGATTTGAGAACAGGCTGGTTCCAGTTACAGGTGTTCCCCGTCATTCAACTGTAAAAACATTCAGATTAAGGATTCAAGTCTTGATTAAAATAATTTACGTTCAAAATCGTGTATACAGTACGTCATTTGTAACTCAACAACTCAACAAAACAGGACGTCACTGGCAGTGGATGAATACCTTTGCAAGGCACTGCATGGTAGTTATTTGTTAATTTGTTATATAGCACCAAAACGGAAGTTGCTAATACTGAATAAAAAAATAAATGGACTACTGATGTCAAAGGTTATCAGCAGAAAGTGTGAACATGCTTCTCGGGGTTGTGTGATATCACTGGTGCTTCATGGACCAGGCAGCAATGGGAAAGCATTAACAAGGAATGATAAGATGCTTTCCCATGCTTCATCAATGTAAGTGAAGTCTGTACACTTTCTTCTGTAGCACATATAGGAATATGTTTTTACATTATTCTCTGAAGTTGTCAAGCCTTAATAGTTAATGATTGAATAAGAAGTGTTCAAAGCAGTGTTAGCTCGCCTTCTGTTTAGAAGCAGCCGTGTGTTTCCCAGGTGAGAGCTAGTGTAGGGAGGGTCTGGAGAGACTGGTATTGAATATAATCACCATAGAACAGGCTTCGTCATAAACGAGTAAAACATTAAATGACAACAATCTTTTCTTAGCTTACCAAGTTTTTTAGCTACTTTGGCATCTTTCTTGGAGTCCACCATCCCGAATCCTATGTCTTTGTCTTCTAGGACTTGTGCGGCCAGCTGAAGAGAAAGACAGAAACCAAGGACTGAGCCAGGTAAGGGCTCACAAGGAGTTACAAGCAATAAATCAAAAACGCAGGACCTGCAGCGAAAAGACAAAAGAATTGAACAATATAATTGGTCCATGAGCTCTGCAGACTGATTACCATAACAAAAAAAATCCCACTCCAGCTTTTCTATCAGCCTCACTGTCCCTAGATTGTTAAACATGTAAGAATATACTGTATTGTCCTTCACGAAATGACTAGATGAGTTAGTCTGTATATACTGTATACACTCTGTGTCTGCTCTGCAGATAAGTGCATTCTCTATCAAGGTACAGGCAGTGAAAGAGAGATTTGCTTAATTCTTATATCTAACTCTATAGAGATGGGTGGATCATTCTCAGTAGCACAATCTACTGAATGCTATTAGACTGGACAGAGTGGATACAGACAGACAGGGAGATAAAACAGTGACTCCTGCCTCTGGCATTGTGACTGTGATTCTAAACAGTGTTCTCTTTGGAACCCATAATAGAGAAATGCACTATTTTCCAAATATCACCCAAACGACATCATGTACATCCAGCAACCTCATTTACTGTATCTCTTGCCAAAAATGCCTAACTATCTACGTTGGGGAAACCGGAAGGAGACTAGGACAACGCTTCAGGGAACATGTTAGGGCTGGGAAGATTAAAGATTTCTCCAAGCCCATACAGTAGTTTCTCATTTCACCTCAGACGGCCATGATCACACTGATCTCTTTGTCTCTGTTCTCAAAGAAGGGTTTCTCAACTCCCATAGTAGAAAGACAACAGAAACTAAACTTATCCTGAAACTAGGTTCACACCATCCCCCCTCTCTCAATGACCGATTTATTTTCATGTAGTCTTCTCTATTCTCATGCAGGTTTTGACTTCACACCTCTCTTCACCCCTCTACACTTTGCACTTCTTGAGTAGCCTCTCTGCCCCTCCTGCCTCCCCCCTCTCCCAGCTTGTGTTCTTCTGTGCTATTTAATCTTTGCTGTCTGCCCTGTCTTTCTCACACCTGAAGAAGGCTTCACAGCCGAAACGTTGTGTTTTCTCTCTTCTCTTTTCAGCATGGAATAAACCTATGACTTGTTCCTATTTTCCAAATACTGTGTACCAGCTCTCATTCAGATGATATGTGTGTGAGTCTCTTACAGCGTCAATGTGGGGTTGCACTGGAGAGTGGTAATGAACAGCAGCTGTTGACTTCAAGACAGAAGTCAATTTAAATGTAAAAATGAGGGTGTGTTCCAGGACTCTCAGAGACTTTCAAACCTTGACTACAATACAAACTCTGCAGAACCATCAGATCTCTCCACAGTCACTTATGTTTTGCTTGGCAGATTAGGCCACGCACTCTCCTTATTAAATATGTATGTATCATTATGGATGTAACACTCAGTAATGATGTAAAGCCCTGAGCCCTGAGGACAGACGGCTTAACATTTATTCACATGGAGACATTAGTGCTTTATTTTATTTACAGCCCATTACAAAAAAGTCTGTAGCAAAAACTACAAACAGCATGTCTCTAGTGCTGAGAATTTCAGACAACTTTAAAAGAGCTGCCTGAGGATGTAGTATTGATTTTGCATGGGTGCAAACATTCTCTTGTTGTGTAAGAAGAGTCCAGATGGTTTCAGGGAATGAAACAGGGAATGGGGACTTTGTTTTCTGAATAAAGAAATGGAGTGATTGTAGACACACAAGATTAAACTTGATTTTGTGGGTTCAAGTATCCCATTTTATTTAGGTGTTGCACAAGCTTAGTTGACAGTATTTCGCTACTATTTAAGTAGCACTCTAACCAGTAAAAATGCACCATGAAATTGAATGGTGAATAGATTAAAGAGATAAAGAGAAATTGTCTGAATAGATTAATCTTGCGTGTGTGAGGCACAAACACCAATTGGAACAGCGATTGGAGGGGGGCAGACAATAGAAAATAAACCCATTTAAATTTCAACGGAAACCAAGTTATAAAGATTACAAGACATATCAAAAATAAGACCGCAGATGCAAACATGCGCCCCGTCGTGTGCAGCACGCCCGTATGTTATGTGGAATTAGCGATTCGAGTTATTCCACTCCCCCTCCTCAATCTGGAATCACTGGAGGCTGCAGTCAGAGCTGGACAGAAAACAGATGCCGCTCAGCCTGAGCGATGCAAACTCCAGTGGCTTGGCCAGCCACAGGGGGCACTTAGCCTGTTAAAAACATACTGTAAGACAGGTCACAAACGAGAGGAGGCTATTTAGCCCATTTAGCCTGTAAGGTAGAGCACAGCACTGCCACTTGAGAATTCCTGCCGGTAGCCGGGCAGTGGCGTGGGCCTGATTCGAATTGGTGACGTTCAGATTTTAGGGTGCTGCCTAGGTGCGAGAACATGGAAAGAGGGGCGAGATAGCCGTGCTAACCTCTGTGCCAAAGTGCCAACTGTGTGCATAATAAATATACTATTTTTATCAGTGTTCTAAAAATACATACACGGTATATACTGTTAAAATGAAATTAAATGTCACTCAGGGGACCTGGCCATTTTATACTCTTGTAATTGGAGCCTCTATTAGGGGATACAGGAATGCTTTTTCATCATGTAGTTGCCACAGTGAGTGACGTGGAGTGCCTGCTTTTGAAAGTATACTTTTGTATGTATTTGGAATCCAGACACCACATTCTATTCAGGATTATTAGAAAATGACCTGCAATTTTGTCCTTAAAAGTCTCTGTACAGTAGGTGGCAATTTTGGTTTGCGAAACCAGACTATGATTCATATTCTGTGAATCTACAAGTAAATTTTTAAGTCTGTTTGCTATTTACTTTTTCTCCCAGTTACAGGTAAAACTGTTTTACTTGAACTGCATGGATACTGCATGTTAGATACTGATATCTTTAGTACTTTTTCTTTTGGCTTTCAATGCACTGTTAAGCTCCATGTTTTATTTTTTTAGAATGAGCATGTGCATGAAAAGACTTTGTTAACTTTAAATATGAGCATATTATGAGGGTTAATGAAAATCAACATCACCAAAGACTCAGAAACAGAGATTGCAAAGTTTCTCAGTTCTTCACAGCAGGTCAGAAAGAATGTATTTTTAATGCTTTCCAGTTTAAAAACACTGAGCAGAAAAAAAAACTTTAGCAGCCCAAGGACTATTTGAGGAGAAACATGTGCAGATGCAAATTAAACTCAATCTCTGAGATATTTATTTGCAGCACAGCCCAAACACCAATCGAACCTGCCACACCAGAAGACTGGTCTCTTAAAAGCCCAGAGGAATGAAACCACCTCCTGGTCTCAAACGACTTTCATAGATACACGTCAAAGTGACTAGATCTCTTTAGTCTTGAAGAGTCAAGACAATTCTGAGCACTTGAAACAGCTACTTGGAATCCTGAAAAGTACAAAGTCAGTCCAATAGTAAGACATGAACTTGAGCCCACACAAGCAGCAGATACAGTAAACCCACTGTGCCGTAGAGCCTGCTTTGTGGCACCAGTGGTTTGAACACTCTTAAGCATCCCAGGGAATGACACCACTGCAAGTGAAATTCAAGAAATGAAATTTAAGGCAAAAAACAAGAGGCACTTCCTTGCACACAGACGAGCATCTAGAAGGCACTACCACTCCATATTGCTGAAACAATACCTTCCTTTCCTTGTTGTGTTCTCACAATGAACTACAGTACACTAAACGTCTTCCACAGTACCCTCAGTATCTGACCAGCATTAATAGACTTGATCCAAGCCACAGCTTCACAGGGGTACATGCAGAAGGAAATGAAATGGGACCAGTGTCTCAGACACAGACTGGGGTTCCTCGGAAAAGTAGTACAAACACAGGCTGAACCCAGCATCCCCCATATTCTGGGGATATGAGAGCCCAAGGGAGTGACACCACAAGTGCAGGCTTGGTGTACCCTTCAAGCTCTATTATGCACTCTAGGATGCAACAAAAGACTGACACAGAAAAACAGGGGAAAGAACAGGTAATATAATCCATTTTTGCAAAAAGTGATCTATTTTATTTATAGGGATAAGTATGCAAGTCGCTCTGTTGGTGTCAACAGCCAGAACACGTGTGGCCTTCAGGGTCTGACAAATGGCCAAGACTCAAGTAATAGAGCTAAGAATAAAGATCTCATCTTTCCTTCATCTGCATGTCCAACAAAGGGCTGAATGCAGTTCATGCCCATTTTTATCATGACAAGCAATGTTCTTAGTAAAAAACATTTAGCAAGGATGATCAGCTGTGGTAGAACTGGGCCAATGGTCTGTCTAACTAGAACTAAATGAATGTTTGGATAGGTCACCACTCACTTTAAAACATAACAAAGTGATGTGTCACTGTAAAGCTAGATTGGATACTCAAGCTATTTCTTCAATATGGAAATTGCAAGCCTTAGAAAGCTGAAAAGGCAAATGCTCACAATTGTCTGGGGCACCTGTTCTGGTCCTGCCCTAAGCTGACCCAGTTAACCAACCCTGTTGAACTTTCACAGTTAAATCCTTCTTTGCAGTAGTCAAACTAACCCATTCTGGTTAGAGAACTTGTTGGTGCTGTTAGAGTTCTCTAAAACTGTAGTCAGATTCCCTGACTTTTGCAACTTGACTTGGCAGATGTGCAATTCATTCAATTTAATATGGAAGCTTTGATTACCTTTTTCTAAACATCTACATCTTCAATTGACCCTTAACTTTACCGCGCATCTCTTTCCCAAGTCATAATTTGCTTACTGATTTGTTGCTCAGTTATAATGCATCTGTTCTATGTTTGTTGCTGTTATTTTGGCCCTTTTTCCTGAATTTCCTATCATACAGATCTTGCAGTTGCCCACTGTTAATTGTGTATGAAAAGACTTTGTTAAATATGAGTATATTATGAGGGTTAATGAAAATTCCTATCACCAAAGGCTTTGAAACAGAGAGTGCAAATGTTCTCAGTTCTTCACAGCAGGTCAGAAAGAATGTATATGTGGAATAACTGCGCTGCATCGCTGTCTGCGTTTGATTAAAAAAAAAACATAAGATTTTACAATAGTAAGTTCATGTCACAAATATATGATTTTCCTTTCACATGCATCTTTGAATTTGCTTGTGAAATATTAAAATCCACAGAATGACTAGATAGCCAGTTCAATTATTAAATAAAAATCTCTTCGTGTATAAAAAAAGATGGCATTAGGATGTCCAGCAGGCTGGCATCAGTGAACCACAATACTGTATTTGAAACAAATAGAACATAGAGGTGACTCAGATAAACAAGAACTAGGACTTGTTGGAACTGAAGTAGTCCAATTGAAAACTTTGCATGGCACTGTCAGGGAACTTCATTACAGGTCTCGTGATCTGGAGATTTCTGACCCAGGTGGACTATGGCTGCAGTTCTGTTGCCTCCAAGAGGAGTCCAGAGAGGAAAGAAACAGTGCTTGTCCAGGTGCTGTGACTGAATAACTTCTTACCACATCCGTCAGCTGGAGATTTACTAGTGTGGCTTTTAATCTCTAAAAGTTGTTCCCATGATTTTGGCAGTCAAATAGGAGAAGATAACACCTTTTTTGACGTAAGCAACAAATTTAGGAGCTGGTAGATTTTTCACTGCTCACTTGCTGGACTTTGCTTTCTGAAGACAGACCCTGGAAGCAATATGTCGGCAGAAAAGAATAGGAGCCCTAATACAGAGCCCTGTGGGATGCCTTGGTTATGGGAATTTTGTGTTGGTCACAAGCTTCCTGCCCTGAACAATTACATTGTTGTAATACCCTTAAATGAGGTACTTCACATGAATGACTCCACTAAAATACCCAGTTGTATAATTTGGTGCAAATATGGGTTGGCTTGAATAAAAGTGTCTTTCAAAGTAATAACTCAACCTGTGGCAAGAAACATGGTGAAGTTAGTTTAGTAAGTGTAGGTTAGTGTTAGAGCATGCAGTCAGATGCTGTTACATAACAGAGGGCATTTGGAAATCCCCTAGGATGCTCAATAGCTTTAAATTCTCTCATGAACTAATGTATTTCCTTCTGGCATAGAGGAATTCACTGATGACAAACACACTGGATTTGGCCCATTATCACAGCACCAACGCCGACCCTTATTGGCCCTACATCATAGAACAGGTTCCTGCAATGGGAGCTGGGATACTACTGAGACACCTGGGGAAACAATGTCACAATATTATCTGAAACTATGTGAAACCATTAGGCAGAATTCCTCTGAGAAGTTCAGGAAGAAATAAAAACACAAACATAATGTCACGCGCAGCAGCAATGACAAAATAAAACATCTAGCACAAAAATGTAAAGGTCCATATTGATGATAAAATTAGATGTGTATTAAAATTATTAGATATGTAATAAAAACATAAAGTAGGTGTGCAATTACTTAAAAGTTACTTTTAACCCCCCTGCTTGGCTTACTGCACCTGTTACTTCACATCTCCAGACAATCCACATTGCTTCACAAAATAACATCAGGCCCGTGAAACCGCAGGTATCTAAGAGCAGCGTGTTAGTGTCCTGCATCTTTAGGGTGTCTGGCTCCTTCAGCACTGAGCACAGAACCAGGGCCATACAAAGATCAGGCCCACAAACCAAGTGGAATGACAGGATTTCTGCAGGAGCAATGCTGGAAGATGTAGGTTGAAATAAATTCATTTATTCTGTACATTAATGCAAGGAACTTGTTGAAGCTGAAGCAAGAATAACTAAAGTTGAATAAAATGGTGTGATATGATGTGGCTCACACACGGGCATCAGGAAGCAGATATATTTGAAAAATATACACATTAATAATCAATCTTAGGTTGGTGGTTTTGCTTAACTAAGACTTCAATGTCTCACCTATGTAAAGAAATTGAATCCAAGAAAATAATTGTGCAGGTAATTTATGGCTTTGATATACTGAATAAACGTAAATAAAGTGTATCTGAATGAAACTGATATAACAATTAAGCTGTACACATGCAGAAAGGCTTTGCAGCACAAATAAGAACACAAAGTGGCACACAGAAATATTCCTGATAAGCATTGTAACTATTTCTTAGAGAACTAAAAGCTGATTTCCACCTAATAAGTACAGTTGAATTACTTATGGGAAGACTGAATTACTATCAGTATATATTTGTGCAAGTTGTAGCACTTGACAGAATATGAACGAATGCGTTATAAAAATGTGAGTTAAAAAATTAAAACAACCTTACACTTCTTGTAGGAAACTAAAAACATTTTTTTGGCTGATGAACCTCTTCAGGTGTGAAAACAATTCATACTGTATGTTTAACTCTTAATTCAGATATCCCCTCGTTATGGTCCAGAATGGATTTTGTGAATTTATTCTTCATGGTCCCAGACACTACTGTACATACGGAGGGCAAACTGCCATAATAGATGGAAAAGCAAAGCCGGTGTCGGGAAGAGAGACGTGTGAGAAGTATGAGCCCTTTGCAGAAGGTTAGCAAACAACTTCTCAAGAATAAACAGACAGCTGGCAGCAGAGTACTGCCACAGCCTGACCTTGAAAGCAACAGTATGAGCGTCTGCAGAGCGGAGAGGCACTGATCCCTTTGGAACAGGCAAGCACACATTCACTATCCCTATCCCAAACCCGATAAAGACAGTCTCCTTCGCTGCTCCTGTCCTTACCTCCAGCACCATTTCGGTCATCTGGAACTGTTTCTGATGCTCCTTGCTGGAAGACCTGGATTCATGGTACCAGAGACACAGCATGTCATATTTTTTCAGCGCCTTCTTATAGTTTTTGGCATCAATGTCTATCACCCGATCTTTCCCATCGAAGCTGGGGAACTCCAGCCCTTCCTCTGCACTGCAAAGGCAGGCTGATAGATAGAGACAAGGCAGCAGAAGCCAGACAGTCTTCATGCTGGGGCAGAGGAGCAGCCTGAAAGGAAGCCTGTGGAGAGGAGAGGCTCAAGCTGCAGCAGGGCCAGCAGGATGGGAACCCTTTAATGTGGAGCTCTTCTCTGGCTCTAGTTATTCAGCCCTCTCCTGCTCCTCATGCCAGGAAAAGGCAGCCTGTCCCTCTCAGTCTCTGGCCAAGACAAAGAGAGAGACAAAAACGACAGGCGATCACAATCTGCAAGCTTCAGCCCCGGATACCTTACATAGCTGTGCCCTCTCCCCTGCCATTTCAGAACCATTTTTAGGAAGCAGTTGTTTCGGGCTAAAAATAAATGCAGCAAATCAAAAGAGGACAGATATGACACCATTAGGGATTCGCCCAGCCTCTTTATCAGCCCAAGTGATGAGCCCTTTGTAAGATCCTGAAAGAAAAAAAAATTGCTTCATTAATTTACATCCAAAGTGGGATAGAAGAAACAACACTGGAACCTAGAGTGCAGCACTGCATTTTCAGTTATATGTATGTATCAAAGATAGATTTTATTTAAAGAATTATTAATACATTAGTAAAACAATCAAATATTGCATTATACTAGGGATTCAAATTCTATTTTCACTATATTTCACATTTGAATAAAATACTTTTAAATGAAAAAATACAGAATTCTAATTTGTTACCTCACTTGTTGTATGGTATTTCATTGATAAGGATTTATAAATGCCTTAATTTTGATATTTTACAGAACAGATATGAAAGAGAGACATCGGCCTGCCATGGAATTTACTTCATATATCAAAGGCTGTTGCTGTTGTTTTTATACAGCTACACTGTTTATTAGGTAAGTGCAGATATGAGGTGGGGGTCCTGGTGCATGCATACAGTATTAACACACTACAAACTGGGATGTGACAGTAGGGTTTAAATGTCAATGTGAGGGCAGGAATGACTCACCCTTTCCACCTCACAGCACTGCGGCTGTCCAGTTCCATCCACAGTGCAACATGAAAACCTTTGTATTGTTCCAGTTAGTCCTGGAGATCCTTGGTATTGGTGCTCACAGCTGACTATGATTTTCACCAGGCATGGGAGTCTAGTGGATGAACCACTTAGGTTCTGAAACTGTTCTGAACAGCCCTGTATAAAACAGATTCATAAACATTTCGTGACAGACATCATCATCACCCTTGGGCACAAAACAATCGCATTTTGCTACGGTTATCAGCTCAGGTATTGTCATTGTCTCGCACAACCACAAAATGAGTAGCTGGAATAACCAAGGTGTATGTACACATCTACCGGAGGTGAGAATGACAATCCGCAGATGGCTGTGCCAAAGTCAAAGGTGTCTTCAGCTGAAGATGTACAGCAACATGAATTTTTCAGAATGTCCTGCAATCTGCAACAAATACATCACATGATTTCTACATCAGGACATTCTCCCATGATGCAGTTTACTGGAAGTGTAGCTGTTGATAGCATACTGTATATAGAACAGAAGCCCCAAGTTTTGTTGTAAAGTGTAATGTCAGAGCAGATATGGAATTTATTACAGCAAATTAAACATGAACATGAAGAAGAGAATGCTCAGTATAACTAGAAGTCTGTTTGTTTTTTTCTTTTTAAACAGTTCTAGATATTGAATATTTGTACAGTTACAAAGATGTTTAAATTAGTGATCCATTACCCAATACACCAAAAAAGAAGTACTTTTCCCTTTAACATAAGACTGTCAAATGGGTTTTAATTAAAATCAATAGTAACCAAGCTGACCTTTAATAATCACTGATTATAAAGCTGTTTTCACTGTGCATGTAAGGTTACTCCTTTGCTATTAGTGTTAGGGATCGTGTTATAACTAATTGGTATCAATTAACTGAAATCAATTTTGTTGCAATTTTAATTTATTTTTTAGCTAAAAACATAAACAGGCTAGCCAGGTCCCGATTACACCTAGTTTCTGTGATTCAAGTTATGTACAGTACTTAAATATGAAGACTTGAAAGAGCAATTACAATAGGTAAATAATTAAAAGCACTAGGCAGACTGGCTAATGTTGCAGGCAGTCTTGCTTAGTTTGATATATAGACCATTTTGATACAGGCTGTTGGGAATAACTGCCCATCACGACTTCAAATAGTAAATCCAATATTATAACTGATTCCATCACTATTACGTGTTTTGTTTTCATTCATAAGAAATCAATCATCTAATTACTATTAGTCCAAAGACTTCATTCTCGAAGTGGTCAATTCAGTGCAAGCAAGGTTAAGAAAGAATGCTGACTGACCCTAGAAATCGATGTTCTGTCAATGAGAGGGGCCACGGGCTGTGGGAGGCGAGACCAGAGCGAGTATTCAATCCGGCCGACGTCACAGTTCTGGTCAAGACCTCACGACCCCAGCGACCTCCTGGTTCTGTGGTAATGGGCAGCTGCAATTCATGTGTCGTGTTTTAACACTGCGACAGCTCTGGGTTTCCAATAACACCCTCCCGGTGATTTTTAACTAACCCTTCTATTACAATCCGAATACAGTACGTGATTCAAAACACGACATTGGTAATTACGCCATACAAACATTTGACTGCCTACATTTGCGTATTAACAAACCTTGATCCACAACACAGACAGAAGGTGCACATGCACCTATTTTTAGTTATACAGTATGTATATGACCAAATAATAAAATTAAATGTACACAGAAACTTAAATTTTAAAATCACCTCATGTTTGCTGTAATGTCATGTGATAAGTACTCTTCAGTTTGTTTCTGTATATTCCAGCAGATAAGGACGTACCCAGCTTCCATATAAAATTTGTGAGTCGCTGGAGTAGTTAAACAAGAGAATTCCACATCACTACCAGGCATATAGGACACTTAACCATCACCAAAACGGCAGCTGCTCTTATTTGTGAGAACATACGGTAACACATTTTGAGGAGAAAAGGCTTCCCAGACCTTACTAGGAGATGACCGAGTTTTGGTGCAGACACACTTGCATATCGAAGGAACATGGAGACAGTAGGGCTGTTGTTGGTTATTTGTCTGTTACAGTTTTACTTATTTGGTGTCGGCGAAGCGGAGACAGGTAACTGGATCTCTGGGTCTTCTGTGTTACAATGCAGTAAAAATAGAACCGTCTAATCCGTCGTCGCATCCAGGATGTGTAGAGCTGCGCACATAGTTTAGTAGCCGCTTTCCATTCATTGTGTGTGTGGTCGTCCTCAGAGCAGACGAAGTGGATTTGAATCTTCATGTTTTACGCAAAATAACATTAACACGGTCAACTCAGGGGATGATTGCATTAAAAACATTTCTTTCGATTGAGTTAGTGGGTTAATGTTAATAATTAGCCATTCTTGTGAAAACATGTAGCGTAAAGATGACTTCTGAAAGAAATGATAACATTGAGGCTTATTTGCATATATAAGCCCTTCACAAAATGTACATCTTAAACGCACCGTATGCAGTAACCTGTTGCAACAGTTAAAAGGACAGATCTTGGGTTCATTTGTAGGATTATTTGTGTTCTAGCCATAAGGAGAGCCTTAATTTATAGTGGTACATGATCTGGCTAATTAGTCATTTATTTGCAGAAGTGTATCACTAGGGAAGTGAATACACAACCTTCCAGAGTCTAGAGTTCTACCCACTGGTCCACATTGGTGATTTGTTTCTTTATGGATAGATGTACTAAAGTATCTGAAAATGTTTTGAAATGCTGTGAACAAAATAAGTAGCATGATTTACTAGTATTCCTAATTAAGCTGTTTATAAGAGAGTTCAGGTACAGTAGCTCTGCCAGAGTTTAAAGTAAAGAATAATGGGCCATACTCTCAATCAGCTGCAGTGCTAGCAGTTGTTGCTTCTGTACCTTTGTTCTGTACCTTCTGTTCTCTGGCAATAGGACTGGGCTTTAAAAAGCCTAACAGCACTGAGCTAACCATTAGCCAGACCAGAGACGGACATGTGTGTGAACTTGTACTGCTGTATTCATTACCAGAATTGTCCCTGGTCTGTTTTGTATTAAAATGGCCGGGTAAATTGACATTGACCTTTAGACATCTGAGCCCCTCTCCTCTGCTAACTCTACAGGAAGAGTGGGGTAAGTGCTGTGGTCCACATGACATGACCCAGGACTCTATATATATATATGAAGATAAGAGGAGAATAGAAAGGCAGTCAGGGGAAGGGTGTGTGTAGGGGGCAATGGACACTCAGTCTGTGGAAGAACTCTGCTTGTGTCCAGGTGGGCTGGGACCCTACGTACAGGAAACATCTTAGCTAACTCCAGAACTCCTGCTCCCCAGTGTGGTTTGCAGAAGACAGTTTTGTCACTGTCTGGCACGGCAGGCCTGTCTGACTTGTCTAAGGGGCCATGACATCCCTCTCTCAGATGGAGCACGTCATGTGCCTCTGACACAGTCTGCCTGCTTGTTGAAGTTCTCAAGTGTAAATCCATTCTAAGTACAGTACATAGCTCGCTAAGAATGATTACCAGAACCTCGTCAGAAATCAATGTCTAATGACTGCTAATACCTGCTGACACTTGGTGTTTCCTTCCACGTTTCTTTCCTGCCCCAGCTCAGCTGAAGTCTGGCGGATAGGAGTCGTTTTGATACAAAGCTCTTTCAATTGCCCGTGCGAATTGACAGACTGAGCTAAAAACAAAGAGGTAGAAAACACACGAGGCAGATGTTCTTCTGTCCTGTCTTCACGTCCGTGGTGAGCACGTGTGTTTTCTCCAGCAAGGAACAGCAGTCGCTGTACCCTGTGGTGCTAAGCAAAGTACAGCAGGAAGCTTACCTGACCTCTGAAAACAGTTGGAGGACATATTTATATATATATATGGAGGACGTACTCCTATCACTCAATTTACAAACGCGTGTCTGCGTTGTATTGAAAATCTCTTTGTAACTGTGACAACTGGGTATGTTTCATTATAACTATGGCAAAAATTTGTAAATCAAGGCATGGGAGTAGAGTATATCCAGTTTGTGTCCAAACTGTGATGAGCTGTGATGAGTGGCCTGCTTTGTGAACTGTTTCAGGACATTGTTTCTGATAACAAACAGTTTCCAAGTGAAGGGGCTGACTGCCTCCTGGTGAATGGCATAACATCATCGTTAGGAAGCACCCCTTTTTAAAGAACCAAACTGAAGTTTTAGTTTTGCAAGGTAGAACAGCCTCTTCTTATATCTTAATTCCTCTATAATTAACTACCAGATGGGCCATTTGGGGATAATAACTTCCATACCTTTGTAACCTTTCTACTTTTCTTATCTGTAACCTAATGATTACTGACCTAAATAATGCTGCTATTAGTTGCTGTACTAGAAGAAAAAGTGGAAATGTTCACCTTGTTTCTGTGTACCGTTTACATTGTTTTTGAGGAGCCCAGGCTGAGTAGCTCTGCCCCAGTCAGCGAATTACATTTCATGTCTTAATCCCAACTGTCTGTCTTGTTCTGTAGGTGAAAAGTGGAAGAAGTACTTCGATAAAATCACCAAAGCCACAAGCCGTTACGAGCCATGCAGTGTGAAAAACTGTAGCTGCCACCTCAGGTACAGTGTGAGCGATGTCAGGGTGTTGCAGTTATTATATGTAGTTTTCTGTTCTCATTTTGTTTTGTAGGTTTTCAATGTCAGTTTTAACAACAGTTTGTTTACCAAGGTGAGAAACAGTTCACTGAGACCTGGGGCTGACACAATTACAGACCTCATTTTATATTAGTTACCTTTGCATGCTTGGACTCAAATTATATGGCTGTTATTATTAGGACAGTTTTTCCTCCTTATATAATCTTGGGATTTGTTCTGTTCCACAACTTTAGTAAGCAGCTGTGTTGTCCACTCCTGTAAGACTCTCTATATTTAGAAATTGGCAAATGGTCTTTTTCTAGTTGGCAAAAGGTCATTTAAAATCATCTGAAACCATAACATGTGGTTGATTTTCATCTTCTTTAAATTGTCTTAGGTGGTTAGCCATTCTAATATAGTTGCATCTCTCAAAGTTAGTTGGAAAACAACAGGTTTTGGGTATTTGTAATACAAGACATTTGTAGTGTGTGAATGTAGTGCAGAAATCAGGACAGAGACTCAGTTCAAACTGCAAGGGGATGCACAGATATAAGAAATAAAATAACAGGAAATTAATGACACAAGAAAGCAGAAATGTGGACCACACTTCTCATGTCATTCAGCTGTCTTCAGCATTCATGTTGTTCTTTCCAAAAGCGTCTTGGAGAACGACCTCCGCCCTTTCCGTGGGGGAATCTCTAAGGACCTGCTCACGGGAACGGTGCAGCGAGGTGTGGGGACTCACTATCAGGTCATTGGCGGCAGACTGTACCGAGAGCAGAGCTGCATGTTCCCCGCAAGGTGAGCTCATGGCGTCCAGCCTGTGGTGCGTCACACACGTACAGGGAGGGAGACCATGCGAATGCGGGTGGTTTGACTCAGTCTGGGCCTCATACTTTTTCCAGGTGTTTCCAATCTGAAATATAGAAATTGGCTATGGATCTACTGAAGCAAACTTAAGGTGTTGAGGTAATTCTGATTGATCAGAACTTGAAAAATGGATATTAGCTGAAGTGGTGAGCCTTCATCCTAAATGTAAGACACATGTATCATAACTGAACCTCAAATTCACTGATAAAAAAGTCTTTTTCTCAATCTGATCAGATCTTTGACTTTTCCTTCATTAGTCTGGAAGTTGATGACTGTGCATTATAGTGCATTGCAGAAGATTAGTGAATTCCAGCATATACAAGTTAATCCTAGCGTTGCTTATTTAGTTAATAACCCAGGTCATGTGCTGAGGTTAACAGTGAGCTAATGAGGTTAACAATGTGCTAATGATTAAGAACGGAGAATCCAGGTTGCTGTGGCCCAAGCGCTGTATGGACTAAAGGGGCTCAGCCTCTCGGGAACCTGCTTCGCTCTTCTGAAATAATAATAATTAATAATTGCTTACACTTGTATAGCGCTTTTCTGGACACTCCACTCAAAGTGCTTTACAGGACTCTCCTCCACCACCACCAATGTGCAGATGTGACGGCAGCCATAGTGCGCCAGAACGCTCACCACACATCAGCTATCAGTGGGGAGGAGAGCAGAGTGATGAAACCAATTCATACATGGGGTTTATTAGGAGGCCATGATTGGTAAGGGCCAATGGGAAATTTGGCCAGGATGCCGGGGTTACACCCCTACTCTTTTCGAGAAACGCCCTGGGCTTTTTAATGACCACAGAGAGTCAGGTTCTCGGTGAAAGACGGCACCCTTTTTACAGTATAGTGTCCCTGTCACTATACTGGGGCATTAGGACCCACATAGATCACAGGGTGAGCGCCCTCTGCTGGCCCCACTAGCACCCCTTCCAGCAGCAACCTTAGTTTTTCCCAGGAGGTCTCTCATCCAGGTGATGACCAGGCCCACACCTGCTTAGCTTCAGTGGGTTGCCAGTTGTGAGTTGCAGGGTGATACGGCTGCTGAAATGTCAGGCTCTGACTGAGCTCCAAGATGCACTGCCTGTGCCCTGCTTGTCTAGGTGCAGTGGAGTGGAGCACTTCATCCTGGAGGTGATAGACAGGCTTCCGGACATGGAGATGGTGATCAACGTGAGGGACTATCCACAAGTGCCCCGGTGGTCTGAGCCAGCCCAGCCGGTCTTCTCTTTCAGCAAGGTGAAGACTGCAAATTAAAGACGGCTTTCCCTCTCTGTTCCGAATCACGTGGTGATTACACAACGGCGAGAGCTGTCACTTTGTTAGGACTTCCCGCTGAGGAGTGCTGTCACCCGCCTCCTTTCCTCTGAAGAATCAAGGAACTTGAAGGTTTCTGTAATAGGAAACTATATTGACAGGATTATGGATTGATTAATAATTTTGCTGTTGTATGTTGAGTTTTTAAAATACAGCCCAGTGGCTGGTCTATATAGGATGCCCAGTCCTCAAAAACTAGAGGAAACAGTAAACTCCTAATTTCAGTGTACTTATTTACAGTAGCCTGAATAATGCAATAATGCAAATTATGCTTTCTTTTATGTTTGTGCTCATGAGCGTGGTAAATCTTCTGATGTAATTTGACTATTGGTAGATTCATTTTATCTTTGTCTGCTTTGGCTTAAAACCAGACCCAGTGTTTTACTCTGCATTTTGTGTTGGCAGACAGCTGAATACCAAGATATCATGTATCCAGCATGGACATTCTGGGAAGGAGGTCCTGCCGTGTGGCCCATCTATCCTACTGGTTTAGGACGCTGGGACCTAATGAGGGATGAGCTGAAAAGGTACAGTTATGTGCCAATGTGAAGGAAAACAATTAATTATTATAAGCAGTAGTGATGCTGATATGTAAGCGACTTTATTCAATGTGAGTTACAGGGAGTACAGTTTAAAAAATTCAGGTGAATATTCATGCCATTCATTCCATATTCACAGAAAACGTCGTGTTGCCTGACATTTGACAGATAATTTTTTTACAAGCCACGTACTGTAATGTACAAAATACTGAAGACTGTCTTGAATTGTATTAAGAACTATGCAAGGCTTTTTATACGACACGTATTCTTATACTGTTGGGACTGTACTGTATGTAATGCGCTTCACATTTCTGAAACCTCTTAGTCAGATTCAGTTTCAGGTCAACCTTTGTGCAAATTGAAATGTCATTTATACTTATTTGTCTTGTGCATTGGACTATTGTTGAGCGTATCAGATGACTGAGAGAATAAGCCATCTTTTTTTTCTTAAAGTGCAAATAAAATATCAGTGCAGTTTGATCAATTAGCTAAAGTGTATTTGGTTACATTAGTCGAATCACACAAAATCGAGTTACATCTGTCTTAAATCATATTTTGGCTCAACATGAAAGAGTGCCACACCTGTTTTACATACCAGGGGGTATTTAGAAGGGATTTAGAAGGAAGGTCAAGAAAAGGCTTTGTGTAGTTAACAGGGAATGACAGGCATGATCCAATACTGAAGTGCTGGTCTTTGTTAAAGATACCTTTGGTCTTGTGTTAAAGGTCGGCCGCCCAGTGGCCTTGGAAGAAGAAGGTGCCCCAAGGATTCTTCAGAGGTTCAAGGTCAGTTTTTGAGGTGTCTGCTTTGGACACGTGCTGTTGTTTTTGTAAGACAAAAGGTGCCCGCTGTGCATCTAGGAGCGAAGGCTTTTCCATTATTGTAAGGGCTCATCTACTTGGTCACTAGAGGTAGCAAGTGACATGCATTTTAAGCATACTAGCCCCATACAGATGCAAATAGCAGTTCAGTCAAGGATGTACATTGGTAACTTGAGGTTTAAGTGCTTTAATTGAAGGATATGTACCAGTTTAGTAACGTAAAAGCGTTAAAGACAACGTTTCAGCTGTGGAGCCTTCTTCAGGGGTGAAACACCTCCCCTGAAGACATCTCCACAGCTGAAAAGTTATATCTCTTTTCTTTTCAGAATGGCATAAACCTTTACTTGTTCTTTTGCAGCCTACGCATGCTGACGCAGCGACCTACTTAAATGCTACATGCCTGATTTTTGCATCATTATTAATGGTGTTAAAGCAAAGCAAGTGATTACAGACCTCTGGATTATCAGTGAAGCAGAATGGGTACACTCCTAACGCCTACAGTAGATTCATTGTTGGCAATGTTTAATGTTTGATGTTCCTCTTCATAGAACCAGCCCAGAGAGGGACCCTCTTATTTTGTTGTCACGTGAGGCTCCAGACTTAGTGAATGCAGAATACACTAAGAACCAAGCCTGGAAGTCTGAAAAGGTAAATCAGCCTGTCAAAGAGTGATGGCCTTCTCCTAACCGAGCCATGGCTTTGACACTCTCTAGAATGTTTCTGGCTATTTTAAATACATTTTCTGGGTAAAAACTGAAGTTTCTTTGCAGCTTGGTTTATGACATAAATCCATCCATTTTCTAATGGCTTCAGTGTCATAGGGTGAGCTGGGCCCACATCGCAATATGAGACACACTCATACTAAATTCAGTTTTCACAGAAGCCATCTAAATTAAACAGAATGCAGTTAAATCTCTCTCTCTGCAAACCTGGATGCTACAAAGTAAATGGGAGCCTATCTCCTTATTCTAACAAAACACCCCTAAGCAGGATTCAGGAAATCAAAGTTCCTAAAAACACAGAAAAGCAAGGTTCAAATACTTAACTCCAATTGGGTTTTGTTCAGATGAGCATTAAGTAGGGGCTCTCGTCTGGCACAAGCTTCAAATTCCCTCTTCTCCTCTCTCTCTCGTGATCTGACCTTCTTTCTGCTCTTTTTCTCCTCCTTTCCTCTTTCTTACCTCCTGATCTGATCTTATATAATGTGTTTCTGGACAGTTGATTGACACTGAATCATTTACCTCCAACTTAATTAACTAAGGTAAATGAAGGTAAATATTATGAGTGCTTTGATCATAGACTCTGGAAGTCCTACATCTCGGCAAACATTCCCTCTGCTTTGAAGAGGGAAATGTTTAGACTGTCAGGTGTTATACACTTTATCTTAGAGGCACTTCCTAGTCACCTATAGCTGTAACAATGTAAACTCCATGCAGATAGCATCTCAGGTCCAGAATTCTAGCAAATTCTACTTTGCTATTTAGGAATCGTTCAAGACTAAAATGCATAGATTCTTAGCAGTTTATGCTTCTAGAAACTTCATGAGCAAGATGGGCAGAGTGGTCCCCTCTCGATTGTAACCTTCCTTATGTTCTCCCATCGTAGACACACAAGCTGTTCTTCCTCCAGAAATCCAGTGGAGGAATGATGCTGCAATGTAGCTGACTATTATTTAAGACTGTTGAACACGCTGAACATGACTGTTGAACATTACCCACACGTGAGAGAAGCAGTGCTGTTACTGTTCTTCCATTTGTTTCTTTAGGACACACTTGGGAGGCCCCCAGCCAAGGAGATTCCTTTGGTGGACCATTGCAAATACAAGTAAGTATATAAACCTCAGTGGGACAAAAGGAAATTGCAGTCTTCGATTCTTTTCAAGTCTTGGTGATCCTTAGGGATCACTTGTTAATAAAACAAATTCTTATTTTAAAACATTTTTAACACTTTTTTTGCTGTCCCAGGATTTACGCATCTTGGAGATCATCCCATAAAAGCAACTCATGTATCGGGACCAAGTTGGGAAACAAGGCAGTCTAGAAGATTTTGCACATCCTCTAATTCTTAGTAGTCTTTTTTTCTGTAATGCAGATTTGATTATACTTGATTTCCTTTTTAGTCATGCAAATATAAATATTATATTTATATTTTTAAAATATAAAATAAGAATCATTCAAAACGTGTTGTGTCAATAACAAGTACCAACAGTAATGAGAGTATCCATTTCAAGTAGCTTGATATGAGAAGAAATGTCTGATCGTAGCATGTTTTCAGTGCATCAGTATTTCCAATGCACACCTAAAGAAATAACTTAGCAATCTTCCTTCAACTTGGTAATTAAGACTTTCTCCCTTATTCCTGCCTGAATAGCTCTCAATAGATTCAGCTGATGATGAGTAGGGATAGGTGTGTAAGGACAGTGCATCAGGCACTCTCAATGAGTGTGTTTTGTTTTAGCTTTAGTCCAATTGGTCCCATGTTTGCAGTACTGAAACTCAATAATTAGTGCAGAGCTTATACCTAGATAACTGATATATTCTTAAATACGAATTTGAATAAGAGCAAAAACTATAGTTAACAGGGCTGGGGTTGTGAATCACTGGTGTAGTGGAATCACGTAGCAGTTTGTTTTGGTGCATAGTTTGCAGATTAGCACCTGGGGTTGGTCAAGGATTGATCGGCGATTCTCAACAATCGGTCTTCATTCTCAGCAAAAAGGCGACCCCTGCTGCTTTCCGGGTGTTTTCCATGTAGCACTAATCATGCTGTGAGGCCGTATGTGAACAGATGAATGGCTCAATGAGTTAGTGGGGTCAGTTGGGCCTGTTTGTTCTCCCTCATTCTTCTTGTGTAAAGCTTAAGTTAGTTCTGTGCTCCCAGATGTACAGAAACCAATGGCAGTTTGAAAGTGGATGAGTAAATAAAAAGAAGAAATTGGCAGTTCTAAGGAAAAAAGATCCTTACATCCTTACAATATGTATTCCTTGTGTTATATGTTTTGTCTTCTGAATTTTTCAGTTTTTGCTAGTTACTGCAATCTTTCCATTCAGGATGCATTTAAGTGTGTATTTGTCCTTCTTGTGTGTCTATACGTCAGGTACCTTTTCAATTTCCGAGGCGTGGCGGCCAGTTTCCGATTCAAGCACCTCTTTCTGTGTGGTTCGCTGGTTTTTCATGTGGGTGAGGAATGGCTGGAGTTCTTCTACCCCCAGCTGAAACCATGGGTCCACTACATCCCTGTGAAACAGGACCTGTCTGATGTCAGGTAGATACAAGCCTTGTTCATCAAGTCTTTTCGTATAGAATATGATGTAGGTGTGCCTCATCTGAAGAACAGTTCAGTAGGTTGGTCAAATTCTTATAACTACTAAATGAGCCAACACATATATAGGGGTTTCATACAGTACTTAATACTTCGGTGTTAACTTGCCTGACTGAGGAAATGACAGTCCTGGCCAAAGATTAGTGTCTCAACTTTGTCACTTATGAGGAATTAACCAGGGAGGCAGCTGCAACAGTGAGGTTGGGATGGAGGGAGAGGGGCTTGAAACTGCTGTGCTCAGCTAGGAACCTTTATATATATTATCTTATTTCAGCTTAGAATTTCACCCCCCTTATGAATTTCTGTTAATTAAACACCATTATGTCAAAATTAAATCAAAGACAGGGGCACAATTCTCTTCTTTATTTTCTGAATGATAACATCAGAGTGAATAGGTGTTCATTTTGTTAAATCTTGAGGTCTGTGCAACAGAACCCTTGTTTTCTCCGTAGTATAGAATGAAAATAATCTTGTTTTGCCTTTTCAGAGAATTACTTCAGTTTGTAAAGGAAAATGATGCCATTGCACAAGAAATAGCAAAGAGGTAAGCTTTTCGAGGTACAGGACTGCTATGAACATTTGACATCTGTATTGTTTTATAACCACGTGACACAATGGCCTGAGGAAGGCCAAAGTAGGTCCGTTTTATAACAGAATGGCTCTGCCGCAAAAGCACTCACGTAAAATAAGTGCAGTTTATTTATAGTGCCCCCAGTCCCCCAAACCAGAAACAAAACCCCAAAAAGAAACAAAACTAATTCTTCAAATAAAGATAAATCCTCCTTATTGCTTTCCCTCTGTTTTCAGTCATACTACCTGACATACCAACCACCAACAACCAACTCCCTCTTTGGCTGAGGAGCCAGATTAAATAGCTTGTAAGCCCCTCCCCCTCTGGAACAAACCATTTCTCCAATTCAATGCATGTGGTTTTCCCCATCTCCTTAAATAAGCCTTGAGAACTGGGGTTAGGTTTGGCCTTCTGAGGCCACCATAGGCTGACCCACCCCGGAAGTACAGACACCAAACAAACAGTGAATATCATCCATTTTGAGAGCGCTCTCCATTCCCACCACAATACTCACTCATACCTGTGTTTAAGTATGTGAATGTATATGGAATTATTAGTAGTATTTCCCGTGCTACCTGTACCTCGTGACAGGCTCCTCTGTCACAAACCAATTTATAGTGCTTTATGGTAACATATTGAGTATCAGGACCCATGAGGAAGTACTGCTGCATGGTTAGTTGTGTTTGACCTGTTCCAAGACTGACAGCATCATGGCTCCAGTTAGTAACGTCATCTGTGTTATTTCAGGTGTAACAGATCGGGGTGCTGGTCGTAGCAGCAGGGCTCTTTAAGGCTTGAGCTCTGGTATTTAATGATTGCAATCTATATGCAATAGAGAGGGTTTACAGCCTGGAGCAGGGTGTTTATAGCTTTGTTTTATTTTATAAAGTTTTTTTATTTTATTAATAGTATTTTAGATTTTGTAGAGTAGCAGACAGAAATATGAAGTGGGAAATCGAGGTGAATGAATTGCAGTAGAAAAGAATAAAAATGAGTGAAGTAAAAGGTGAAAAAAGATCGTTCTAACTTTCTGTTCTCTTTCACAGAGGGCAGCTGTTTGTATTGGATAACCTACGCATGGAGGATGTGACCTGTTACTGGGAGAAGCTTCTCACGGAATATGCTGATCTCCTTAAGTATCAGCCAGAAAGGAACAGCAGCTACAAACTTGTCGCCCACAAGCCCGACAAAACCGAGCTTTGAACCACAAGAGCTCTGTTCTGACATTACCGTTTCCACCACTGCAGCCGACAGTAAGGGGATCACTTCGACGAACGTCTTTCAACACACACAAAAAAATTCTTTCAAAAAAAGAACCTCCAGTCAAATCATCAAGATTGAATCTCCTCCTTTCAAAGAGCCCTGCCGAATTAAGATTAGCAGCCTCCACAACGTTAAAACTACAACAAAGCACTTATGTGGTGACTTGGCCTTGTGCATCGTGCAGGCTCTTGATGTGCAAGTACAGAGAAGGAATTGGACACTGCTTGTGTGGGTAGTGCGTAGCCTTTACTGCTTTCATTTAGCAGCAATAAAACCTTTTTAAAAAGCTTTTGAAAGAAAATGGTGAAAGGAGAACTTCCACAAATGTAAACATTTGGGAAAAAGATGTATCCAGTTCTGAAAACAACGTTAAGGAGATGGCTGTAGGAGGCCTATCTGAGAGGTGTTCTGTGGAACTGAAGACAATATGTAGAAGATAAATATCAGCACAAAAGGAGCCCGGGAAAAAAAAGCCTTTGGAAAGCCTCTGTGTCCTTTTCCAAAAACTATGTGCAGCGTACTATGAGCTTCCAAGGGTCCTGATGATTTCATGGCAGTATTTGTTTTTTAAATGTGTTTTTAATGCCTGCCGTCATTCAGTCAAGAATGTGTTAATTCTTTACGTGAGTACTTGAAGCCCAACTGAGACCCCCAAACTCTTTCTCCTGCTATGTAAGATGAGCTTGAATCTGAATTCAAAATCGAATTCAAAGTCACTGATCTTATATGCTGGTTAGCCAGCTACACAAAAATATGTTGTGCTACTGTCCCCGCTAGGTGGGATTGCAAATTTAGCTTTGAATGTCACTTTAATCTCAAAGTTTCTTTAATTCCATTTTTACATTTTGTTTTTGGTCTGAGCCGATTGCTCCGTATGAGGATAGGGCGTCTCCCATAAGCTCCTGTAAAGAGTTTTTGATCAAACGCCGAACAGCCCAGCCAGAACCACATACTACAAGAACAATTTCAGGCCCTGAGAACACTGGCAAAAGTTAGTACATTCCAAATCTGAGAAGGGTGTAACGGAACCACTAGTGTGGAAATTGTGATTCCTGGAGATTTGTCATGATAAACTTTACCATGATTGTGTAAAACCATGTTGTAAGCCGACAGACTACCAGAGATAAAAATAGTACAACAGCCCTGACTTAACCCCTCTTGTGCTTAAAGAGGTTTACTCTTTTCTCTTTTCATTAAATGTTGTCAAAGAAATTAAGAACATTAACCACTAGTTGAAAGAAGATTAAATTGATTATTTTTAATATTTTTTTCTGACTTGAGTTTTTTTTTTAACTGAAGATTAAAGTAGTGTTTTAGTCTGGTGACATAGCTAAGAGAAGACAAGATATTGTTACATACAGTGAGATACTTGGTTGATTAATAAAATGATGAATCTCAGTATTCATGTTTTATGAGTATTTTCATATTCATGTTTTAAGTACTTTAAGTGCATATATTTCCCATCTGTTTCTTAGGGGTTTCCAGTTTTCTAGGGAGTAATTTTTTTAATATTTTAGTTTTTATGTGTTTTCCATCTAGCCATCTATCCCGGCAACCAACTGGCCCAAGGCAGGGTACCCCTTGGATGGGACGTTTGTCTATCATAGAGCAGACACACAGACACAAACACACACACTCACACCTCGGGTCAATTTTCCTACAAGACAATTAACCTACCAGTTTGTTGTAGGACTGTAGGAGGAAACCAGAGCATCCAGGGGAAATCCACGCAAACATGGGGAAAACATACAAACTCCATGCAGTTGGCAGGTCCCTTTCACTGTCTATTCTGAATAAATATGCAAGGTTGACTGTCAGTATATTCTGTCATTTAATGTTATGTATTCTAGCAGACTGTTTACCATTTTAATTCCTTTCTCACATTGTGTAGAAGATGTAAATAATGTCTCAGTAGACACCTGTATGTAACTTTTTCATAAGTTACCTCTTCTTTCGCAGTGTTTCCAATTTTGTATTAAAAACTTATATTTTTCTTTACTGGATGTAAAATCCCACACTTGTCTTCATTAAGCATTATTTTCCAGTTGTGTGCCCAATCTTGAATTTTATTTAACTTTTTGGAATTTAATTTGCAGGTTTTACAGTGTTTGCCAAACCTCCTAAAGTGGTATCATCTACAAATAATTGATCATTGATATAAATTAAGAAGCGTAGTGGTCCTAGTACAGATTCCTGTGGTACTCCATTACGTCACCCCATTTTGTGTATTAACACTAATGTATATCCTCTGTTTTTTTTATTTAATAACGAATTTTCAATCCAAACACTAGTGTGTCTCCAAGTGTCATTGCATCAACTGAGCACTTGCAATTTAAGAGTTAATTTTTAATGAGGAACTTAAAGAAAAACTTCTGGAAATCTAAATACACTGCATCATATACTCTGTATCATTAATTATTGTTTATTTGTATTTTATGTAATTATTGTTAAAGAACAATAATTACAGTTGGAGCTAAATTTGCAGTGCTTCAAATTTATTTATCATTCTTTACAGATTTCATATCAATCCCATTACATTTTTCTTCTCATAAACTCGGTCTCATTCCTTTTAAGTCATCTTTCTAGATATTATAAACTTACAGTCTCAAAATATACCTCAAAGCAAAATGATCACAGTTCCCTCATGGATCTCTCATTTCTTTGCACATAAATTCTTCAATTCATTATGTGGTGTGGCCTGAGCCTAACTTGTGTGTCATGCAGCAGAAATGTGTTAATGTGTCATACATGACTTTAATTGCTTTGAAAATGAATTATAGCACAGCTTTGCAAAAGCAGCAAGGTGCTGCAAGGTGCTGGTTTTGAGAAATCAGTGCCCAGAGTGGCTCTGGTTAATATTAGCATTCGAAATCATCCGGCACCAGCTCGCCTGCTGAGCGAGTGTCTGAAGAGATGTATGTTGCACTGTGAGGATGAATATCCTAGACCTGGGAGATAAGGTTTCATTTGACAGGCTCATCTGAAAGGTGTTTAATCACCATTGCTGCCATAGTCCAGCATCACACGTCATCTTGATCACAGGACTGCCTACCTGTTAGCAATTTTTACAGCCTTGTAATCCTGTAGACATGAGGTGGGCGATCTTCCAACCTTACATACTGTACTAAACTCCCTGCATCTCCTCCTTCTCATTCTGCAGGTGTCAGTCTTGGCATTATCCTATGAATAGACAACACCCTTGTGCAGTTGAGAATTGTGCATGATGTACAGTATACAATGACGCATTAAAAGAGCAACGAATGCTATTGGTGCTAATGCTCATTTATTGCATTTTAATGCCTCTGGGTATAAATTTGTGTATTGCTGCGCATGGTACAACATCAGTTCCTGACACTGGCATACATAGATCAGCTCAGCAATCAATATAGTAGCAGAATGTAGTAACTGCTTTTTTATACCAATGGGTTACCTGTTTAACATTACCTGTTAATGTTAAAGTTTAACAAAGAGGAGACAATGAAACTCAGGAAATGTCACTTAGGTCCTTCATGAAGGTCTTCTTTTCCCAATTTGGTTTGGTACCTGTTACAAAGCACAACTGACATTTGACCTCAAACGCCATACTTATGTCTTCATTCACAAAAACATATGAAATGTTACAAACGAGAGGAGGTCATTTGGTCAGTCTTGCTAGTTTGGTTGGTGGTAGCTTAATGTCCTAAGAATTCCATTTATCACTGTCCGGAAGGATCCCATAAAGATAATATACTGGCTAAGTTAGTTCCAGGCTCCCATGATCCTTTTGTATAAAGAAAGGACCCCTGGGGCATATAGCAACTCTGAGATGACCTAGCTACTGCCTTTTGGGATTTGGAATACCGCATAATCTTTTCTGTTCCAGGCAAAAAGTCTGACTCCCTTAATTTGTCTGCGCATGAGACTGCCTTCAGTTAAAAGTTAGTTTGGTTGCTCTCCTTTTTACTGCCTCTAAAACAGCAATGTCTTTCTTGATGAGTGTACACTGTACTCCAAGTGAAGTCTAGTGCATTGTATAATTTAATCTGACACCCCATTGATTCAAATAATACATTCTTCCCATATCAACGTTTTGTTGGCCATTTTATCGTTTCTCCACAGTGCCTAGCTGAAGAAAAAAAAAGTGAACCTAAACCTTACGATCTTCCTCAAGATTTCTTCTTCCAGTTCAGTGCCACCTGTCAGAAACTTGAATTTTGTGTTTATAGTCCTGCATGTATCAACATACTTTTATCCATTCATCTGCACAGAATGAAAGACAAACTTTTATTTCATGTCTGTTTTATCCTCATTCTCTTTTCAAGGCGTTATTTTGACTTTCCACGATTCTCATTGATTCACCTCAAATCAGGTCACTCGCTCTCGCGTCTTAAACTCATTTTATATCCCTGTAGTTTCGTCCTCCAACAATAGGTGGCGATCTAATTATTTTCTGCTTCATATCGCGGAAACTTTCTCTTTAATTCTGACAAGAAGCTTTGACATTGTGGGTTGCCGAGAAGCTGTTCTGGATCAGGTATAAATGTGCTTGAGAACGTTATGTCTGAATACATTCGTTAAAGTGTATCTGATGAAAGTTTAAAATCAATTTCCTTAATGTAAGCGAATATGAGCCGTAGATGTGATGCGACTTAAGTGGTGTAAAGGATTTTTGTCACTGTATAAATGTTATTTCAGGTACACAGATAAGTTGGTCGCTATTTTCACACACATGCTTTCGCTTTCGAAAGTCCATTGTATTTACTTCCGATTATTTTAAAGATAATTAAGGTCTTGCACCGGTAGCATCGCCTGTTCTTAAATTCCTTTCTGAAATAAATGCTAGTGGAACAGCTAATATCAGTATTATTAGTTTTATACATGCGTAAATACTATTTCTATGGTGTAAATTAAAATTTATGCAACCTGTACATTGAACTATAGTAGCATTTTTGTCATAATCGTATAATGTATTACTAATATAACCTTGAATTTTAAGTGGCCTGACCTTGACTTCCAAGTGTGTTTGCGTCTATATTATTAATTTGATTGAATACAGAAATACGTCTTACATTGGGCAGTACATTGAATTGAAATTTGATTACAGCCATTGCTTGAATTTTGGGCTATCTGTGGTGTACAGGTGATGCAAATTGAAGGTGTCTCATACAGTTGTATTAGAAATGAAAACAGACTAACGCAAAACAAACTTTTAGATGATGGGAAATTTTCTCAACTTTGAAGCATGGCATTTCTCAGATAAGGTATTGCAGTGTTGTATGTTAATATTTTACAGTTTTGTTTTTTGATTGCTTTTGATTGCTTTACTGCATATAACAAAGTGAACTTGAGTACATGTTACATTTGCTGGTGGGGAAAAATGATAGTAACAGAAATTAATGATGCACAGCTGCATTTCAGTAATATACAAGTACCTTATTAACCAGTTTCTGTCTCAGCTGCTGATAATACATTACAAATGATACACTTTCTGGAAGAAGTGCATTTGTTTCACTTATTTTTAAATCCCGGAAAGGTAAGAATTAAAGTTTAAAAACATTCCAAAAGTATTTTGCTTTACAACACCAGAAGTCCAATTACTATAATATTTGGTGTATTTCAATATTTGTTTGTAGCCTTTCATAACAAATTAGAGTTACACACATTTGTCTTATGGAGCTACAGAGTTTCATCTGTAGTGAAAACAGATTTTACATTTGGGAGAGAGAAAAGGTTTCTGAAAATAAGGCTGAGAAAGCGAGGATCTTATGTTTTAGTTCAGAAGAATGTTGTTTTAGAACAGTATAAATATTAAATGAGCAATAGCAATAAGCCAATGACAGTGTTGGAATATCCTTGAACCATGTCACAGAACAACTTCCAGGTGAGTGGGATAAGACCTAACTCTTAGAGAGGTAAGGGTCTCCCAGGCAGGAGCTGTCCTGAAGTGGGTCAATACTGTATGTACAGTAAAACTCTTTGGGATGAAAAGCACGATGTCAGTTCACATTCTATAAGTTGTGAGGTGGCTTTGTGGCATTTGTGACTAATGGTTTTGTTTGTGAACACCTGCCTCTCGGTGTAAAGAGATTGTGAACCAGCCAGCCCATCCAACTAGTCCTGATATTTTTAATAAGAATCAAATGCAAATCACTGCACTCATGCGCATATGAATGAAATACCAGACCCACAACATTCTCAGCAGGAAAGATAAAGACACTTAAGGGTATCCTCCTATCCGCCTGTGCTGGGTAACATTACTGCAGCAGCTTGTTAAGAAACATATTTGTCGTGAAGGGCTGTCTCATATCTTCACCTGACCTCCCAAGAGAGGAGGTCTTTCACACCTGTACATACTGTGCACACATTTATTCATGTGTAGTTTACTCACCTGTTCATCTTGTCCATGCCATCCTAGAACTCACTGGGAGACGGGGACAGTATTGTTAGCATGACGCTGGAGCAGGGTGCTGTGTCAGCTGGCTTGGGCTGCAAAGGAACCAGTAAAGGTCAATTTAATACTGTGAAGTTGAAAGAAGAAACCTGTTGTCTGTCGAGCCTTCTTTTTTCTACTTTTCACAGTGGATTTAATCTTTACTTGTTCCTAAGCATTATTACCTTATTCATAATTATTATATTGACATTATTGTTATTTTTAATTGTTTCTTGTTGTCTTTTCATATACATGCTTCCTTAATTTATGTATTAACAGTTGTCGTGGATCCACAATCATTCCTTATTGTTGTGTTTGTTGTTGTCCTGCCCATTTCACTGTTCCGTGTTGGGTTACAGACCCCCAACCCACCTCTGGTTTTAAATAGATTTTTACCTACTCATCAGGTGGAGGGGGAGTGGAACTTTAGGTACTTAACCTGGCACTCACAGTGTCACAGTCAGTGATAGTTTAGTTCTAGTCAAAAGTGTGACTTCAGCCTTAAGCAAGCACACCTCGTCTTTGTTTTTCATAAAGCCTGTTAGCGGTGCATTCTGTGTAATACTAATAGTTTGGCTAATTCCTACGTTTCTCCTGTTTTTCTCACTTTTGTAAATATTTTTCTGCAGTGCAACACATTTGTGCACTATGACTGTGGATGCCCCTGTCTTGCAAGGGGGTAGTTTAGTCACATTTACAGGTATTATTCATACCTTAATGGGTCCCATATAAAGTGGTTCTTAAGAGATCTTTTATTTGTCCTATTACACGAGCTTCTAAATAAATCCTTAGACATTTCATATGTAAATTTGTATACACATACCTTAGTTGTGTAGTTTATTGTAAAAAAGTGTTTTAATGCATCATAAAGGAAGACTATTGAGCAAGATTAACTTAACAAGACTTCAGCAAGATTCCCTTATAAGATTAACTGTTGTGAGGTGACATATGCAGAGGCCTAGTCTGTCAAAGCCTATACTTTATGAGAACATCAACTAGGCATCCTTAATCCACAAGTGCTGCAGTGAGTGATGATGCCCTCCTTCAGGAGTTTATGTTCAGGATTTTAAAGAGGCATGTGGTACTTCAATAAAACTGACTGGAAGATAATCCTCCTAAGTGCTTCCCTTCAGATGCACCCCTAAAACAATCCAGTGTTCTACTTAATGGGTCCCATATAATTATTTAGGAAGTAAACCTCATCAAAAATGTTAACAGAAACTTCTAATTAGGTTTGGCCAAATTAACACGGGGTGCATTTTTATTCCAGCCATCAGCATAGCTAGGCCACCCAACAAGGAGATCATTGAAAGAAAGACTTGTTAACATCTGTCACACGTTAGGATGTATCCTATGGTTAGATAGTGTGAGGAGCACAGACGTACTGTAGGTTAAATAAACGGTCTTTTGCTTACACTGACAAAAACTCAAACTTAAGAGAGACAGCAGCTTTAATTAAACATATAAGATGTACAAGCAAAAGCTCAGTTTAGCCTTGTTGTGAAACAGGAATGATTCCCTTCTGAATGTTGGTAAGATCTAACAAAAAAAAAGTTTTTCTTGGTTCTCCTGCTCAAATGGGAGTGATATCATAAAAAGCTATTTACTTCAACTCTTATTGCACCAGGCGTCTGGTTGTGCTCAGTTTGTGCTTTTTTTTCCTAAACCCACCTCCATCCCCCCAAATTTGGACGACTTTATTTTTATTTTTTTCTTCTTTCTCTTTTTTTCTCACTCTCTCTATTTTTTTCTTTCTTTTTTTTCTGATTAGACAAAAACAAATTCTTACATTCACAAAAACTAATTAAAACACGAGAGGAAAAAAAAAGATTAATTCAAAAACTTCCTATTGATATTCTTAACATCCATGCCATTCAAGTATGTCTCTAATGGGCCCCAAACATTCCTATGCTCATTAAGTTACCCCTGTACTGTAAATTATATGAAATCTTTTCAAATTTAACTTGTGATACAGCCACTTTAATCCATTCTTTGTATGACGGTCCTGTACTGTCCACCCATTTTCGCAATATTATTTTTTAGCAATAATACAGAGTCAAGAAAGTATTTTTATACTGAATTGCTGCTTTAACCTTTGATAAATCACCAAGGATACATGTAATGGGAGTAAGTGGAATTGAGATATTTAGGTACCTGAGAGCTTTCCCCACTGTGGAGGTTCGAGCTTGAACATTCATTAAATTTTCAAGCTGCATGACATCCCTGAAATTTTCAACCTTAAAAAAAACATCAGAAATGTAGGCTGACAACAGTTTGACATAGACCCAGGGGCTCTTCTTGCCTTGAACACAGAACTTGGTGAAAGCCTGGGCGGTCCAGTGGAACATTTTTGAGCAGTAGTATTTATAATCTGCATGAGATGTCAAGTATTCATTTTAGAGTTAACGTGCAGCTTGCTATGCTGGTTGACAGATGGCAGTGGAAGTGTTGTGGGAGTTATCTGCAGCTGTATGAGCGGGAAAAAAAATGTCTGCTGTGTCTTTAGTTTTGTTTTTGTTTCCAAAAGGCATAAAAAAAGAAGCTCTTTCATTGTGGCTCCTAACTGCGTTACAGGCGGACTGAGCCTGCTGCGGTGCGATGGATCGCCAAGGGCCCCCAACGAGCACGTCCGCATGTCTCCGACTAGACCAGCCTCCGCGGGGCTCCTCCTGCTCCACACTCCTCTGGGGGCTCGTCCCCTTCCCAAGAGTCTTGGCAGCTGATGGCGTAGGTTCAGGCGCTCCTGCAGAAAATGCCGTGCAGCTACCACGATACATCGGCAAACCAGAGCTACCGGACACTGGCTGGGACCGAATAAAAGAGCTCTTTGACAGGAGGTGAGTATAGTGTAATAATAATAATAATAATAATAATAATAATAATAATAATAAACTTTATTTTATATAGCGCCTTTAAAGGTGGCTTCTCAAAGCGCTTTACAGGATGACAATAACAATAAATAAGAGAATACAACAATAAATAAGAAGAATACACAAGAAAAAACACAATTACAATATATAGAGGAGACCGTGGATGGTGGTACTAAGAAAAGCAGAGGGGTGAAGAATGGAACAGTTAAGTAAAGGCTTTTCTGAAGAAGAGGGTTTTGAGTCTGGATTTGAAGGAGTTTAGAGAAGGTGGCTCTCTGATATCCTTGGGCAGAGAGTTCCAGAGCTTGGGGGCATAACAGGAGAAGGCCCTGTCACCTGTACAATGTAGATGGGCTTGGGGGACAGTAAGGAGAACAGAATTAGAAGAGCAAAGGTTGCGAGGTGGGGAGTAGGGCGATAGGCTCCAGGGCTCTCGCTTGCTGTCTCGAAATTGTGCGGTGATTTTTTTAACAGTCCACAGCACTGTCTAAGGCGCTGAGTTCAGTGACCACAAAGACGTGGAGCGACTAGATTGAATGGGTAACAGTTTTATGGTGAATGCTATAAGCTGGGTACCAGTGAAGTAATAAAAATAATAAAAGCAGCAGAATATAGTATGATTCTGACAGTATTCTGTACTCGGTCATGGTGTTTGTTGCTGAGGATCAGAACCATAAACTTCTCAGGAAATGAGTAAAAATTTCCTTGGATGTAAACGCTTGCATAAGTCTCTCTTGTGCTGCACAGTTGCTTTTGACTCTATCACTGAAGAGAATTTGTAGTAAATAAAACATCTGTTTTGTAAAGTAATAGTTTCATTAAAATATAACTTGAATGTAAAATTAAATTAGATTTAATCTTAAGTCATATTGTTTGTAAATTAAATTCATCATAATTTGTTTCATTATGCAGTAGTTACTGCCTGGCCAATTATAGATTTGGTTACCAAAGCCATTACAAGTCTTTAAAACGCCACTACAAGGACCACTTGTGGAATACGTTAATTCCTGTGCAGTACCTGTGTAATGTACAGTACTGTACTTTATTACAACATACCGAAAACTGAATATCTGCATAGTTGGTATGAGCGACTGAAAATGATCTTTTCTGAATGAACCCATTCATTCTCTGATCACCATTGTTAACTCCAGAAGGTCCTTTAAAGGGAACTGCAACAATATTTTTATATTTCGGGGTTAGAAAGAATCAGCATTGATGAGTGCATTTCAAACCACAATAAAAGTCGAAAGTACACAGTTAATTTACATCGCAAAATAGACAACATTTCCAGGTATGTGCAACACCATATTCTGAGATTCAGAATGAGGCAACAAAACGTCTGGTGATGTGATATTAATTTATAAGCAGACATGTTTATAAAGGAAAGGAGAAGTATAAGGTTTTGATATTTAACTCATTTACAGGAGTACAGATCTCCCTGCTTATTTGTGTATTTTGTGATTTCTTCTATGCACTGGTTTTGGTGTTTATAACAAGTAGTGCCTGCTGTGACAGCAAAGGTTTTCACTAGACCTCTGGTTCCAGCATTAGAAATAGAACTGCTCTGGTTCCTCAGAGCTCAGCACCGATGTTGAGCACAGCAGTATCTCGGAGAGCCCCTGTCTAATGTAGTGCACCTGTTTTGCAGCGAGATGCAGGCCTACCCTGAGGAGATTCTCAATATCGTGAAGAGTGGGTTAACGGCAGCAGTGGTGGGGATGGTATATGGTGGGATCCCAGCCGCCAGACAGGCTAGAGAGCACTTCATCCAGCAGAGCCAGGCGGAGGTCTATCGCCACCAAGTGGAGGCCGTGGTAAGGTTTCTGAATGAAACTCAGGCTAAAGGATCTGGACTCATTTGAAGCAAAATGTGAAGTACAGTAACTTATACATCAGACTCCCCAGGCCATTAATATGACTTCTGCACAATTTCATAAACAGGCTCGCTTCCCTTACCAGTGTTTACTGTGTTATATGCTCTGATTTGAGCACTACTACCCTTCAGTAGTAAGGACACAATACAGTAAGTGTAACATTTAGTGTTTAAAGGAAGTGTCGTGGAATTTTATCGAAGAAGAGTCAGGAGAGGTATTCTCATTCACTCAGTAAGGTCTTTATTCATATTGCAATATGGGAAAAAGCCATCACCCGTCTGTGCAGAGAAGTGAAATCTGATTCAAAAGCAAGCAGGGAGAGCCCTTGTTTTATATCTTTTTTTAAGCTGATGCAACACTTCAAGGACAAGCAAAGCAGTAATTTTTCATTCCTTATAGGTTTTTGCTTTAAGCAAAGAAGAGCAGTTATTCAAATAGTTTCTCATACTTCCTTCTTCAAGCAGCAGAGATAAACATTATTAAAACATCCCGTGCCCTTGACGAGTTGGGTGCTGTCCCACTTTGTTCTAAGTATCCAGCTGCTTCTGCAGCACAGCTCTGTCCGTAAACAACATTTTTAGGATTAAACACTTTTTCACAGTACTTTTCCATTCCAGAAGTGGTGCACTTCCTTGGCTATGTAATTGCAGTAGCATTTGACATTTGATGAGGGACAGAATAAAAAGAGAATGAAAGAAAGAAACTTTTCATTACAGCTCTCTGCAGTACACCCCTGTCATTGCTGATTGTTTTCGTTTTTAAGGACATTTGCCTGCAAGGGTTTTTAACTGAAACCCAGAAGCTTTGTGAGGCAGGTGAAGTTGGTGACATCACCAGATAAGTGCTAAGATGTAGCTTTGTAGTATACAGGTTCTTTGTACAGACACGTTTCTGTTGTTAGATTTCATGTGCAGTTCATCTCCAGAAGATAACATTTTGCATGAAGTATTAACCGTGTCTGAAAAGATAGTTATTTAGCAGGCAACACATTGGCATGGTGGTTAGCGCTGCTGCCTCCGCTCGTGGGTCCTGGGTTCGATTCTAGCCAGGTGCACCTTCTGTCTGGATTTTGCACGTTCTCCTTTTGGACATGTGGTTTCCTCCCACAGTTTAAATGATGTGTTTAATTGTGTCTCTAAATTGTTCCCCTTGTGTGTTTGAGTCCATGTGTACGTCCCTGTGATGAACTGGCTTTCTGTCCAGAGTTCCTTGTGGTGTCTATTAGCTAAGTTAGACTCTGGCTCATTGCCACCCTGTGATTATTGAAAATAGATAAATAAGTGAAATGATTCACAAATAAGTGGGAGGCATTTACTTTTTACCAGGTGCTCCAGTTTCCTACTACTTTCCAAAAACATGCTGGTAACTTTAATTTGTGTCTCTAAATTGTCCCTGAAGTTCTGTGTGCATTCCACAAGCCTTAATTGGAATTAAGTTTTTGTTTCTAGCTGACTCCAAATCCTTTAAGATTTCTTCTTTGTGGAAGTTGTTACAGGTAATTTGTGACTATGTCATGTTTAGGGTGCAGATCCCGTCTAAAATTGTGTATTTATGGCAACCAGTATATTCTTGCTTTGTTGTTTTATTAACTCCACACGTGTTATCTGTTTAGTTTAGATACAGGTTGGAAGTTCTGGGCCTGAGCTGAGGGTGTCATTCCATTGTAGTGAAATACAGAACAATATGTGGCTGATGTGTTCTTGTCCCTGTTTCTGTGAAAGAGGTCGGCCCATAACGCGGCGATCCGCGGATTTATCAGGTTTGGCTGGCGCTGGAGCTGGAGGGTTGCGGCCTTTGTCACATTGTTCAGGTGAGTACGCTGTGAGTCATGAGGAAGAGGATAACTCCATTCCGCAGGGGCGAAAGACGTGTGGGCTGTGCAGCAGTAAGCTTTAATCTTTCCCCCTTTGTTACGTTATTTTGTTTTGAAAGTCATTGTGCAGAAGAAACTCCTAGGATTTTAGGACCTTTATCATTTTCTCTAATTTTCCTTTACCCATCACCTTTTATTCCAGGAATCACAATGCTACATTTTTACCTCCCCCAGGTCAGAACATGATGTTTGAATTGCACCATGGTCTCATGAGTTTGCTTTAATATGTCTGATGATTTGCATGACTTACAAACACACACGTGGGCACAAAGCACCTGCAGAGCACCTGCCTGCAGAAGGAGGCAAAAGACCTGGTCATTATTGTCTTAGAGAGAACTTTAACCCAGTGAGGTCACACCAAATAATGTCTGAAGATTTGTAATACACAGGAGCGCCTTTAAGGTTAAAATGAAAAAAATGTTAAAAATGAAATCCCTTTAGAAAAAAACAAGCTGCTGGTTGAGAGCCAAGCGCCTGTAACGTGTTGTCCTGTTGGGCTGTTTGAAGAGATTGGGAAATGACAGCAGTGTAAAACTCAGCAGGTCTCACAAGCACGGCTTTGTAGCACAAAGAGCTTTATGATTTTTTTTCCTATTTGCAGAGATACAGACCTCCACGCTGTCAGTTCCTTCTTTTAAGGGAATCTTTGTTACAGAAATGTCAGACATCTTGTCATCCAAATGAATGATGGCATTTATTGTTACAACATCATTAAATCAGTCCCTCTGTTTTCATTGTATTTACCACATTCCCTGGTCATTTGTAATGCAAAGGGTGATACTTGATGTTGTGTACTTACTGTACACCCTATCCTGACCAAAAGTCAGACTACATGATGCCATTTTAATGATTATAAGACTAAATGTTTTTCAATACAATATCCTTTGTAGGAATGTTGTACATTAATAAATGGGCTTCTGGCTTTCTCTTTTTAACCTTGCTGTTAGCTTTATGAGATACACTTTTCAATAAGCAGTCATAGCCACGGAGCCACATTTTTTTGTTTTCATTTCCCTGGCTTTTTCCAGGATCAATTGTCTTTAGTTTGTGAAATACAGTTCTAGTTCCTGTGCTGCTCTGTTTAATTATTATTCAACAATTTTGATATAAATATTGAACAAGAATATTTAAGGAATGTTAACTATTTGTTTTATTTAGAGATTCTTAGTGTTGCTTTGTGTACTTGAACAGTTAGACAAGGTTTTGTTCGGTTTTCCTTTTTTTTTGTGTTATCACTTAAGATTGATAAGAATTCACTGATTTCTTCAATAAAAAAAAACAACATTTTCTTAGAAATAATGTTTATAGTTTAATTAAAATAGAAGATTTGGATTGTATTTTTGTTCCTTCCTGATACGTGTATAAACCTGCAGCAGTTAAACCTGTAGAGTTAAACCTCTTCTCCTTCTTGTTATTTCAGCACGGTGAGCACTGGTTTGTCTGTTTACAGAGATAAAAACAGCCTGAGTCATTATTCTGCTGCAGGAGGTGGGTAAAAATAAAGTACAGGATGACAGTAGATAATTTTATTCTGTCGTCCTCAAATTGATTTTTTTTTTAAAAGATCATTTTTCTCTCTTTAGCCATTACAGGGGGCTTGTTTAGGCTGAACATGGGTTTGAGTGGCATGCTGGCATGCAGTGCCATTGGGGCAGTCCTTGGGTGAGTAGTCACACTGGCTAATGAGTAGGGCAGACAGTGTTTGTCTGCTGTTCCACTGGTTCCCACTGAACAGCAAATGATTTTTAGGCTCAGCTAGACACAGATTTATGTTGACGGATTTTTTTAACTGATGGACTCAATTAAGGCAGGGATCTCTCTAATTCGCACAGACTTTTCTCCACTCATTTTTGCTACAGATGCTAATAGAGATTTTCAAAATATCAGCCATCGACATGTTTAACTCATTTCGATCCAGTGTACAGTAAGTGACACTGCCATGTTCAAACCAGTACAAACGTTAACAGGAGAGTCACTTTTCTTATGGCCATTAAATAGTTTGTATATTTGGTGTGAAGTTCTGATGAATGCCATTCAACACATTGTTTCCTTCCATCTCTTGCTCACTAAATTATTAATACTGTTTTGTCTCTTGCATGTGTAAATCACTTATTCTGTGAAGTCCCTACATTTATGCCTTGGGTTAAGTAACCGCTTAGTCTTAAGCGATCATTTTGGAACTGTAATCATTGTGATGAGAATACCGATACTGTGTCTGTTAATGTAGAGGTCGAGTCCATTGTACTGTAAGAAGTTGTATGAATATGTTCCACATTTGATTTTTAGCTGCAGTGTTATCTCTGGTTTTAAATGTAGTTTATTATTGTGGACGATCCATACAGAGTTCGCATGTATTTTGGCTGAACAAAGTGGATTTTTAAGTTTTTTTGGAAGGTAAATGTCCTAACAACACTACATAAACAAAACAGCCTATTAACAGAAGTAACAAAATCCTCCCATTATACCATTTTCATCTGCTGAAACCCTGGTGGTTGTTGTTCACGTGTGCTAAGGGAGGCAGAAAGGCTCAGCAGGGGTTCTGGAAACAGCGCGCCGGCTCCTGGGATTCGTGGCCGAGGGCTCTGGGCCGGCCCGGCCCACTGCAGCTCTGTCCCTGATGGCATGCAGCTGCCCACAGCCTCTTCTCCCCCGGCCTGGAGGAGCTGTGTGCACTGTGGCAGCCAGCTGCTCGCCCCACACCTCCTGGCTCACAGCTGCACCTCTGGCCCCACAGTGCTCACTCAGCGTTCTGTGCCCCCCAGACACCAAATTAAGCCACACCACACACCCTCATCTTCCGGGCAGTCCCCAGAAACGAGCCCATCTGTGGGGCAGAAGGCTACATTCTGCTGGGGGAGCAGCTGCTGCCCTGAACAGAGCTGCACAGGAGTCTGGAGAGGTTTTTTTCCCCCCTCCCCCCCAGACTGTGTTTTGTCTTCTCCAGCCGCAGTGAGGGAGATATAGAGTTTGCTCTTGATGCAGTCCTGTGCTGTGTTTTCAACTCAGCTCTGAGTCAATCTGTAAAAACAGGAGACAGAAAACTCTTCCCTTTCCTTCACTGATGCAGCTTAGAGCTAAACAACAACAAAAGTACATTCAGATCTCCCTTTTGTTTCTGACATACACAATACTCAATAATGCGATTGATTTTTAATTCAATCTAGTGATATACTTGTTACCAAATAATGGAAACTGACCTAAACACATTTTTGTGAACAGTCATCTTAAATTTAGTCACAGGTGTTCAATAAATGGGAATATACAGTTAAAGGCTTAGGCTCTTGGCAGAATATGCTTTCTAGGCTGTGGCAGTTAAAGGAAGATATCAGTCTCAGTCCGACATCTCATTTTCTTACTGATTCAGTGGCCCTGAAAAATAACAGAATTCGGTCAGAAATGAAAATAACATTCTCTGTTGCCACCAGTTTGTCTTCCTGAATACCACTTAATAGGCCAGAAGACCTTGAAGAGAACCTGAACCCTGTAAAGATGTGTCCTTCAAGTAATTGTATCAGAGTGCTGAATGGCTGGAACCTTAAATATGTAAGCAGAAGCAACAGTTGTAAAGGCTGCACTATTAAAGTGGATCTGCAATCCCAAATTCTCTTACCAGAATTAAATCTTGGTAAAAAAAAATTAATGATATCACAAACTTTTACAAATTAAGAATTAAGCACAAAATTGTGAACTTAGTGAAAGTACTATAAGTTGCCATGTTGTCCCTAGCTACTGGTTATTCAACAGACATTTCACCACAGAAATGTTCCAATGTGAGTTAATGCAGAGTTAACAAGTAAGTAGTACTTACGGCAGTAAGTCGAAAACAATATTTCTATTAGATTAAAAGAGATGTATTCACAAGCCTGCTTGTTTACAATGTAATAGGGCTGACTCACATCACCAGTTTTGTTGCCTCATTCTGAATATGGCACTGAGCATACCTGGAAATTTCATTTGTTTTGTGATGTCAATTGGAGGTTTTACACATCACTGCGTACTTTTGACTTTCATTGTGGTTTTGAAATGCATTCAACAGTGTTCGTTCTTTTCTAACCCCGAAATATAAAAATAGCATTGCAGTTCCTCTTTAAATACAATAGGACTTTGATAAAAGAACAGGAAAGGTGTCCAGCGAATGAATTTGAAAAAAAAACCTTTCAGCCCTCGAGCACTTCCTGCTCCCTGTTGTAAGGAGTGTTTTCTTCTCCAGGGTCCCGGCAGGGGTGCTCATGATGGCCGTGCAGAGGCTGACTGGCGAAACTCACCGGGAGCGCAAGAGGAGGGAACGCAGGGAGCTCTATGAGCTCAAGCTGGCTGAGTGGTAAGGAAATGAAACCATTAAAACATTGCAAATGGAGGTTCAAATACATGCTGATGACATATCTGGTTTTATGATGCTCTCATTTTAGCTTAGCGTTGCACCACAAGATCACAAAATAAATCACTTGAATGTGTAAAAAAATATTATGGTACAGCGAGTGCAAAAAGGCAGTTTTCTTATGCATCATAAATAAAAATAATAATGCGATAGGTGTCATGGATCTCAATAATATTCGCGAAATGTGTTTAAGTTATTCATAAGTGAAATTTATAATAACATGGTAAGCAATTCAGTCATGAGTTTGTGCCCAATCTTACCTCGAGACATGAAAAAGGTTTCTTATAAGGAAGGTTTTCGTTCAGCTCCAGAGACATTTAAAATTTTTCAGAAACGCAGTTTTCCAGGTGTTGCACAACGATGCAGAACAGCATGTGAATTTGAAAGTGCCTCAGAGAATGGCCCTTCTCGCTCTCTTCTTTAAGGATTTTTGATCAAATTTATTTTATCCCCTTAAGAAAGATTTTTCCAGCTTCCACAGCTGGAATATTAGCCCTTATATTATTTTCTAAGTTGCCCATGATTAAAGCATCTGTTAAGCATATATAGTAATAACTAATAATTTTCGACTAGGGTATGGGCAAGCTGACTGCTATAGTTTATTGTAAGTTTGTTTTTTACAGGAAACAGCTCAGGTTTTACTTATATTATGTTTTGAGTGAGATAGATGAAAACTGTTTTAAAGACCCACCTGATATGGGAACAGCCAGTTCCGTGTTTTCACGTTTCGGCTGGCGGCTGTGGACCCTGTGACCGCACAAGGGGGAGAATGTGGAAGTGCCCCTGCCCTGCCCACCTTCAGTCATTTGTCACACATCACAGGCACCACAGGTCCATGTTGGAGGTTCAGCATTGGTTGAGGGGAAGCGAGACCCTAGCAGACAGCACATGCCAGTGCCCAGTAGGCCACATGGGTCACTGTGTCATTGAAAGAACCCTGGTCAACCTCCTACCCTTGTTAGCACCTAGCCAACTCTTCAGGAATCCCAGCCACAGTCGAATAGTGACATCACCGAGGCTTGAACCCATGAGTATTGAGCTCAGCCTGCTCTCTAGGAAGCACGTTTACTGGTTGAGCCACTCAGTTCAGCACAGGTTTAACAAGCATGTTGTCAAGAGTTACTTATGTTAATCTTGCTGACATACAGTGTTGATCACTGCTGATTCTAATGAGCATGTCTGTCAGGCTGTCTGAGAAAAGAGAAGTTGTCATATAATAATATGAGGACCTGCGTAATTCTTGTTTAAAGAAAAAAATCCTCAACACAGTAAAGGAATTGCGAAAATAAGAAGACTTCACTTTAAGATGTTTTTCTTGAAAGTGTCAAACCTGAAACACTCTTGTTTCTTCCTGCCTGATTTTGAAGAGCTGTCACATATAAATGCTTCAAAGCTGAATCTTTCAGACACCTGAACTAATGAAGAAAACAGGATTCACATGCAGTTCTGACAAGTCTTGTCAGTTCTGTTTCTCAGTTTTTCTCTCTCTTTCAGGAATGCCCGGCTAAATGTGACAGAGGGACTTATTGACGAAATGAGTAAAGTGGAGGATGGTTCCATAGAGACAGACCTGGACAGAATTGAAGAGCTTCTAAACCTTCCCAGAAATGAAGAAGCCTCTGCCAGCGAGTGATTTATATTTTCACTGGGTAACAGTCCAGTGTCCCCCTTTATTTGGTGGTGTTAAGCCACTTTTAAGGGTTACCTGTTCAGCTCTTTAAGAAGACTTCTTGTCTCATGTTTTCCTCACCTCTTTTTTTGTAACCAGCCTATCCTCGGAGAGTTCTCCAGATACGACTGAAAGGACATAATGTGAAGGAGCAAGCGTTTCACCTTCATTTTTCTCAGGACTTTGCAAGAACCTTGCTGGAGTTCTGTCAGTAGAGGGAAGGCCGTACAGGAAATGTGCCAACACAAGAAATCCTTTTTACTTGATCCATGGACAGTGGAGAGTGACCAACATTATCCATAATCAATAATAGTGTCACTGCCATTGTCTCACTGGAAGAGAGAAAGGGTCAAAGCTCGGTGTGTTTGATTGACAAAGGAGCTTTAAATTTTATATTCTTTGTGTAGAATGATCTTGAGAAAAGGACATGAACAAGGAGAAAATAATGGACGTTATACCTGGTTTACTATTACACAGACCAGATATACTGTACATTTTAACAAAATCACTCTGTAACATTGTGATTTTCTAGCTATTTTAGGCTTTGTAAATGCTAAATTGTCCCTTGTAAAGTACCCTCGCTTCAATGATGTACAAATACTGTAACAAGTGTGAACAATAACAAGAAATGTGTAAATGAATTATCATTAGATAATACGGATAAGTGCCATTATTTATCCTCAAGGCAGAAAAAAGACAAAACGATTGAAAACCTATGAAGAGTAAAGAATTGAAAAGTGTTTTAACATTAATGGATTGTTTTTAATTTGTTTTTTTCTGTATGCAGGGGAACTAAAATAGTTTTGTGTATAGTGCATCAATCAAATTTGTGCGAAAACAAATCCTTGAAAGACAGCAATTAGTCATAAGTCTATCTTCCATAGACCTTTAATTTGAATACAGTCAATAGAAGACATTGCAGGACAGGCAGTATAATAGCTGGATTCCTAATACATGGGGCAGCACTTTTATTTAATCTGACACATGCCCTGAGAGGACTGACTCTTCCATCATTTTCAGCTGAATTTGAAATGACAAGTTTTTTTTGTAAATAAGGTCTGGATCTTACGGGTTGTATCTTAGTGTAGGAATAGTTCTAGGTTGTGTCTAATTTGTTCTAGGATGAATCTCGTTAGTTTGGATTGGCTGTTATGGCTGTACATTTCAGTGGAATATGTTGAATTGCAGGTACAGGTTTCTGCATTTATGCCGATTTAGCAAAGGAACAATGAACAATTCAGTGGTTTGTGGGAGCACTTTGCCACACACCAGCTGTTGGGCAACGCATACCACTGTGCCACCCTGCATATTTTGTCTTGGTAGAAAATACAAACACATCCTCCTGCACAAGATATGCAAAATATGTATTTTATATAGGATGCATATGTCGATCAAAAGACAAAAATAACATAAACAGCAATAAATATTTTATAATCACAAAGCTAACTTTCAGTCATGGTGGACTTCTTAGAATTAATTTAGGTTAGCAAGTCTAGAACTATATGCTAATTGTGTTTGTGAAACTAACCCCTGTGAGACATCCGAGAGTAAGAGAACTGTTCCACCAGAACTGGAGTTGCAAAAAACTGAGAGCAAAGTGCAAGTGCACTCCTCTTGCAACAGTGTGACAAGATACACAAGCCTGATAATATCATATCACCTATTCAGCTATACCTGAGCTGTTTCCACAGGAAGAGCAAAAAGACTGGCCTGTGGCCATTCCTAGTCAAGTTGAGATGAATGGGCCAAATGGCCTTCATTTGTTCATGACCTTTCTTAAGTTCTTACACTGCAGGTGTCTCGTGCGATCACCATGGGTGGTTACAGGTTCGATGGAGTTATACAGTAACATCAGAAAACATTCGAGCAACATTATAAAAATGCTAACCTTTATCATATTTAGCATGTTTATGGTATTCTGTAATCTCAAGGCACCTACAGTATAACAAACAACGAGATGTACACATTTAAATACAAACAGTTAATCAAAACTAAAAGATAGTGTATAAAAAGAGTTTTAAGGTAGGATGTGATGACTTGCAAGATCCAATATGAGCTGGGAGATGGATCCAGAGTGTTGGAGCACCAGAGCAGAAAGCCTGGTCTCCCAGTGTTCACATCCTCTTTGTAGAAGTCTAGAGTCTGAAGAGAGCAAGCAATGTGTATGTATTATAGGGAGTAGAGTAGAGAGAATAGAGGAGTTTATTGCCATATGTACATTGGACAGCAATATGTACATTGTAATTCTTATTTGCGATGATCTCTCGGGACACGCACAGTACAACAGACAACACCACACAATGTAGACAGTACATTACAAACATAATAAATAATAGTAATTTATTATTAATAACATTTAGAACAATAAATATGTTTGCAGGAACATAAATAAGTAGTCGTGGAAGAAAAACATGGTAGACCATGCAAAAAGTGCATATTGCAGAAGTGAATTGAGTCTGAGGATTTGTACTTAGCTGTGTGGGTACTGCAGTTACCACTACCAGTTACCATTTCGCAGATGTAGAAGGTGCTTAAGGTGCTTGGCTGTTTTTTAAAAATTTTATTCTGAAATACAGTATAAGAAACCTAAAGAGGTAATGTGTTTGTGCGAGTGAGTTCTGTATATACTGGAACCTGTTAAAAACGTTTGCCAATATATTTGTATACAATAACATGCACTGCATTACAGTGAAGCCTGGAAAAAAACATGCAGGTACAGTGTTAGCTACCATCCATTAAAGATTGATTTAGAACACCTTTTATTGCTATTCATCACTTATCTTTGTTATACCTGAGAACGTACAAATCTTTATTTTAATTGTACCCTTAAGAGGTACAGGAATTGGCAAAACCCGGAAAACAATGAACATTTTAATTTGCACGCATACATTCCACACAGTACATTCATTAAAAGGTGTTGGATTACTGAACTAAATAGCTGCTTGCATAATACTGTTCTGTTTAATTCTTTCAATGCACAAATTGTGCATTCCAGAAGGAGAAAGAAGTCCTGCCCATGGATTGTGTCTCACAAGTTCGACACCGAAAGTCACAGGTGAGCTCACTGGCTGGGTTGTTAACAAATTAGCTCTACGCAGCACCTGGAAGCACTGCATGTAAGTATTAAATCTTGTCTCCTTTTATCAAACAGGGTACATGGTGCTTTTGCAGTGTAATTCCAGATGTAGACTGTGCACTCTTCAGTAACAGCATGTGGGTTCATTTGCTGAAACAAAGTCTCTGCTCCTGAAGATTTACAGTATCTGTTTTTCGTCTTTGTAGCTTCAGTCTCGTCCTTCTTTAAAAGTATTCAGAGTGATGTTTTAGAATTGAAGTTTCTGTTAAAATCAGTCATTAAGTCCTTTCTGATGCTTTAAAATGAGGCTTTATACAGGAACTCCACTCCACTCCCGATATACTGTAATCAGAGGCATTGTTGTCAGTATGGCCAAAATGTATGCGTTTTTTTAAAAAGGATTTAAACTTTTTCATGATCATATTTAAATACAGGAATACTATCAAAAAGAACTATCAAAAGAATCTGTATTTGTGAAGTAAAATTTTTTAAAAAGTTACAGACAAAATTATTTGGCAAAAGAGTTCCCTATATCATTTATCTTTTTGAAGTTTGGGAATTCAGCACTTACAATATGTTTCTCAATATCTATGAATAAAATTAATGACAATATGGCTATAATAAACAAAGTTTAATATACAAAGTATATTAAATCAAATTAATTACTTATGAGTAACAGCTTTTCAAATAAAGGCCTTTTATTAATTTGTTAGTATTATTTTTAACAAGAAAAACATATATACAGTAGCATAAGGCTTACTAACCTCTCTGACAGAGCAAAACTAATCCACATATTTTTTAATAAAGGAAATAAATCTTCTATTACTTTTCCAAAGCAAAGCATATTATAAAAAATTAAAGAAGTACCTAAAACAGGCCATTTTTATACATATTTATACCGGTGTTGAATTCCTTCTAGAAAGAATGAGTAGAAAAATCATTTTGTCATCTTTTTAGGAACATGTTTTCTAAAGGTTTCTGCAGTTTCTGTTTGCAAAACATATTGCCTGGGACATTTAGCTGTGTCTGGGAATGCCAGAACTTTATAATTATCCTAGGAAGGGTGCGATTTTAAACATGTTACTCGTACTGTAGGCCCCATTGGCTTCTGCTATGCAAGGCAGACGTATTTAAAACCGAGAACAGAAGGCCTTTCTACACAAAGATTTGTGGGAGTGTGGAAGATGTTACCATGACTTCTTTCAAGAAAACATCTAGATAAGCTCCTCAGATTTTAGCTCAAATTAGCTACCAATTACCAAAAGAACTAAATGGGACAAGTGTGCTCTCATTTGTAAGCTTTGTTATGTACTTAAGTAATTGAAAAGAATAATCACCTTTTCTGCTCTTTGCAGCAAGAGCCATGGTGAACAAAACAGAACTGGACTTGCTTCTCTGGCACTTCCTGGAGCAACACAGAAACTACACGAAGCAGGACAGAGATGGGCGCTTCAGTATCTGGAACACCATGTACGTGGTCGTCATCGTTGGGATTTTCTTTGGCTTTGTCTTCTTTTCTCTGATGACCGAAAACTTCTCTGAGAACATCAACACGGAGGTGCTGGGGTACTACGAATACTCCAAAAACCTCCAGAAGAAGGGTTTCTTCACAAAGACGAGGCAGATACCTTCCCTGGTCATTGAAAACAGAGCCATTTCCAGCACAAGCAAAACCACTGTGCAAGAGAACAGCTCCACCGTCACGAGCACCAGGACACTTGAGGAGCTGTCCGTCACTCAGGTGTAGATCTCGGGGAAGAACCAACCTGGCTCATGCCAATGAACCCCACTCAAGAGATGTGGACTGACTACAGATCCTGAGTTACCCTATGTCTTTCTATGTCTTGATCATTCACATAAGAACTACTTACATATTTCCTTATGGTTACGTAAAATAATGATTAACAGTCTTAGTATTTGTGTTTTAGTGAAATTTTCTTATGATGCCTATAATTAAATATTGTAATTACTGGAGCTAGAGGTGCAACCAAGCATTTTCTTGTTTTCTGTTAGAGTATGTCTTTTTATAGTGTGCACATATTCATTATACAGTAGTGTATGTCATGACATATATGATATGTATATAGTAAAGTGCTGCATATGAATCCAATAAAATAAAAAGAGGTAATTCCAGGAGACTTCTGGTGGAAAATTACTCCTGTGGAGATATTTCAATGTGTTTTCCCTGTATGCAGTAATGCCTTCTTCTTGGATAGACACAGAGGTTTGAAGCTTCCATTACTGTATTATCTCTTGCCAATTGCCAATATGGAAAAATATTTTCTAAAATATCTTGTGGTTTGAATTGTGAAAGCAACTGTCACTTGAAAGAGCTGAAATGCAAGATCTGCTCACCCTTGTTTTTATCAGGCCAGAAAGGGAGCTGTGATCTTCGATCATTGGCTGCCTTGTTCAGTTGTTACCATCGATGTGAGGAATGAAATCTCAGCATCCAGTCAGGCACACCCATGCTGAGCTCCACCTGAAAACCGGTCAGACTGAAACTTTTCATCCTGTCACTATTGTTTCTGCTTGGTTATTCATAAATAAGGTAAAAAATTAACTCTTAAAATAAAAATCCTCTAAGAATAGGTGCAGTGTTAAAGATTTATGAAAAGACTCTAATTTATTGTAAGGATCTAAAAGAAGAATACAGTTGCAGGCCATCTTTGTGATGCACAGAAATGTTATTCCTATTAATTTCTCATCCGATTTTCGGAAGTATGTTCTTTGTTTTTACTGTCCATGTTTTACTCCTGTATATACTGAAGGTGTAGGACTACAGACAGTAAACAGCTGAATGTTAGGAATACATTTTTTGTCTAGTGATAAAAATTATTCAAGTTTCCAAACTTTCTATGTAATGCAAATATGCTGCAATATCCAGTGTGGGAAGGCTGCTTATTCCAGGTAATAGTAGAGACAACCAAGGATCTCTCCTTAGAGCACAGGATGCAGGACAACATGTACATCACTTACATCTTCCAGACAATATGGGGAAGCAATAAAAAGGGGTACTGTATATGCATTGGTAGGATGTATCGTTAAAAGTGCACAATTTAAATCATGGGATGTTAGATTAAAATTGTACAATGCACTATAAGACGTCATTATGAATACTGCACACAATTGTGGTCACCGTGATAAAGAAAAAACAATGTTGCTCCATAATCAGTCCAGAGAAGAGCGACTAGATACATCCTTAAGTGCTTAAGAGAATGTTCTACACTGACCAGTGTTTCCTAATAATGCCCCCAGTGAAAGCAAACAGCTTAGGTCTGGGGACAGAGCCTTGAGGGACTCCAAATGTGATAAATATGAACATGCCTCATTTATTTCAGTTTACTGGATCTGTTTAAAGTCAACCCAATGGACTTTTTTTAAATGAACATTGGACACAAACACAAACCAGATGACATGAGTGGATACTACTTGGAAGTTCTTTTTAAAACCAAGAACAGGAGGCATTTCTTCATGCAAAGGGTTGTGGGAGTCTGGAACAAGCTAACTAGCCATGTCTTTAGACTTGATGCTGTGGCTTCGTTCGAGAAAAAGCTGGATGAGACCTTTGGATCAATTAGCAACAATCAAACGGGACAGGTAGTCTGAATGGTCTCCTCTTATTTGTAACTAGCTCTTAACACTCTGGATTGAACATCACTCCAATACAGTGTGCAGACACACATACACTCTTAGAGACACCATTTTCCCCAATAAGCATATGTTTGGTACCAGATCCTGGAGATAGCCCATGTGGGCAAACCACACACAGAAGGTGCCCCTGTCCAGTCGTATTGAATATGCAGCCCAATCTTTTGGGCTGCAGCATCACTAACTGTTACACTCAACATTAAAGCTGATGTTTCTACATCTCTGAAAAATATAATATGGCATTTATATTAAAAGCCTGCACATCCTGTGCTCATTTAGATCTTGAAAGACCATACTTTTACCTCTGTATAACATAAAACAAACACAATGAAAGAAATTATTAGGAAAAGATTCATGTTTTGTATGTTTTGAGTCACCTTGTACAATAAAACACATTATGATTGAAGCACCGAAGAGGATCAACCACACAGAGGTTATTGTGAATATTCTCCTATCTCGCTTCCTGCTGGCTTTGTTATCCATCTTAATGTATGTACCAATGAGCGGAGTTTTGATCTTAATGTTGGGATTTTATGAGAAAAATTGATTAGTTTTGGATAGCAATCTCTTTTCCATTACAGTTCTAGCATTGTCTCAGATGGTTATTAAGAAGTCTGATGCTTAGCCAATCAATCAGGCCCTAGTAAAAGAGCTGGTTTTTTAACAACCTCACATGTGGGTAGAGGGATCCTCATCGCGTTTTCCCGTTTGAAGAAGACAGTTACACTTGAGTCACAGAAGCAATAATGAACACGTCCATAGCTGGGGTGCAGAGTTGTATTCACATTCACAAAAGCACCATGCTTCGTCAATTACGGAATGCTTTGCAAACCAAGGGCTTTAAATTACATTTTATTCATTCATCATGAAACATGCATTCATTTATTTCAGGGATGGTTTATTTTTAGTTTCATTTTTGCTAACTTAAAATGAATGCAATGCAAACACTAGAGACTACTGGACATGCCTTGCAAGTGTGTTTTGGGTTCGATATTCTGAACCTTTGACTTTATTGTGCAAGGAACAGCAAGCTGGATTAAAACTCTGGAGCACTGCCAGTCTTCAGAGGGCCATGACTGGAGGTGACAATCAGAGAGCACGAATGCGAAGGAGAGCCACTGAGCTTTTAGAAAGGAATAGGAGTAGTATTGTAAAAGTGTAACCAGTGATACTTTTGAGAAAACATACATTTCAAAAGTGACAGCACCAGTTATTTTGTTAAAATGAAGTTCGACCTGTTTCATTGTTAATTAAAAATTGTTTACAGTTGTCTACGAACTGGAACTCAGCCAAAACTGGTGACCTATTTCAGATTCTCAGCACTTGCATTTCTTTCTGCAATGATAAAAATTGTAATTCAGTGCAGAAGGGGCACCACATTTTTAATGTCTCTTTTTTTCATTGCCCCAAGAGAGTTTAAGTGGTGCAAAAGACTGAGCCTGCAAACCGATTCATACCGAACGTCCCTGTTTTTTAAGGGTTTGAAAGAAACTCAACAGTGTTTCATCTCACTGAACAATAACAGTGATGTGATCAAATTCAAACAAACCACAACATAGTCTGTAGTCTGAAGGGGCGTTTGGTACAGCAGCATATTCAAATCCCATGGAAGAGCAAAAACAGATCTGAGACAAGACATCTCATTATGGTAGCCGTTGAGATGTAACCATGGGTATAGACAGCACATACAGTAGAGTGTGCGACTTCTGTAAGCCTGGGGCTGCTCAGGTGCCGAACTGTGCAGGAGCACGACCCCTGCTGTAAACAAGAAGTGACACAGCAGCTGTGTCGTAAGGGCTGGGGGGGGTCTGTACAGCCACAATGTAAAATAAGATAAGGCTGCCACCTGGTGACACAACAGGGAATGAAAAGTCCAAAATGTATGAAATTGTACGTGTGTACCTTCTCAACATTTAACTGTCAAACGTGCAGCATGGACCTCAGTTTTCTTTAAAGATAAATTGCATGTATAGGTTAACATGTGCTCCATTTGAACAAATGTAATAGTTTTCTCTGGAGTTTTGAAGTGTAAAAGTAGTACTGCCTACTGTACTGTATATGCCTTGTGAGCTTCAGAACAGTATAGTGTTGAGTGCAAGTATAGTACGTGTTAATAGTCACTTTCCATTAGATTTAATTTACACGGTTTCCTTCTTTTTGTATACTGCACTATGTGAACTTATATGCTTTGCTATCAACTTCAGTATTTCACTGCTTCATTTGTCTTTGAGCTATCATAGAGTAGGACTGTGGGCAGAAATTAATGTTGAAGATAGCCACATCAACAATGAAATAGATCTCATTCTGAAGTTGATGTGCACATGATTCCAAGATGGTGAATAGAACAACCTTCAATGGATCATTCTAACGAGCAGCAACACAGGTACAGCAATTCGTAGTGGTAAATACATGCTGGAAATAATTTGCATTTGTGTCTTTATTTGGCAAAAACGTTTTTTCAAAAAGCATGACTGGGATGCCAGAACTTAGTAAGACATTTTTAATGCAAACAGCAACAGAAATCAGCTTGTTACATTTAGTTTAGTTACAGGAACAAATTGTCTACCATAACAGTGATGTATTTTTTAATGCTAATTATGCTCTAAGTGACCTGGATCAGCCAGTTACTCTCTTAATTGAATCGATTGAACATCTCCTCCCAGTTTCTCAGGTGCTGCTGATTTAAGAAGCCCTGGAGAACCTGCGGACACTCTGGCTCTCCACGACCAGCACTCCTGATCTGTAAATCATTCCATGTATCGATCGATTCTCTTTCTTTGCTCTTATTTTATTTATGCAAGAGGTTCAGTGTGAATAGGATTCTTCGTAGGACTTTGCGTTGGGGTTCTTGTGCACGTAGTTATCGATGATCAGAATCTGGCTCTTCACCTTGGCTGTCCAGTCCTCCTCGATATATTTGTGGTAAGGGTCGTCGGAGTGCTCCCTTCTCTTGGACTTCACAGTGCTCACCAGGATGGCCACGATAATGAAGGCGAACATTCCGATCATCACCATCAGGTACCAGATGACGTTGTCGAAGTTCTCCTCTGCCAAGATCTTGTCCAGGGCCTTGGCAGCATGGGTCTGATTCCTGCTCCAGCTGTTCAGAACCTTCGTCAGGGAGTCCTCCAGGGTCTTGGTGAGGTTGGCAATGGCTGCCATTGCCAGAGGCCGAACTGGGAACAAGTGAACGAGAACGTGAATGCAAAAGGAATAGAACCTGTGCTGAATATGGAGGTGCCTGGCCCTGCTCCCACAGGGCTGACCTAACAGGTTTCATCCATCTGGGATCAAAGTGAAGATGAGCAAAGTACATTCTGCAATTTGGTAATTAAGGGTTCAGGCAGAATAGAGACCTGGAGAGTGCAGCTACTGAGGAGCTGAGCTAAACACTGAAATTATGAACTGAGAGATGTTGTTAAAAGTAGATATTTAAACTCACCTTCGTACTAATAGTGTAATCTGGCCAATCAGCCCTCAAAACAGGGCTACTCCACCTGTGGTCCTGCTTATACACAGATAAGGAAAATTCTGCGACAACCAGCTAGACTCTTCTTTTATAGGAACAAGTAATAGGTTTATTCCATGCTGAAAAAAAACACAACGTTTCGGCTGTGGAGCCTTCTTCAGAATGGAGAGCTATGGAAACATCTATTCATTTAATTTAAAGTATATATCGTCATCACATCACTTAACATCGCTTTCAATTGCCACTTTTCCAATTCAGGGTCATGGTGGCCCAGCGCCTGTCACAGGAAGCACTGGACTCAAGGTGGAATACTCCCTGGACAGGATGCCAATTTAATAATTAATAATTGCTTACACTTATATAGCGCTTTTCTGGACACTCCACTCAAAGCGCTTTACAGGTAATGGGGACTCCCCTCCACCACGACCAATGTGCAGCATCCACCTGGATGATGCAATGGCAGCCATAATGCACCAGAACACTCACCACACATCAGCAATTAAAGTATACATTATATCGTGAAGCAGTGAACACGTTTATACAGCATGAGAAGGCAGTTGGTGGCGGAGACTCTTAGGAACTACGTTCAGCAGAAGTCAATGTGGACTGATCTGCAGTCCTTGGCCACCTGACCATCTGGTGGAAGACAATTGGTCGGATGACATTTAAAACCAGGAAGCTGAGGCTTCCAAGGGGCCGCTGGACTTTCCTGGCTAAAAAGCTGGAAGAGCTTCTGTTATGTGACTAGTGAGGAGCTTGTTAGTTTTGGTCTGCTCAAGGGGAAGTGTAGAGCTACAGACAAACCTGAGTACCAAGTGATGTCCATCTAAGTCATCCGGTCAAGAGTCCCACTCACCATCAGAAGGGCATTCCTATTTTTTTATCTTCCCAGAGGGTGCAAAAATGACATTAGGGGACCTTCTGGTGGCAGCACTAGAAACAGTACAAGGCACCTCTCACACTCCTGTACAGATTCTGGACAGTGTGTGTTGCTGCTCCACCATCACTGTTAAATATTCATTGTCTTAGGGTTTGTGCTCACTGTGGCTGAAACTAGTGTTAACTTTGAACTTGTGAATTCATAATTCATGACTAAGGTCATTCAGGATACAGTCATGCTAACGTACACATACTGTTTAAATATCTTTTAAATCATAGCTTTTCCAAACTTAGTCTATATCCTGTATTTTATGTCATTCACAAACTGTTTGTGATATCTGTAGACTCCTCTTTCCTGTGCTAGAGAACCATTCCTGTTAAAAATCTTAGAAAAGCTATTTTCACAGATGAAGACAAAAACATTATGTTGCATAAAGATTTCAAAAACAGCTTTGTGAGCAATTATAATAATTCATACATCCCTGGGAATACAGAGAAACCAGAGGGGTTTAAAGGTACATTCAAACTAGAATACAAGAAAAAAGAAAGTGAGCCAATGCCTTTGTTGTTTACATTATTGCTAAATCAACATCAGAATGACAACTTAACAGACATGCATGAAGTTCATAGGTTGCATTGTATTATTATTCTCTTTACAGGTGTCTATTTAAGTCTGTTATCTTGAATCATATCACAATGTTTTTCACTACTGATCCAAAAAATGATTAGGAGGTCCACTTCAACCTCTCAGCAGTAGTAACTTTTTAATTAGAATACCAGTTACAGAAGCTTTTTAGTAAGATTGAAACACCCACAAAAAGATGATAAAGATGATACCGAAAACAAATTAAAACGTGCTTTTCCTAAAGCACTCTTGAGCCCTGTCTTCAAACAGAGAGGACATGGTTAAACTTCAATACAAATACAAGTCAATGATATACACAGGCTTCCAATAGGGACCAGGAACTCTAAAAACACACCATTTTAATACAACCCCCCTAGTTATTTCTGTAAAACAGTAAAACAATCAATGAACTCAAGACAGAATATGTTAAAAAGCCACTTTGGCGGCCCCTAGTGGCAGCCCTGTTGTTAACACACCCCTTCAGTACCAGTCTAGGGGCACTTGGCCACACGGTAGAGTAATAGTTTTGGTAAAGACTTCAAACAATTTCACTGTGACTAATTTAGCAAGTGACTTGTTATATTAATTAGTTCAGAGATTGCTTGGGAACAATCTTACGACTCTTCAGCCCTAAGGAAACGGCATTCTCTTAACTGAACAGAAAACCCATCAACGTCTCGTGTTCTCAACCTTTAGAAGTAAATAACCAACTCTCCAGGTGTCTGTTTAAAATAATGGGCAATTCAGTCACTATTCATTATAAATCTTAACAATATTACCAGTTACTTGCATGCCTTCAGAAATCAGGACATACGTCTAGCAAATTCCTGAATAATCCCTAAATAAGGAATTTGTAGCTATTATTTCCACATATACTCTTTTTATTTAATTTTATGGTCATGTTTTCTGGGATGGAAATACATGTGTACACAGTAGGTTTCCAGGTTCATAATTAACTGGATCCAGTCTGTAAATACTGCCATACCACTGAAGCACTGAAAGCACCTTACCACACAAAAGCCTGACCTTGAGGTAGTTAAAGTCACTGAGAAATGACTGTAAACCGTTATTGTTTGCTTCTCGTCTTTTGTTTCAGAAGAAACTGAAAGAGGATAAAGACATAAAAATTAACTGTTTTTAAGCACATACAGTACAGTGATTCAAGAAATATTAGTCGTACTTTTTAGTATTAAAAGTTCTGACTGTTGTTTTAGTGCAACACTCACTTTTTTTCCATTTATTGCATTTAAATAGGACTGTGCAATCTCTGATTTTATATTTCACTGACAAAAACAATTCGTTTGAAAGGTGAAACCACTCTGCAAATACAACATTTGAACAAGCATAGACAGTACAGACTTCACTAAGTTGTATTTTTTAAGTTCAAAGACATCAAGTGATATTATCTCGAACTTCAGACACCGAATTTCGATATAGGTCGCCTGTAAGTGTCACTGACTGTGAGCTGTTCTTTCCCAGCCGAACACTGAATATAGCACTCAGAAGTATTTATTGAAAATATGTGTCATTCAACTTACTCTGTCAGTGACAGAACCAGGAATCACAGCCAGTCTGCCTTGAAGACTTGGTGTAAAATGAGTAGTTATTGTTTGACCAGTTACAGTACCTAAAAACGTTAGAACAAACACTCCCCTCAGATTATTTGTTCTGTTTTTTTTGGTATTTAATTTAATCTTGTGTTTGTTCAAATACCACACAGAATGATAAAAAGTGGTGTTATCTGACTCTGAATTCTTCCCCTCCATCACCCCCACCTCCTCGTCTGGGCTGGGGAAGGAGTTAGTAACTTTGTAGAAAGCAAAATTGGCACCAATGCATTTTTCAAGGTTGTCTGTAGGATCTCTGTTCAGCTGACTCGCTGAGCATGAAATGCATTGCTTTAAACAGAAAAAAAGTGTGGTGCTGCAATGGATATTGAATGATCTAAGCGGGTATGATTTTCTTAAGCTAATAAAATAATTTAAGAAATTCCAAACTAAATCTATGGATTGACTCAGCAATAAAGATAGCCCCAAGCTGTCTTTCTATTTCCAGCTTAAATGTCATAAAATTATTTACGGCAACATATGAATGTGTGGGTTGGAGACACACTGGAAAGATTCCTTGCAAAACAAAAGCTACTTACAGTACTACAGCCTGCCACCCATTTTCCATAACCTCTTGGTCATGGAGACCTGGATGAACTAAAGTCAGGTCACTACTGGGCCACATGCACAGTATACTGACTTTGGACACACATTCTTTGTCAGAATGTTTATCTGTATTATCTGTTAGCTGTGGGACATAAAATTGACTATAATTGATGACCACACCTAATCCTTTTCTTGAGTAGTTTCACTTGCTATTTAAAGCTATTATACTTTCTCCAATTATTATCTGTATTGTGTCATTAAGTTAGGGTCTGTCTATAGAAGGAACACATGCCATTTCCATTAATTCAGTTCTATAATGAATTCTATTCAGATTAGACTGCAGGCAATTTATATCAGAAATCTGTCTTTAAGGGAATAAACTATGAATATGAAAAAGTGCAGTAGTTTTAAAAATTGGATTAAATTCAGTCTGCTCTCCTTGGCTGATCCTCTGTGTTACATTGTAATCTTCATTACAAGCCATAAAAAGAGAGCTTTAATTTAACCACAGCCATTTTCACCTGGACTCATTTTACATTGATGGCTTCATAAAGTCTAATGACCTGATTATTTTTAATTCCTTAACTAACAAAAACATCCCATAAATTATTGCATTAAGAAAAGGAGAACAAAAGTCACACAAAAATCAGAAACACCCGAGCTGTTAAGGACCAGCAAATCCTGTTCGCTCACAGTACAGCCAGTGGTTGTACTGGATACTACCTCCAGACTCAGGACTTATGATGATATTTTTTTGTCACAAACCTTTAAGCAATGGAGGAGTGAGACACAATTAGAAAACCTGCTGAGCTGTAATTCTCAGTGGCCATCACTGTAGTAGAAGACCACTGACGTTGTTGAGAGACTGCATTAATGACCAACAGCTTCCACTAGATGGCAAAAGAGAGCTAATCAGGACTTGTTTCTACACATTTTGACATGATAAAAGATTCTCTCAAAATTCGACTACTTTGCATTAGAATCTATTTGGAATTCTATTGCTAAACTGAACACTAATTCATTATGCTTCTGATATTTACTTGATGTAGTTTTTATTTTGTTCTGTATATAATTGCTATTAAAATTTAAAAAAAACGTTGGGTAGTGCAGTGGTTAGTTCTGGGGTCCTGGGTTTGGGGTTCCTGCGGGTGCTCCAGTCTCGTTCCATTGTCTACAGACATTCTCGTAGGTTAATTGGCTTCTGTTACATTGACGCTAGCGTGAGTGTGTGCGTGTTTGTGTCTGTGTGTGACCTGTGATAAACTGCAATGGATATTTCAATAATCCACAGCTAACGGAAGTGATGTGATGAAAAAAATGTGTACTTTTCCTATGACTAGAGATAATTGCCATTCAATAGTGAATTACAAGAGACTCTGTTTCCCTGTTGTGTTATAGATTAGTTTCTTATTTATGCTATACAGATAATTAAGCCCCACCTTTGTTTCCACTACAAACAGAACATACATAGTTACTGTATTAACAGTAACATCAGACACAAATCACTGATATTATCGCAGGAGATTAGTATAGTATAACTGGAAGTAAACTACTATAATTACTAGAAAAAATATAATTACTTAGGGTTCCTAGCTGTTGATTACTACATCCAACACATTAGCAAATTAATCAACAGATTGCTTTAGATCAGGTGTTGCTAACTCTGCTCCTCAGGGTCCAGAATCCAGCACATTTTTTCCCTGTTGCAGGCAGGTTCAAAGAAACCAAATCACAAGGTTCGTACGCAAAAGAAAACTAGTGCTTCAATGCACTTTAATTTTCCATACAGAAAAAAACAAACTCTTCTCCGCTCTCTCCCCCACAGTCAGCTCCTCAGGCTGCTACCTTAGCGACCAATTCACACACCTGCTGCAGGGAGTGTTTATCTAGGGAGCTCCACAGCTGTCTGCAGCCATAGCAGTACGTAGAGACAGCTGCGACCTCTCAGATGACCATGGCCTATTCCCCTCTCCTTAAGGTGGAAAGAGTGCTCTTGGAGAATTGTAAATTTCATCCAAGTAAGGTCTAATTGGACCCCTACATCCCATCTCTTACAGCTGAAGCTGTGGATGATTTAAAAGAGACATATTGTGGAAGAGCGGGTGAACTTAACATATACTATCTTCCAAGGAATCCTAAATGTTAAATTATTGGATATTATCTTTATAACATATGAAGTATAGAATTTGTTACTGTATTTATATATAAATTAACCATAATCTTTTCAAAAGATCAGGCAAGAAACATTTTGTATTTCCGCGATATTTGGATCACACTGGGCACAAATATGTGAAGAAATTGTCTTGTTTCTTGGTTTTGGCAGTTATCCCCTCATCTGGGGTCTGGTGCACAAGTCCACTCCTTCCAGCATTTCATTGGACTCAATTCCACAAATCTGGCAAGAGATTCTTTCACATCTGTCTGCCCACGCCATGCCAAACATCCTCCTTTTTTGACTGGACTCCAGCAGTCTATGAGGGAGTCCAGGAAGAAGAGCACTTCTTTTCATGAAAACTACAGTCAAAGTAGTTCAAAGGAATTCTTTGATTGATTGATGAAGTGCTGTGAAAACATTTGCCTACATAGAAAAGCACATATTTGTAATAGTTTTGTTTGCTTTTGTTCTACTCTAAAGTAAGCTGGTGTCATGAAAGGCATTGTATTAAAAAAGATGATGATTAAAAGGTTCTTTTGACATTTATATACTTTTTGAAATGTTTGCCATGTTTTTTTAATTATTTTGACTTTTTTTTATCAGTTCCCAGGATAAATGATTTTTTCAAATTTGTTTCTCAACATTCTGGAGATATGTTAATAATTTCAGGTTCGGTGAAATTTCCATTTCACTCAGAATTTGAGTATATTCATCTGCAACTGCATTATATTAGATGTCTACAGTAGCTATTGCATTAGAATTATACTTGCTCTGCTTTGAATGCAGAAATTGATGGGCATAACTGCCACCTAGTACAAGGTGTGTTTTTAGAATCAAACCATATCCAATGTGTTGACTAGTGCTGGACTTACATGCTGTTTATTATTACTGGTTTGTTTGTTTCACATTTTATCTGACGTGACTTACTGTTTATGCAGCAGGACTTGTTAGTGGAGCAGTGGAATGAAGTACCTCAGTCAAGGGTACAACAGCTTTAAACCCGATGAGCATTTGATTAGACAACCTTCCAGTTTAGAGTCCAAAACACTATGCACTCCTCTGTGAAATGTATTAGTCCCTAACTTTAATGGTAAAGAACGTTAAGAACAGCAAGCCTCTGTAGTGTTGCTGTCATGTTTTGTTGAGTTGTTGTTAACCTTATAAGCAGGGATAAATGTCAGGACCCTGCCATGCATAAAATGGTTTTGATGGTCAAGTGATAGTCTTCTTGTTTACCATTAGGGAGGCCTGGTTCAATTGGCAAAAGTATTGTCACACTTTTCAAACGAGACAGATAGGCTGAATGGCCTCCTCTCAGTTATAACCTTTCATATGCTTTTTATGTCAGGATCTGCTTGGGAGGTGGGGATGCCAGGATGTTAGCTTGGTGCTGGATCTCGCATGACCCACCACCCCATGTGTTTTTCCCCCCCAGTCTTTTCTCACATTTGAGTTGCACTCAAAACTCTTTCTGCCAGCTTGTTCCCTTTCCAGGAAGAGCTTGGGAAGCAGGAGATGCTTAGGACTGAGGTGCTTGTGGTGAACTCAAAGGCTCAACAGGCCAGGACTATAACATCACGTGCCAACTGTTTTGATCTGTACCTGATCTTGAGTGAACAGAGGGTACAGAAGACATTTCTGAATGCTCATACTCTGCATTTGGAAACCTCTGAACACAAGGTGGGGGAGCTGGAGAACTGCTCTGGAAACAACAACATCCACATAATAGGTCTGCCAAAGGTTAGGCAATGTGATGATCCAGCCGGATACTGTGAAGCAAACAAACCCTATGGGGTTTCCAAGCTTTGCATAGCAGGCCTGGTGTATGGAAGGGGCGGACAGAATATGTGGAGGTCACTCTTCAAGAGGTGGCAACAAGCCCTGAGTATTTATTTTCAAACTTCTCCAGTACACAGATAGACATTTGCTTTTGAAAGAAAACAAGCAATCTCACCCCATTGCTCAACAGGGAGATCTGTGCTGTTTTTATAGCAAAGGTCCAGCAGACATGCACATTTGTGGCAGTGGGAAAATCGCTGTAAGTGCTGTAGCATCCAGTCTTTTCTGATAGTCCATGTGGGCAGACAGCATGTTTACTGTAATGCAGAAAGAGAATCTGAAGGGCTCACTTTGACAAATTACATAATAACATTCCTATTTTCAAGGAGACCGATGTTCTGACATTACATAGAACCACAGATAGGAATGTCAGCTCAGAAATCTTGTTAATACGGTAATTGGGAACTGAGATGTAATTGGCTGTAACATTTTTACATATACCTTGTCATTCAGGGTGAAACCCTTGAATTTGCCTAGATGTGTTTTTCTCTTTTGCCAGACATGTACTTTAATGTGTTTTAGGCACCTGTTTTTTTTTCTTTCTCTCTTTAGGTTGATTACAAAACTGTGGAGCTGTGTGACAGGCCTACCTCAGCTGGCTGAGCACATGGACTAGCCATGATGGAAGGAAAAACATAATGTGAATGCAAATGAGAATTTATTTAAATCAAGTTCTATACCAGACAGTCTACATGAAACTCATATGCTAATGTGACTCTCAGCTTAATCAATTATCCAATTAACTAAGTAATTCACCACACATGTACCTACAGTATATGCAGGTGATAGAGGCCTGAACAACCTCTAGCGGCAGGTCAGCTGAAACTAATATGCTCACAGTTGCTGGCCTGCCACAAGCAGTGTATCAGTATATTTTTTATCTTTTTCCTGTTTGTTATTTTGTTATATATATTTTTTGTTTCACATAAAATTCTTGTTATTTGTATTCCTGAAATAGCAAGTGGGCTGGAAATTGGTGTTTTGACTTGTTATGAAGATGTCATGAAAGTATATAGTAAGTATCATAGATTCAACAAAAGAGAGTAGGGGAGAAATGATTATTAGTTGGGGTCCCTTCTTCTCCCTTGGGGTAATTTCGTAGGGGGTTAGTGTTGTTCAGGAAGGGGTGGTAAACTGTTAAGGAGCAAGGTTAAGGATATTTCTATCACTGTTATTTTATCTCTCTTTTCTCAATTAGCAGCTGTTCTATAAACAGTATTTATTAAATACATTTGTCTTTAACTTTGTACAGTAGGTGGTCTCTGTAAAACTGTTTTTTTCTTAGAACATACAGTATGTGTTAGCTGTCTGGAGTTCTTACAAAAATATATTGTCATGATACAGGAGTCTCACTTGAAACAACTAGATGTTTCCAAATGTGTTTTATATTACTCAGTGACAGCCTTCCCTTTCTTCAGTGGACAAAACAGATTTCTATACTTTGGTCAGTGTGATAAACTAGGGAGACTTCAGGTTTAAAAAACGCTTACATTTTAGCCTGTTCCTGCAACATGTAAACCAGATTTTTCTAATCTTCTGGTCAGATCCTTTGACCTCAGTTAATTTAAGGTATTTCTCGGCACAGATATGGATGAATGAAATTGCCCATTCTCTGGCTTCTATAGCTTTAAGAAACATTTTTTGTGATCTGGTAGGTGTATGCCATGTGCTTAACCCTTCAGCCAAAGAATTTTCTTTTTTTAAAAAAGCTAAAAGTATTTTGTGATGAATCTCCGAATGCCCGCTGCTGACATTTTAATAGCATACTTTTACCAAAATTCAAATGCAGCTTCAAGTAAAATTGGAGGAGATTCTTGATTTGAACTGTACTTGGTCATTGACCCTTACATTGTATGGAATGCAGACATAGTCATCATAAGCTGGCTTTTCTAGATAATGTTAAACAATTCTTTTTTTCCGATGAAGGTAAAATTTATTACTTTGACATTTTGCCTTGAGACTGCAGTAATGAATGCTGTAAATATTTTTGATGTTACTGTTGAATACCTGCATACAGTATAAACTCCATATTTCACTGTTTTTGATCCAAATTGTACAGTTTGGATATTACATTTGATTTATCTCCTACCGCACCCAGTGGTCTGAAGGCTACCATATCACCATCTAGCAAAAGATTGCAGTAGAGGGCATGACAAAGGGTAAATCACAAAATAAACAAGCAAAATATTAACAACAAGGAAATGAGACACATTAGTGTGATAAAGGGAGATACAATGCAGGGAGGTTTAAATAGTGAAAATAGTGAAAAAAATGAATACATACATAATTTACACCAAATCAAAAATCAAACAAAGCTTTGCAAATCAAACAGTCATACTGTAGCTTCACTGACATGGTCTAGGTTTCCTTATTCCTTACACTAGTAGACATTCACACACGTGCACTCTTTTAAACCTAGAGTTCTGCCCCTTCAAATAAACATAGACCAATGACATCAATCACCACCATAAATAGACCCTCAGTGGTGGCAAAACACCTGGTTCCCTCTGCCAAGATGGTCAGGCATGGCTACAACTGGTTTTATCATTCCTCCAGTTGGTCAGGTGATGAAGGATGGTAAGTATTTCCTCATTGCTTTCTGGAAAATGAAGGATCACAGATTAGGCTTTCCGAATCAAGTAACAGCACCACTATCTAGGTGAAATGCATTTTCAATTTTAATGAGACTTTAATGGTTGGCAGTCTTCCTCCTCCTCACAGTTGCTCAGGGGCCAGAGCAGCCAGCCAAGTTAACAAATGGCACTTCCAAGTTAAAAAAAAAACATTACGTGTGTGTCCTCAATTTTGCCTCTCAGGGCACCTGTTCACCAGAATTATGGCTTAGATCATTGAATCAGCTCATGGGCAACAGCCTAAAAACATTTTCAGGATTTCTTTGTGATGTGTTTGAATGACAGTGAGCATGGATGCAATTTTACACCCTTCCCCATGGCAAATACAGTGACATTGTTTCCAGATGACATCATGTTAGATGGTAACCACAGTGTTTACCTACCTAGTCCTAGATCTACAGTACTGTAAATGCTGCCACTCCCCAAACGGTCAAGACTGAAGACCTGGAAAACCAGCAGTTTGCAAATCTCTCTGCACACAATCTGTAGCAATTAAAGAACAAAAATGTTTGAGTTACCAGGAACAAACACAACCAAATATTGCTCGGGGTTTTGGAATCTTTTTAATGTGTGTTAGAAAGAATACATATGGTTTTGATGTGAGTTCACAATTAGAAGAAATGAATGAATGAAAAAGCAGTTGTTGTTCTAGTTCAAAATTAAATGATTTCTCCTTTGTGTCTCAACGTTTTGGTCAGGCTCAACTGTAAGAAGATATATAGCCTTGTTTTATTATATCAACGTGCAAAGTAAAATTATAATATTTCAGAGATGTCAAGAACGACCAGGGGCAGAAAGGAGACCATTTGATCCCCGTTTGTTATTTTGATGCCATTGTCTCAGCTGATGCCATGCTGGGCAAACTCATGAAAAAATAAAAAGTGGTTCTGAAGTGTCTGTTCACAACAGAAAATGTTTTGGAATCCCATCTTGTTCAAAAGGGGCTGAGACTGATGTCTGGAACAAGATATTCCCAAGTGTAATTGCATCAGAACCAAGATTATGAGAACAGTCATAAGAACCCTTATCTTTCAGGCACAACACAAATAATATAGTTCAACCCAGTTCAATGGGGAGGTCAGAGGAGAACTGTAGCATGATTCCTCAGCACCAGGCCTTGAAGACCAAGTACAAGCTGAGGCATTCAAGGTCTCTGGGTGTGGGGTTTCAGCTGGAGACAGGAGACAAGGAGACAGATAGCTCAGTCAGTGAACCAAGAGCTCGGGAGAATGAGGACCAGAGCTGAGAACTCCTGCTTAAAGATGACAAACACTCTTCATAATTTTGTTAAGTTTATTCTACAGTGTACTGGCATAAGCTGGTTACCCTCTTGGATCAGGTAAAAGAATAGAATCTGGGTTGTGAATTCAATCCAATGAATGAGGGACCAAACTGTGCTCTGTAGTGGTTTTCCTGTACACTCTCAGTCTGTCATCTCAGAGATCATTTGGATCTGATGAAACATCACTTTTTAAAAACCTCTTTTCTCTAAACAGTCAGTGCAGTTCATGTTTCCGTAAAGACACATATTTTAATGTTACTGCTGTTTTTTTAATGTAAAACTACCATATTTTCCTTTTTTGAAGAAAGAGCTTTTTTGTTTTCAATGTTTTGACTCAGAATTTCTGCTGTTTTAAAAAAATAATCTGACAGCTGTTCAAGGTATTAGTTCATGTTTATTAGTACTGAAACACTTGTTCATAGAGAAGTGGTATTAATACAGGGAGTTTGTTACACCTCATTTTTAAAATCTGACAGTCCTTACCTTTTTTCGTTTTGAAGCAGAGAACTGAAACTGCACACACATGAAAGTGTAGCATTTCAATAGTTTTTCATTAAGGTTATGTTAATGAAAACCATAACAGTAAGTTCTCCTTCACCTCTCCTGATCTAACATGTAATCTTCCACGCCATCCTATTCCAAAAATCTACAAATACCATAGCATGCCCCCCCTCTCTTATTTGCAACTGTCTGTGCCCTTCCTGTCCATTCTTCACCTGTGTGGCTGCACGTTGATTAACTTTACTCTGCATAAACGTCCTAACTTCCTCATTCTACAGCCCAGTCCATAACTGCACATTAAAACCATATCAGTTGAAGGTTACCACTTCATTTGCACATAGTCCCAATTAATATGTTACATACAATTAAAGGTTTGGGAAAACTCCCTTTAATACCACTTCTCTATGAACAAGTGTTTCAGGAAATTCTTTTCAATCTATCCAATGATCAGTAATACTTTAGGAGAAGCCCCCTCTAGCCAGTCATCTCATTGACCATGTGTACTTTCCACGGCCTCCTCTGCTCTACTACATCTTCTGTGTCCTGTCCCTGATTCTGGCAACCTCAATGTCTTCTGCATTTTATTGTCAGTGAGATCCCAGGGACTTACAGTGCCCTCCAGAATAATTGGCACCCTTGGTAGAGAAAAAAAGGATTTTTTTTCTTTGACTAATTTTACCTCACTGAAAGGTTAGATTTCTCTAATATTTTCAGTGTAAGATCAAGCTGATAAACAACAAAGACATTTTTTCATAGCTTTTTTTTATCTCACTGTTAGTCAGACCTTGACTGCAGTAATCGAGAGCTTAATTAGGTTTTCAGATCCTTAAACATTGCAGACTTCAGGCCATGGGCATATTTACTACACACCATGGTTACTGTAGCCTTACATAAAGATCTAGAGAAGCAAAACTCTCATTATTCTGATTATTAGTTCAATTAAGCAGATGAAATCTGGGTATCCTGGAGTGCACAGCAGAGGAATCGGGCATGCAGAGGATAGCATTTGGGAACTGATATATTCTGGTATAAAGCATCAGAGGAATTACAACTGAGAAATAGGGAAATTGTCTTTACTTGTCATATAATACCTAAAATGTCTTTTAAAATTAGTAGTAGAGCAGAAGAGGGCAGGGAAAGTTCACATGGTCAATGAGATGACTGGGCTGGACTGGGCTAAAAAAATGAGATCTCAAAGCACTGTGTTTCTGAAGCAAAACCAAAGTGCTTCATTTTTATCTTACCTGGAGCATTATGGTATTCTACTGCTGAGGTTACTGACAGTCAAAGTAACTCAATGTCAGGTTGAGTTACTGGCAATAAAAAAATGTGTTTCTCATGTCAGGAAATCCACCCTTCAATTCCATGTTTAATAAGACTTAGCCAAAGTTATTTTTTATATTTTCTACATTTTTTATTCAAAGAACACACTTCTATATATCTTCGAGCATGATAATAATACATGCACTGATAAAGTGGGTTCGAGTGTCTGGATGAAGAGACTTAATACAATCTCTGTTGAAGATGTGCAGTTTTGGGCGGAGTGGTGGCTCTGTGGCTAAGGATCTGTGCCTATAGCTGGAAGGTTGCTGGTTCAAATCCTGCAGCCAGCAGAGGAATCCTACTCTGTTGGGCTCCTGAGCAAGGCCCTTAACCCCAACTGCTCCAGGGGTGCCATACAATCACAGAGCCTGTGCTCTGACCCCAGGCTCTCTCCCTGTCTGTGTGTCTCATGGAGAGCAAGCTGGGGTATGTGAAAAGATAATTCCTAATGCAAGAAGTTGTAAAGGGTTAATAAAGTGATGTTATTATTATTATTAAATAAAAAATATACTGTTTCAATCAATGACAGCACTTCATTAAGTACCCTTTACAGACTGTATAATACCAGCAGCTAACAGGCAGAATCACATGTGGAAAGAGTTTTTGTCATTCTAAATAGTTCTACTGGCCGTGTATGAAGGCTTAAGTCTTTGTTCTGCACTGTTTATACAGTATATAAGGCTGCCAATGTTAAATATCTATTTCTTTGCCTTTAGCATTTCTTATAGGTACCAACTAGAATTGTTAAACCATGTCCTATTCCTGGTTTATTGCTGCAGTGCAACAGTAATTTCAGCTCTGTGTGCTGACTGGTACAGACTGTACATCCAGCTCTGTGTGCTGATTGGTACTGAATACAGTATGTGTTGTGGTATCTAGTGATAGTGGGGTTCCTTAGGAAATTGTTGGATAGGCCTTTGATAACCAGTCAAGAAAGACAGCCTGAACAGCCTCCTCTCTCTTTTAAACTTGGTTTTCTCATGTTCTTATTTCATACACAATAGAGCTATCCAAACTGTTGCATGCAAGAAACAAATTGTGGAGAACACGAGTGCTTATTAAGAGTGTTTTTGCTTCAGTGTTCTGTCATGCGGAGTTTTATATTTATATTCATCCCTAGGCGATTTACAAAGAATTTCACTTTAACATATTTTTAAGAAGCTTGAAAGATTATAAGACACATCTTTCAAAAACCAACAATTACTTTAAAATGTTATTTAATCTTAATGTTAAAATGTGCTGGTGAATAAAATAACTCAATACCTACTGTAACTGGGCTGAGACAGAGGGAGCAGTGTGGTTTGAAAAGTTTAAGGTACTGGTAGGACAGGCCTTCTAATCACACAGATGCCTTATGAATAATAAAGCAAATAGATGTTTATTACACGTTAGGTTAGTTACACTACGTGCCTTACCATCTTTGGAGATTGCCCTTCAGCCCATGAAATACTAACATGCATGACCAGCTGCCACCCTGAAAAATGGACGGGACAAGAGAGCACTAGGAGACCAGGAATGAGGAGGCAAATACATTAGAATTATGCATGATCACTGAAGGTGGCTTTAGAACTCTTTCCCTTGTCTTCCACTGGGTATGCTAAATCTTCCTTTTAATTAATTAACTTATTTTCCATTTCTTAAATAGTATGAGAATCCCACTTAACACATCTGTTTCAATTATGTGGCACAGTCATAGCTCAGAACACAAATGTTAATCACAAACATAAATTCCACCCACTCATGAATCCTGTGGACCAGACAGTTATCACTGCCACGACATTAAAACATCTGCTTTTGCAAAGAAATCAGAAACCTTATCCCTACAGATGAAGGAAGAAAGGCTTCTTTAAAATAAATTATTTTTGTCAGGTCTTAATAGCCTTATGAAACTATTTCTATATTACTTTTTAAAATGTTGTCTACAAAAATAAGATAGTTCTTATAGGCCTTACAGTTACAGCGGCAGTGAATACAATTGGTATTAGGATGTCAATTAAAAACATGATATCTTGTGGGAAATTGTTAGTAGTTAATAAATAGGCACTGTCTTGAAATACAATAATCAGCATCAACTAATGGGCTTGACAAGGTTATGAAAAGCAGTACTGAAACAAAGCAAACCAGTACAGAACAGATGATGACCATTACAACTCAGAATTAAATCTGGTAATTGCAGTTCATAACACAGATCTAGACAAATATATTTATATTTCATTTAAAACTTAGCCTCTCAAAACAATATTGTTCAGAAGCAATATTCTGACATGAAGACAAATGTAAATGTCCATATCGTGTCAAATTCCATGCTGGAGTGATTGTCTCACCGCTACATTAAGCTGAAACTCAGATTTTTCTCTGAACACTTCCTGCTTTTAATAGATATGTTTCCTTAAATAAAGCTCCAATAACACCCAAGGTTATTTCTCAAGTCATGTGGGTAGAAAATATGTTTATTACTAGTTTCTTAATGCTCAGCACAACAGCAAAGTATCTGTGTGGTGTGCTCAAATTACAGTCAAACAACACCAAAAAGTAGTTAGAAAGTTGCTCCTAAGCTTTAAATCATGGTAGCAACAATATTTCTTATTTTGACTGACAGGGAAAAAAGGAGCTGTGTGATATGGACCAAGGAGAAGACAAGCAGATCTGAGCTGTGCCTGATGCAGGAATCTGGAGGCGTTCTTTCTGTAATCTCAGATGTTCTGGGCAGGACAATGGATGATAATGAGGGGTGTGCATTGAGCCTTGACAAGCACAAGGCACACACCTGGGAGGCTAAAACAATGCTGTACTTGGATATGAACCAAACACAATCAACAGCCGGAAAGACGTTTAAGGATCCTCACAGCTTGGGCAGTACAGAAGGGCTTTTCTGCTCCATTTACTGTTCTGGAAAAGCAGCATACAAGACTTCTTTGGTTTCAGAGAAGGACACACATCCTCATCTGATCCTCATCTCTGTCTGCATAGCTGCCGATCTCACCCAGTGTGAGTCACCACCTCTGTGAGCAAGTGATTGACAGACTCAAAAATGCAGGGATGGGCAAATTGCATTCAGGCAGTGAAGAAAGATAAATGATGTCTGCTGTGTTGGCTTGTGGATATGCCTCACACAGGCTGGGAAAAAAGATGTGAAGCTATAGTGCATTGTTCTCACTCACAAGAAACAGACTACACGTTCAACCTTCAAACTTTAATAAACTCCACTCTTCAGATTTAACTAGACAACACTGAAGAGCTACTGACCTCAATATTGGCCTCAAAGGGCTGGGCACACATGTGCCCCAGAGAATCAGCCCATACTCTGAAGTGCCACAAACTGCATGTCATGTCAATAGAGAGATTCTGAAACTAATTATTGTATGAGCAGTTTACTCAAGTGCATAAGAACCACTACCGGAGTACAGCCAGAGGCCTTTGTCATTAATGATGGTGATGAGGAGTTAAATTAGATTATATAAATTTTGTCAATACACATACAGTACATATAAAACAGAGGTGGCAATGGAATGTTCTCATGTACTCAGGTACACATTTCCTGTGTTGGCCGCCCTTGTATGTTACTCTACTGAAAGATGACTACATTTAATTTATTCATTTCTACTTGTTCTTGCCCGTTTCCTTTTAACAGTTTCAACATGCTTGCTTTGGTGCTTTACTACTGTATACTGATTCATAAGCAAACCTAGATACATGTATTATCCTACTTTTTTTGTGATTGTCGCAAAAAGAGTCAGAATAATTACTAATGAAAGTACAGTAAATTGGTAGTACAAAACTATAATCATATGCCCTATACAGTATATGCCAGATGATTGCAGTCTCAGGAGGTGGGTGGGAGGGGGAGTTGCAGGTTGACTCTGGCTCACATTTGAAATACCCAGACCAGAAACCTTGAAGGACAAACACTTAACAGGACACCACTGTTAAAGGTGTCTTTAAAGCAGCATGCTTTTCAGTTCAGATTTGTTAGATGTGTTTTTCTATAACACTATTTAGTTCTTGCTATTGCTTGATTTTAGGAGAAAATGAACAGGAGCATAGGCACTCAGTCACAGCAATCTGTTTTATAAAGAATTAGGATTGTGGAGGCTTAGCAGCAAAGTGCAAGAACGCTATTTACCGACATAGAAGTTGTTGTGAGAAGGAGAGTAGATGTTATTCCAAAATAGGTATTTTTTATTTCAGGTATTTCACTTTTATGTGAAAACCTCTTGCCAAAGGATCAGGGAACCGCCACATCAAGAATTTAACAACCAAAGAACAAAACGTGCAATAAATAACTATATGGCAAAAGGTGATCCTAAGGTATTTCAGACAATTTGAACTGGGGGTCTCACTTTTTGAGAAGTATTTGGATTACTTTGTTGTCTGCACTAGTACAACTCAGAATCAATAGATTCTTTATTCTAAATAAAGTCACAATCTTTGCAGATGACTTACTCTTGTTGTTTCTGATCTCTTCCTTCTCAGTGGACATGCCAGGAGGGGGGACACACTGTCCACAGCAAGATCTGTCTTCAGCTAAAGTTTCCTGATGAGGTTTCTGCAGGTTCCCTGAAGGCCTGCAGGCTGAACACAAACAGCCTGACTTCACTCCCTGGGATCTTTGCTTTGGCCTCGGCCATCCAGGGTCTCTCCTGGATGCTCACCTTCCTCATTACGACTCACGATCCTTCCACTTTGTATCTCCCACCTGTGATACTCACCTGCCTTTGCAGGCAGACTGCATCACCAAGTATGAGTCAAACCTAGGTCCCAGTTCACAAACCATTGGTGCATAGATGTCACAGTGTGCTAGAGGTGTCCTTACTTTTCCTATATTTCACAGGAGCTTAAACTAGGCTCCCACCTTTAATTAACACACTGTCACTTTTGCCCAGTCCCTGAAGAGCCCAGTTTTACAAGCAGGAATTCCTTTGCAGAACGGGGAGAATTTTCAGGGAAAGAGGAACTCCTGCTCTCAGTGTACTTCAGTTCCAGCCAAGGCATGCTAAGTCCAGAGGCAGGGGATATTTTTCTGGTCTTGTATCATACCTACTTCTATGTATTTACAGAGGAGTTACTGAAAAAGACAGCTGGTAATATTCTGTTATACTGTACAACGTTTTTACATATATTTTTAAAAAGAAGTCAGCTTTCATTTCCTTTCATTTAATTTCTACTTTAAAGGATTCTAAATGGTATATTTTTCTACTTGCTTGTGATATCTTTTATCTATAGTAATAGCTGTCTTTTATGCAGAGATACAGCTACTGATACAGATAGATACAGCTACCATATCTTTAAATCAATTGCACAGATTCAATTTGCCTTATTTTTTAAAAAAATTATACGGCTGTGCAATTCAAGTCATTGTGCAATGAACATTTTCAGGACAGTTGCAGAGCACAGTGACGAATCAAGAAAAACACAGCAGAAATGTATTGCAGTACTTGTGTCCCTTTGAGCCGATACTAATCTTTGCTGTTATAGTTCTCATATTTGAATGTTAAAGAGCTGCTATTGTTCCTCTCTGCAGTGTTGTATGAGCTGGCATCATCAATTGGATGACTCTGGCCTAAGCAACTTGGATTGCAATGCTGCAAATAAATAAGGGCATTGTCAATTGTTACTTGCCAAGTGTTTTTCCATTCTTAACCACTACGTCAGATCTATCAATAGCAGCAGCATTTGGTAATGTGTTTATCAGACAGTGTCTTCTCTCTGCTCGCTGTGTTTGTAATGATCTATTATTGTTCTCTGCTCAATTTTTAAATGATCTAGTTATCTAGATGATGATGATTATGATAATAATATTAATAATAATGTTCTGGTATTTTCTGATATTTTTGTTTATTAATATTAATATTTTTGGAATAATTTCGGCAGCACAATTGTATTCAATTTCAAAGCCGTTTGCTCGGACATCCCCAGGTGTCTCATTCACAGTCAAGGCAGCCCAGGGTAAGTAATCAGTACACTGCTTAAGAGGCCAGGCGACAGTCTGGTGTGTACACTTGGCCCTTAGTTTCTGTGCCTTTCTATGGATACCTAATGGCTGCAGTGAGTTTGATCAGGCCGCTGTATGGACTTGCAGCAGTGATGTAGAGTTTTTCTCTACTTCTAATTTGTTTCTTTGAAAACTAATCTGCAAGGAATATTCAGAGAAAGCAGTATGTTTTCTTGACAAATTCAATGTGGCAGACAAACCACATGAATAATAAACCAGTCCTAAATGTCTAAATTTGATATTCAAAACAAGTTGAAATCTTAGACCTGAAGTTATGATGCAGCCACAAGCAGCAGCGCTGCAGCAAGTTGGCAGTTTGACACCCAAGTGCAGGGCTCTGGGGGAGAACCCCCTGCAGTCTGTGCACTGTCTGTGAAGGAGAGGGCCTGGATCAACAAAATACAAATTAGAATAAACAACAGAATAATAAATAACTAGTTTAAAGTGGATCCAGTAGTGAATTGGGGATCCAAGGTCCTGGTAAAGGGTATCTAGATGAAGGCGATTCTTAGTTGGATTAATGCTTTGAGAATTAGTAGAATAAGTTGTAGTGAAGGAGTGGTGTGTCAGCTGTATCTAAATGCTGTAGCTCTAATGTCAGAGCACCAGCCTAGCCGAGACTCCCGCCTGTCTTGAAGCCCGTCCAATGGGATGATTGCCCAGCGGACTCACTGCCTGATTGAAAGTTAATTGGCCTAATTGATAAGCATTCCAACCTAGGCTGGTAGAAGGCTGAATCCATGTGCGAATGTGCTGGTGGCACAAAGCACACTAGGTTCCAGAGGTGTACATTAATCGGGTTTCAAAGACTTTCAAATCGTTTCAAATCAATTTTAAAACTTATGAGATGTTGAAAACATTGTGACCCTAGTGGAGATATTTTGTAGAGTAACAATAAAGCCCCAGTGCCTCATATTCCAGATAGTGCCCCAGACATTTGTGTGTTTTAAGACAATGTGTGCACTCTCAACGGCCTGTTGTTTAAAGGGCAAGCACATACATTTTGTCTGATTCTTGCACGCCTGATTTGTTCGAATAAGAAAACCAACAATAATAAACCAACAAAAAAACTTTGGAATATGTTCTGCACTCTTGTCTCTCCAACCAACCTCTATGTACATGAACCTCAAACAAACTTAAAACTGACTGTGTGACTGTTAAGAGGTAATGTGTATTTTTCTGTAGTAACAGGTATTGCCAATGCTGGTGACCCCTGAGGGCACAATGACAGTACTGGCATATTGCCATTGGGATGAAGCATTGGCTTTTCAGAAGCTGCAGGAGCTGGTGTAGTGAGTTAGCACATTTCACGGTGCCTTTTTAGGAATGTTTCAAGGAAATACAGTTCCCCACAGAAGTATCTGACCTAGCTAAATATTTACACATTTAAGTCTCACAACATGGTGGCAGGGGAATAATTTTCTAACTCAATAATAATTTAATAAATAGTACCAAAGGGTATAATAGCAATATTATGCAAAGAACACACTGAGCGTCTAGCAAATGAATAGGCCCAACTCTTTCTTTCCTAGCGTTAATCCCGCATCAGCAGGGTCCGCTTGTCGGCATGCCCATCTCCATTTGGTGGTTTGAACCAAATCTTTGAGCTGACGTTGCCATTAATTGCGACCGAGAATACTCCAACCGGCGCGTCGCTCCGCCTGCCGTCGGAGTGGGGGAGGAGAACAAAGTAGCCAATTCATAGAGGGGGATTATTAGGAAGCATGGGAAATTTGGCCAGGATGCCGGGGTTACACCCCTACTCTTTTCGGGAAACACCCTGGGATTTTTAATGACCACAGAGAGTCAGGACCTCAGTTTTACATCTCATCCGAAAGATGGCGCTTGTTTTACAGTATAGTGTCAAATAAATAGGCCCAACTAAATATGCAATAAATGAGCAATTCAGCAAATGACTGGGTAATTGGAGATCCCCTTGTTTTTGATGTTCACAAATTTCAGTCTGAATTAGAGAATAACTGTTGTTCCCACAAAAATACAAAATGTATTGGCTCACAGCTGAGGCACAAAACTCCTGTCTCATGTCATTACATTTAATCTGAATCTGCAAAATATTCATTGTGTGACCATTGTGTAACAGCCCTCTTTATTTCCTTTATTGAGGTCTGCTGAAACCAAAGTCTCTTTTACAGCAATAACTTGTTTATACAGTAGGACATTGATCAGGGCAGCAGTGTGGCACAGCGGTCAGGATTCTGGACTTGGAAGTGGAAAGTTGTGGGTTTAAATCCCAGGTGAAATACACTTGCAAATAAATACACTTGCAAAATGCACAGTGGTAAAAATGGGTGCAAACGTACGTTTATTTGGATAAAAGCATCCATCCAAAATAAAATTAATAAAGTTTATTGTTGGCCATTTTCTATCTACTTTAGGGTCCTGGGGCAGCAATAGCCTATCCTAGCAAGCTACAGGCCCAAAGTAGTCAGTCAGTCGGTTACACAGAGACACACACACACCAGGGCCAATTTTCCCAGAAGCCAATTAACCTATCAGTATTGTATGTCTGGACTGTGGGAGGAAAATGGAGTACCCAGAGGAAACCCAGTGCTACAGTATGTGCAAGCAGGGTGCGGAACCACAGGCAGGATGGTGGAGTAGCAAACAAGGGTTCAAAGCAGAGATCACAGCTGTGCAGCCAGGCAGCCACACAGTGACCGCAGAGCTACAAGAGACAAGAGGCACCAGAACAGGATCCGAACGTGGAAATTCAAACAGGTGATAGGTTGTAGTGCTGGAGAAGATTAGAAAAGGTCAAGCAATCCAGGTCATGTAGCAAAGCAAAGGTGAGATCTAGAAATCGTGGTAGAGGGAGCAAGTAAAAGTCAAGACAGAAAAAATACAGCCCGTAAATCTCCCTGAATCAGCTGAAGCAAGCAAGGTAGTAAATTTGCTCCAGGTGATCCAGGTCTCCTGACAATTGGTGTCTATGGCAACCAAAGTAGAGGCCGGCTGTCACACCAATGCTAGCTATCCCTGCACAGCAGCACCTGGGAAGAGCCTGAAAGGTTAAAGTTAAAGCAGCAGTGTCCTGCCCAGGAGCTGAAGCCTTGTGCCTCTGATCCAGACTCTAGAAACCAGAAGGCTGCTCCAGAACATTCCCTGTTCCCCTGTGAGAGGTACAACTCAGTTCTGAGCACCGGCTTACTGAGTTTATTTTCCCATTGTTAATAAGGGGAACTCAACAGTTTGCATATAGGTGACTGTTTGCATATATTATGGTATAATGTAAAAACATGCAAACAAAACATTCAGTCATGTAATTCCAATTTGGCTCACATCATAGGAAAGTTAGGGTTAGGGTTCTAACAACTAACTTTCTAACAATAAGTGCTAGAGGTCAGGGAGCATAGTCTGACAACAAATGTGAGGAATTATTTTAGATAACACAGGTCACAAACCTTGGAAATACCAATATGTTACACTAACTTTTGCCAATTTAATTTACCAGCGACTTAAATGTCATAAAACGTTTCATTAAAATGTTATGTAATAAAAGCCTTTAAAACCACCAGCTATAATATAGTCTACAGTCAAGTAAAATATGTTCTGTTGAGCTGGAATATAGCTGAATAACATTTCTGAATCAACTGGTACTAGTAACCAATCAGGATGGTCCATTTCACCTTCATACATTTGTAACAGTTCCTGATGTCCTGATTTTGTCTTTTTCACTCGAGTTTCAAAGAAGAAAATCTGAACAGCAAGAAAATCACCAAGAACATTGTATCACATCTTCCCCTCCCTTTGTTCTCCCAGCAGTCTGCCGATGCCTCCCCAGACCCCACTGTAGTAGTTAGTCTTATGTATTCTGATGGTAGAGAGTTCCAGCATCCCTATGTCCCTGATGTCACGGACGTCCAAAGGGACTAACCGTGGGGAGCAGGAGAGCGGAAAAAGACCCATATGCGTAGTGGCGAGACGGGAAAAAGGCCCGGGTTCATTAGTGCAAAGAGTTCAGGAATGCCGTATAGAAACCTATGCCCTCAGGGAGTGGACGTGGGGCGCCCTGGTGCTAGGCGGGTCTCAGGACATCTGAACGTCAATGCTGAGCCAGGACAGAGTGCAAGACCCGGAAATATATAGCCCAAGGGAAAGAGAGGGACCGGAAGGACAGCAGGCAGGAAACTAGGGACAGGACAGAGAAGGAGCGCCCTCTGGCTGCAGAGGGCGTGACACCTGAAGTATGACAAACACCTGAAGAAGGCTCCACGGCCGAAACATTGTGTTTTCTTTCTTTCTTACTTGTTTCTTTGCAGCCTACGCATGCTGACGCAGCTACCCACCTGAAGTATGACAAGAATGACAAGCACTGATCTATTGGTAGACTATGAGGAGGGAGTCATAGCCGTGTTGCCCATTTCTGTGCCCCAACCCAAACTTTCCATTTGCACTCCTTTAGTAGAAGTCGCGAGTCCTCCTTCCAAACATTCCTGACAGCATTGATATCAGATGAAAGTATCAGGTGTGTTGAGAATTCAAAGCTTAGTTTTGGGGCAATTCGCACATAATACCTCTTACAAGGTGTCCAATGGGCTTAATAACCACTCTTTAAAATGAATTTTAAATAGGATTTTATCAGTTCCCATAGTGCAGTTTTTTTTTGGTGAGAATATATAGTTGAGATGAGCCCCTCAGAGGAATCATCTGAGACCCAGTATATTACAGGATGCTAATGCACTAATTTCTAAAACTCCCTGTTTGTTTGTTTGAGAAGTTTGTTTGAGAAGATCCCAACCTGGGATGAATTCGTTTTTAAAATTTGCTATTGTTTGTCATTTACTCAATTAACTTTACTTAAAATGGGCAGATACAGTGATTTGTACAGAAATCTAAGACCATCGAAATCATGCAGAATGTTCTGATGTGTGAAAATTAATGTTGCAGCATGGATTTACATCAGTGTTAAAGCGCACAGCTTGGACAACATAACAAATACACCTACAGTATAAATACACACTTAAGTTATTTAAACTGAAGTCATTTTAAAAGGCTCTTTGCTCCTCATATTTTGCTTTGTAAGTAACTAGTCAATGCAAAGCACAAGACCAATCATGTGTTTCTAGAGGATTTCTCAAAATAACTTTTTTATCCAGACATGCCTTAACATCTGCATGAGCATTAACTGAAAAATCACTGTAAGTACTTACAGCAAACTGTTTTCATGATGGCATAGCAATCAGATTTTTTAAAGGAATTCTTCCATGTGTTAGACTGAACACAGTGCCGTAATTTAATTTCTCATTAGTGACAAATGAAACCATTAATATCCAGGCCCTGGCACCCACGACCTTGAGCCCTTTTTGTACTTTTTGTACTTTTGTACTTGACTCAGGTGCTTTTGGTGGACCAGTTTGATCATTAGCAAAGTATCAAGTAATAGGTTTATTCCATGCTGAAAAAAAGAAGAAAGAAAACACAACGTTTCAACCATGGAGCCTTCTTCAGGTGTGGAACAGATAGCTGTGAAGAGACGGAATGCTGGTTTAGTGAGAGAAGCGGGTAAGTGGCCCAGGGAGGAAGAAAAGGTCTGACGAAGAGATCTAGAAAAAGATTTGTAGGAAGACATAGTGGGTCGCAGCAGGTGTAGGCTGTAGTAGTTCAGGTGGGTAGCTGCGTCAGCATGCGTAGGCTGCAAAGGAACAAGTAATAGGTTTATTCCATGCTGAAAAAAAGAAGAAAGAAAAAACAATGTTTCGGCTGTGGAGCCTTCTTTGGGTGTCATTAGCAAAGTATGCCTTCTTCAACATTTGTACTATTCTCAGGAGCAATCAGTTCCTCTTATTTCACCACAGTCCTGTCAAGATGGGAAGTCCTGAAAAGATATTGCCCTGAGTTACAGCATACACAAAGACAAAATGCTTCAGTGGATGCTTCTTTTGAGCTGGTCATCATATTTCAGTGGTGGGTGTGTGAAAAGAGTTACCCTGGGTTAAGCTTATTCCCTGACTTCTGAAAAGGCTGTATGTGATCCTTGGATCAATTAGACACTAAATATCAAACGGGCTAAAAGGACTGAATGGGCTGTAAATAACCCTGTAAAATAAAAATAGAACTTTGCAGTGTTTTCAGATAGTCAATCATAAAACAGCAAAGAAAACACCCCCATACTAAATAATGCATAAAAAACAGTTTCATAAACCAATGTTGAGAGAGGAAAACCAGTTCAGAGAGAATTAAAAGGGCATGATCCAGAGACCAGCGTCTTCAGCACTACTGTACCCCAGAGAAGAAAACTAAGAATACCAGTAAAGAAGTATGTTTTACTGTCAGCCATTTTACATTTAGAGCTGGAGAAAGCTGTTCTTGACTAAACTGAACAAGTGCCTTAAGATCACTACAAGCACAGAAACGCCCTTGCAAGAGTGTTAAACTTGTAACCCAGTGATAAGATATGCACGTGGCAGCAGCGTCACAGGTCCGTAACCATAACAGCGGTGCAAGAGGCAGATATCAAAAAGTGTGAGGGGAGAGATGAGGGCTGACTAGATTCTTTTCTCATCCTGGGTATTCGCTGTCAAGCAATTGGCTTCTGTGGCAGGCCATTTTGGGAATTCCCTTTTGATGAAAGTGGCACCCAGGGTACAAAATAACAGAAGGATGTTCTACACATTGCATGCTTGCTCCCTACATTGTCCTTCTGTGGTGCCATAATACAGTTATGTTTGTACATGTATTTGAAGTCGTTAGAAATCAAGTTGCAGAATTTGAGAATGTAAAGAGGCAAAAAAAAAAGACAACAGATCTGAAAACATTTTCCATAATATTAGACTTGTGCTAAAACTGGTCCCAGAATCCAGGAGCTGTACTGTACATCAAGTACAAGAGAATACAAGGGTGTTGAGGACGCATTGAATTGGTAGCTCTGAAATGGAGCACAAGGAAAACTTCTGTTCCAGCAAGACACACATTCACTTCTCTTTCTGCATAAACAGTTATTTGACGATTTCAAGAAACTCAAAAGAAACATCAATATTTATCAGTGTTTTATCAGGTCGATGAAGATTTTTTGTATCACAGACAAAAATGTGGTTATTCTGAAATGGAACTAAAGATTGTAAAGGTACAGACCTAGTGAAGGCCCAGATCATTCAGGAAAAAATATTTTTGATGCAAATAGAGCTTCAGTAAAGTGTTTATCTAGAGCTAGACAAGTGAAGTAATTCAATGCTTCGTTTTGGATTTGAAATGTCTTTTTTTTTTCAAGAGAGTGTCGTAAATGTAGCCAGATTTAGTAATATGGTCCTGTAAATCTTACCATGCACATTGCTGTCTACAGAAAAATGTTGCTTCACTTCCAAAAACAACATAGAAAACAAAAACCACTGTACTAAAAACCAAACCAGGGTCCTGGCAGAGAATGTATCCATTTATGGTATCATTGTGTGTAACCATGTTGTTAACCCAGTTTGTAGTTCATTATTACTATGTATTTAGCATGGAAGTCCACAGGCATTTAAAGTATAGCACATGCGAGTCCAGTGACACTCTTCCAGTAAATACAGCATTGATATATGATTGAGTGCCACTGTATGTGCAATAATATTGCAATATTTCACTTTAGTAGTAGTTTCCCAGAGCACAATTATGCTAGCTGAACTCTATTTCTGCATCTTAGAATTTACAGTATAACATGTGCATGTCTGCATTAGGAGGTCCCAATATTGTTAAATGTATCTGGAATATTATATTGTTTCTGAGGTCATGTTAGATGTCTATAATGATGCATGTTTCCATAACAGGCATGTAGTGTGCCCTTGGAGAAAACTAGATGTCACTCCAGTCAACAGATGTCAACATCTTTGAAAAGCTGGAGACATACAGTACTTCTACAAAGCTCTCAGAGTACTCTTATTATAGCTAGATCTGACTGTATCTGAGATGTATCTCAGTCAGACATAATTGTCCTACATAGACAAAAAAATACCTTTTCGACTACAGCTGTGGATTTACAGGAGACTGTTCATGCAACCTGTTTTTTATTTGTTCATTTCTGACCTGTCTCAGACCTGAACAGGATTTTTCTCGGTGATTCTTATTCATTTCCTAAGATGATGTTTACCTTTTTGTGCATCAGAAAGACAGCTGATGCCAAAGCACAGTTGCTACGTTCATAAGAAACAGTGCTGATCTGACTGGAAACATCACTCGCTAGATGGTCTGAGCCTTTTTATAGCTGTAAAACAATTTAAATGTCTTCAAAGAAAAAATCATGGATTAAAATATATCTTTCATTCTGCATACTTTTTAAAAATTGGTGCATTTTAATAATGCTGTTCCATTGACAATACAGTACGTCATCAGCCATGACTACAGACTCTACAAACACACACTCATACCTTCTGCCTTGATTTGAGTTTGTGTGGAGTTATATCAGAACAGTGTGTAAGCACAAATAGGCAGGAATATTATTCCCAATGGGTTCTAGTTCTTTTCTGTATGTTATTTATGTATTTCTTTCTTTCTCCAGGCTGGTTTATAACTGCAATGGTGAATGTAACAGGGACCATGGTTCAACGACACAGTTCCTGTGACATCACTCTTCTTGAGGATACCCAAGAGCAGGGGTCCCTAGTCCTGATTCTGTAGGACAGATGTGTCTTAAGGTTTACGGTCTTGTTATGCTCTTAAATCAGCTCAATATTAGCTTAATTGCACCAATTTATCAATTTCTCCCGGCTCTTCAGGTACTGCTGCTTTAAAAAGACCTGGAAAATCTGTAGACACGCCTGCCCTCCAGGACCAGTATTAGAAACCCCAGCTCCGAAAAATCCACTGCCAAGGGACTGGTCTTCTGGCTAAGTGAGTTTGACCGTTGTGCAGTTGAGAAGCTCAGACATGATTTTGATCCATGACTGTAGATTAAATCTGAGGTCTAATCACCTGTGCCAGATGACAAACCTGATTGTATTGTAGCACGTGAAGTTGTAATCTTTTAAGCTACATGGTCCATACTTCATTCTTCAGTCAGAGGTTTTTCAAGGGAAGCAGAAGGCTGACGATGCATTTCCTTTTGGTCCCATTTATTGGGACTGTGGAAGGGAGACACAGCTGAAGCTCTAGAGGTCACACACCCTGAGACCTGATTCAGGAGCTCTCTGCTGTGCACATAGCCAGGTACCAACTTTTAATTCCTGCAGAGAATCCTGAGCAGCCAAAAGACATTGTGTTTTTAAGTAGTTGATATAATAAATTCTCATAACAGGGTCTCATCTATTTAATTCCCATACACACTCACAACCTGCACAATGTAAAACTTTTAGTGCAGGAAAGCTTTGATTGTGAGGACGTGGAATCAATATTACTAACTTATTTGATTGATGCCTATTTCCAAAGTGACTTTTTACTGAAGCCATCTGAGTGAAGTTCTTTACTCAACAGTATTGGAAACAGCAGCTTTCCCATTCTGAGTTGCCTTCCTACTCTTTGTAGGTCTTGTACAACCATAAACCTCTAGGCTGAATGGGGGACAGTTTTGCCCATATTCCTCACCTGAGCTTATGTCTCACATTTGTTCCTGCAGCTGCTCTTTGTTTAAGACTATGGCTGTCTGTCTTGTGCGACTCTGCAATACTGGGCAGAAAACCATAAAGCCCTGTGAGATGTAACACAGCACTGAGATTTCACAATCCTGCGGTAACCCCGATTTGCCTGAATGAAAACCATGGGATTAAAAAAATCCACAAATCTTTTTCATATGGGATATAATGATTGTTTCCAATCCACCCCCAAGAAGGAAACCGAAGCAAAAGGATTTTGATCTTTTTCAAAACAGGAATTTTAAAAAGTCTCTCCTATTGGTTTATAATAGCTTGAAGAAATAATAATAAATTACCAGAGTGTTTTTAAAACAGTTAATTGAGAAAAGATTTTGTGGTGTTTTGTTCAGTGCCCTTATTATTTATTTCATATTGATGCTCTTGATAAATCATTCTGAGAATATTTTGTAAAAAATATAGAATTTATACGATGCTTTTATAACTTCAAAGCCTTTTGTTTTTCCAATGAACTCTCGAGCCTCATAAGTACATCATTTTCATGTAGCAGACAGTCAGGCAAACTGTGATAAAAGAGCTGCTGTAGGTTCACTGCCCACACCCTCCTCAAAAGGAACATTTATCCCACATTTATGGGAATTAAATAGATGGGACTTTGTTATAAGAATTTATTATATCAACTACTTAAAAACACAATGTCTTTTGGCTGCTCAGGATTCTCTGCAGGAATTAAACGTTGGTACTGTACCTGGCTACAGTATGTGTACAGCAGAGAGCTCCTGAATCAGGTCTCAGGGTGTATTTGGCTGTCTAAGGATAACTGGACAGACCAGTTTCACACACAGACCAGAAGTTACCAGTGGGAACCTAATGGAAGAGCATTGGACTTTAAGAAAAGGAGGCAATCTTTTCACAAGGGGTTGTGGGAGTATGGAACAAGCTACCTAGTCAAGTTATTGAAGGTGAAATTCAGGCTTCTTGCAAGAAACGTCTGGATGAGATCCTCTAGTAGATCCTTAGCTAGTATTAAAACTACCAAATGGGCTACAGGGCTGAATGGATTCCTCTCATTTGTAACCTTTCTTATGTTCTTCAGTTAACAACTTTGCTAAGGTGACATTGAAAAGGTCTGAGAGCTAGCTAAAAAGCATCTTGTTATACCATATACCTGTGTATGAGTATAATGACAATAAACGTGAACTTGAACTTAAAATTGATTGGGAGTCTATGACTGTATCCTCAGGCATCATTATCCTCTGGTTCTGGAATAGGACCAATAAAATATTGCTGAGCTGGCTGAGATGTGGTTCTTATGCGTGAGTTTTAAAGCTGAATGCAGATTGATCTTTATTAAGATAACTTTTAAAATTTCATAAACTGGACTATCTGCTTCCAAAATGTATTTCTGTCCTTTACTGTATATGCGTCTTTACATTATATTTCTGAAATACATCGCAATCCTTCAATGACAATAATCTGTATTTCATATAGCTCCTTTCATACTGTATCATCTGAAGGCTCAGTACAATAAAACCATCAAACAAAAGAAAAAGGTGTACAACAGAAAAGAAAAGAAAAGAAACAAATCAGATTATAAAACTATGTTTTAAGGCGTAACTTGAAAGTGCTGACTGACTTATAAGAGTTGATGAAAATTGAACAGTCATGGAGTAACAGAGCAGTGTCTTTCAGCATTTGGAGCATCATATTGGGGAGGAGTGAGTAGGCACTGAGTAGTATTATTATTATGCCTCTTAACACTGCCATTACAGTATCTTGATAATGTTATGCTTTTGTTCTGTGCAGCAAGACACTCAGTAAGTTGAAGCTTGCTTGTTCAGCTGTTACTGTAGTTTTGGTTGCACAACATTTAAAGGAAGTCAATCTGGTAGCTAGAAACAGTGAAGTCCAGAACTATAAAACATCAAATACTCTGGGAGAAAGAATATTAGTATAGCAATTACAATACATTTATAAGACTTCATGCTGAATTGGAGTATGATGATTTTGAGCCCTTCAGTTTTTACAGAAAGAGATGAAAAGGGTCCTTAGCTCCTGTTGTTTTGCGTGGCTTTAAAAAATATGCCTGAATTAGCAGAAATAAAAAGATCCGAAAAATTAGCTAAACAAATTTTATATTTTACTAATTCTTTCATGGGGTACTTTAAACGCTTGGCTCAGACATAAAACAGCAGGGGTTTTGTGGTATCATTTTAAACAAAAACATACGGGTGGAGGCCCAGCACTGATCATGTACAGCAGGACTTAATTTCCTTGAGTTTTCATCCCAGATCACATCCAAGCCTGCCGGGCCAAAGCCAAAGCACTGGGCAGCAGTTTTTATAACTCATTACCTCAAGATACACTACTCAAATTGTTGTGTTGAATTATTTTCCTGCATCAGCACTATTGGAATTTAAAGGCAGGTTTTTAAACAAAATTATGTGAGGTTCCTATATTTGTTATAGCGAAAGAATGAAGAATTTGTTAGTGGTGTTCAATCTGGGATTGACAACTGACCCTTGTGCAAACTATTGGAAAGGATTATGATATATCGGATATATTGAAAATCATAGATTTTCAAGGAATGATTTTTGTAATGTCCTACTTGCAGGAACCTTTAAAACCATTCTTATGCTCAGAATTCAGCAGCTCAATAATTACTCCTGTGTTGGAATCTCTGCACTGCCTTCCTGTCAGGTTTCAAGTTGATTTCAAATGAAAATCTTTATACCTTCCACGACATAACAAACATCACTATCAATATCTTACACGTTTAACTCCATTGCTTGAATATATAGCTATTTTATGCTGTGCCTGGGGGGGAGCAGCTTAATTTCAGTGTGCTTAGCACCATTTTCATTTCCCAGATTGATTGCCTTACCCAGCAGGCTTGGAACAAACTTTACTGTTAGGTGGTATTTATTTAGCTGCCCTTGGGAAAGGAAAGTAAACATGGAAGAAGAAAAATGATCCAAGGGCATTTCTAAATTCTAAAGCTTGTATTTTATTCATATGGGGATGCTGTATTGTAGGATCCTCAGGCTGAAAATATGTCCATGTTTTAGAGAGGGGGACTTAGTCCCTGTTAGGATCAATTTTATTGGGACACGGGTTGTCTTTATTGGGTCTGTAGATGTGTTGGTGGTTTTCAGTTCATAAGAGCAGAATTCAATGTTTACAGAAGGCAGGACTGAGACCTACTGATACTAATATCGGCCTACAGCATAACTATAAGTAGTGTTCATTTCTCATCACGGTCATGAATCGCACTCGCGCATGCAAGCGCTCCCGCATACCCACGAGCTCTTCTCTCCCCAAACGTTCACGCACCAATCTTCAAGATTGCCTTGCTCACGATTGAGGTCTCCTCCCTGAGCTCCGTACTCGTACGTTCCCAACCCGCAATTATTAGTGTTAGATTCCCGGCAATTTGATTCAGCTTTTCTTCTCCGACTACGCCTACGCCTCCCGATTCGGTAACGACGCTGCGTAGACACCTTCCCGGATTTTGGACCCTGCTTTTCCTCTTCGACTACGCCTTCACCTCTTGATTCGATACCGACGCACCCTAGACCCATTCCCGGATTTTGGACCCAGCTTTTCCACTCGACCACGTCTTAGCATCCCATCTCTCCTCCGAAGCTCCCCTTCTGAAGAGCCTCGCATTGGATCCCAATCCTCTGAAGGCAGGTCACCCGTGATAATCACATCTCATTTAATAGCCACTTATCGCATTCAGGGTTAATGTGGCCCAGGAAACATGGGGTGCAAGGCAGGAGACACCCCTAATGGGACACCAGTCCATTGCAGAATTGTGTTAGTTATTGTTAAGAAGTATTTGTCTTGTCTAAGTCTGGCCATAATTATTACTCGGTTATAAAGATGTGATAGAGAAAAGAACACATGCCATATAATGCTCAGTATTCCCTGACTTTAGAAGTCAAAATTATTCATCTCTATAATTTAGAATTAAATGGAAAACTGGTGTCTGGATCTGACTGTTATGTTGATTTAACAAACTCATTATTTTCATAGTACCCTGTTATTACAATATTGTTATTACAATATTGTAAAGATCTTTGAAATGACTACTTTGAAAAGTGCTATATAAAATAAACTTGATTAGCAAATCAGTTGGATATAAATAGAAAGTAAAGCATTACTGCTAGTAAGCACTTCTAAATTAAGCTAACAAGGTCTATTAATAGCTGGATGATTTGATGCCTTTGGATTATGGATAAAAGGATTTTACTCCTGAAAAAAACTTTGAATTAAAATTACCCCCAAAATTAGCTTTTTAAAAACAAATTTTATACTTTACCAATTTTTCATGGAGTACTTTAAATGCTTGGTTCAGACATAAAAAAATTGTGGTATCATTTTAAGCAAATACATACTGGTGGATATTTTACATGGTTAAAATAGGGTGATGGTGATGAATACAGTATTAGTAGACACACAGTATTCCGGAGGGGCAAACAGCAAATAAACAGCATTCTGGAGGGATAGGAATGTTGGAAGAGCATCTCAGGATCTATATGAATCAAAAGGAGTATGGTCAACACTGGAGTGATGCATGGCTAAAGAAAGTCAAGGTCATGTCTCACAAGAAAGCTTCTAATGGGACTCTGTCTCTACTGAAAACTATTTTGTAATCTTCCAACGTGTGATATTTTATCGTGGTAACCATCAACTAAGAAATGTTTATAAATCACAAGCATAAATACAACAACTGGAATTATTTTTTTAAATTACAAAAGACACCTTGCTGCTAGAAATCTTGAAATCTTACTTGTTTTCATTTTTATGAACTGTAACATATCCTAGCCATGTCAAATTGAATTGGAACATGTTTTTGGAACCAGTGCTTATGGACTCTAAGTGAGCCCAAGGAGAACAAGTTGAACATGAGGTTTTGGAATTAACCATACTAAAAATAAACCAATTGTGTAACAAAAGAAAGACAGAGACAACAGGCAGTGTGCAAAAAACAGCAACAGACGATGTGCAAAAACAGCAACAGGCAATGTGCAAAAAACAACAACAGGCAATGTGCAAAACAACAAAAAGGTAACAGGTTATGTGCAAAAATATGCATCAACAGAATGAAATAAAGGGATAGAAATTATGGGGAGTGAGCTTTTGACATGTATGGTAGAGGTAGATGTGTTTGGGTTTTTGGTAAGAAAGAAAGAAGACACTGTGAGGTTCAGATCATAGGTGAGAGGTGAGGTGAGAGTGAGAGAGACTGGGAATTTATCAGTTTGATAGTGCAGGGGTAAAAACTGTCTCTGAGTCTGGTAGTCCGGGCCCGAATGCTCCGGTACCGTTTTCCAGATGGTAGCAGATCATAAAGTCTGAAGCTGGGGTGTGTGGGGTCTTTGATGATGCTAAGAGCTTTCCTCAAGCACCGTCTGTCATAAATGTCCTGGATAGATGGGAGGGGAACCCCAGTGATGGACTGGGCAGTTTTCACCACCCGCTGTAGGGCTTTGCGGTCAGCAGCACTGCAGTTGCCATACCACACTGTGATGCAGCCTGTCAGTGTGCTTTCTGTAGTGCATCTGTAAAAGTTAGTGAGGATCTGGGGACATATCTTAGCCTTCTTCAACCATCTTAGGAAGTACAGGTGCTGTTGCGCTTTCTTGATCAGACAGGTGGTGTTGAGAGACCATGTGAGGTCCTCAGTGATATGGACGCCAAGGAATTTAAAGTTACTGACCCTTTCCACTTCAGTCCCGTTGATGTGGATAGGGGCATGTCCTGTTTGCAGTTTCCTGAAATCAACGATCAATTCCTTGGTTTTGCTGACGTTGAGGGTGAGGTTGTTGTCATCACACCACGTTGTAAGGAGATTGACCTCCTCCCTGTAGGCCCTCTCATCATTGTCTGTGATCAGACCTACAACTGTGGTGTCATCGGCAAACTTGATGATGGAGTTGGATGCATTTAGTAGTTTAGCAGAGTAACGGGAATCTACAAACAGGATTTCATATTTTTAACATCTGATCCTAGATTTATTTGAAAGATGATTTATTTATTTAGATGAAATGCTCAATTTATGGATAAACATTGGGATTATATTTTAAATTCCTGAATTTAAGATTTTAATGTAATTTTAGGTGGGTGTAAAATAGTGGTTCTGCTGATACATACAGTACTTTTTACTTCTGATCCTTGAGGGATCTTAAAAGGTGATATGGTACTTTAATACTTTACTCAGGTAAATGTATGAAAGAAAATGTTTACTTAGTTACATATTTTCGAAGTAGCAGTACTTTTACTCAAGAAGCACATTTGACTTACTGTCTCAGACCCTTTAAGCCAATGTCCGCCTGGAATTTCCTCCCCTTACAAATTCTGTTATATCTGTGCAGAAGAACATAGCAGGAGCCTGGTTCTGGTCTTAAATTGAAGTTAACCCCCTTGGCTTTGAGTGTGAACAGTCACATTTCTTTTATTTCTTAATGTGTCCACTCAGCATAGAAACATGAAAACAAAAAAACAGCAGGTAAAATGTTTTAGGGGGTCTTCAGAGGTCAGAATGTTCAATTCTAGGCCTGTCAGGTAGCTAAAAAATGCTTGCAGGCCTTGTCCTACAGTAGGTGTCTACTAGCTTGGATAAAAATGTGGGACAAATTGGTCAATTTGAAAAAAAATCTACATAATGTTTTGTGAAGACTGGAACTGGAATGAAATTTCTCACATCCCAGATTAAAAATTATTGAAAGCAATAACAATAAAAGCCATTGCAATTGCTATAAAACCTTTAGACACTGCTAGAGAGCCTTTTTCTGCTGTTAGGCATTGAAAAACCTCAGAGTTGCCTTCTGGTGTGAAAAAAGGACCACTGATAAGAAACTGATTAACCCTTCTGAGTCAATGATTGACAGCTAGAAGGCAGGTGGAATGCAGCCTGAGACTTCTAGAGGAAGTCTCACCCCCTAAGGGCTCTGAATGGCTGAAAATACAGTGAATGACAGTGTTTTCTACCAATCAGATCACCTTATTTCAGGCGGTGATTGATTACCTTATTGATGCACTTTGGTTTTCTGTAAAGGTTTTGTTGGTGAAAAAAGCTTGAATATGATGCTGCAGGTCTCAAAAGTAAATACTGACTTATCCCGTGGTCGCTGGCGGTAACACAGCGCACAATCATTTTTCGATTAATTAACTTGGTGTTTTTCGGTTCTGAAAATGGTTTTGTAAAGCTCCAGTTGTCCCTTTTCGATTGATAAAAGGTTTTCTGTAAAGGCTTTGTGGTTTTGTTGATGTAACATGATGAAGTGAGATGCCCGTCTTAAGTAAATACTGACTTAGCCTGTGGTCACATACGACAGTACTAAGTTAACACTGACAAACCTGAGCTAGGATCTTTTGGAAACAACTTGTGAGAATCAAAAAATGCCTATTTTCTTTAACTGCCTGCATTGGAAAGGTCATATAAATAAATGGCCGCTAAATAGCATCAATCTGAACATGTGGTTCTTGTACAACATGCAGTGTAGACTGGCATTTAATCAGTTTCCATGTAAAAGCTTTATCTTTAACAGTTCCATTGTTGAAATCATGTTGTTGAAGCCAATACCCTGGCTTCTTTCAAGAAACAGCTGCATGAGATCCTCAGATGAATTAACTACTAGCTATATAATAGGATAAGATGGGCCTAATGGCCTGCTCACATTTGTAATGGCTTGTTTTCTTATGGAACCTTGTTAAGACTCTTTGAAAATGGAGATTAAAATGAAACTTTTAAATACCTTCTAAATACATGATCCCTAAAATACAGTGTTTGACTAAGTCTGTCAGGTGGCCTGAATGACAAACAATGTTGCCCTAATCATTTAAAAAATGGTCAGTTCAGACTTAGAGTCCTGACATATTACATCAGTTCCTAGTGAAATTAGTTTTTAACTTGATTAGACTTGTAAAGCTGTTACTGTAAAGGAATATTTGTTAATGCCAGGCTGTTAACGAACCCTGTGCTGGTCTCGAAACACAGCCCGAAAGTAAAGGTATCCAAGTCAGGAGGCGAAGAGTGGTCAGTAATTCCAAGCGAGGTCAAATCCAGGTAGTCAGAACAATGAAATACAGAAATGGATGAAATACCCAGCACCAGTAGCAGTGAGTGAGTTTAAATAGTTGCGGGGAAAAGGTGTGGAATGAAGATTGAATCGTTTGGAGTTAATTGGTGCTGGCTGTGGTCGTAACAATATTCTAGCTTCATTTGTGAGGCAGGGCCAAAGCATGTTTTTTCCGCTGCCCTAAATTAAATAACAGTTTAAAGACTAAATTTAATTTTCTTGTCTGTTTTTCATGGGCCACAAACTTTGAAGCCACTGATTGGCTTTCGGTTCTAAACAAGATATGAGTTTTATTGCTTCTGCAGCTCTAACTTGCCCTTTATTAAGATCAAAAACAGATGGAAAAAATATATTCTGTATTTATGGATCTGGAATGTGAACATTCCAATTCCAGAATGTCTGTGGTTTACCATAAATACTCCAGTCTGTGTTTTCCCTGTGGGCAAGCTGTGAGCACACTGCCCAGTGCATGGTAAGAGAATTAGATAGACAAGTTACCCACAGTTTACCCACAGAGAACATCTGAACCTTCACTACAGCCATTTATACAGGGACCCTCAGGTCCGGTGCCGAAGAGCCACAGCCCTGCCAGTTTTATGGACAAAATGACATCCACAGCAGAATTTAGGCAAAGTGAAAAATCAGGTCAGCACAGTGCATCGGAGCTCTGACGGAACAAAAAATGGGATCCTACTCACTAAGCTTTTTGTAACATTAACATACAGTATCACTGCCTTTCATTGGTTTCCCAAATTGTACTGTTTTATTTGTGCTCCGACAATACACAGCTATTCATTTGAAGCTGTTAAGAATTCATATAATGCTGCTCAGACTATAGTATGATGATCTTGTTCTGGAATCGTATCTTCCTAAGCAGTGCTTGAATTTGGCATTTACTGTCCGGTAGGCTTGTTGAGTCCTGGTATCTTGAATTGACCCAAGAGAGAGTAAGAGTGTGTACTGTACCATCTTATCAGCAAATAAACTACACATTACGTAGTGGATAATTTGCATAAGGCAGTTTTAGAATGGTTGCAGCTCATGTGTTACAGAACCATGCTTAGGCTGTAGATGGGAAAGCATTCCCTTACAGGACTCATCTGACATTAGCTTATAATTTTTTTATAAATGACATAAATGCTGAGTGCTCACACCACCACATGCCTGTTGTATGACTTTGCTCAACAGTTCGGCATCAGCAAGAGAGACTCAGACTCCAGTCAGCACCCCAGTCAGTGCCCCCAGTCTTAGCTCAGCATAGCTCAGCATGGCAAAAAAACTGGGGTCCCTAGCAATGGTCCTGACAGTGGGGTGGTTCAGCAGGTTTTGCGTTCCACTAGAAGTCATTAATAGATCTGTCTATTAGTACTGTCCCTGGAAAAAAGGGGATAATCTGCTAAAATGAGCATTTATTACATGATAACAACAAATGGCACATTGTTCTCATACACAACTGCTTTGAAAATATACAATCCTGTGTTAACGTCCTGCTTTATTCTGCATTTATAAAGTGTCATTTGAAGCCTCTAAATTAAAAAGTAACTTTTATATATATATACAATGGTTTATGCTTTGTACCTTTTTCTTACACAGAAACAGTTTTCACAGCTGGTCGCTCAATGCTATTAAAAAGACTAACAAAGGATTTGAACAAAATCATAGGATAACATCGCACATGTGATCTGTTTTCAGCAGGAAACCTAAAGATTACAACAGACCAGTTATACATATGCAGCCAGCTGGAAGACCCTCCAAATTTAAAGCAGTGAGAACTGCCGAAAGTAATAAAAATATGAAAAGACTGACTCTGATAGTACACAGAAAATCTTACCCTCATCTGCATGTGTCTGGCAGAAGTGCCTGACATCATATACTGTAGCATCTACTGTCCCTGGCTGAATAACACAGACATCTGAAAAACAAAACTCTTTGCACTACAAGAATAATTTTTTGCCACTTGGCAGAGTATATATGCCTAGAGACCAATTAGTTCAAAAGAGTTCTAGAAATACACAATGTAAAGTAGACAATACATACAATTTGTGTAGGCTTTTAATGGTGTGTTTTCAGATTTAGGTTGCAGATCGCAAGGAAAACCATACACAGCTCCTGCAATCTGCTCACAACAACTGTTTTTAAGATTGTTTATGGAATGCGACTGGGTAAAGGATTAGGATTATGGTTTTGGTTAGGATAAGATTGAGAATTAGTAAAGGTATGGTTTAGGGTTTAGGGTTAGGTAGGGCTGGATGTGACTGTCTCTATAAATGCAATGCTCTCAGAGGTGACAGTCAGAAACACAGGTTATGTACCTATTCACCTATTTGACTGAATTTGTATCTGGTTTTTTAAATGTGATAGGAATATTAGAACAAGTGTTACGGTGGAGTGAGGCCTTCTCTTGCCCTTCTTGTTGTGCTACTCATTAAGAAGAGAGCTGCACTCAATGTGAACAATCTGCTCCTAGAGTTTCCTGGAAATGAGCTAGTGCTCGGTGCTCAAGGACTCAAATTATCTCCATGTCTCACTACTTCAGAAGCCAGGAGCTTTTGATAGGACAAATCTAGACCACGTTTCCAAAGCATCTTCTTTAATTCACCTGATCACATTAATCCCCCTCTTTCTGGGTTTAATTAAGTCTTTAGTATGCGAGACCCAGCGGTCAAACAAAACGACTTTGTTCATAGGCTGTTATTTACAGCAATCCACAAAGTTAGAATTACTTCCCTCCTATTATCAGTTGGAAGAATCAGCACTAGATAAAGCCTCAGAATTTGCCCTGATTAACCATGAAAACACAATTCTACTACTGTTTTGTGTCGAAGACCAGATCAACTAACTGCCTTTACCACTCTGAAAAAGATTGTAGAGAGAAATGACCACTTATTTCTTGCTTTGTCGCTTCACAATGTGTCACAATATGATCAGAATAACTTGTCCTTAGCAACTCTGTATCTACATGTCATGAGCATTTTGGCACAGTTGGTGATTTCGTCTCCTACAGGGCATAGATGGAGAACAGACACCCCAGAGATAAGAGGGGCCCAGCTGAAAAGCAAAACCCACTCAAACTTTATGGTTTGTGTATACATGCACTTGGTATCAGATTTGGGGAAAATCATCATGGATCCAAATAATCAATTCTAGAAATGTTAAAACAAATCTACCCGACAGAAAATCAAATGAGGTTGAAATAATTATCTATAGTAGACATTCCTAGTGAATTGTCTGAAATATTTTGTAACATGAGAAATCAATGTTAACAATAATCATTATCACATAGCTGGGTTTGATTTCTTTACATCTAAGGTGATTTTTAATTGAAATGTACTTTTCTGCCAGCTCACGAGCAAGTCAAACATTTCCATAACAGACTGGTGCAATGTAGCATCACAGCAGTCTGACATTCCTCACAGCATTCAATAGTTAGAATGACTCAGCCATAGCTAAGGTAAATAGCAATCCAAAAACAGTAAACAAACTGAACAAGTTTTGCCTTGGTCATATTTATAGACACAGCTGGGGTATCATTGTTGCTTAATTTCTTCAGTGCTTAATTTAGATGTCCGTGAGTATTTTAGTAATGTGTTGAAAATGGAGCTGTAAAAGCTGTGCGATCTCACTATTTTTAAAGACCATCTGTAATCTGCTGTAATCCAACGCAAGCACTCACCCGCAGACGATGAGATATAATTCAGCATTTCAGGCTCCTTTCAGCCATTTCATATATTTATAGGCTACATGTAAAGAAGCATATTTCCAGGAGAAAATAAAACAATCACAACCAAAGGAGTGCCTTCTGTCAGGCTGGGACAGACCTGAACAGTTGTGTCAATTTTGTCTCAGTCCAGTCTTGAAGATTCCCGTGGCAGTGTTGAAGATTTCCACGGCAGTATTTTGTTTATGTCGGATAGTATCAGAAGCATCCAAAATCCTTCCCTAGAAATCCTGTTTGAAATCAAGAATGAGTCCTGCAGTGTGTGTTAGGGGCTGGGACAACTTTGTAGCTGTGGACATTTTCCTGCTGAAAGAAAATACAGTATAAAGAAAACCCATTAAAATTGACGGTACACAATAAATTACAATTTGCTAAAGAACTTGGATGATGGTTAAACAAAGCCTCTTTGGCTGTATTCATATTTTCACAATGAAAATGACTATGGTGCCTGCGAAAAAAGGTTGTTGCACACCCTTCTGACATGACTAACATTTTTTCACAACCTGTTTAAATTATTTGAAACTGTTAGTATTAATGTCCCTGAAAGACTGCAGTTTACTGTTTTTGAATGACTTCCTCTTCTTGGACATATTTTTATTGCACAGAGCACTTGTCACAGTGCCACAGACCAGGTACTCTTTACACATGAGCTGTTGTCTGTGGTGACTTAGAACAACAGAGCTGGCTCTGTTGAAGTCGGTTTTAACCATACAGTAACCACCAAATTGTGAAGACATAGCTGGAAGGAGTGGCTTCAAGAATACAATATACACTGCACATATCCACATCTTGCAAGATTTTTTTCTGATTTTTTTGCTGATGCCTCGCCTTTGTAGTCACAGCTGTCCTGGCTTCTACACGATGAGCCGCAGCTGGGCAGGTCCTATAAAGGCGCACTGGACACCCCCCGAAAGGACAAGCAGGTTGTTCCTTTTTCAGTACCACCAGGGCAGGCTGTTCCTTTTCCACAAGTTTTATTTTTATTTTTTGCCTTAAACGCCCTGCTCTACCAGACTGGACCCCACTAAACAGGGTCAGTCCACGCTGGTCGCCGCTGTGCTAGAGGTTATTTTTTTCCCAGGCTGGACCCCGTTAAATGGGGTAAGCCCAGCCCGGAGGTCACGAGGCACAACAGTACACTTTCTTTTTGCTTTTTGTTTTTTTTTCAATCTTTTTGTGTTATTTTTGGTCCCTCCTAACCTCCCACCGGTGTTTCGGGCCTCTCATCCGGGATGTTGACTTTTTACCGTTGCGTGCCGCGGCGCCTCCCACTACACACTGTCGCAAGGAGTATGATGAATTACAAGCACAGGTGAAAAGGATATCACACAGGCCAAAGATAAATTGAAAGGAATATTGCAAATGAGGCTAAAAAAGTGCTTCCAGTATTACCACAGCGAAAGAGACCATAAAGTAGAAAGCAAGATATATCAGAGAAAACAATGGTAAAAATCTAAGCAATAAAAGAAAGATGGCTGATGTTCTAAATGAGCATTTCTCACAAAATACTTAGTTCACTAAGGAAGAAGTCAAGAGTACGCCGCAAAAGGAAGTTCTTTCTTAAAGAAGTATTTGCATTGAAGAAGCAGAAGTGTTTCAGGTACCAGAAACACTCAAGATTAATAAGTCCCCATGGCCCTCTGCACTTGTAATCAACGAACCAGGAATTCATAAACCATAGACACGGCTCTTCCAAAAGTTGCTCAAGACAGGGGTAGCACCCAGGGACTGGAGAGTTTCTAATGTTTTGCCCATCCCATTGTCACTTAGATGGGTAAGAAAAAAACGTAGCCAAATAATTATTACATGTCATAAGGGCTGAATACTCACATTAGGGTTATGTAATAAGTGGAGTACCACAGGGATCTACAATAGGACCACTGCTCTTCTTAATTGATATCAATGATCTAGATTCCAAAATCTAGAACCAATACTAAGTAAGTAAAGTTTGCAGATGATCCCAAATTTGAAAGGGTTTAGCAAACACTGCAGAAGAAGCCAATCAAATTAAAAAAGATTTATATAGAATTCAAACTTGGAAAAGGACGTTTAATGTAAACAAATGCAGGTTTTTGCATACACGTACCAAAAACAAAACTAAACAAAACTGGAAACGCTGAGTTAGAAGATGCTACCTTCTGTATAAAAAAATACAGAGGTGTTCAGGATGGCATAATCACATCTTCCAGACACTGGGGAAACAGTGAAAAAGACCAACAAGCAAAACCTGTGAAAAGTTCTATATATTGCTATATATTGTGGCACTCTAAAAGACACTGAATTTATATTTATTATTAGTCTATATAGAATTCTATTTATTATTAGTAGAATTTACTATGGTACCTAAAGATAGTACTGTCCCCAGTTGCCAACATAGATCACTAGAGACAGCCATGCTGCAGCACAAAGCTTTCTTTACTGTCCTGCTCCTTGCAGTTACTAGCTCTCCATGTTTATCAGTGACAGAAGGTGTTAAACTCTCTATGCAGCAGTGGCTGTTCCTGTCCAAAGAGATTAATTTAGGCATTTTGTCACAGTCATGCAGGTTTACTAATGGTCCGACTATATTAATCCCAATATTCTGAACCACAGCCCACAGATAAACAAACTGAACATGACTGGACCTGCCCAGTGTGGGAATTACTGAAACACTGCACAACCCAGAAAGCCAAAGCATTTACTCAACGTCAGTAAGCTTTGAAGATTTATTTTTGTATTTGCAAAGGGTTGTGGGAGTCTGGAACAAGCTGCCCAGCCATGTTATTGAAGCCAATACCCTGGCTTCTTCAGTGAAATGGCTGGTTGAGAGCCTCGGCTCATTTAGCTGCTACCAAATTGGCTTAAGTTCCTTTTTTTATTTAAAAAAAGAAAGAGAATGTTCAATTCAAAAGTCTCTCCCAATACACATGCATGGATACTGTTGTTTGTCCCGATATAACCCTGTCAGGGACTAATCCAAAAAGCTCTGAGTATACAAAATTACTTCATCTATTGTACCTTTCACAGAAGCACTGCAGACAACATCCTTACACATGCGTATGTGCAATAAATTTATGTACGAGAAGTAGCACATTTGTTCTGCATCTCTGCATATTATATACTATATTATACAGTTTACAGCAAACATGCCTTGCCAGAATGATAAGACAGGAGATATTTATTTTAGCAGATCTGCATGTTCTTTTTTTTTTCCTTTTTATCATTTAAGAGCTGTCTGGCAGGAGAGAGCAGCACACACAGGCAGACATGGGGAGGGAGGAAGGCTGAGAGAGAGAGACTCGTGGAATTTTCCACTCGTACATGAAATATTCACCAGGGATAATATCTGGAATGGGAGAAGGCAGTCCTCACAATAACCTGCAGAACTGTCTTTCCAGATATTTACTGAGTTTGTGTGGTTTTTGTACTTTACCCTTTTGTATTTCCCTTTTAATTTTTTCTTTTTTATGGTGTATTTTCAAAAGAAATGAGAGCCTCAAAATATAATTTTTAAGGTCTTATGCTAGAGACAAAGCTTTTTTTAAAAAAAGAAAAATCACGTATTTTATGTTTGATATTCACAATGTTCTCAAAATTGGGAGCTTAGAGAATCAATCTATTCTTTTCCTGTCCTTCTAAGTCTTAAAACATACCGTATAAGTGATGTTTGAAGGGTGGATAAGGGTGGATAAGACAATATTCCAGTCAGGAACTGGAATATTGTCTTATCGCTAAATTTGTCTATCACTGGTGTCAATCAATTTCATTATGGTTATTGCGCATATTTTTCTTTCATGATGAAAAAATCCTTTATATATTTGTCATACATAACATAGGTAAGGCTTGGAAAATTCATAGCAGTCTCACATAGGTTTAAGAGTACAGATGGATGCTGTATTTGATTATAAAAAGAAGATGGTGAAGAAGTGAGTTTAATGACATGGCTGTATAAGTTATGTAGCATCTCGTCCTCTCAGCCACAGTGTGAAATTGCAGATGTAAGTGAGTTTAAATGTTGGCTCAGAAGTAAAAAATGAAAACACAGAAGCATGCACATTTCTGAATGAGCATGATCAACAGTTAGGATCTCTAAGTGAGATCTCTGTGAGGAGGCAGAGAAGAGTGCATGTTTTATTTCATACTTTTTGGTTTTACACTCACAAAGTCATTAACACCACGGAGGTACAATTCCGTGGAGTTTTCACTCGGCATGACCCACCTTATTCTTCAGACAAGGGGATACTGTGCTACAGTAGAAGAGTTATTTTAGCACTAAAAGAGAGACTTGAAAAAAGAGACACTTAAAACTTGCTGGAATTGGGCTCTCCAAGAGCAGGGCTGGAGACGCCACTGCAGAACATTCTTTTATGTCTAAGAAAGCAGGCAGTACACCCTTTTGTGAGACGCTGGCAGTGAATCTGGTCTGCTTTTATTTAGGCAGACCAGAGCCCCTAAATTCAGATTCAGATCATTCAGACTGTACTTTTGTGATATTTGCATAAACAGTATACTGTAAACACAGTTCTATGATGACAAAGGAAGCTGTTCAATTTATGTCTAGAGTCTGAAAAAAGCCTGGAAATAACCGTGCTTTAGAGCTGAGGAATTAGAGAAGGATGGTGTTTTTTAGAATAAACTTATTTTTATACTACAATGAAGTGAGCTTTCCATCTCCACATCGGTGTCATATTCATATCTCTACATCAAGACCATAGTTTTGCATGTTACACTGGTAGATCACATCAGCCAAAGCTCTAGAGCCCAAATGGGCTACTGTCCAGAATGGTACTGTACCTGCAATGATAATGGAGTCCTGTACTAGCAATAGCAATGTCACTAGATGGATCTAGCTTGACAAATACAACTGAAGTGTCAATTATGCTGCTAAAAGTAGATACCTAGAAAGGCCACATTTTCTTTTCTTCTTGATCAGGGAAAATAAGAAGAATTAATGAAAAAGATTTCAGTTCTGTTCTGAAATGACACAATATACCAATGGCTTTCAAACAGCTACTGTAGACTAAAACGACTGAGAAATAAATCTTTTGATATTAAACCTTTAGTCGGCAACATTTAAATGGATGTTTCATGTATCCATCACTTCTAAGAGAACGAACGTTTTTTTTTTTTAATTTCAAAAGGCGACTTGTGCCAGCATCCTCAAAATATTATCCTGAATCAATTTCACTGAAGCATCAAGGGCAGGCCTGACTATGTCTGTCTCCTGCAACATAACGTTTCCATGTAACAAGCAACGAAAAGTTAAAGTGAGTTCAGAATTTGTTAGGACAAAAAGGAACAGAAAAGGGAAAACAAGTAGAATTAGAGCCCTGTACTTTGCATACCGTATAAAACTAATTGAATGCATAAATCTGTCCTACAGCTTTTACATCATTCTTACCGATTGATGTCTTCAGATTATATTGGAAATATACACAGTCAATATATACTGTTCATAATAAGAGCACAGTATACTGTAGATATACTCATGCATTATCGTAAAGCTACATGTTCCTGGAGGGGGGTACAGCAATCCAGAGCTGTCTTGATCCCCCTGTTGTTTTGGAAAGTATATAGACAAGAATCTGTTTCAAACCAGATGAAAACTTGATTTCTCATTCTTCGCAGACACAGGACAAGGTCAAATGTTAATTTCAAAGAACAAGCTAAATAATTACCGTTTTTTTACTTGACACACTTACAGAAAAGGATGAAAGGGCCACAAATGACACTTTATACTATTTTCATCGACATTTTGGCCCTTTTGGTTTTCCTGACAAAAAACTATCCCTAATATCAGCTCTACTTATTGAGTCAACATGGATATGAGGAAGATTCTTTTAACTGCCATTTAAAGTATGAATAGATAGGCTGTGTGATGGTTGAATGGGATCTTGCCACAGGCAGTGGAGATAGGTGAGGTACATAGTTCAAGAAAAACTACAAAAATAGACTAGGCAGAAGCATAGTCAAAAAACAAGTGTCAAATCCAGGACAAAAACACAATAACCAAAGGCTTGACCAAGCGAGGGTCGAAACAGAGCTGAGATAGTGCTTAAGGTGAAGCAAACTTTAAAACTGAGCAGTGAGTTAGGAGAGAAGCTGGTTTAAGTAACAGTCTTGATGAATAATGGAAAACAGATGAGGATGATAATCACTGAATTGAAAGATTAATCCCGGAAAACTGTTGCCATAACCGAAATGTCGGAGCTCAGAGAGCAGAGCACCTAAAAATTCATGACCAGTGAAATATTCACCATCTCTGGTGCAGGAGGGAATTTCTTTGAAGGAATAACATGTACAGCCTTAGAGAACCTGTCCACCATCACTAATATAGAAGTGTAACCTGAGATTTAGTTAAGTCTGTGATGAAAATCTGCAGAAATGTGGGGCTTGTCAGGCACAGATAAAGACTGCAAAAACCCCAGGCAAAGGTCTAAGGTCCTCATTGATTGCATGCGTGTCAGGTGGGAAAGAATTGGGCAACAACCTTAGCCCACCGAAAGTATCTTCTGAGAAAGGATAACCAGCAATTCCGGAGGCAAGGGCCCATTGCACGACAAAGAGCACATACAGTTGTGGCCAGTTCAGGTTCCAAGGTCAGAACTCAGTGAACGGCATCTTCCAGGAAATAAGGACAGGTGCTGCAGTGCAGGATGAAAGAATAGCAATTTCTGGTGGTTGTTCTAAAGATTCCATCTCAAACTGTCAAGAGAGAGCTTTGAGAGATCTGCTTTGGTGTTCTTGGAACCTGTATGAAATTCCAAAATAAACGCGACTAAAGAAGAGGGCCCATCTGGCTTGTCTAGAATTCAGACTCAATGTATGCCAGATATTGAAGAGCTGCTTTAGGTCGGTGAAGGCTGCTTGTGTGATCGTCGCGGTTCATAGGACATAATTCAGATAACCAACAACAAATTCATGCAGAAGATCACTGAAGATTTCATTCACAAAGCTTTGAAAAACAACTGGAGCATTGCAAAGACTGAATGGTGTACAAAGGTATTCATGATGCCCACTCTTGGTTAAAAGATGTCTTCCATTGGTCTCCTCATTCTATCTGAATAAGGTTATAGGCTCCTATGAGATCCAATTTGATGAATACAGTGGCCTTCTAGACTTGTTCAAACAGTACTGAGATAAGGGATAGATAAGCGATAGAAGGTTTCTGTTCTTAATAGTGATATAAACCTCTATAAAGCTCTATAAATCAATACACGGGCAGAGAGAGCCATCCCTCTTTTCAACAAGGAAAACAACCCACACTGAATGAAGCCCCTTTGAAGATTTTCCTTGATTCTCTGGAAGACAAGACAAAAATGTGACCCCTAGGAGGCAAGAGATCAATCGGACAATCGTAATTGCTGTGAGGCAGCAACGTTAGTGTCTTCTTCTTTCAAGAAGACAAACTGTAGACAAGCAGTAGCAAGTCTGGAGCTTTTGGTATTGGAATAGAGGCAATGATGGATAGGTGACATTGACTCTTGCATGAATGGCTCCAAGTAATGAGTTCCTTTTTGCTCGAGAGAGGATAGGGTCATGCTTCTCAAGCCCCAGGAATCCTAGGAGCAGAGGACTTGTAGGAGGTGGAATGAGCATCAAGGAAATTGTTTCCTTATAACCGTCCAGACATTGATGCCTGAAGGGGCCCTTGGCACCAAAGGACATACACAGCCCAACAAATGGCAACGATATCAGGCAGTGAGTCCGATCCACAAAGGTTCCTCCTGCGGGGGTGGAGTAGATGCAAGGGCCGTAGGTACAAAGTGGGGTGGGAGGGTGCACTGACTACTACATTTGCATTCCAGTTTACGTTCAATGAGTTGAACATCCAATCACATGGCAGAACCCGGGAAGGTCGTTTCCTACCATTTCATCTTTAATGATCTCAACCAGACCCATGCGAAAAGAAAATGTCCTTGTGGAGGAAGAATATGAAAGCTTTTGCAAAGTACTGTAATACGAAATGCGAAAAATGACATCAACATTCAGACCCGACATACACGAAACTAGACAAAGAGCATTTTTATTTTTTTAATTTGGATTTTGACATGAAAATCTCAAATTTTCTCTCTGTTAACTCAGATAAGATTAATGTACTGCATAACCATTTCCAATTTCTTGACAATACAGGTAGGGCTGTGCAAGTATTTACAGGTCAGTGTTAAAGAAAACCACAATGCAGAAAAGTAAACTGTTATTCCGCAACCTTACATGCAGTGGAGTAAATATTTTAACACATAGTAAAGAAATTAAAAAGGCTGTAGAATTCCACACAGCTGTACACAGCAGGGTACAAATTAGTCATTTTTCCATAAATGGTCTCTTGATGTTACTAAAGTCAGCAGGGTTCCTTGATGTAATTAAAGGGCAGAAATAAAACTGAAGTGATAACAACTATGGACCTGAGGGAGGATATTCTATTCTGAAGAAATGAGCCCCAGAAGCTACTGTATGGGTAGCACCATATTTACAGCACAGAACCACACCCTTCCTGACCTGTTTCAAGTAAAAAGTGACAATCAGGTCAGTCTCCTTTGTCTGTTTTTTTGTGTATTTTCTACAGTATGTTGAAATTAATGTCTTTAAAAAACAAACAATTTTATTTTTTTATTTTAAAGAAAAAAAGAGATTAAATGAAATGAAATGTATAATTAATGCATTCATTTATAGTTGAGCCAGACGTTCAGATGGTTTCATACAGTACATGTATGAAATTCTGTATCACCGTGATATTGCCATTCTTGGTGACATGGGGGGCTAGCAGTTTTGTAATTTTTTGCCCAACTTTCAAAGACATTCGCGTTTGGAAGAGTTGAAACTGTCAAGTTTGATATGCAATTCCCATTAGCCAACGGAATAAGACTTAGACTTCTGTGTCCCTTTCACACATGGCGCTAGATAGATGTACGCCTTAGTTTAATATTCATGATAACCCAATTTCATCTATATAATGAATTAATTTAATAATTTATACCCATGATTCAGAGACAACTCATTCATTGAGAGACAACATAGAGGAAGCGTTTGAAGAGTACAATGTTTACCTTCCTCTTTCTTTACCATGAATTTACTAGGGACAAACACATCCAAGAACTAGATGCTTTGCGAATGTTTGGCTTTATTTGGTGAGGTAGGTTTGGCTTAACTCACTAAACCCCATTCAGAGAGGAGCAAACCAAGTGGGAGCTGCAAGGTGGAGACAGGGTGCAGGAGGGATGCTTGAGTCAAACGTGAAGGGAGGTGTTTGTGTTGGATATATATATACAGTAGCTAACTTCTGTAATAATTGTGATTAGGTACGGCTGTGTGAGATTGACTTGTGATTGTTATCCCTCCCGAACTTCAGTTAATAACTTCCATTTATATGGGAACTGCCCGAGAGGGAGACTGCACACGTTAAAAGGCTACTGCCCAGGTCCAAAAGGAACTATTTATGTTGCTGTGTTCTTCTCGTCTTGGTTGGTCTTATGCCAGTCGAAACTGAAGAGAAAGTCTGAAAAGATTATGTCTGATATTATAAAAGTAATATTTGGCAAAAAAAAAAACATCAGGGGGAAATAGACTATTTTACGTCGGAGATTCCTCCAAAGGTTAAACCTATATTTTGGTCAAATCAGAAGGGTGGAGACTAAAAAACAGTGGTGTCCTGTGGGAAAGCCCAGTGTAGCACAGAGGATAAACAAACCTTTTAAAGGATTTTTTTATAGATAAAAACGAGAACCTCATGTTTAGGAAGGAAAACAGAGTAATACTCCAGACACTTGAATATTTTGGATCTGTGTTGCTTTGCTCAGCACTCAGTCTAAAATTGTTTCCTGTTCACAAAAGAATTTGCAGTTTTTTAGCTGAAACCAAACACATTCTGGTTTGCAATTGGACAATGTTGTCTGGTGGTGAAAAGAAAGAGCTACAGAAAATACTTCATTAGCAATAATAGTTATATCAAAGGAAAATTATTTACTTGTCTTTTAAAACCCTTGGTTGTCCATTTTGTCTTTTGTCTGTTTAATTGAATTCTAATTTTCGGTTTATGTAGACTCTGGGAAAGAGTTTACTTGAAGGTTCTTTCTGTGGTTTGAAAAATATTCCTATTTCTTGGAAAGTAATGATTTGAGCTAAGAAGAACAGTGCATTACATTGGGTTTCAAACATTTTCTAGTCCTTTATGTCCTTTGACAAGTGACTGTTCTTTCATCGATGAAATCATTGAAAATCATCAAGAGTGGAGTGATCGTAGAGCTATTGGATCACCATTTTATGACACGACTGGCCTGCACTGGACCATCTTTTTCAGAAGAAGATAGCCTGGAGCTACATTACACAGAGAGATGGCACATTGTAAAAAGTTGTTCAAGCTGTCAGAAAACACAGGCATGGGGAGAGGGAGGGGACCAAAATCACTATACAGACTATGAACCACATCAAAATGAACCAATAATGCTCATGATGTGTCCTGCTTTTTGTAGATCTTATGAAGAATGCCCTGCTATTACACAGCTGGGAGGTTTTTAGGCACTATTGACTATGTTCGTCAAAGCAAGACTGCCCTAAAGCATCCTTTTGTTTGAAAGGTTTAACTTCCTGATACTGTATGTCGCTTACCCTAAATAAGTGAACATCAGAAATACCTGTTTTTATTACAAAAAGGAAAAATATTTATTTTGCTCTTCAGAATCTATTCCGTGGAATAATCCAATGATCAAAGGAATCTTGGTCATTTTGAATAGTTTGGACAAGCTCCTATATGGCATGTGAGGAATTTATTGAGCCTGTGTTTGCTTTATGTTATGTGCCATATTTTATTGTGTTCGACTCACTATGCTTCCTGAAACACATGATGTGATTCATTGTGCTATAGTGTTCAAGAGCGCTATGTTCCTCTCCAAATGGTAAACAACAGATAACCAGCAAAGAGCCTGTGAAAATAAGGTTATCTGTTTCCGCTTTTTGTTAACGCAGTCACCGTTGCTAGAACACAGTTGCTAGAACAATCACCAGAGTATGACGTAACAAACCAGAGCAAAGCATGACAAAAATCAGTATAGCCCTTTTCTTAAAAAACACTTGTCATTACTAATTATGCAGTACAGTAATTACCTTGAGCAGTGGAAAACTAGGGTAAATTGAAGTGCTTTCCCTCTTATCAAGGTAATAAATGCACAAATTAATAATACTGATAATTATGGTTATTATATAAAGATAATCATCTTAGCACAGAGCAGGCAAGCCTTATCAACTTGAAAGTGTCAGTTAAATACTAAAAGTGCAATGGAAGTCACTTTGGCAATCGTAGCTCAGATCACAAGTCGAACAGACGTGAAACGTCTTTCTATCAGGGAGCTATTTCACATTGATAAGAAGTTTGCTTCCCACCTCATTACACAGGAGAGAAAACATCAGATGTTTGTGCCCATGCTTTTACAGAGTTGATGACTTTGACCTGGACTAAAAAGAGCTGCAAGAATAGGAGGAATGTATTGCAGTGAATCTGAGTTAATCATCAGAAGCAACGCATTTCCCTTTTACAAGTACTCCTCCAGAACAAAGCCCTGTCAGCATACAAGTCAAAGTAATATTGTGATAGTAGTCAGTTGACAGCGGTGAAACTGTCAAGTGTTCAGAATATTTCTTCTCTGGTGTTGGTTGACAGCTTCACAAAACAAAAAATCGCATTTTTGTCATATCGGCTTCAGACCTTGTGTGTGATCGGATCTGCAATTCAATTTCAGAGCAGACACAGCACCACTCCTTGGACAGCAATGTTCTGCCAAAGTCCAGGTTCAAGGGGATAACATCACTGGTGTAACATTCTCAGTGTCCTTTTACATCTGCAAGGAAGTTGTAATATTCCTACTGCAGTACAGCTACAGTACTTCACAATTCTTGGATACTGGGCACAAATCTAGCTGGGGGATTCTTGTGAATGTTCCTTGTCCCCCTGTATTAGCTGGGTGCTCCAGATTCTTCCAGCTTTCCAAAGCTCACTCTGTGTGTGTGCGTGTGTGTGTGCTCTCTTCCCACTCAGAGCAATCAGAGCAACTCGCCCACACATCCACATTGAAATTTGCAGATTGGTATTTTAATTGTTAATTTTCATTACATGTAATTATGCAATTGGCTTTTTAAACTGAATGCAAGTTCAAACAGGTTAAAATCAATATGTTACAGAAGTGAATGAAAACACTGTTTGCTCTGTACTTTTTAAAATAAATAATTTAACTGCAGGAACTATAAATTCTTAAGTTTCCCTTAGCTATCACTGTACCTTCTCATAACAGAATGTCACAGAGGAGTAGCCATGTTTGTAATGCAATACATTTCTGATTCTTTTGCTAGGTGTAGACTTTATTTTCTTGACCAGACTGAAGAAACAGAACCCTTTTAGTCTTTGACACATATTTTGTTCAAATCACTTTGACAAATATTGCTCAAATACCTGGCCATAATCCTTTTCCCTTTTGGATAAAGGAAGCTGCATCATGGCACAGTTTTGGAGATGATGATGAGTCATGAGGACTGAAATCCCTTTCTTCTCCTCCTTTTTCTCTTTCATTCCTATGGAGCCAGGAATAATGACCTAACTAATAGTGGCCCATCACTATTGAATATTGATTCTGCAATATGGCTGTCCTAATGATCTAAAGTTCATTAACCTGAGTAAATTATTATGCTTCCTTTTCATCATCTGTGTCATCTTCCTTGTTTTTTGCCTTCTAGCTCTTGGACAGTTACAGGTACAGGTATGTAGAGTAAATGCAGCCAAGCAAAGTCCTTTGTTGTAAAAATTGTGAGTAAAGCATTCAAGCTTGGAAGTGCAAATGTTGCTAAGCACACTGAAAACCAGCTGCCCCCTAACCCCATATCACAGTTTGGTTCCAGATTGTTCTCGGTTTTGAAGAGATTAGTATACTACTGTATGTCTTCCATTTTATAAAAAGAATGTTAGCAAGCTGTACTTTGTTTCGTTGTCAGGGTAGTTAAACCATAGCTAGATATTATAATGTACTCATTTACAAATATTGAGCTAAAGACCAGTGGAAATACACCCAATAATGACTTGTCAGTCTGCTCAAGATCTTCTGGGCTAGGTATGATATAATGTAACAGTACACTGAGTCAGGTACAAGAGTGGCCTCGCGCCCATCTGAGATCTAAATAGCTTAAAACTCTGCATTAACAGAGAACAAGTCTTCATTTCCTGTAACACAGTTTTCTGATTTTCTTGCTATAGCCTCTGCAACAACCATTGTCTAACAGATTTTGTTTAAGTAAATAAAGAGATTTGTAATTTAGTCAAGTAGCATAGTATTTATATTTATTTCCAGTGAATCAGCCTCCAAACCAATTCTTCATTCAGCGGAAAAAGTCACATCTGACATAAATGACACAAACCAGTGAGTAAAGACAGCACAGGGCCATTAATGTTATGCTCAAGAGTCAATTAAATAACATGTTACTACTGATAAACGTAATAACAGTCTTATAAAGCTGATAAAAGCCAAGGCCTATGTCGATAAAAAAACACAATGATGTTGTTTGTCTCTCATCAGCCTTGCTCTGAGACAAAATATGTCAACAACAAACCTATCAGGGCTTAGTGGAAATTCACTGAGAACTATAACTGTATGTGCAGAGTTGTTGCCATGGTGACCACTGGAAAAAGAGATTTAGCTGGTCTCACAGGGTGGCAAGCACCTAACAGCACACGCTCATCTGGCTAAATCTATCCCTGCTTTCCCGTGGAAGGGAATACGCCCTAATTCAGGTTCACACTTGCTGAGTTCCTGCAGTTTCAGGCAGCTGACAAACAACATTGTACACTGAAAAGGCACTGTGTCCATACAGTCTTTGCCTCTTGTTTAGATTTGTTTAGAGTAGTATATAAGGCTGTATTTAGAGAAAACTAATTTTGCAACATCATTATAACATCTTTGTATGACATGAAGCTAAAACGATTTAATTTTTTATAGGAAAAATGATATAACAAGGATTCCTTATGTGCAAATTTTGATACAAATTCAGTATATAAAGAATATAATACAAAAGAATATTCCAGTTAAATACACAAATTCTGCAGTGCAGATGGTTTTTCTGTTCAATATTTAACTGCTACTCCATAACCAATTCGGGCTGCTCAAATTTGTCAAAATCCTCTCAGGAATCAGTGGATGTTCCGGGAAATTAGTGGACAAGGTGGTACTCTCCTCTTTGGACACGGAATTGCGAAAAAGTGGTGCCGCAGTATGGTGACAGTGGTGACACTGTGTTGTAAAAAATCTCATCTGTTTGATACAAAATTAAACTTACAAATGACAGGTGTCATGATCCCAGCAATTTTCACAGCGGTGCAGGTGTTGACCCAGGTATCCCAGTCAAAGTCAGAATAAATTCTGACCCACTAAAGTCCTCTTACTTTAATTAAGGCTAAAGTCTCTTTGGTTGAATAAGGAATAGTGTAAGCTGGCCAAAGTATCTGGTCAAGAGAGCAGCAGCAACTCAACCTTCCTTGGAGGTCTCCCTTTGTAGTACTAACTGGGCCAGGCCTTACTTAGCTCCTGAGATGAGGAGGCAGTGACACTACTACATGACAAAGAGCACTTGTCGACTGAACTCTGCAGGAGAAGTCCACACTTCAAGGTAAGCGCTGTCCTTTTACTTTCACACTAAAACAGACAATACAAACACACAAAGCTCACCAAGCATCAATGATTGCAAAAACAGCATGTGCTGTGCTATCTTTTGTGGTTGTCCGTTTCACTTAAAAAAGTTCTAATCTGTGGAAAGTCATCACTGAAATCACTTCAGTTTAGAGCAAAGGAAATTGAGAAGGGAACCGATTCCAGTATATAAAATCCTAAGAGGTATAGATAGGGTTATCCCAGGGACTATTTGACGCTCAGCAGTGAAACACGAACACAGGGTCACAACTGGAAACTAGAAGGTATTCTAGTGTTCTACTTTCAAATATCCCACTTACACAAGGGAGTTTATTTTGGATTGAAATAAGAAATACTTATTTAGATAAAGAGTTGTAGGTGTCTGGATCAGGCTTCCAAGCCAAGTGGTTGAAGTAGCCAAACTCTGGGCTCCCTCTGAAAACTTAAACACATGACTTGATAGGATCCAAATGGTTCAAATGGGCTCCTTGTGCTTGTAGTTGAGAAGATGGAAATTCTAAGAAGTATTTGGAAAGCGAGGCCATTTTTGTTTTTGCAGTCGTTACTGGGCCTCGTATTTTTGCCCTAGCATTATTACTGTTGTCACATTTTAGTTTCCATTTTTATCTCTTCACTTTTTTCGAACTGAAGTCAGATCTTTCCGCTGGCATGTTTTAGGTAAGCCAGCAGACCATGTGAGGTATAAGCAATGAGTCACTGGCATTGGCATGCAACCAAACAGCAGTGTCCTCAGGGTCTTATAGCTGCTTGTTAACTATTAATACTCTGTCACTTGGTAAAGTCTGACATGACTCGGTTTAGATCTCTATACGCTTTTCAGTATGCTGTTAGGCAAGGTAAAAGTGACAAGGAACATTGCCATAGGTACAAAAGCTCAGGAACATTTACAGTTGGTTTATTAGTCAAAATGAGGATCACGTATTTTTGGGAACCTAAGTTTGGGAGCCCCAAAGCTTATGATTTGAAACAATCGTAAGGATTACAAACAATGTGTAAAGATTCATGTCAAAAAGAAAAAAGTCAGGTGGAGACTAAGGCGTAATTACCCTAAAGCTTAAAGTTAATTTTTAAAAGCATGGTCACCTCTATCTTACACTGCATTATGTGTTCTGGTTTTACTAGAAAGATGAATTTTGAACAGAAATGTTTATTTGAATGCATAATACCCATTTAAGTTTAACGTGTAAATAGGAAAAGTACTGCAGCAACTTTTGCCACTAACAATCTGAAATCTCTTATTTTCTATTGTTGCACAGATTATTTTTCCTTTTTTGCTTTTAATTCAGCTGCATGTGCATTAACATTCACCTATCGTTTATAAGACCCAAGCTGTTCTTGATTAGTCGCATTTTTGAATGATTGGATTACATAAGTGGAGGGATGCTGTTGCAATTAAACCCAATCCATCATTCAGGATCCCAACCATCCCAGCCACAAACTGTTCTCCCCCCCTACCCTCTGGCAAGCGGTACCGCACTGTTAAAGCAAGGACCACTAGACTCAAGAACAGCTTCTATCCCACTACAGTATGCATCCTCAACAGCTAACTGCAGTGCCTTAATACTCATCTGCTCTAGGCACTTTTTCACATAGTCTACCATTTATTTTTCATTTGGTCTCACTACTACATATGTATTTATTTTTCCACAACATGTTGTCTACATTGTGTGGAGTTGTCTGTTGCACTGTGTGTATGTCTCGAGAGATCAGCACGATTAAAAATTCCAATGTACGTGTTTATCTGAGAGAACAACACCTTTTTGTTGTATTTAAAGACATTATGCCAGTGCACGTGTTCTTAAATACTGAAAGTTGTCCAGTGCCCTCACACCTCTGACCTTTGTGTTTGCATTAAGGCTGGTGTTTGTGTTTGTACTGGTGTTTAAGTATCTTGCTTTTACTAGTTGTAATGACAAACGTGTTATGTGTGAGTTTTTGCGGTGAGTTCTAAAATCAACTACAGTATATCCAGTTCTAATGTAAAGAAGTAATAGGCTGTGTGAACTCTTACCTCTTTTATAGAATGCCTTGATCCATTTGGGTTAAACTAATGTAACGGGAATGAAATCTTAAATGCTGAAGCATAACTGCGAGTAAGGAAGAAAAAAGTGTTTTTCCAAACATGTTTTCTCCTTTCTCTTCTAAATCAGAACTGGGCTTCCTCAATACTTGACATCATGAATAATTTCAAAGGGAACTTATCTATGGGGCTATACAAGAAGCCAAGGTCTAAAAATAAATGGAAAACTAAGATGACTTCTAGGGATCCTCATCTTATTGCATTAACCTTAGTGCAAAATCAGAAGCTTTCAAATTCCATAGTGCCCATCTGGTGCTTTTCATTCTGCAGAGGTAACAGCTGCACAAGAGCCCTGATTGATATACTGTACAGCGTGGTACTGCAGCTACTGTATGGTCACAGAATGGTCAGAAGGTATCACCCTTCTTTTTTAACCATGTGTGTGTTTATTTTCATGTCTTGTTTGGTTTTTCAAATGGAATAAAAGGTCTGTGTGAAACATGAAAGAATCATCTTAAAATCTTGATTCAATAGTCTCCACCTTCAGGCTAACATGAATGCTCACAGATAAGACCTCACCAGACATACAGACACTAAAAGATAGACAAACAGAGGTTACAAAAAAGAGGAGGCCATTTGGCCCATTTGGTAGTTAGTAGTTAATTGATTCCAGGATCTCAACAACCTGTTTCATGAAAGAAACTTGTTCTAGACTCTCACAGACTTTTGGGAAGAGAATTGCTTCCTGTTCTCAGTTTTAAATACACTTCCACATACAGTAGGTTACATCTGTGCCCTCTGGTTTGTATTTCAGTGTTCACAGGGTTCAGTGAAGAATTTGGCTTAGTTGACTTTGTCAGTGTTCTTAAGGATACTGAATACTCATCTGGTCCCCTCTTAATGTTCGCTTTTTGAGACTAAAACAATATAGTATACTTTTAGTCTGTCAGTGTAGGACATTCCCTTAAGAATGCATCTAATTTCTCCTGGAACAAGTTCGCAAGAAGCTATCCAGCTATGCTGCCGAAGCCGATACCCTGGCTTCCTTCAAGAAACAGCTGGATGAGGTCCTTGGACAAATTAGCTACTCACAACCTAACACAAGCTGACTGGCCTCATCCCATCTGTAAACTTTTTTTTATGTTATTGTGGTGCTATACTGTATAGGAGAATATTTCTACAACAGCATAAGTCATAATCCTCTAATTGTTAATTTAATTGTTCACATCCTTCTAAGCTTTTAAACTCAGAAGCTTTGTTTATACAGTACTGAATAAAGATATTTCTTTTAAATACTTTTTGACTTTTACATTGTTAGATTCAAGACCCACTTACAGCATGTGTATGCTCTTGACCCACTTACTATTTACTATTTACTATTTCAAAGTAAATTAAACACCTTTAAAGAGCATAAAAATCATCTTGATCTGGAGATATGCAAAGCTTTGAATCCTGGCACAAATAGGTCACCAGAGTGGAACCCTTTGATCTAGGAAACATGTGAAGCTACTGTATAAGTCTGCCTAACTCACTATTAAGAAGCTAGTTAGCTAGTTAGCTGTCATACAGGGCCATATTCTCATGTTCACTGTATGCTTTACTCTGTTTAATTCTCACCTTGAAGACATACATAGGCATGCAATGTTGATTTATAACATTAAGTGTGAAACTTCGTAGTTTGTAAGGATATGAATGGTAAAAAAGACTTCCTAAATTAAATGGCCATAATTTTGGATAGGATTACATAAAACGAAGCTCCTTGGGTCCTGGATTTCATTTCAGTCTTTCAACTACTGAATCTGTAGCTGGAAAGTAAATTGTCTGAGCAACAGATTTCTCACCCCCTTCATATTTTCCATTTTTCTTTCTCACCATCTCATCCTGGCTGATGTAATCTATCCCACATGTGATCAAACAAGTACCATTAATCAAACACATATTAGTGCTATGAACAGGACGCTCCCACATTAATACCTATAAGTATTAGTGAAATACTTTCTACAGTATCTACTACCTGTAACCTTTTACATCACTGACATTATCATTGCTGTTATCATTGTTATATTTTAATATAAAAACATCATGTCGATGTATGCAGTGTGCTCCTTAAATAGGAATGCCTCTTAATCAGACCTAAAAAACAATTCTGTGTACAAAAGTCACAGTTTCTGTTCATTCTAAGAAACAGATTAATTTTAGCTCCAGATGAATAATTTCCTCTTCGTGTAACCTGTACTGAGCTCAGTCCTGTCGTTGCCATGAATGGTTTTGAAGGACCACACAGGGAAAAAGAGCACACAGCAAACAGGATGTGGGTGACAGCTATAGACTGCAACAGTTCTGGGCCATCTCACAGCAGACATTTGCCCTTGTTTTATGACACACCTTTCTGCTCCCAAGGAAATGCAGCCTGTCTTTTTCTGAAAAACCAATTCTTGGATTATTTGCATACTACAGTACAGTATGTATGGCCTCCAAGCCAGATAACAAGATAACAAATACCATGGGGTTTCTTTGACAGTGCTTTGTGTTGAAAAGCAAACAAGGAACCCTTTATGTTTTGAAACATTCAACATAGTATTGCAGTCATTTTCAATTTGCTAAGTAAATGCTACTTTTTTTCCGCCAACATTGAGTGCCAAAGCTGTATAACATGTTTGACAGGTTTGTCAAACATACCTCACATCCCACATCTCACGTCTCCTTTTGGAAGCACTGAATTTGGGAACTGGTAGTTTTCCAAATGCCTGCTGGACAGATCATTTTTTCTGGATAGGGCAGGTGGACATGAAGGCAAATTGGTTTTTGGTATATTTCTGAAGTGACTTTGTACGAGCCTCTGGATTTGGATTATGTCACGTCCTCCTGATCTTCATTGCCCTTTGGCCTTATTTAGAACTGCAATACTGCTTAAAGTGTGTGGCCTTGAAACTGTTGTATGAATTATTTGAGAGTCATGTCACTTTACTGCTTTGTGATTGTACAGTGTATCTCCTTGGCCAGACCCATCCAAGTACAAAACATCCAGGCAAATTTAATTTTGTATTTTACAACTGAGGAATAACATGGCAAGATGGAGATGTTAAGGTGTGTATCTTATTAAAATTAATCCAAATGTTCCTCATATCCTATAGCAGGGATCTCCAAGTTCAATTCCTGTAGGGCCCAGTGTCTTCTGGTTTGTGTTCCACTCACATTCTCAGTTACATAGTTGGTCTAATTATTTAATTAGCAAAATAATTTAAATACCTCTATCCTGGCTCTGGGGTAATTTTATAGGTAACTGTACTTTTAATAAAGTGAGTCTCTTATGTGCTATAGACTATATACTGTATGTATAATTTATAAAACACGGTTTATGGTTTAATTGATTTTTTGGGTTGATACAAAAACCAGAGGCCTCTCAGAAATTGAGTTTGAGACCCCTGCTTTAGGTCCTAGAGCACACCAGTCCAGTGAGTCTTATAAGTCACATCATGCTTTTAAAGATTGTTTACACCTGTAAATCGTTATTGATGAATTTAGCACGTGAGCTGTTCAATCAAGAGAGCTCTGGCTGAATATACAGATGTTTAATTAGAATTTGGTCCCAGATAAACACTAAAAATAATTAACAAGCTACTGTACCTGGTGAAATGATCATAAGAAAGTTGTTCTAATTCTTTACAAAATTAGTGATTTAATACTGACCTAGTAGAGTTGGATAGTGACTTTTTAAGAAAGAACAATTTTCATTCCCCTTTTAAGTAATTAAATTTATAATTGTAGCCAATATCAATTCACTATTTTTCTGTTTACTTGTAACAACTTGTCTCCTGTTGCAGACTGAAGTGATCTTCTGAAACACAAACGGACAAGAGATTTCATTGGAGGTGCATGGTTTTTGTGACTTACTTACTGTATGCACTTTCAATAATTGACAAAACACAGAATATAAAATCTCGCTCTACAGATTGGATGCTGTGCATTTTGATCACATTATAAGGTCAGGTGCTTCTGGTTGCTTAGCAACGCTGTCTATGGACAGTACTTTGGTTCCCAACATGTTCTACAAGTAGGGCTGTGAACACTGGATATCTAAGCAATGCATAGTGAGCACACAATGGAGAAATCTCTGGAAACAAGAATCAACCTTAAAAAAAATGTTTCAAACAATTAACCATTTAATTTTATAACCAGTAAAACAAACCCACAAAAATATTTGGATGCCTTTTTATTTTGCTCAAATTTGTTCAAATTGCTTTTCCAAATGCTGTGGCTCTACGAAAAATAATCTTAAATGCAGACCCGGCCTAGTCTTTCAGCATTTCTTAAAGCCAGCGCCCAGCTTTGCCTCACACAAAACCTCACTTTGACCAGCATCGAGACACAAGAAGTGGGCAGCCGGTTAATTCATACTGTAATACTATAATTGTGTTGTCGAAGGAAAGGGATCCACCAGCTGCCAGAATGTGGAAAAACAGGACACTGGATACAGTTCTCATGGAAAATACACACTGAAGGGTATAATAAAGGAGATAATAGACACTGACATGCATTTAGTTCTTCTTGCAGTGTATTATTTAATACACATGCACTATTGATGTACAGTGTATTAAGGTTTTATAACTTGACTCATTGAGATAACAGTAAGAGAATTTAGAAATGCTCAAAACTACACAGAAAATGTACATCAAGGAGGATTGTTTTTTCAGGGAAATACTTTTTATTTATTTGAACCTGCAGGTTCAGCAATTGAAATGTTTTGATAGCAAAATTTACAATATGTCTTAAAGTTTGATCATACTTTCTTTAAATTAAGCGTTATGTAGCCTGTATAATATTTTCATAATACCTTCTTAGAAGCCACATAACTTGTTATAAGAAGTCATAACCATTCATGATCATTCTTCCTATTGACATAACAGACAAATGAGTTCATATAATACCCGACCCCTTATCCCAATCCAAACCACAGCACCAAAATAATATACTGTATATACATGCTGTAACATGCTCTTTGACAAAGGCTCGGAAACAATTGAGTCTGCTGTGTCTTTTGGAATAATAATCAATGAGGGTTATACATATTACATTTGCGTACATATTCTCAAAAAATTCAAAAGAATCCTGGCTGAAGGTTCTTATACTTTAACAGCCTTTTTCCTCTTCATATTCAGTCCACTTACTGATAATGCATAATGCCAAAGCATACATCTGTCTTAGACAATCCATGTTTTCTAAAATGAATGAATTTTTTCTAAAATAATGAAGAAAATTCTTTATACTTATATAGTGCGTTTCTGGACACTCCACTCAAAGCACTTCACAGATAATGGGAACTCCCCTTCACCACCACCAATGTGTAGCCACCACCTGGATGTTGCAGTGACAGCCAAAGTGCGCCAGTATGCTCACCACACACAGCTATCAATGAGGAGGAGAACAGAATATTGAAGCCAATTCATAGATGGGGATTATTAAGGGCCATGAATGGTAAAGGCCAGGGGGGAAATTTGGCCAGGACATCAGGGTAACAGCCCTATTCTTTTAAGGAAATGCCCTGGGATTTTAAATGACCACAGAGTCAGGACCTTGGCTGTTCATCTCTTCCAAAGGACAGTGTCTTTTTACAGCAGAGTGTCCCCATCACTTTACTGGAGCATTAGGACCCACAGACAGGGTGAGCGCTCCCTGCTAACACCTCTTCCTTGTGTTAGGACGAAATCCATTGCTGAGCCTGGATCCAGTACACTGACTTTTCTCACTGAGAAATACACTGCTATCTAGAAAATGCCTTAAACATCTAAGTGTAGAGCATTAAATTTAAGGAGTGAAGCATTGAAAACTGCAGCACTGCTAAAACTGTTTAAGCAATGTGTCTTTTATTTTCTTAAGCACTGCAGAGTTTTTGTCCAGTATACACCTCTCTCCCAGGGCCGGATTTCCCATTAGGCACTGAAGGCACAGTGGCTAGGGCCTACAAAAATTTTTAGGGCCTACGAAAGAGGAAAACACTAGTGACTAACGAAAAACAAGCTGAAACAACATGGTTGTGATCGATTCTAGGTGCTCCAAATCAATAATCATATACTATCTAGCGGCTGTTCTAGAAACTAGTATCGAAGTGATGGTCACTCAACTCGCTCCATCAATCACGTGGCTTAGCATTAGAATAGTTTAAAGTGCATCATGTCAATCGACGTGATTCAATTGGCGTTTACCCCTCTTTTTGTACATTTCGGAGTGAAAGTGCCTAGGGCCTATGGACACCAAAATCTGGCCCTGCTCTCTCTCACAACCCTCTCCAAACAGCAGAAGGGAAGACAGTCGTGTGTCCCCCAGTCCTGACACTTGCCTGATTGATCTGCCACTGTTATTTAACAGCTTTACTGCATCTGTCTATCACATACCTGTCTCTTAGGAAGAGTAATGCCCGCAGCACACAGACATTGGAAATAAATGGATATCAGTAAACAAGTATGAAGATGTCTTGCTTACTTAAAATAGCTAACCGCGAGGCCACGATGAGTTCAATGCAGGCCATGTTGGGGAATAATGACAATCTGTTGGGCTTGTTTTTGTTAATGTGGGCTGTGCTGTGTGCTGAAGGTCAGGAGGTTCAAATGAACGTCTGCTGCTGGGATTTGTGGGCTGCAGTGAAGGGTTTCTTCTGAAAATTGGACCATTTGGATTAGGTCTTGACTCCTACGAGCTGCCATAGGCTTACTTCTCCCATGTGGAAAGGGGTGGCTCACTGGATCGTGAAGTTTAGATGAGCTGCGTCTGTCAGTTTCACAAGAATGCCAACCCTCAAGCCACACAGACTGGCCACAAACAAATAGTTTGGGATTTTTGAAATCTCAAGGGCCTGCAATGACTTCCCAGCCTGAAACACTGTTCATCTCTTGATCCTGCAGATCAGCCTTTCAGTCTTGATCGGGGGTACAGGGATCAGCCAGACAGTGATATTCACAATATTCACACAAGGATCATGTTCTTTAGAAAGTGCAAAATAACTGAAGCTGAATAGATGTCAGCAGAACAGAATACATTTCAATAGAAGCAAAACGTCAGTGTTGAAAAGAGGAACTGGTTGCATTCAGTTGGCTGAATGTGAAAACAACATCATTTGCTACAATCTCTTTACGTCTACAGCTCTTTCCTTGAAGCATTTAATGTGTCTTTTTTAATGACTGCAATTCTACGAAACAGCATTTCACAATATGAAAAATGAGGAAATTACACAAGCAACCAGAAACACTGTTAGTGTTCATTATCATTTATTCTTATGGACCTGATCTTTTGTGCTTTTTTGTTATTTGTTTAATAGCCAATACTGAACAAGTCACAGTATCTCCCATCAAACAATTTTCAACTTGTGCAGAAGTATGTTGATGCTTTCGAGGTAAAAAGTGAAAATCCTTTAAGAGCCTCAAGGAATTTTTCTTTCTAGGTTCCCAAGACTGCATTCAAATAAATTGTCTCGAAACTATGTCCTTTTTTTCATGAACCAGCTCGCCCACATTGCAAACACTAATAATAGAGGCTTACATAGTATCTCTTACTTTCTTTCAAGATTCCTGTCTTTCACCCTACAGGTACATTCACTTCATGCTTTTGTTGACTCAAAGCCCAGCTTCACCTTTGCAGCTGCCTCCCAAGTTCATTCCTCCTAACTAAGGGGTGTGACAGCTTTCTCCTTTGGCCTGTGCTGCGAGTTCCTCAGCCAGGTGAGTTAAAGAAGAAGTACTTAGTGCTCTATGTCTTCATATTCATCGGCTCATTTAATCATTATTAGAATTTTACCAAACTACTGAATACAAATATTAGAGATGGCCAAATCTGTGATCTAAAGTCAAATAGGATAATTTTGTTTTTTTACTTACTACTTTACAAGGAATGTTTTAATAATGTATGTTTTTACTTTAGAACCTGTTCACTTGGAGTATTTCTAGTTCTTATGAAAACTTCTATGTCAATGTAACAGCACAATAGAACAGGCACAAGTGATATATTGTAACTCCTAAACGCTTTTGGTTCCTTGGGAATACTGTACTGTAGTGGAGGAGTTGCGGTGCCCAAAAAGGAAGTAATGCTCCAATTATACCATAAATAAATTACAAAAACTAATAAAATGAGTTTTATACCATTCATAAATTAATACAACTCACTGTATTAGTATCACTGTATTAGTACTGCAGAGTACTGCTCTGTAGGAGGCAGATAACAATCCCTTTACTCATACAGTACATTCACTCAGAGCACTTGCTCACTCCACATCACAGGCTGCCAGTAAACCACTCAGCAGGTGGCCGGCCTGAGCCATCTGTATGTCCTTTGTTTAATTCTGGCTACTGGTCTGTATTAGTCCATTGGTACAGAGAGGTCCATGGCAATATTATAACCCACATTGATAAAACTAATACACCATCCAGCACACAACAAGATACAGAACAATATCAGCATATTGGCCTCCTTTTAAGGCTCCACAGCTGAAACGTTGTGTTTCTTATCTTTACCTTTCAGCATGGAATGAATCTTTACCTGTTTCTTTGCAGCCTACATATGTTGACAAAGCCCCCTGCTTGAACCTCCTTTTATTTAGCTCTTCATGTCAAAAACTTTGCATTGACAGTGCACCTTACAGAGCACTAGGTGAACATTGTGAACATTTCCTACATTAACAATGAGTTAAACAGCAATGACACCATTCTGCCCATTACTGTAATTCATTCTAGGACCTGAACTGAAAAAAATAAAATAAAATTCAAAATTGGATTGAAATGAGGTTCATTTTTAATTTTAGCAAGGTTTTTATTCTTTTAATACCACTTTATGAAGCTGAGATATTGGGATTATTTCCAAAAGAAAGCAGTCGACAGCGTTGTCATTCATTACTTATGTAAAAGAAAGACTTAATTCAGGCTGTGAGAACAATACAAACATTATGAATGCCAGGCACCTTATTTTATATGGTAGCAGCGTTGCCACCTGGTAGCCACATCTCAGCCAGACCTGGTCAATACTGGAATGGGAGACCTCTGAGAAAAACAGGGGTGACATTAGAGGACAAATATTCTTACCTTTGGTCCAGAGTTTTCAAGCAAACACCCCAGTTTGGTGTATGGGGACACTGTGCTGTAGAAGGTGCCATCATTCAGACGGAGTCATTAAGTTGAGATCCTGACTGCTTGGTCATTAAAAAACCTGGGCAGTTTTGAAAGAATAGAGTGATAATCCTGGTATCCTGGACAAATGCCACTCTGGATTGGCACAATCTGCCCCCCCTAATGTCCTCCCTTCATTTACCGATGGAAATTAGTTTCCGTTAATTAAATTTCTCACCCGTCCACCTGATCTGCTGTGCGGGGGTGCCACTGAGGCATAATAACAGCCGTGCATCACCCAGGTGGGTTAGGAAAGAAAAAGCTAGAAAGAAGAGACAAGTTTTAGAGAACTTGAACTTGAACTTGAACTTTATTGCCTTATGTAACCGGTGCTGGTACAATGGAATTCTGACTTACAGAAAGTCTCTCGATTGTAAAACAAGTGTAAAAAACAAAACAAAGTGCAAACAGTGCATCAAGACAATATACAAACAAACAGTAGACAATGTGCAAGTAAACATGTAGACAGTTTGAATGTAAACAATACAGACGTGTAAACAATGACTGGAGATGTGCAATAGATAAGAAATCATAAAGAGGTAGATGGTGATCGTGTAGGTGTGGTCCGAGGGGGATGGCTAAATGTGTTCGCCAATCTCACTGCTTGTGGATAGAAGCTATTGAAGAATCTAGTGGTAAGTGTCTGTATGCTCTTATATCTCTTGCCTGAGGGCAGTGGGGTGAAGAGCTCATGCCCGGGGTGGTGACTGTCCTCTGTGATGGCCAGAATTATACCATGGCAGCGGTCCTCATAGAGCTGTTTAATCTCGGTGAGACCGCAGCCGATGATCTTCTGGGCCATATTGACCATTCTCTGCAGTGCCTTTCTTTCTCGCGAAGAGGTGTTGCCATACCACACGGTGATCCCGTTGGTGAGGACGCTCTCGATGGTGCAGCGGTAGAAGTTCACCAACACATGTATTGGCATCCCCCATCGCTTGAGGCACCTCAAGAAATAAAGGCGCTGCTGAGCCTTCTTCATGATAGAGTCAGTGTTCACAGTCCAGGTTAGATCTTTAGAGATGTGAATTCCCAAAAACCTAAAGCTGGTGACTGTTTCCACTTCCGTTCCATCAATACTGAGTGGGCTGTGAGTGTGTGGCCTGTGTCTCCGAAAGTCCACTATTAGCTCTTTCGTTTTCTTTAGTTCAAGTCCAGGTTATTGCTATGACACCACCTAAGCAGCTGTACGACTTCATCCCTGTAAGTGGACTCGTCATCATCACTGATCAGTCCTATTATAGTGGTGTCATCTGCAAACTTAATGATGCGGTTGTTGCTGTGTCTTGCTGTGCAGTCGTGAGTGAACAGGGAGTACAACCTTGGACTCAGACAGCAGCCTTGTGGGGTTCCAGTGCTCAGGGTGAGTGGTGTTGATGTTTTATTGCCTATCCGCACCACCTGTGGTCTCTTGATAAGAAAGTCCAGCAGCCAGTTGCAGACAGAGTTGCACAGACCTAATCCCCTGAGCTTTGTCACCAGTTGACTGGGTATGATGGAATTGAATGCTGAACTGTAGTCCACAAACAGCATTCTCACATACGAGTTCTTAGTGTCCAGGTGTTCCAAGGCTGTATGCAGAGCCAGGGAGACAGCATCATCCATTGATCTGTTGTTCTGGTAGGCGAACTGCAAGGGGTCCAGGGACTCTGTGATGGAGGAGTTGATGTGTGACAACACCAGCTTCTCCAGGCATTTCATCACCACAGATGTTAATGCTGCTGGGCGGTAATCACTCAGGCATGTCACTTTTGCCTTTTTGGGGGTTGGAACAATAGTGGTTTTTTTAAAGCAGGTGGGGACCATGGACTGTGACAGGGAGGAGTAAAGATGTCCGTAAACACTGTGGCCAGCAGTGCTGCACATGTCCTCAGGACGCGAGGTGGTATCCCATCAGGCCCTGCAGCCTTACGGATTTTCACCCTGCTCAGAGTCTTCTCTGAGAGTGGAATTTTAGAAGAAACTGTAGTCTTAAAAACATGATTTTCATTGCATGGAGTGTGAGAAAAAAACCAAACATTTTAAGCATTAGACAATGCTTAAATAAGATTAGAGATTGCTTATTTATTTCCCAGGGCTGCAATGCCAAATAGCTCTCCTAACAAAAATCTCTTTTAAGAAAAATTCTACCAGACAAGGAAGCATTAAGAATGTAAGCCTCTTGGTAATTTGAGCCCCAAAGAACATTTGATTCTTAGTTTCTTAATTGCATTTATATGTAGGCATTTGGATTTGGTATCTGTTGCTGTTGGAAGTATCATGCAGTTTCAATCACAGAAACTGGATATGAATGAAGCCATGTGCTTGATTCCATTATCTGTATTCCAATGTAGTGCCTGCTATAGCAAGAATAATGTTGAACAAACATAGGATTTGAATTAGTCACTCATGAGCCATATGCCAAATTCACACAGAAATATGATGTCTGGCAGCTATTGTAGCTTTAAAACCATTTCATTCATATGTGCATGAAAGAGAAAGTATACAGATGTGATTAAATCAATTACATTAAACCTAATCCAGCTTGAATATTTCCTTCTCTTTAAATAAATGAGACAGCTTTCAGAACAAATGTCCAATCCAATGTCCAGTGTGATGACCACAGAATAAGATGAAGGTTCCTGTGTGTTTTAACAATTTTAACATCCCCTGTTTCCTTTGTAAAGTACACAGTTCTAGGCTTTTGTTTCATACGATTTTTTTACTGTACTGTACATGTAAATGTTAGCAGAAAACTTCTCACCGCATTTCTCTCTGATGGACTGTAAGGTAGCTCTCCTCTGCAGAAGCCTGCACTGTCAGTGACTGAGTGCAGACATGTAACATGCTAAACAGTACCGAAAAGGGCAATCCTACCCAATGCAGAAGGGATTCTGGAAATTGATTTTTTCCAACTTCCATTCATCCATTTCAAACCACTTCTTTCAATTCAGGCTGTGGGTGAGTCAGAGCCCTTCCTGACGAGCAACAAGCATGAGGTAGGATACACCCTGGATGGGATACCAGTCCATCACAGGGCAGACACACACACACACACACACACCCACCAGGGTCAATATTCCCAGAAGCCAGTTAACCTACCAGTACATTTTTGGGCTGTGGGAGGAAACTAGAGCACCCGGAGAAAACCCATGCATACACAGGGAGAACATACAAACTCCACATAGACAGCACCCCAGAAATAGATCCCAGGACCCCAGTGCTGTGAGGCCGCAACGCTGACCACTGCACTGCCATGCCACCCTGTTCCAAACTTGCCATTCAGAAATAATTTCTGAAAGACAAACTTAACTATGTTACATTGTCATAATAGACTCAGATGAGCCCTTTTATATTATGAGATTTTAGATTATCCTCCATTTTCTAACCGTTTCATCTAATCTAGGGTCACAGGGGGAGCTGGAGCCTAATATTCTATATTATTTCCAGTCTTATGTTTTGAGCAACGTTTCTATTCTCTGCTCTTAATTCTAACAGTTTCCTGTGTTAGGCAAGCACATGATAACTTTTGTAGATAACAAGTAGCACATAACCACTCTCAGCATTGCAGCAACATTGGTGTTATGTACTGTATGTTTGCCCCTGTTCAGAGATGAAGAGTTAATATTTCAAGCTTGTATTCATCAGAACAACACTGATTCAGTGCTGTACTGACATCTGGCCTCAGTTTATTCACCTCTAGAGTATGTGAAGCACTCAATAGTTTTCCAGTAGAGGAGGTGCTTAGATTTAGCATTTGTTAAAGGGCAATGAGTCTGCAGATCACAGATAAAAAGCTTGAATGTCCCTCTTACATATAAAGGCCAAATTGAAAGACTGGTATGCTGTTGCCAGTAAAATATCAGGGTGCACAAGAAAACTCATGCATGCGTATGCACAAAAAAGATTTGAGCTGTAAAAAATAATAATGAATATTTGAGTAAAAAATAATAAAACATGGGAGTGTGTCTGACAATTGAGTAATTGAAGAAGGTGTCTACCTCAGATTAGTTTTGTGGGATTTCTCTCATTTCAGTGGCTGACAGAGCAGAAGAGAGCAAATACTCTGGTAATGTGTTACAGATTCATGCATGGTGTCCTTGAGAATTTTGTCACTGTTTTCACTATAAAGATGTCCAAGTATGGCCACTAACATTGACAGTAGTCTATCCACACACATAGAGTTTCATAAACATGTAAGTGACTGTGAGATCTGAGATGTAGCTTTTATTGCTGCATTGTTTGCTTCAGGAGTCCATAGGCTGATCAGAAGTAACAGTTTTCAAGAAAACTAAAATATACTGGCTAAAACTCTGGACTTCCAACAGGACAAATGCAGGTTCAGATCCTGAGTGAGATCTTGTTGCTGAGGGGATATCAGATGAGCTCAGTTGGCAAAATGGATAAAATCACTTCCAAACTCTCCTGTGCTGTACCCTTGAGAAAGGCACTTTGCTTTAACATGAGGGCCATTTGGAAACATGCATTTTTTATTATCTGAAGGACTTTTGCCTGTTAGAAAGTGTTGCCAATGACCTTTTCATTAATCTCAGAAGTCTGTATAGACAAGTAACACTGCAGTAGATAATGGGCCATACATTCCTTATGGTCCTACTCAGGGTATCTAAATTTAATTTACTATCTACTCAATATTTCACTGGAGGGCCTGCTAGAGGCCTAGTCAAGATGAACTTCAGTGACCTGTTGATGTTTTCCAAGTTTTCCGAGTGTTCTCCTGAATAACACCTCCTGAATGTCAACTCATTCTTCAGGCAGGTTTGCACCAATCCATTCAGTTTTTCCCCTAGGCAGTTTATAACCAGTCCCATGAGGGAAGTTACCGTGCAATTTATTGTCAGGACTATTATCAACAGGAACATGTTTTCAACTGCTGTGTGAAAACCTAGGACAATGATTTGAATGTTTTCCAGGAAACTTGTGCGGCCCCTTTCTGTTTTCACAAGGTCTTGGCTGAATTTGGAACAAATACTACTGTCTGCCAGAATACAGTACGTAAACCTAAATACAGTGCCCTCCACAAATACTGGGACAACAAAGTCAATTAAAAGCTATAGTCTTATTTTAGCTTTACAGTCAAACAATTTGTATATGATCATAAGTACAATAAGCGTATTATGTTTTGCAAATTCCATAGATACATTTGACTATGTTAGAACAAAAACATATTTCATGTTCCACCAGTAATTTGAAGCGACCATGAGTACTGGGTCACATTCTCTTTCAGTACATTTTAATGTGTTAAAGTCAGTATTTTGTTGCATATTCCTTAGATGCAATAACCCATGAAGTCTGTGGCCCATTGAGCTCAACAAACTCTTTGTGTGATCTTTTACAATGACACTTGGAGTTCTTGTCTGTTCTTGGTGATTCTGATTTCTGTTTTTTTTCTGCATGTAAAATGGGTGGGCAATTGAATTTGAACCTAAAGATTAACTTGGCCAGTGACGTTTTTCTATATTTTTCTCTTGATGAACGCCTTGGTGACACTGACCATATGTTTTGGGTCATTGTTTTGCTGCAGAAGTATGGAAGGATTTTCTTGTTAACTTCAGAATTCACTCTGCTCCACTGACGTGCTGGTGCTCCTTGGTGCTGTACAGTGGTTCTTTTCTGCTTTTTCTGGAACTGCATCACTCTTCTTTATTGATGATGCACATCTGCTCTGTTGCTAGTAAAATACACCGCGGTGCTAGAAACAGTTACTGCCTGCATTACTGTCAGTACCTCACAAAAACTGGGGTTTTCTGCAAATTGCACAGGGTCCAATAAAACTTAACTCCTCATCTTAAATTAGTATTAAACCTTAATATGCATACTAGTGTGCCTGTAGTTCTCTCCGAGTTCTATATCTGTTATGTATCTGCTTTTTCTGTTTTGTACATTGTTCAGTCTCTTTCATTTTAGTTTTTCTGATTTTTGCTAAGGAATTACTCTGTGACACCGAGTTGCTCAGGTTGTTTAAGCGTAGCACTAACTTAATGAATAGGTTGCTCTATGTACAGAGAAGGGGGAGCCACAGCGGCACAGTGGTTAGCCTTGCACCTCCAGAGTGCTGGGGCAGCGTGTTCAATTCCTGGGGCACTATCTGCGTGGAGTTTGTATTGTTGTCCCTGTCTTTGAATGGGATTTCTGTGGGTGTTCTGGTTTCCTCCAGCAGTCCAAAGACATACTGGTGGGTTAGCTGGCGTTGGGAAAAATTGGTGAGTGTGAGTCTGTGTCTGCCTGGCGTCCTATCCAGGATGTGTCCTTGTTCTCGCCTGCTGATTAACAGGATAGGCTCCAGCTTCCCTGCAACTCTGTATTGAATAAAGCGGTTGGAAAATGGATGGATAGATGGATATGCAGACAATAGTAGGTGGAAATGTTCACTTTAAGGAATTTCAATTCATTCCTCATCTTGCAGAAAATGTACTGTATGGCCAACCCTGTAGAAGCACTAAACACATAAACATGTTGATCACACTGCTGGCATTCTATGTGAATTGAATACCTGCTCTTCAGTTCCCTTGTTTGTGTTCACAGTATGCCCGGCAAATAGCCATAATTGCCCTCTTGTTAATTTTTAAAACCAAGTGAAACATAGCCTGAGGTAGCTCAGATGCATTATTCATCACAGGGCACTGCATTGCAGCATGAACAATCAGGCAAACAGAAGCAAAGATATTAGTGGCACATTCATTCTGTGCTTTACGTAAGAACAATGATCATAACTTCAAATTTGATTTTCTTCAAGTTTGAAGTATCAGTCTTTTTATCCAAATTATTCCAGGCAGCCACCTGCTAGCAGCAACTGTTCTTGCACAACCGTTCGTCTTCAATAACCTCTTAACCCAGTACAGGGCTGCAGTGAGACGGAGCCTAATCAGGTAGGCAGTTATTCTTATGGGTCATTAGAATAATCTCTGAAATAAAGATAAGAATACAGGAAAGGTTACAAATGAGATGAGCCTTTTAGGCACATTTACTGTAGCTTTGTAGGCTTGTTTGGCTGTTAGCTAATTGATGCCGGGATCTCGTTCCACTATTTCTTAAAAATAATCTTCAAAACTATGGCTGTGTAGATTGTTCCTGACTCCCACAACTCTTTGTGTAAAGAAGTCTATCCTAACAAAGTGGGGCCATTTACTTTGGTGAAACAGGAAGAAAATGACTGTTTCAAGGAACAGGTCAGAGCAATGTGGATCAAAGATCTCTCCAAGCTGGTACACTCCATTTCATCTTTCCCAGCCGTGATTGCACTGACCTTTCTGATTCCATTCACACTTCTGACATCAAAAGACAAAATTATCCACGGACTTGGATCAAACCTTCCCCCAGCTCTCAATAAATCACTGATTTCTTCTTTAGTCCCTCACACTCGTGTGGAAATCGTTCAATTGCAGACTTCTGCCTCACATATTTCCCCTAGAATTTGTCTTCCAGATCTCCCATTATTTGAACCCTCTTTGTCTCCTCACCCGCTCTTTGTGCTGTCCTCCTTACCCACTCCTCTGCTTCTCATTCCTGCTCCCTTCCTCTTTCTCCCTCATACCTGCAGATAAGTTCTTTCTTCTTTTTTTACTTTTCAGCACCTCCCCTTGTTCTTTTACAGCCCAGGCTGACATTTCTCCCTATTTGATGTTCTAAACATGGTCCTGCTAGTGCATCGTATAATTTAACACAGCATCTTTTTAATTCTTTAATTCACTTCTGCACTTACAGTTATATATCCTTATATTCTTGTTGCTTTTTAATTGCCTCACCACAAGATGTAAATGGTGTGTCAATATAAACATCTAAGTATTTTTCACAAGTAGCCTTCAAGCTCAGTGTTTCCTCCATGTAATACTCTGCACTTGTCTGCATTAAACATCATCTGCCAGATGTTTTGCCCAGTCTTGAATCTTTTTGAATGTTCTTTGCAACTCCCACAATGCTTCTAATCCTCCTGTTTTGATATCATCTGTGAACTTGATGAGTCTACTGATTATACCAGAATCTAGATCAATGATAGAAATTAATTCTGGCTTCTGCACTGACAGCTGTGTTTGGCCATTTCGCCTGAACTTCAAACGGTGTGCACTGAATAAAAGTAAACTCCAAAATAACTGGAAGATGTTCTAAGAACCTGGTCTTCTTAAGTGTGAATAAAGCCAGGGACGATCATCCCAATCAATCAGGGTAATTAATTAACTACCAAATGGGCTGGATGGGCTGACTGGCCTCCTTTAATTTGTCACTTCTGTTCTTATGTAACATCAGTCAACAACAAAGAGACAACCTGCAACCCATGAGTCAAACTAAGTGTGAGCACGTGGCCTTGAAGGCAGGAAGATAATGATCTCTATCACTTTGACACAGTAAACACACAGAGCACCTTGTAGTTATAAGTAAATAACAAATCCCAGGCATTTTCCTGACAAAATCAAAGAACGTGTTACCTAAACTTTGAAAATCAGGCTGTTTGAGGTGACCTCACAATATTCATTTGTGAATTTTACTGAACCAAACCATAATCAACACATTTATATCAAATCATTTGGCAGATGTACCCTTATAAGGTCAGGACAGATTTTATGTGTTATGCAACAACACATTTTCCTGAATCAAAAAATGCCATGCTATGGAGAGCAAGGGGAGCAAGTTATATTAATCACAACTCATTGGAAGGCTAGCATTCCTGTGTTTTTCAGTGATGCAGAATCATCATTGATTCAGTGAGATGATGGGCTATAAACCGAGGGACTGAGACTTCTTCAGTAAAGGCAGAATCCCACATTTAAAGCTCTTATAATGTTTTTCCAAATCAAGTCAATGGTTCCTCATTAAAAAATCATGATTTTGCCAGGGACAAGAAAATAGGAAAAGAAAATCAAGATCAGTTTTGTTGTATTTTCTTTCACAAATTCACACTGATAATGACTGAGTTAGTTCAGGTGGGGAGCTGCGTCAGCATGCGTAGGCTGCAAAGGAACAAGTAATAGGTTTATTCCATGCTGAAAAGAGAAGAAAGAAAACACAAAGTTTCGGCTGTGGAGCCTTCCCCAGGTTCTGACACACCTGGAGAAGGCTCCACGGCCGAAATGTTGTGTTTTCTTTCTTCTCTTTTCAGCATGGAATAAACCTACTGTATTACTTGTTCCTTTGCATGACTGAGTTAGTCTGTGTTAAAGTTACTTATCCATACTTATTGTGTGTGATTGGATTACTGTACTTATGATAATCAGTAGATAGTAGGTAGTATGATAAAATGATCAGTGCATGTGTGGTATAGTCTGCCTTTTACTGCAAATAAATCAATAGTTGGACCTATTGGACCTGACACATATGTTAAAAAAGCCTTTGGGTTTTACGGGGTAAGATTTCTCCAGCTTCCTATCTTCCACAGGAAAAATCTTTCGCAAGACTGTAAGAGGTTCTTGATGGGGTCCAGTAGGTTTCCTGCATGAATCAGTAAGGATTGAAACCACAGAATGGGTTGTTAATGCTATGACCTCTTAGGTTAAATGTCTTTCCTTGTTTTCAGGCTTACAGTATATGGAAACAGACATTTCATGATTCTAAGCCATAGAATCTCATGATGGCCAGTAATGCTTTTGCCACTCAGTCCTCTGTAGTTGACTCGATACTTTGTGAATATACAGTATACCTCTAAAAAAAAGGATCATGCTTCACACTCATCTCATCTGGCATAATATATGCCATAATAATATGCCAGCATTCATTTTCCTACTGACACCTACTGTACATCCCTCTAGACACTTAGTAGGTAGGATATTTACAGTACATATGGTAGGCATTATAAGGGACAGAAAAGGGACAGACCGTTGTAAGACTTTAGGTCTATTCAAATGCCTGCATCACTGATAAGTGAAAAGTATTGATCCTTCTGAATCCTGTTATCAGATTACATGTATTTATATAATCTGCAAACGGAAGATATGCATTGCTGTTGCTGTAAATGAGTGAAAGGGTAATATTTAATATAGTGTGTTTTTGTTTTTCCACTCGCTATACTGTATCTAACAGTAAAAGTAAAACTCAAGATCCTCAGTCCAATTATCTACCAGCAACCAAACAGGCTCGATAGGCTGGGCAAATGGCTTCCTCTCATTTGTAATCTTTCATAGTTTCGTTAGTATCAGGAAATTTCTGGGGCTGTTTTTACAGTGATCACGTTTAATATCAAATTAAAGATAACACATTGGCCACAGTATATATCTACAGTATGGCTTGAGTGGACTAGTATGTATTCAAGCCAATGGAAAGAGGCCCTAAAATAGGAAACAAAGAAGCACAAAGTGTTTTGTGTCTTGTGTAAATTATTCATGTAGTGTTTACAAAGCAGCTTATTTGCTCGTCTTGTTCAAATAATTGTTAACTTCTCTGTACATCTTCAGGTATATAAATTAGAAATACCTTCTGAATGTAAGCCCCAGGGTTATAAATTTGGATCACGATACAGGTATGTTTGAATACTGTAAATATTGCTTGCAATGAGGAGCTGCACATCTATCAGTTGCTAATGGAGCATAATGGAGATACAGTATTGGATACTGATACAGATACAGTATTAGAATGGGCATCTTTTGATTTTTCATCACACAAATACTTCAATGAAACGCAAGTTAAATGTCATGCAACTACTGTATGCACACCTTCAGATTTTCAGTCTTCGGAGGCCTTAATTACACTTTTGGCAGAAGGGGGTGTTTGTACTGAAACAGAACAATATTTTGGAAATTTGTCATTCTACTCACCTTCCACCTAGACTCTGATCCACCAGTTCCATTATTTCTTGGGTCCAGTTCCTCAGCCAACTGTCTTACAAGGGTTCCAGTCTCATGTAGGAAGCACTGAGCATTTGCTACTGTGCTTTTAGACCATGAGACCACCAAGCTTCTCTTTACAGAGGTTAGCTTCTCGTTAGAGCAGGAGAGGTTTTCAGTCCAGCAATTCCCCTCAAAAGATTACCACCATATTTTAAATATACAGATAATTTAGAACTGTAAAGACTGTGGAATGATGAAACAGCTTTTTAACTTTTTAACATTCCCACACAAACTGTTGGCAGCTTTGGTTTGGTTAAGATATTATGCGAACTACATGTAGTAGTTTACTGACAATTCATATTTTCAGCCCAAAATCATACATAGAGCAAATATTAACTATCCATCCATCTTCTAACTGCTTCATTTTCTAACCTACTTCAATCTGGAGTCATGGTGGAGCTGAAGCCACTCCTGGCAAGGCAAGGGACACTCTTGTAAGACTATGGCCTTTGTTTTAGCATTGCATCACATCAAGCACTATAAATACTGTAAAAACAAATGTCGTGACCTCTTATACACACATTATGTCATTTGCACATGGCCCTGTAAAGCATTATTCTTATGACATCTTGTGTAGCAGTTATGAAGAGATTATGAAGCCATGATGCAGCAACAGTTAAAATAAAATGTCACGAGATCTTCTAATTCAGTTAGCAAACAGGTCTTTGTCAAAAATCTGAGTAGGCTGTGCTTGCATAAGCACCATAAAGCCCGATTAATTACAAAATGTATCAACGGTTAAGCAAATCTGGGTTTCTGCAGAATTATAAATTCATAGTATGAAGTTAACCACACCTAATTTAGTGGAATATCCCCTGCTGTGAAAAGCACATGATAAAGTACTTGGTGGAATACGATCCTGCATTAAGCCTTTCATGTTTAAATAGAGCTTGTTCCGATAGCAGTTCATGAGGCTACTTCTGTATCACAAATCAATAAATCCACAAATATGGAATTAATTTGTGTTAATCTGTAAACAAGTGTATGGACACCTATGATTTGAGATAGTTATTCACTAATCCTCTTAAACTGAGACATCTTAAGAATAATTACTATTCTCTGATGATACACTAAGAAAACATTCTGTCTTTCTATGACAGTCAAATCTGTGCAACCCTTTGTAAAAATATAAATGAAATTTTAACTTTAGGTAACCTCCTAATATTGTTTTTTTTCCTGACTCTGAGACTTTGGTATCAGATACTAGGGGGGATTGCTGGCAGTAAGGTCACTTTGTCACCGAACTGGCAGAAGATGCTGACTCGGCAGATCCCAGAGGCATAACAACGCACTCAGGTGTGTGTCCTCCTTCAAGCCTCCAGCGCCTGCAAAACCATCAGCATCCACTATAAACGCAGCAAAGGGATGAGAATTCCTGGGAGTTTGCTTGTACAAGTTACAAAACCGAATAATAATCATTCTTTCGTGCTAAAGGCAAATTCGCCTCACAATGCTCTAACACTTCAGAATAGAGTAAATTGTAGAACATGCTTATTCAGGAGGTCATGTTATGCTAATGCAGTACCGTTTTTTTCACAAAAATGAACTGCATTCAAGAAGTAACAGAAGGCATGGGGTTTCATGAAAAACGGCACACTGACTTGATTACATCTGGGGCGTGTTTTGGCCTGATGCCGAAATGACAATTATGTATTAACTTGTTCAGAAGTTTTAAATCCTGCCATCTTCACAGAACATCAGCATCGTCATCTGCAGGGTATTAGGTTGTATTTCAGCATGCAGTTTACATCGGTTGTGTGGAATGAATGGAATTTCACCACCTTACATTGCAGCTTGATCTCAGCAGACCTCAGAAGGTAAGGATGTTCAACCACATTTGGCCTACTTGTAGAGTAGCTGAAGCACACAATTTTCCTCTACGTGCACTTTATTGACCTAAATGAAATAAAGTCAGTGGGCAGAACAACTCAGAACAGTTGTTACATGACATTCTCCAAACAGCCATGCACCACAGCCTGGATAGGCACTGTTCATGGTTACATTAACGCAACAGGCCTTTGAAAGAACCGGAAAGGTCATCCTATACTATACAGTACATAACACCCCCTGTCAGTGGTGAACAGATCTCCAAGTCTTGAACGTACTTCCGAATCCGAGCAAAACTGTATGTCACAGAAAACTACTGCATGTGTCAGCTGGCCTAGAAGTAGGCCATCTGTGGTCAAGTATTTTCCTGCAGCACGTCAATTGGTCTGTTGGTACTTTTTATTATCAATTAAATAAACAAGGGTGTAGAAAAAGTCAGTACTCATAGTCGAGGGCAGGCTGCAAGCAGAGTAGGCCTGACTTACAGCAGTGGTTCTGAAACCTGTTATGTCCCAATTCCAATCAACTCCTAAAACACGGAATGGAAAACACAGTACCAGCTTCCGTTTTGGAATTCACCTCATCTGGTGGGTCTCTCAGTTCAACTTTAGGACAAGCGTTCTATGGATTTTTTCCAAGGGAGTTTTGAGATAAAAGCTGCTATTTACTGAAATACACCCAAAACATGTGGACAAAAAACGCACACACAGACATCTTTTGTTTTTATTTTTGACATTTATTTATATTTGACAAATCTTAGAAAAAAATAAAACTGGTAAAACTACAATGTATTCGCAGTCAAAAAGGAAAATAAAGTTTCAGAAGTCTTTACTTTTACAAAATTCTCTGTTTGATGCTTCCCTATAAACTACATTATGTAGTAAATTTTAAAGACAAAAAAAGGCCAAGTCATCTTTTACTTTTGGCCCATTTAAAAGTCAAAAACAACTTTTTACTTATTTTTCTTTCACAAAAAGCAATTAAAACATTTGTGCTGCCACAAAGACAGAATTTAGCAAGAACTGAATGGGTGGAAAGAGTCCAGGTCTCTCAAAACATTAGTAAAGCCACATTGTGTTGGTTATCATTTCGTTCAACTCACCGAAACTGAAGCCAAATGACTGAACCACTAAGACTGGAAAAACAACAGTTGAAACAGATATTTATCATCATTTATTCAGAAGTTTATAACGGTTAGGAATTTCAGTATTAGTATAGTTCTTTCAAGAGTGAAAATAGCAGTGTAATGGAAAGGGCTCTTATTTCATGTTCACGTTCAGGAGCCATGACCAGTTGCTGTACACCCAAAACCATCTTAATAACACTAATAGAGACCGCCCGGTAATACATTGTTTTTGCAATCACACTGAGGACGTAACGATACGGTTCAGGGGGATATATTTTGAAATGTATGTTTTAAAATTGCGTGCTTTAAATTGTGGTGGCAGCTTACTGCTGACCAATATCTGTGTCTGCAAAGTTTTTAAATCTTGTAATTCAAGATCTTAAAGTGGGCAGTGTAATGGCTGTGTTGCCTCTACTGCACTTTCCTGAACCTGCAATTTGGGTCTATGTAAATGTAATCCATTCTTATTCTACTTATCAGGATAGTTAAAGAGTTCCATTGATGGTACAGAACTGATACTGCTTTGACTAAGGCTTCGGTCATCGGCAATTCACAGCAAAGCCCTACGTTTTTCAAGCACTGCACAGCAAACAACAACTGGAGAGTGAGAATTTTGTAAAAGTTGTTTGTTTCATTACACTTCAGGACAACTGGTAAGCAAAAGTTTTTACACTAACATAAAAAAAAATCAACACAGTAGACAGAACATCAGTAAATAGCAGGACAAAAAAATAAAGTTTCCAAGTGTACAATCTACAATTTCTTCACCATCAGCTCATGTTTAATCGCCTCTGAAGGAACAACCCAAAATAAATACACTATTCATCATCTGATTTGCATTATATTAAACCCCCGAACTAAACTCACCCCTCATTTTCAAAAAGAACTGTTTGAATTACAATAATACTGCTTAGAAATCTTGGGAAACAGCTGAGACTGCATTGATAAGACCAGCAGCTTTTATTAATGGGGGTTTTAATGAACAGTAGTCAAGGAATCAATTCAACTAGATGTAACAGTCCTCAGTACAGTACAAAGTACAGTTTGAGCCCAAATAGCTTTATTGCAGTGAACATTGGTCAGCCGTCTCCAAACCACCTGTACCCATAGGCATACAAGCATTTTTAACCTCATCGAATGAGCAGATCAGCAGGTGTGAACCCTGCTTCTCCCAATGTACGTGGAAACAGGAACAGTCGGCATATCTGAAAGGAGCACTGGATTCCACTGCCCTGAAACTATGCAATCTGAAGGGGCTCAGCCAGAGAATGTATCAATGGGAAAACACTACCCTACTCTGAAATCAAAGCCATCTGGAACCCACAATATAAAAATACTGTATTTAAAGTCTATGACATATTATCGGGATAGAAAGGTAAAATCCCAGCATTCTCTCTAAAGGTGATTGTGCATTCGGAGTTTGCAAGGAGCCGCACCACTGTCACCCACAATACACTTGCCTGAGGACAATGCAGAAATACACGCATGCTAATTCCTCAGAACACAGGACAAACCACTCTGTGCTCTATGACCCTAACATAAGGCGCATACTTTCCCATACCAGGTATTGGTGGAAGGTTAGAAGTCATTTTAATACAGGATGAAAGAAATTAGCATGATTTCTGCTCAGTAGCGTAAGAGTACGAGTCGAGGTCAGTGCTGAAAAGTGAAGAGTGATGAACAGCACGGCCTTGACAGGTGTGTACAGGGGAGGACAGAGCAGAAAGGGGGCTGACCAGCCGCTCTGCACTACTGCTCTGACCTCGCACAGACAAGGTATTCTGGCTCGGCGGCTTTTGCGAGATATCTTAAAGAAATTTAATTTTCTCAATTTGATTTAAAAGTTGTTGACCCTACGGTGCACAATTCATAAAGTGAACTGAATCAAAGTAAATAGATGGGATTTACTCAATGTGTTTCACATTGTTTTTCCTCCTCCGCTCCTACCAGAAGATAGAAGAAGGAAACCAGCCTGACTTCCTGTGGCACATCCTGCCTTTTGATTTTGTTTAATGCCTTCTCCTGTTTCATAAGACACTTTTGGTTTTAATTACCCTTGAATACAAGCATTCCAATTCAATCAGTTTCTGCCAATTTTCAAACTGAATCAGTTACTGAACAAAAAGAGGTCTAAAACAGGAGAAACAGAAACACATAAATATATAGGTATTTTTAAAAAGGAATGTCAAAGATATGTTTGTTTTTTATCAAAGTCTTTTGAACAAGACGTGGAAGAAATATTACACTTCATACCATTATGAACGGCATAAAAATCAAAACCTAAACAAGCTGCGTGTTCTTTTCCCAACTACTACTGTGATAAATAATTAATGGACCAAGAAAACCGTATAGAATTCGATGATTTTCAGTGTTTTAAAGTACAAGGCACTAAATATTAAAAGCTTTGTAATTACTCTTCTCTTTACAGATATTGTCTTAATGAATCAAGCAGAACAAGTTTTTAAAATAATTTCTGTTACATTTCATATCAGAACTGTTGATTTATCAACAGTTTTAATTTAGCTGTGATCTATGAAGATTAAAGATGAATAGATATGACCTCAGTCAGACTAACATTTCTTAAAGTACACAATTGCCTTACTGGTCATTCCAGTAACCAGGTACGTTTTAAAAACAAGTGCACAACAGAACGTAAATATATATGCATGAACAAACATGATCTGAATTGAGGTCACTTTATACACATCTACAATGTCTGCAGGATTACGTTTTAAACCTCCTAGTTGGTTCTCTTCCAACTTCAACAGTTTGTTCACAAAGTTTGGAAGACAGGCAAAAAATGAATTTTGTAAATGAAGGAATCCTGGGGGAAAAGGTGTAATGTAAACCCTGTTATTGGAAGTGCATGAATCCAGTCTTTTACGTCTGAGGTCTCTTTTACGCTCCGGCCTGCACTCTGTCTGAAGCATGGCACTGTTCTTCACATTAGGAGGGCCAGTCAAAAGTGCAAATAAACCTGCTAGTTTCTCCCACTGTGGTCTTTGTTGTGCATTATTTTTTAGAAGAGATGCTTGCTTGTACATGTGTTCAGGTTTCCAGTCAGATCCATAATACTTTTGACCAAATGGATCTACAAAAATACGCCAATATGCAAAAAACTGTTGAAAGCAGGGAAGAAGAAAAAAATAGTGGATATTGGTGGCCATCTATATCCTAGACAACACCCTCCTAAACATATTGCTCTGAATTTCTGTTAGCAAACATGATCCAATGATAACCTAAAACAGTGGAAGTTTTCTTTTGCTTTGTGCTTTTCTGAAGGGAATTAAAGAGCCCTTCAACAATTAACCTCAGTCATAATTAGTACTAAAATATCAGCAGCTATAAATTCCCCTAAGACAAAAATAAGAAATTCCCCTGCCTTCACAATGTAGAGTAAACCTGTCCTCATTAGTCTTTTTTAGAACTGTTCTGCCAGAACAGATCGCTTCAGGCGGACTTTGACATTAATTCTGTGACATACCAGAAGATACTAATGGAGCACAACGTCTAGACTAGCACAAGACACAACAATGCAACTCTACACAGTGTTTCAATCCTAACATCCTCTTCTGATTTAATCCCAGCAAAATAAATACAACCACGTCAACAGAGGTTCACAGCTCTGAAATTCTTCTCCTGGAAGAACTAAAACCATTTGCACAGCAACAAATGTGGGACATCCCAATCAAAGCACTAGCTTTATTATGCGATTTCTTTAAAAAACACTTTCTAAATTTTTTTCCCCAAAACTTGCCCTTGTTGTAGTGTCACAATGGCCACAATAATAGTAACAATAACAATAACAATCATAATAATAATGATGATGAAAAAACTATAATCTATATTATGGTCTTGTGAGCACATACTGTAAGCAAGTGGTTAATTTCCATTTTGTTGTTTGCTTTTAAGAAATCTGTCTTTTGCCAAGGAAAACTATTTTTAAATTAAATTTTTAATGTAACTGGCAAAAGTATGTACCTTTAGAAAAATGTCTCAAAGGAAAAATAAAGATAAAACATTGTAAAATAAAATTAATTCAGCTTAAATCTTTCTTTCCTTCAGGACCTTTTTACAGTTTTAGTAAAACTCTACTGATACTCAAAAGACCAATGGAAAACAATCAAGTCTTTTGTTTGGTTACACACAATAACAGATATACATGAGTGGGTGAAGTGTTCACATTAATAGAACTTGCCTCATAGCTCCGTTTCGTCATCTAAAACAACTGACTGGAATATTAACATTGTACTTTGAATATATTTGTACTGGAATATTAATTTGTACTTAAAACCCAACACATCCTTAATTGTAGGTACTGTATCAAACACACTAACAGAGAAGGGATATATGCAACACAAAACTATTGTGTCAGGTTTTTAGTTACCTTTAAGTATATTTGAGGGAACAAAATGAATATACGCTGCTTCAAAAATGTTGCAAAAGAAAAAAAAGCACAAAATTTACTCTGGAAAAGCTCATATGCAGATCTGTTGCACAGATGACAGCCTATAGGACTTTACCACAGTAACAGCCCTGGAGGAAATGGACTACCCCATTTTCTCCCAGAGCTCTGTGCAGGTTAGCATCAAATTATCTTTGGAGTGTAGTACTATCCCTGCAATATTAAAGGCTACTTTTGGTATTCAGATCGTAGTACAAACAGCATGTTGAGAAAGTGTTGCTTCTGGTAATGATTGATGCTAAATTATTCCACTAAAACTGGGACAACTTTAAGAATGTTCTAAGACACATACTTGGAAAAATTTGTTTTATCTTACAGGTTAACTACTATATCAGACAAAACTCCACATCATACTATATTGCTGAAGATGCATAACTGAACAAAACCTAAATGAATTTCATTATTTCAAACAATAATTTACAGTCATTAAAGAAGAACATGGTTCCTAAAACACTATAATACAGAGACATTTACAGACAAAAGCAGGACAGAACTACTGGAAAAGGTACAAATAACAGCCCAACAATGAGTACATTTAATAAGGCAGATCTTTTCTACTTCTTACAGTTGCCAATCAAGTGCAATAAATTAATAAGAATTTCTGTCTTTACTTCCACTGCAATATGTGTGTGTACAGTCACTCAGGGATTTTAATGTTTGATTGTGTTATAATATTGGATCAAAATGTATTTAACTGGGATTTCCTTACTGCTAATAGTCACAATACACTCTTTAATGTCAAAGTGGAAGCAACATTCTTCAGATCCTCTTAAATTAAATATAAAACAGAAAATAAACAGAATTGAGTCCACATGTGTGCAATTAAGGTGCTTCACAAGAGTTACAACACGCATACTGTATCTCTGGGAGGTCCCACATTTGATTAGTACAGCTTCCAACAATAATTACAGCATGAAGACATGGAATTCAAGAAACATTCAAAGAAAACCTGGGATGGATTTATTCCAAAAAACACTCCAAGCCCTTGAATATCCCCCAAAGCACAGTAATGTGCATTATAAAGAAATTAGGTATCCGGGTGAAAAGGGCACTAGTCAGGAAAGCCACCAAGAGGAAGATGACATCATAAAGGAATTACAGTCTTCCATGGCTGAGATGGGAGAAACTGTGCATAAGACAACAACTGCCTGGGTGCTTTACAAATCTGGGCTTCATGGCAGAGTAGCAAAATGAAAGACATTGCTGAAAATAAAAATCACATCAAATTTTGACTCCAGTTTAAAGAAGATGCATGGCTGTAATTTCTGCCAAAGGCGCCTGTACCAAATATCGACTCAAGGAGGGTGAATACTTATTCAGTCAGTTAGTTTGTTTTAATGTATAATTTAGGAGGACCTGTTGAATTTTGTTTTCACTTTGACATTATAGCGTTTTGCGTTGATCAATAACAAAAGAACCCACTTAAATACATTATAATTCCGTATCATCATGAAAACAATTGAAGGGGGTAACACGTTTGTTAACCAATGTAGGTAATTCAAGGTACTGAGATTTAGAGCGAAAGAAATTGCCAACCCCCTTTACAAGTCTGAACATTTTTTGTGTATTCTGTACATATAAATCACCTGAAACACTTAATTCAAACCCCCCTCTTCTTACCGAAGAAGCAGGAGATAACCCATTTTCACTTCAACTTATTCTGATGACAGCAGTGCACACTTGGAAATACCTTCTAGCTGCAATGTTTTGAGTTATGCTTAAGAAAATACACTGTAAATATTACAGACCCTGAAGAGTTTATCAAGACAAATCTTTAAAGCTTTAAAGACTTAGGAATACCAAAGACACAGGGACTACAAAGAAAAGTAAATGAACATAAATATTCCCAGAGAGCACACAACACAAAGACCCAAGTTCAGTATGATTTTGACTTTGGGGGGTTCATGAAGAATTTCCAGGATGTGCGCCTCATCCTCCTCTGAATCTCCAGGGGTTGTTGTCTTACCAGACTGGCCTTTGAGCCCACAGAACCAGTTGATCACCTTCCAGCATGTGCTGCTACTTGTGTTCTCCCCAGCCTCTTGGTTACTCTTGGCCACCAGGCTGGCCTCACCATTCCCATAATGCTCCACAGGCGTTTGGATATCAGACGGGCTGGAGGCCACACAGTCAGTGATGGGAGAATCTACTCTGACCAGTAGCTTGACATCAGCCCCGTCGATCTGCTTATTTTTGTGCAGGTCAACGGGCACCTCTTTGTGGTCGGTGCTCCCATTGCAGTCAATGGGGCTCTTGCCTGTAAGCTTGTAGGATTCTTCTTTGAGCCGGGCCCGTTGCAGCTCTTTAATACGGAGACCCCAGACAGTTGTGGTGAAGACCTGCTCCTTCGTGGGAGGCTCTGTGCAGAGACTGACCACTACAGCCACAATCCCGGAGATCCAGAAGAGAGAAGCTGCCACGTACATGTAATGGACATCTTTGATGAAGGCAGGTCTGTTGTCTGGCTGATCGCAGGGGGGTTCTTTGTAAATGAATGCCAAGATCAGACGGGTTGTCCCCAGGATAAAGCCAGTCATCCCTCCACAGAATGCACCAGTCTCATTGCAGCGCTTCCAAAAGATCCCCAACAGGAAAAGAGCTGCGATAGGGGGTGTCAAGTAGTCAGCGACTTCCTGAATGTACAGGTACATCTGTCCACCTTGCATCTCCACAATCACAGGAACCCACGCTATGCTGATGGCCACCATGAACACCACAAAGAGTCGACCAATAATCATCAGTTCTCTGGATGAAGGACACTTCCTTATTGTCTTATAGATGTCCAGTGTGAAAATGGTGCTGGCACTGTTGAAAATGGAATCCAAATCGCTCATTAGGGCCGCAATCATTACTGCCATCATCAGACCTCTGAGGCCAACAGGTAAGATGTTCATCACCAGGCGTGGGTAGGCAATATTGGAACAGCCTGCCTGACTACCACACACCTGCATGCAGTGCTCAGGATTAATGCAGACAATCTCATCTGCATAGAGGATTCTGGAAATCATCCCTGGAATCACAATGATGAACATGGGAAGGATCTTGAGGAAGCCGGCCATTAGTGTAGACCCCTTGGCATGCACAATGTTTTTTGCCGCCAGCACCCTTTGGACAATGACTTGGTCAGCACACCAGTACCAGATTGAAGCAGGGGTTTGACCCAGAAGGAAGCCAGGCCAAGGGATATCTTCATCAGTGGGGTCCCGCAGAATCTTAAGTGACTGAGGCTTTGGGTAGATATGGCAAGTGTTGGTGTTAGTAAAATTATGAGCAGCTAGAATTGCAGTGACATTGGGAACAGCTTGCATGTACTTCTCTCGGACTCCCTCTAAACCCCCCACCTTAATGAGACTAATGACCATAAGGGTGAGGGCACCCACAATCATGAGCAAAGCCTGCAAGGTATCGGTATAAATCACAGCAACCAGCCCCCCCGTTATAGTCATCAAGGCTGTCATGCTGATCAGCAAAATCACCGACAAGTAGAGGTTCCATCCCAAAGACTCCTGGATGAACAACGCTCCAGCATACAGGTCAACAGAGAGCTTAGTGAATATGTAGAGAAGCAGGGAGAGGGCCGCAAAATAGATCTTAATGCGCGTCCCCCCATACCGCTTTGAAAGGTATTCAGGCATGGTGAAAACCCCAGAGTGGATGTAGACCGGGATGAAGACCCACCCTAAGAGCTGCAGGAGCAAAAGGGCATTGAATTCCCAAGCTCCAACAGCAAATCCACTTGCTGCTCCGGAACCTGCAAGTCCAATGAAATGTTCGCTGCCAATGTTGCTGACAAACAAAGAGGCCCCGATGACGGGCCAGGTCAAGGAGCGGCCAGCCAGGAAATACCCACTCACCGTGCTTCTGTTGGACTTCCACATGGCGAAGAAGCCAATGCACAGTACCAGCACAAAGTAAAGTGCCACGATGGCGATATCTGCCGTTTCCATCGAAGGGGTCATTTTCTTACATTAAATAAAAAATACTTATTTCAACAAAATGTTAAGTTACTGGAAGAATGAGGAAATCCGTAGACTGAAACTTGGGGGGTAAAAGAAATGCTGGTTCAATCTCTGTCCTTTGGTTTGCTGTCTAGACGGAAACTGTAGGGTCCCAGTCAGGTCAAATTCAATTTTTGGTTAATGATTATCCACTGCCATTTACTTTGATGATGCAGAGCAGAAAATTTTTGGGGTAGGTGCAGCTGAAAGGTCTAGTAATGCCTAGAGTTACATTCCTGCAAGACAGCAAAGACAAAGACAAAAGACCATATTAGATTCAGGTATAATGGGGAGAAGGTAAAGGATGTCAGTCCAGCAAAACACATATGAAAACACACCAGAATAACCTACATTTACCCTTCAGTTAATAAAAACACACAAAGCCTTGGGTTCATTTTAAACATGCTTTATTGTACCCAGCATGCTAGCAGTATACACATCCAAATGTAAAAGTTAATTCTTTCACAATGCAAGACTATGATGATTTCTAAGTGGTGTTGATGGACCAGTAGGTGGCACACTTCCCCTTGGACTACAATTTCCAAACCAAAATTCCAGTATGGTGACCAGAGACTCTGTTCTGGAGGAGGTGTGGTACTTCAAACAAGACATTTGACTGACCATTATTATCTCCAATGGCATTGTTCAAAATGGTTAAGGGTGCTAACCCTGAGTGCTGTCTAAATATCTTTTTAAGCATGAACAAACTGGCCTCCATAAAGCTCCCACTTAATTCAATTCCAGGGGGAGGAGAAAAAAAGCACACTGGGATCCTTTGAGATGAAAAGCACTGCATAAATCCTAGCAATTCCAGCCACAATTGATTGTTTATTTTGTTAATGCATTTAACCTCGCAGGACTGCAACACCCGTTTTGCAAGTTCATCATCATGATGCCTTTTAAAAGAATACCACCACTCCAACTGTGACTAATAGATCTACAATGCTTTGAATTCTATTAAAACCAATACAGGTGTGGGAGGCTTATAAATGACTTTAAAAAGGCACCCATATTTATAAACCTTAGAGTTCAATTCCTCATATTTGAAACAGGTACCAGGACAATCTAAAATGCTATTAACTCCTACCTATATAAAAAACGGTACATCAACACCAAATACTACCTACATAGTACTATGTACTGTAGTTACTTTCAAACTGTTTGCAAAAGGTCAAAATTTCAAAACTACTAAAAAGGAAACAAGTACTTCTTTCCTCTTTTTTTACTACTGAAGTTCTTCAGTGGAAAAGTACTGTTTTTTATTGGTCTGCACTGATGTGTTTAAAAGACAGCACAGAAGCAATATTATTCATGATAGCCTCAGGCACTATGATAAGGTGGCCTTCTGCTGCGTTTCCTTAAATCACACAATTAAAATAAAGCAATTACATATAACACCGTTACAATTACATCAACCCTGAAACTTGAATATGTGAGCTTTACAACACTGATGGTAAAGTATAAGCAATCAATTACATTTCTGCAGTCTACAAGGAATACACGACAATGTGGCAGCAAGTGATCCTCACTTCATGGTGCAATGCTAGCATTTATTCACTGCTGCACATAGGGGATGAACTACATTTGCACTGCACTTCTGAGCCCTGCTTGCACTAGTTACTCCTATTAATTCTAATGACTGACAGAACAGACTCTAAGAAACGCAAGACATTTCTGGAGGTAGTGTTATACTGGCATATAACTGCCTGCACAGGAGTAAAATCAACCAGATGTTGCTCTTTACCAAGCTATGACAGGAGAATTCAGATTTCTAAACTGTAGTATCATTGTAACATGGAGAAAGGCAGCAGATGCTGTTGCAGAATACGTCCTTGAAAAATAAGGACAATGGCCCATATTGCAAAGTTGCACCAAGTTATTTTTTTAGAGAACACAACACCAGCCGTTACTGAAAGTGGGATAGAATGGCATTCACTTTAAAAGCCCCAAAACTGGATGGAGTTGTTAAGTTTGCAAACCTGATTTTAGCATTTCTGCAGTTGTCTACTAACCATGGTGCATTTCATACCTGTGGTACATCAGTCACTAGTATGTCAGCCTGAGAAGAGAACGTTCCTCTTAAATTTGTACTTGCATCAGGAAGCCTTTTCAACAATGTTATGAGGACAGGTTATAAAGCAGTTCATTCATCTCAGTAAGTTCTGCAATATTTCTTCACAGCATTCATATATGTAAGGACTGTTATTCTTATATTATTCAAAACCCCCACCTAAATGTTTCAATAATGTTAAACAGGACAGTTAATGTCTGTTGAATCACAGATGTGATAAACTACAGCACAAGTGGATACACAAAAGCAAGATAAAAACCAAAATTCTTTAATCGGATTATGGCTGTTTGGAAAATTCCCCATTCTAAAATGCCTACCAGCCCTTTACAGCAAGTCATGTTTCTGTGTGCAGGCGTGTGTCTAAGAAATTCTTACTCGCATACCACAATACCACAAAATATGAACACTGCTACACATGAATATTGCAGAGTCTGCTGGCTCCCTATTAAAATCAGACTGAGCTACAGACTTCAGAATATTTATCACTCAGATGGTTCACAGCAAAAGTGTCAGTCCTGTTAAAAAGGATGGATAACTAAATGGATAGTTAAAGTGGGATTTAGTGTAATGTATTCAGAGAATTAGACTGGGTTTAAATATGGGACCACAAAGTGTGCATAAAAATTTATTTTTACACTGCTTTCTCCTTTACGATTGTTTCAAGCTGGAACAACTGTCCTCCCTTCATGAAAGTGTTCTGCTGCCTGGACAGTTTGCAAATCGCATTCTGCCTAATGTGAACCAAGATGACAGCAGTACTGCATGAACCTTTTTAAAAACCCACCAACTGCTGAACCATTGTATTTGTGAACTAGGAAACGTGTTGCTCAAATGGCTGAAGTGTCAATACCCTCTACTTCACACAGTGCCTTTCATGGTTAATCATCTCATGTTGCTGTACAACACAATTCAAAAGAGACAGGATGCATAAATTAACATTTCAAGAATGAATTTATTGCTTAGCCCCCGATGAGACTTCAGTGTGGAATAATTAAAAAAAACAAAAACAGATTTGATTTTAATCAAAGGCTTGATTTCATGATTGCCATGGCTCAGATGAAAGCGTCTAATGGCAACAGGCAAAATCCTCATGTTTCAAAGCCACACCGCTCTCCAGCCGACACCCACTGCTGCCACTGTAAGGCCGTGCTATGGCGTCGTCTTCATTTTAGACAATTGCTCAGTTTGTTTTAGCAGTACACAGCTGCCATTCTTCACACAGATGCTGTTTACATATTTCTTTCTTCGGGCCACTCCACATGCATAGCCTGCTTGATCTTTCTGCAAGCCAAACAATTTTTTTTAAAGACACTCATGTTCATAAAGACAGTTATATCCGTCGGTCCTGCAGGCAAATTTCGACAACCTCAGCCCTCACAGTAGGCTCGGTTAAATGTGCTTAATGTACGCATCTAAATCAACCCTGATCCTGGAAAGCCCCAATCTATTTGTCTTCTAGATCACGTATTTTTAAATGAATGAAATGAATCAAGCCAGTCAATTCAATTATGCTAACCTAGTCTTTGAAGGCTGAGGAGTACTGAGTTTAGTTCTAGATCTTCATATTTCTTAATTTAAAAGGGATGATTTGGTAATCACAATGGAACCCTTCCCTATCTTTATTAATTGATCAAAGGGTGACCTACAGAACCTGCTACATTGAGGCTCTGCAGGACCAGGATAGAAAAAGCTTTGTATACTTTGTATTTAGACAAGGATGCCACTAAACATTCATCAATCTGTACATTATCAGCAAGCTGCTTACTCCTGGTAAGGGCCATGGGTAATCCAGAGCCTGTTCTGTCAGAATAAGGCACAAGGCAGGGCTGTACCTTGGATGGGATGCCAGGAGGCTGCAGGGCACATGAAGAAACAATTTTGAGATGCTAATTAACGTAAACCATATATCTTTGGGAGGCGGAGCAACACAACCCCTAAGCACAAATGAAGAAAATGCAAACTCCTCACATGACATCCCATCTGGAAAGAAACCCAGGATTCAAGAGCTGTGCTGCCAATACCAATACTCAATATGCACACCTCTCTTGGGATTTCTTAGGTGCAATACATAATACACCACCACTGACCGCATGTTCTTGTCAAGGTAGCATAGCATGGCAATGCAGAGAAAAGCAAACACCACCCCAATTCTCCAGAAACACCTTGAAAAACCAAAAGAATTTGCTGATATACAACTCCATAAATGAACTGGGAATATACTACAAAAAATGATGGGTAGAAGAGGATTGGCTGAAACAAGGCTTGCTCAGCCCTCAGAGATACAGTGACCCCTGAAGCACACGTTTGCCATGAGGACTGTGACAAACACACCTCTCCTCCAATTCAGACAGAATGGTAGACGGGACAAGGAAATGTGACTCACTTGCTCATTCTTCCCCGTGTGAGATTGTGGGGTTCAAAAGATGAACACATAATTGGCAATCCCACATCAGGTGGGCACAGAAAAAAAAAAAATCAGCAATACCAGAAAAAGGGACTATGACAGACGGAGGGTTAGGAGGACTTTGAAAACTGCTACTGACATAACCTGCTGGGTACTGGGTATTTCCCTTCTGTCTGCAATATCAGAAAGCATAGCACAAAATAACTTACAGCTTATTAATAATTTATAAGCTATACAGAAAATACAGTCACTTTCTAGAGTATAATTTGAAGGTAATTCTTTCAAAGAGTGCATTTCTACCATAACCTGCCATGTATATTTTAGACTAAAATAAAATTGCTCAAGATCAGCAACTCAAGATGTAAAACTTTGCATGTGAAAGCAGATCCCACAGAAAATAGGATGTTTTTATCACTTTTCTATTGCTTTTACACCTTTTTATTGAGAATTTTGAGCTCAGCACATCCACAGCTGGCAGACATGCATTCCTGGAGATCTGCATAGTGTACTGGTTTCCTTGCAAGGTGTGGAAGTGTGAGCACACATGTTTTCATCCCTCTCAATTACTCAGCATTCCAGAGTAATAACACACCCACTCACTGCCAGAGCCAGCAGCCACACAGGGCAGTTCATTAAGGATACCAGCCTCTGCGTGGTGCAACAAATAAGGAACTATTCTCTTTCCGATTTAAATATGCAAAAAAAAAAAACACAGCCTTAGTTTAGAATCTTCATGGCTTTGCTATTTCAAGTTACAATTACTAAAGTAAATTGCAGATTACCACTGGCCACTGCATAGCGGTATTCTCTAGCTCCATTATATAAAATAGAAGATTACAAATGAATGGCACCCAGCCTGTTCAGTAGCTAGAATACGGCTCAACGACGACTAAAGATGGGCGGAAGCTTTTCAGAAACCACCCATCACTCATGCTTGCTGCACCTGCACTGCAAAGGTTATTTTAAAAAATTAAACCAATGGGACCTGGATTTCATGCGATATGCTTCATGAGGCCAGATTCATGTAAACTCTTGCCATTATAATAACCAGCAGGGTCCTACAGGAGTAGAATCCAAGAGCTGATCCCTGCATGCAGACTGGTGGAGTTCACAGAAATGCATTGGCCTGTCAGGTTTATCAAATTTTGCAGAGAAGTCCACAGTACATGGGATCCGACATACAACACACAGCTCAAGTGGTGCAGAAAAGTTATTTTTATTCCTTATTTCAAGTATCACAAATTATTCTGTTGGTGAATCCTTCTGCATATAAGCAAACTATGGGAATAGTTTTTTTTAAAGCGTTTGTAACAGTAATACATATTCATATATATTGTGCAAAATTGTGTATTGTTAAAATGGATATTCCATGTTAAAAGTAAACATCTCTGCTCTAGTTATATATCCAGTATGTGCATCAATGCTCCTGCCTATATTTATTCAAGTTGGGTTGAAAAAAAAAAAGAAGTCATGCAGATCCAAGGATGTTTGCAAAGATCTAGTAAGCATTAGAGCCTCAGTCTTTGGCAAATTCCCAAGCCTTAAATAATATTTAGTATAATAGAATTTACAGTACTGGCATTTGACTATTTCATGTTCTCCAGCACAGCCCAGTGACATTTCTAAAGCAGCAGTGATAAAGAAAAAGCTCAAAGTACTCTTGTAAGTTACATGCTAAAAATATCTATTACAAGACATCTCAGAGTCTTATGGCCATTTTAGTGATTTGTAGTTTGCCAAAGAATATACACGCAACAAAAAGAAACTAAGGGGGGGGGGGGAAATAGGTTCGCCCCTATTTTCAGAAATTGTTGTTCCTTGTATCCTCATGTTCCTGCATGACTTGTATAGACTACGTGCTGTTTATTATTAGAAGAGCCTGTATAGAGAGCAATTTTGTAAACGTTTCACATCAACACACACAGGCAGATAGTGACATTGCCACTCATCATTAGAAGGTTAAAGGTTGCCTCCTAAGTGAATTCGGTGCATATACAGTATCAAACTGTAAGAGACTGAGCGCTGCGCACAAAAGTCATTAGAGCTCGTTGAATAAAAAAAATTAAAATGATACTTAATGCAATCTTAATTCCTTTCCAAGAATCCTTAAGTATACTTCAGGAATTCTGGTTGGAACACACTAAAACTGTTCAACTGCTTACATTTTGTAATGACACACAGCAAATGTTAGTATTCACGGCTGCCCATTTTCTGCTAACAATGGGTTGTTCTATCTTTGACTTCATTCCGATGCAGAGACCTCTGGAACCATCTATCCTCGTGTGCAATTCCAAAGTTTATACAGTTGCAAACTGATTGGCCACGTTGAGCAATTTCAGTAATAAACACACCTACATTTTTTTTAAATAGAAAGATTAGCACTGCTATATTACCAAAAACACCGATCACATTACTGCATGAAATGGATTGCTACAATGCTGCATTCTGATTGACCAATATTCAAGACCTGTCATTATCTACAGTATAGTAACACTTAAGGACTAATTAAATAAAAGGGTTAAAGCACTGAGCCAAGAGTTAGTCCCTAATCTCTGCACCGAGAGATTCTAATGGCATGAAACAGTGATGGGCCAATCAGCATGCAATGTTGTGGTCTTTTTCTTGGCACCACTGCCAATATCCAGTCATGTCTCTCCCAGTCTCATGCAGAGACTGCATGCTTTTCTTTTTTCCAGGCTTGATTAGTGTAATAAAGTGTTTACTGATATATCCAAACATTCTTAAATTGCAGTATGTTCACATCTCAGACACTCAGATGTTAGCTAAAATTAATTAATGAATGTCTCTTGCTTTAGCTTCCTTGAACAGGCTCCTTGTGGATCTTAAAATTAAGAATTCTGCTGCTTACCTTAAGGGCTGGAATACCTTGGCACCTGCCTGCATCCGAGAAGTTGTAACCCCTTCACTTACCTACCTACATACCTACACGTTGCTTTTTCTCTTCAGACAGGCTTTCTGCTCTGGTATTCCAATAAATAAATAAAAAGATGCTTTATCAAATTTTGATCGTCTTTGCTTTTAAAATCAATCTAGAAAAAAAAAACAGATCTCCCAGCAAAGTTACTGAATGCTCTCAAAAGAAAACAGAAGATGCTGGAGGAATATCCTACCGGAGGAAACACTGCACGTCATCCCCAGAAAGCAGTTTCCTGCTACAGCAGCTGAGAGGAAATTAGCAGAGATATTACAATTAATGTTTATGTCAACAAACATTAGCTGTGCAACGGGGCATAGAATTCTTTGTTGATTTCAGATGAAAAATTCTGAAACTTACAGTCTTACAAAAATGTCTTCATTGAAGCAAAACCTGATAATTAGCTCAGGGGGTATTTCTACATGAAAAACAGGTCACAGATTGGGAGGACACTTCCTCTATATAACGGCTTAAGGCCACTTTATAGTGATCTACTGTATATAGGGGTCAAGCCGTTACAAGTGTGTTTTTCTTTATCTGGCCAGTTTAAAACTGAGCTCTCTACATGCAAAACCCTCCCACCAGGTACCTGGGTGTACCCCTGTGCAGCAGGAGTTATCTCCCTTTCAGCACGTCAGAAATGACTAATTGACAAGGATTATTGCTCTTCCCTCACTTTATTTTAAGCGTCATCATGTATGAGGAACCTTCAATAAGGTCTGCAAGTACATGCATGTCATCAACAGTTGTCAAAACAAGGCACTTAGCCCATTAAGGTATTACAAAAGGAGAGCTCCCAACTGCTGCTGCTCCTTTAACCTCATTTCATGAGAAATTTCATGCAAACTATTCATCCTCTTACCCCAGCCAGCCCAAGCCAACAGTGCACATCCAGGAGGTCGCACGCTACCCAACAGGTAACCCTCACATCACGTTTGCGCCTCTATTGATGTATTGCTTGCGCTGTATCACAATCCTAACTGCGCCATTTAGATAGATAAGACTATTCATCCCGTAGGGAAATTGATGTCTTTTTTTTTTAGATCGATAAATTTAGACATAAATATTTCACTGGGGGGGACTGGATACAGACGCTCCTTACGTCCTTCAACGTGCTGACATTCAGCCGCACGGAATACTTCATGCTCGGCAGCGAAACTAAAATGCATGGACGCTGCTAGAAATTACGAGAAGGCGATGAACAGAAAGGATGGCAGGCGTCTAGAACAAGCTGCCAAGTCGGGCAGTGAACGCCAATTCTCTGGAACCTTCAAGAAAACACTAGAGAAAAATTCCTAGGATGAATAAACCGCCAGCAGCCGAAGGGTTAAAAGGGTCTTCGCCTCGTCTGTAATTGTATTCCTTTCTCAAGACAAAGCACTGTGTGCACCTGTTGCTTTTTCAACGGTAAACATACTCGGCACATGTAAGGTGCGCAGACTCAATAACTGAGGTAGAGTACCTATAACACCCCCCCCCCCCCCCCACCCTGTGACCAACCGGAGAACACAGCTCACCAAAAACCTCCTACACATAGTGAGAGAATGGCCGTTTGTTCTCTGCTATAGCCTAGTTTCCTTTATGCAACGCAGGGAAACACCACGAAAACTAAACCTCCAAAACTCGAATATTATAGATTCATCGCTAGCAGAAAAATTTCCAAAGACTTCAAAATGCTATCCGAGCTTGCCCCTATGTAGGCAAAAAGCGTGCAGGAATACGTTCAAACGCAAGACGCCCGTGGTGAAACACGGTCTCAGTTACTGCAGGAAATCAAGCGTTCGCCTTACTGACGTCATATGTCGTCTGCGAGCAAAGAAAATGCGCCACTTTGAAACAGAGCAGCTATGGCTTTGGATGGGAGGAATAACTGTTTCTTCCAGTTTTCACTGGCGTTACCCCTTTCTATTGACAGTCCTGCTGTTAATGTGATGAAACAGTCTGTCTGCAAATCCAGCACTTGCCACCTTTTGATTTCCAGCTTTGATTATAATTGTACAGATAGGGCCCAACACTACGATGAAGGGAATTTACCCAAACAACAAGATTTCATCCACTTTATTTAAAGGTCATTTTGTTGATTTCGAAAGCTCTGCAGCTGTTGCCACGACAATTAACCCTAATAAGGCAGTAAAGCCCACACGTCTGTTTTCTAAACACACGCTACGGCGAAAACAAAATCTCGACTGTTTCCCTGGTAAAAGACGGGTTTTGTAAACAGATACTTGAATGATTTCCCCAATGCAGAGAAAAGGACGGGCATCACCGCCTACAAGCATCGGCGGAAAGGTGAGCGGTCTCTTCCCTGCGATGCCCACCGGTGACACCATGTGGTATCAGAGGCAACCCTAATTGAGGAAACTTCCAGAACACTGCTGGCGTGCTGGGTGTAAGCAGACGTGTTCCGGAAATTAATGCACTCAAGTTATGTGCATGCACAAAGCTATAGATTTTCTAACGACCACGAGTGCAAATAAGGCAGCGATTCCCCTGGGCGCCTTCTCATTCTAAGGTAGACAACTTGGCTGTGGCTCCTAGTCCCTTTTTCAACCTTATCTCCTCACGAGGGGCGTATTTCTGTCCGTAAGATCGAATGTAGCGCAGGCATAAGAACACTTCAGGTAACACTGCGCACCGACATCTAAAGAACCATCATCTCTGCGACACTGCCATGTCTCCAGTTAAAACAAGGATCTCTTCTACTAAAACGAAGATTTTTTTTGCGAATCCAGACCGGGACCCGACATTAGACTGATCGATAGTTACATTCATACACCGTGAGACAAAAAAGGATGTCATCCAAAAGCACCTAGATGTACTTGCAAACTACCTACTTTTCGCTTCTGTCCGTCATTTTCTATTTAAAACCAGTTAATAGACTCTGAAACACGTGCGTTTAGCTACAGCTGTGGAAAGCAGGATATTTACCATCGCTCTACTGTATACAGCCATGTTATTCTAACACATGCCTAAATTAAGACGTTATTAAACACGCACACACAAAGAGCCCTTACTTACCCTTTGCATTTTAATTTGTGTATCACTCAGTACTAGCTGGTATTTAGTAATATCCAATCGCTTACGCACAAAAGTGATCGGTAACAAGGCTACTCAGCTACATCGAGCCTGTGCCTTCCCAGCTTCTGCCCGCTCGGAAAGGGAGCGCATCTTGACTCCAGCTTCCTAGCATCGCGCTCTTATTGCTTCGGACCCCCTGGCTTTCCTCGTGACACGCCCACTTAAAGGAGAAGAGGCTGTGCATGTCCCCGTGATCTGTCAGGTCATCTGCTCCGCAGCCCGATGGAAACAGACTGTAGGAAGCACCGGTTGCTGTATAGAGGGTACAAGAGAGGCGCTTTGTTTTCCAAAACATATCTAAACATTAAATATACCTGGCTGCCTGGACTGTGCTCAAAATTGAACACATCTTCTGGGCAGAACAGCGCCGATCTGTCTTAATATTATTGGTCGTGTGTGTAGAAAATGGGGACATGTCGAGTATGTGCCACTATTGACTTTCCAAAATCTTGCAGATTGCTACAAGAGCGCGCAATAACTGTAGCTGACCATTAGTTTTACAGACATATACGTTAATTCAGTATAAAGTGGGGAGTTGTGTTGTGTTGCGTTGTTCTTTGCGGCGACGTGATGTTTTGATTGCCAGTGTAGACGATCATATTTTGCCACAAAGCGGTTTTTGGTCTTGTATTTTGGCACCGGCAGTATCGACAAGTATTTTAATCGGTTACAAAAGTCATTTTGCTGTGTGTCTCTGGACAAAAAAAAACAATGTGTTGCATGGTATAGTAGTGTGGTATTGTCCAATCTCCGCAGATAGGGGGGAAAGATAGAAATGCAGCAGGGCTAGAGCAGTGGTGGGGTTGGCACCGGCACACAGTCTGGCCAAAGGGCGCCCGTGGGCTGTATGAAAACCCCGGGTATAAACAGGCACAGCTGCGGGCGAAGTGCTCCACTCGGGTGTGCGAGTGAAGGAGTCGGGGACTTTTAAACACTGCGAAGAGTTTAAAAACACCTTCGACTGCTGATCCCATTCGTCACTGTTGATGAGAATGAGTTAGTAACTGTGCACTACATTCAGACCGTGTTGTGTTTTTGGATTTTTTTTCTCGAAAAGAAATGGCCGATCCAAAAAGGATGGCACTTAAGTCAATTGAAGCGGAATTTACGGCGAACATACAATACGTTATTTATGCTGTTGTTATCCTAAATATGTCAGCAAACGTCTTCCAAGAGCCTAGGAAATGTCAAAGCACGCAATGTTTTAACAAGTAGTTCAGGTGCGTAGCTGCGTCAGCATGCGTAGGCTGCAAAGGAACAAGTTTGACAGGTCTGACACACCTGAAGAAGGCTCCACGGCCGAAACGTTGTGTTTTCTTTCTTCTTTTATCAGCATGGAATAAACCTATTAAATGTTTTAACAAAACAATTTTAAGATAATCATTTTCTGGGAGTTACAGTAGATAAACATATATCCCCAAGAACTGAGTTGAAAAGCCTGTCAAAACTCTGGAATGAAAATAGACACCACCCACACACAGTGTCATTGTTATCATTAACCATGCATATAAACCCTTTTTATTTAGCTTCCTACCCTCTTGAATATTGATTTGAATAAACAGATCTGTTAGCAGAATATGTATTACCACAATATCAAAGCATTGTCTATTGGAGCACAGGGGAGAAGCAACTTACTCTTTACTTGGGGACCATATTCTTTAAGCTGGGCCTAAATCATACTGTCACATTTTGCAAAGGCTATAGCTTTGTTTAGGGTAAAAGGTGGGGGTCCTGTCACGGATGTCGGAAGGGACGAACCGTGGAGAGGCAGGAGAGCGGAAAAAGACCCATATGCGTAGCGGAGGAACAGGGGATTAGCCCGGGCTCAGCAGTTCAGGAGTCGTATAGAAACCCTCAGGCAGTGGATGTGGGCCGACCTGGATGCTAGGCGGGTCTCAGGACATCCGAACGTCAATGCTGAGCGAGGGTGAATCCGTGACCCGGAAATATATAGCCCCAGAGAGAGAGATACCAGAGGGAGAGCAAAGCACAGGAAACTAGGGACAGGACAGAGTAGGAGCATCCTCTGGCTGCAGAGGGTGTGACAGGTCCCTCTATAAAGGGTACAGGGTTTGATTCATTTATGTTCTACCACCACTTCATAATCATTTATCTGTCTGGAAAAATGTGAGAATTACAAAACCCAGCAGTAACAGTAGATTGCTCTGTAGACCTCAGATCCCCCTCTGTCAGTGATGCACATGTTTGTGTGTGAAAACAGTGTGGTGGCCATGCATTTTGAATCTTTGGTATTCTCAAAGCATTTCACATGGCATGGCATTGCCTGGGGGTATTGCTGAGCCTGTGGTCTTTCCTACCATGACATTTAGCACAGGACAACTTGCACTGCACAGCTTTCACACAACTTTTAGGACTAGTGCATAGGTCAATACAGCCAATTGTGATGCCACACAGGGCAGGTCACAACATACCACTCAAAATAGGTGGGTTCTATCAAGCAGACACACCCTAACACAGTCCATAAGGTTCTAAATAGTGCTTCTATATTTACAGACATGAGAAACTACACCCAACAATGCCAGGCAAAACAAACAAAATAAAAGTCTAGGTCTTTGTTGAGCTCCTGGGTGGGTTTACTGTATATCAACTCTTATCGATCGTGCCAGGAGGTCACTGTCTGCAATTATTTGCCTTCCTGAATCTAGAGCAACAGCCTCAATTTGGACAACTATTTGTTTGTTATTCTTGATCTCACCATCAACTTTAACGGCTCTACTAGTACTAGAAACAGACTCAGCTTGTGTTGCCTCCTGTCTGCAACGATGAAATCATCTTGTCTATTTGGAGAGGGCCTGATACTGCATGTCATCTGTACCCTTTAAAGTTGACTTTATAGAAACGAGACAGTGTATAAGAAAATTAGAAGGAGACAGAATAAATATGAAATCAATACAGAACGGTTGGCAACAATTTACACAGATCCTGCTTGAAGCACAGTACAAAATTGTCCCAAAAAATGATTAAATCAAGCGCTAAGAACTGTACATGTTAGATACTTTATAAGAGAACTTTAAGAAATTATTTGAAACACCAGGACACCATTAGAAAAGGAGTACAATTAATTCTATGCAATTCTATGCAAAAGGGTTATTAGAAAAGCCAAGAAAAAGAAAGTAATATTACAATGGGGATTAAAATAAATCACAAAATATTCTTTCAGTGGTACAACAAAAAAGACATAAATGAAGTGGTAAAAATCATAGATGATCAAGTGAAACATATCTTTTGCAATAAAGGAAAACTATAGAATGAAAGGGAAATGGCTGCTGTATTAAATGAGTATTTCTCTCAGTTGTTTACCAAAAATGAAGTCACCAACATGCCGTTGGCAAAGGAAGGGCAACGTTCTGTATTAAACTGCATTACCATGGGAAAAAGAGTGTTGCAGGTAGTACAAGTTTAACATATCTTCAGCACCTGATGGTATCTTACCAATTGTACGTCAGGGAATCATTGGCACAACTCTTCCCAGAGTCAGGCAGTAATACCCACGGACTGGAGAATTGCTAATGTGGTTCTCATCCTTAAGAAGGGTGACAAACTGAAACAAGTAGTTATAGACAAGAAGTCTGCATTCTGTTTACAAGTCTGACTATTGAAACAAATATTAGATCTAAACTAGAGGATCAGCTATATGGAAATAGGACTCTGTAAGACAGTTAACATGTATTTAGACAAGCTAGATTTTGCTAAACTAACTTGTTAGTTGACTCTGAACTGGCAACAACAGTAAAGGACACAGACATGTGCTATCTGTAGATATAGCCTAACATGTAAAAATAATCAGTCTTTCTGGCATAGAATTACTTAGTTTTGTTGCCCTTTTATGGGTTTACACTACATTAGTAGTTCTCCGGTTTACATTGCTTGTTATGCTTTAACTGGTATTTTTATTTCTCCTAACCTGAGCCTGTGGTGGTTATCACAGAGTAAAGACAACATACAAAAAAAAAATTGTTTGACTTAAAATCTTGTGTCTCTTTTGCAGTGCCACTCCATTCCGAGAAGAGTCCTGGGCTTGACTTCACAGAAAATTGAATAAATAAGAGCTACCACTCTGTGGGGGAAAAAAAGTGAAATAATGGTTTCAAAAATTACAAAAGCCTTAATCAATTGGTAATAGATTCACTTGAACCTTTGCTGTAAGCATGTGTGAGCTGTAATCAGACAATTGAGTGACATAAAAGGCTTAATAAATCGTATTTCCCTTTTTAATGTCTAATTTCTTGCTGCACGCCAAGGTCACATGTTTTTAGATTTTGCTTTTTGCTAGAACACACAGAAAGTGCTCTGCATCCCCAATCACATTTTAAACAGCACCTTCTTTCCCAGTATTTGAATGAATCTTATGAACCTTTCAGTTAATCATTTTATACAAACAAATCTACAATGTCTACATTTGCCTTTTTTCTGTGTCTTATTTTATAGAGGTGGTACTTTTTGAGAAAGGTTTGCTTTTTTGTGAGTGTATCCTTGTTTGTGTGTCTCTGTTTGTGATGCCCAGATGGGTGTAGTAGAAGAGATGTCTATGCATGTGGAATGTTTCTGGGACAGGTGATAGGCAGGTCTGTGGGTGAAACCATACAAGACAGGAATCCTGCATTCCAAAGCCCTTAATGTGAGTCCTAGAGTGAGGTCAAAAACCTGTACTACCTTTTTTTAAATAGAATCGGATCTCGTAACAAAGGAAGTGTACCTTTCTCTTTCAGGGCAAAAAGCAAAAACAGATTAGTCTCAAGAAGGATTATTTCCATCATTTACAGTAGTTTGGCAATACCTAACCTTTTGATTCTCCAGGTTTTTAAAAATTTTCCACTCCAAAAAGTCAGTTTCGAAATTCCCGAGGCTAACCTACTGTAGGATGCACTTTTTCATTTACCAGTTTGGGTCTTTTGGGGCCAGATTCTTATATAATTTGTTATGGAATGAACAGCTGTATTACTATCACATGACATGATGTAAATGCCTCTGATCATGGAGAAAATTATAGAGTCTGCACATGCAACAAAGTCAAAGCAGTAGAAAAAGTGTTGAAAACTGTAGAAAACTTTCATAACATTTTTCTTTCCTATTTTCAGCCATAAATACATCTAGAGCAAAAAAAATAGATGGTTGGGGGGGGGGGGGGTAGATCGATAGTGTCAGTTTTGGAAATTGTTAGTTCCAAAAGTAATTGACAGCCCAAACTAAAATAGAGAATCTAAACAATAGCAAGAGACTTTGTCAAAGAACTGCATCTGGGTATAATATTCATATCTACAGTATCTACCCCTACTAAATCTCCTGATTTTTAATGAATCAATCCTAACTTAATCTCTACCTTATATACTTATCCTTTTTTCCGTATAACCCTTAAAAACCCCTTGTCTTTTTGATCAGCATGTCTGTAGAAGATGTTGACACACCTTCATTTCTGGAAAACCTCCAATATTTGCAAGACAGGCAGCAGGTACAGTATGTCTGTGTGTTGCCACTGTTTGTAGATTCCTCTCCACTTTGGGGGTTGTCATTTCCTGTCTATCTGAGTTGCAACATTGAGTATGCTTTAAAGGACATTTAAACCACTGCTACTTTTGATCAGGATTGAATACATAGATAGAATTTAATCCTGTTCTATGCTGTCAAATTAATCAAACCCAACTGGCGATTAAAGCTGATTGACTGTGATCAGAAATACACCTTGTCTTGCTTATCCGTGTTAAGATTGGGTAAAGGATCTGTGAAATCACTCATACCTGCTCTTTTCTTCTCAGAGGTTAATCACCTCTGATCCTGCGGCACCATAAAAATCCCTGGATTAATAACCTTCAAATGGAATGTTGATCATTTAGTGGCAGCTGCTAAAATCCAGATTATCACTGGATCAGATAAGCAATGTTTTTCACAGACAAGAGTCTTTTTCTTTTGCTTTGTGGATGCCTCAGAGAAATACCTTTTGGATTTGTGTATACACTATATCACAACGTATTTGGTGCTTTCAAGTTATTGGGAAAAAGTGATATTCTTATTTTTTAATATGTATATGAAACCCAGACAGAGTTTCTGTTCTTTCTTCTTTACACAAAGATTTACACAAAATCTTCTACTACAATAGAATATATGAGAGTGTTGTATAAGAGTGACCTAGATTCCTTGAAATCCCTGAGTAGTTAAAACAGAGGAACACTGTCTGGAGTTTGACATGTAGTATTAGGTTTATAGAAAAGAGTCATAATTATAGCTTCAGATGAAAGTAAGCAGATACTGTAGCTCAATAGAGATACAGAGAAGTGCCAGTGATGTAGGACAGCAACAGTGGCAAAAGGACCAAGACTATTGAAGAGAGCAACACCCCACTGTGAAGACGGAGAATCGGAAGATGCATAATCCCATGTTTGTTATTTTTTAGAACAATCTGTAGTTCTCTTGTGTCTGTGTATATGAAGTCACCTCCAATCCTAACAAAAGATGAATTCTTACCCTGGAGGCAGCAAGCTGGGATAATGCTTATACTTGGTTTAAGAACCAGTTAATGTGTAGGGAGTACAGATTATCTCAAATTGATGTGATGTCAACAGTGGAGTACCACAGGAATCTGTATAAGGACCACTGCTCTTCCTAAGCTACATCAATGATCTACCTTGTGGCGCAGTTAATAAACTAGTCACTTTTTTTTACAGAGTGAGTTCTGGAAGTATGGATAGTTCCTGATAACCAAACATGTGAGATGGCATCCACATCCTTTCATTTGTAATCTGTCATGTGTTTTTGATTTGTTGTTTTATGTCTTTTAACAAAATATTCATTTTGATTTCCAAAGGACTTTTACAATAAGAAAACACCTCTTCAAATAATGAATAGGAAATGAACTGGTATTAATTAACGCTTGTTTTGGAAAACACTGGTTACAAACTGGACAAACCTTATAAATCTTGTCCAATGTGAGGCATAATGTCCTAAAGAAGAACATACCCAAAATGATGTGAGCTTTAGCAGATAAAAAGCCAACTATGTGAAGTGTCAAATATTATACGCTTTAAAGTGTCCTTTATTAATTATTCTATGAATATGGCTAATATTCAATTTGCCTAATTTTTCACTTTGCTATTTGATTTATTGCTATACTGTATGCTGTGTTCAAAAGATCAAGCCATATGTATGTTGGAACATTGTGGTATCTGAGATCTTACAGGAACAGATTTATTGTAAATTGAACCTGTTCCTTACAATTCAGTTGTCATTTGATCTAACCATTTAGTAGATAACAAGAGAAAATGTTTCAGTCTCTAACAAAGTGTTTAGAAAATATACCTTATATTTTATGTACCATAATAAAGTGTCCGTGCAGCACATATTAAAGTATTAAACTCTCATTAAAGGGTAAAAAAGAAATTTGCCACGTTGCTGATGTACCTATATATTTGACTAATGCACAATGACAGGTTGAGGTTGGAAAGCCGTAAGGGATATACAAATTAATTGTTTTCCACCAGCATGCAAATCCTGATTTATTATTCTTATGAGCACGAAGCCAGTGGAAAATTTTGAGAGTCTGTCAAGACTGTGGCTTTGAGTGAAGGGGAGATGGAGGTCATGAAATAAGCAACCAGAGGAAGGTCATTCTCTTTTAATGGCAGAGCTAATGCTCAGCGAACCATGTGAAAAAAAATCCTCTTCTGAGTGTTTCTGATCAACTCTGATGCTTGGTATTTAACTTTCCCTTGTGTAAGCTTTTCCTCCTAAACACATGAGTATATACAGTAAGCACCTGTAGGTATCTTTTCATTTGGCTGACACCTTTCTACAGGACTGCTTACAAGTTAGGGTTCTAATCATTGCGGTGCAATAAATGATAATAGATAGTTCATCCATCCATTTTCTAACTGTTTTACCCCATACTGGGTCACAGGGGAGCTGGACATGTCTCAGCAAGCAATGGGCACAAGGCAACATACACCCTGGATGGGATGCCAGTCCATCCAAATGATAGAAAGTTATAATTTAGAATCAAAGAATTGTAACAGATCACATAGCGAAGCATTACGTAGACCTGTGGTGTAACATTTATATACACCAGGCTGCAAAGCTGATAGGAAACTATGCACAAAGTTCAAATGTAGCACATGGACTAACATCAAGTGCAACAGCAGTGCCAATGGCCATTTATAAGCAGGAATAGCAAGAGCAGCAACAACAGAAACTGTAGCAACACAAGGGTCACATCAGTGGACTCGGGATAGGCAGAGCACGAGCGCATCGATCTTGTTGTCTTTAGAGAAAAGAGAGACCAGTCAGGAGTCCAGGCATCAGAACCTTTAGTCTAGCATTGTCACAAGTATGGGATTGGTGGTTCAATGGAGTAGGTAGAGGGTTCATACCCTTGCTCTGCCATTGATTTTCATCCTGCCTCCCTGGCCACACTGCTAATTCTCTATTGTCTCTTTCCTTCACCCCCCACCCTTTAAAAGAAGTGTCTCCTTTACTCAGTTTTAGACCTGTCCTCTGGTTTGTGTTTCACCATTAAATCTGAAGAAGATTGGCTTTGTCAATGCCTTTGAGGATTTCAAGAAGCAGAATTTAAACCAGAGCGTTTACAGCCCTCCTTCAAGACAAGAGCTGCTATGTCTCACATTACTATGGCATTATGTCATATCTTGTGCTGCAATTTGAAGCCATATATATTGTAAATACTGTATGTGTAGGACATTTACTATGCAGTGCATCTACTGTATGTCACGTGTTTCTAAAACTGCAGTTTCCTTTTCTGTGTCTGCTTGCCTAGAGTACACTGGGCAAAGTTTTAAAGGATCAGGTTGGAATTTTAATTCATGCACTTTTTTCAATGATGACTTTAACAAAGCATTAATATGACAGTAGCAGGAACAGAAAACTTGCATCTGTGTTGCAGTAAGAGGATATTCTAATGACGCCCTGTACGGGAAACACTACAGTTGTCAGCCCATTACGAGTTCAGAGTCAGGCTTGTGTGACTCACTGTTTTCTGCATTTCCTGGTTTGTTTTATGGCCTAAATAATGTGCCTTTATCTTAATAATCCGAATTATACTGTATCAGAATATGTACAGCACATTGCACAGCATTGCAAAATACCTGTTGTTTGTTTTGTAACCAACGCCAAAGGGTGTTCTTTAATGTCTTAAGGTTTTGTTATAAACAACACAGATATAGAAATACTTTTTTGTGTGATTATTTTTCTTGAACCTTTGTGATGCCTTTGCAGAAGCTATTTCACATACAACCCTGATTTTACACTCCTAGAAAATTACCCTGAGCCGAAATTTGCAGAGAAAATCTGTTCATTTATCATTTTTTGTGGGTCATAAGAAAGGTGCCGAAAAGCTTTCCATTGAAGTCTTTCAACAAGTGCTGAATGGGTACACATGTGGCTACAGTTCCAGAAGCAACGACCTCAGAGTGGACAATAAGAAGAGAGCAGGAATTTTCCACAGCCCTGCCCTGAAGCATGGGCCAGAATGCTGTCTCTCATCCCCGCAGCAGTCTCAAGCATTAGCCAAGTAATCCACCAGTGTGACAGCCTTGAGAAGCTGTTAGGATAAGATGCTTGGCAGCTCCCATCTCTCAGTGGGCACCACAAAAGCTAAATGCTTTCACTTCAGTTGTTGTTCATTTATCTGACAGAAAAGGTGTTGTTCATAAGTGCCAAATCAACAAAGACACAACACTAGAATATCTTGAGGGAAAAAGACCATAACTCAGAATATGGGCAAGACTTCAAAAAGTGTTCCTTTCAACATATTGGAATCAGGCCACACTAAACAAGCACAAACTAAACACTGCAACTCACCACAGGTCTGTCCAGCTTGCTTTCAGCATTGAAAGTTAATTTACATACAGGAGGGGTCATACCCTTGCTTCAGTAACCCTACACCCAGAGCCTCACAACACCTGATTAACAGCCAGTAATTGTTTTTGTGCAATTCTAAAAATCTAATAAACTTTTTCACACAGTGAGGCCACATTTACTAATTTACTTAATAAACCCAGAGATCATTGTGCTGATATACAGTAAGAACAGCTGTTTAGTGGTGAATTAACATTTTATAAGTTCTTAAATTTTAATTCAGATGTTCAGGATTTGCTCCACAGTTTGTTCTTTCACTGTGTTCACTCTTTGGGTACCTTTTGTTATTGCGCATTATATATTTGCCACCTTGAGCTTTCACATCTTGAACTCAGAAACTGGGAGTCAGTTTGTGCCCCAGAGCTAAAAACTGTGGACATCACCCTCCTGTGGCAGATATCACCTTTGTCCACTTCGCTTTTGCAAAGCAATTCAACTCCTGAATCAAGGGTACGTATCTCCAGAGTACTGTGTTTTTATAACACCTTCCCAATTTATTGAAAGAATTTTAGGAAGATACTGTATATGTAAACAATCCTTGCAAGATTACAGATGTTTAGGACAACTAATCTACATTTCACTTCAAAATAAATCTGTACAAGCAAACTTGTTGCCCCAAATCTGACATTAAAATAAGGAGTTGCCCTTAAAATAAGTTAAAATAAGTGCTTTGCTGTATTTTGGATACTGTTTTTGGATAAAAACAGTGAGGACCCTATTTAAATCCATAAAAGTGTGTTAATTATTTTACCAGCGCATTTATGAAAGAAGCAAGACAAAACTGCAGAAGTCAACATTTTACAAGCTATTTAAACGGGGAACAGTGCACAAAAATAATTGTAATGTGTGTTCAGATTCAGTTTAGCTCTTGCTGAGCAAACTGTCCTTGAAGTTAAATAATTCAGAACTATTAAAAAAGGCCACAGAAAGACAAGAAAAAAAGACTGCTGAAGGTCATATTTTAATTATCTTCAAAAATCTGATTCTCTCAGTAGGTTAATCAGTACAATCATACATGATACCTAAACTGACTGACATTTTGATAAAATCATATTGACTTGCACTTAATGTGTTTTAATAGTCTACACAGTTAACTAGACAGTTGATATAAAAACACTTTAATATAATAAAGAAGCACTGATGTTGGTAATCTGTCCAAGCCTGTCCAAGAACTGATTACAGAGCTAAAACTAGAAGCAGGTATTAGCTAGACTTTCATTTACACACAGTATTGGCACACAACACATCCACAAATCTTACCAGGAACCCCTTTGTGGGTTATGGTGCATTTTAAGAGGAAGCAGTTGCAATGAATCATGGGAATGTGAATGTAATTAGGTATAACCATTTCACAAAGCTTCATAGTAACTGTAGTGATATTACAATGTGTGTAGTTTAATTAAGCATGTAAATTAGATAGCTGACTTGTTGCATGTATTATATTATTTTATGGATTGACTTGACAACTGAAGCAAACTGACCTTTTGATACAGATTTCACACATATTATTCACCCTATGATCCAAAAAATCCAGACAACAATGAATAATAACAAAACATTCCTTCTTCTGGTACCCTGGAAGAATCGTGTTCTTCAAACTAACACTCTAGACACTAATGTGTGACTGAGATTTAACTGGAGACAGAAGGGGAAGAGTATTCCCCCAGTTTTATTTTTCTAAAGAAGCCCGGTTGTCTGTCCAGTGGAGGGTGACTTGATACTCAATAGAATATTTGCACACATTCACTGTAGCTGCTGAGCTGAATGTAGGTCTGTTATCCACATTAACCTAATGGTCTTTCTTCGGTAAGACACTTGCTATTTTTGACTGTAACCCGAAATGTGTTTGAGTCCTCCACAAATTCAGCTGAAAACCAAGTTGTCCACAAGGTTTTGCCTTTTTATACTAAAAGGTACTAGCTTGTAGTTACTGTTTACAGAAAATGGAAAAAAACATAGAGTGTATCCAACGTAACATCTGCAAATTCACAGCATTTTGCAGCAATTGTCATTCTATGCAAAGTTACTCATCAGACCTCACAATTTTTCAATTTACTTAATTACAATCTTCGGGAGGAACGTGGATATTGCCCTGAACCATGATTGACCACAGACACTAAAAATTAGTTATCACATTGCACTATAGCAATACCTACACTTGACTGTAGTATGCCATGATGCAGTCCCACAGGATATGCAGTAAGATGGCTCTGTGGTAATGGAATCATGTTATATCTCTGTTGTACGGTAAATTATGTTTGAAAATGTAAATCTATACAGTAATGAATTTGAACTGCCTGATATTCCAGGTTTACACAGTTAACATAGCATTTAATAGCAGCACAGCTGACACAAATGCTTTCATTCAGTGGCAGGAAATGTGGTTAAATGCGAAACAGGATTAAAGACAGCTTGGATTGTTCGACCCCCCTGTGGTGTCATTAAAATATTTTCCATACAGTGGTTGAACCATTTGTTACAGTGTGATTTATTTTTTTTCCAGTGGAAATGTCTTGCACTTGCACACAGCATTTTTGTTTGCCTTTGAAAGACCGTTGTTAATGGCTGGTGAATAATATCTCTCGTTTGTCTTTGTTGAATTGAATAAATACTATCAGGCCTCAGGAATTTGTTCATTCTTTAGGGTTCAGATCAAGACCAAGGTTGACCAAGACCAAATTGGGGAAAGGGGGGATTCCATAACCTGAGATTCCTTCTTTGAGTACATCTGCACAGTATTTTATGCATATATTCATATTCTAATAAATATAATTGATAAATTACACATGTAAAATATTTTACGAGTAATTTTCCTAAGATGTGTGGCAAAGATTCATAATTCATTTTTAATCAATAGATGGGTTGTTTACAGTCATATTCTTTTCCAGAGGGAAGATGACTCACTGTACAGCACTTTACTCTAAATTCATATCAGTCTGCTAAAAAAGGAGTTAGGTGTCCTCTTACACCCAGAAAGGCCAATGTGTTACTTACTAATCTAGCATCTGTACACTCAGATCAGGAACCACAGAGGAAATCCACTGTCACTCGGAATAGAGGTTTTTAAACTGAAAAATCTCTAATGGAGACTTTTAGCATTCCTTTCAAATAAAATATTTTTTACAAAATGAAAATGAGGAAAAAATAGTTTGAAATGTCCAAAACCTGCAAGTCCACTCTGTATTACACGGAGCCTGTGCAGTTTTCAGAGGATGGGACTTAGAGTTTGATGCAGAGTGTTTTCATTTAGCACATGAGCTGCAGCATTCTGGACACGCTAAAGCCTATTTAGCACCGTAGGAGATAACCTAGGAAGTTAATCATCTATAGAATTTACAGTGGTCTAATCCTGATGAGAAAAAGGCATACTATTATCAACGTTTCAGCATCAGAGAGCAAGGGCTATGCTGTGCAAGTAGGTAGAAGGTACCCACTTGGGTCCTACTGATACGTCTCCCTACTGTTTCTGAAAAGTCCAGCTCTTTCAAAGAATGAGCCTGACAACAGTTCTAATACGTCAGGATATCACCCCTCACACAGGCCTGTGAAGGGCGTTAAAGGTTGTCACATTTGTCTTGTTGGCAAACCTTCTGAGACATACACTGAGGGCCTGGTCACACCAGCCCCTGCCATTCCCAAGGACGGTAGTGTCTTCCTGACAGGTAGGCCGAATTCCTTGTCTGTAGGTGTCGGAATTTCATTGCCAGAAGGTTTTCTAATTAATGGATTTTTGTTGCAGTTTCATAAAGATTCAGTCTTTCTTCGGGATAGGAGAAAGGTATGCAGACCTTTTCACTGGGCCTTTGTTGACTCAACTCAAAGAGATGGATCCTTAAAAAAAATAATGGTTTGAATATGATTGTGGACAAAAAAAACTAAAAGGCCTTTCCACGCTCCTGGGAACCCTGTAGGGTGTCTGACTCATCAGATGACACAGCTGAAGTAATTTGTGTTCACTGCTCACAGTAGATACAGCCAGTGGGAACTGTGAAGGTCTTGGGCTCAGAGGCTCGCCATAATGGGGGTAGGTGAATCTGTAGCTGTTTTATGGTAAATTTAAAATACAGTAAATAAGAAAAGGTGAATCTTGCCCCAGTATGCTGTGCCAGCACTGGGGACCAGAAATTGTACCAACTTTCACATCTTTCCTTGGGAAACATCCTTTAAAAGCCAAATGTTTAGAAATTGAAACCCAGCAGACTTCATTATCATTAATGATAGATTCATCGCTGCCCATGATCATTTCCACATTACTAGTTAAGAACAGATCAAAAACATATCTTTGAGTTCACACAGCACCGTCTTTATCTTTTTTTTTTTAACCAGATAATTCAGCTGATAATTTCTCATTTTCAATGAAGTCCCAGAGAGGCATTCAGGCAGCAAGGCATTGATGGTAATGGGGGTTTCCTTGTTCAAGGGTACAACAGCAGCTCTCCACCCCAGATCTGAGTCCTGACTCTCCCCTCCAGACACCAAAGAATTTTTTAACTCCATGGGTGGTGTTTACAGCTTCATTAATCCCTCTAGATACTGACAATAAACTCATGACTTCATTACAAAGTACCGGCCCAGTGCATAGGTCACAAACTGAAAACATTTCTGTGGGACAACAGGTATCAGGAACCATGTTAACCTGAAGTTTGCTCTGAATGGCCAGTGTCTCCCTTGTCCTTTGGGCTTCCTCCTGTTGATCAAAGGTCCTTGTGTAGGCACTCGTTAATTCCCACAGTTTAGACGTGACATGGAGGAAGTTGAGACAGGTCTAACTGGGCCTCAGGCTGAGAGGGGAGCTCTAGAACAGAGTACACATACACAATGCATCTTTACACCTGTCTTTCTGCACACAGCCAGTTGGTGAATGAGTCCCATGCAATTACCTCTGCCCACACCCAAGACATTGCATGAACCTGTACACCCCTCCCCATCAATAATGGGTCCTGAGCTCTGAATCGATAAGGGCTTCATAGCCTTCATAGCCCCAGTAAGGGGTCACACAGAAGCCACAGCGACAGCAGAAAATGGAGGAGCAGTTAGCTCCACAGCACCCAGGAGGGGACTCAGACACCAGGGGCTCTACAAAGAGCAGCGAAGAAAAGCCCAAGCATTGTCTTCCCTACCCCCATAACCGAAGTTCGCGTCCACCGGGACTGGAGAGGATGCCTAACATGGCAACCAAGTTTTTTTTCTTCATTTTTGCTCCCCTGGAGACTGGGCTTTTGGTAACTGGGGTCCATGCGGTTCTGGTGCTGGTCTGGCATGTGTGTCTCTTGGAGACACCTTTTGTGAGTTGTGTTCTGTTGGGTAGGCCTTGATACAATTTCCCTAATTTCTGGGTAATAAAAAGGGAAATTATGTAGAATGACTGTCTTGTCTTTTCTGAGGGGGGCACCGGTGGTACTGGGTGATAAAAAGAATCTGCTGCAGGGAAAAAAAGGGCCTAGCATCCTTTAAAATAGCTAAATTGCTAAAATTGCCATAGTTGGCTTCAAAAGCAGATCTTTTTCCTGCATTTAGGGGTCACCCATCTGTGACACATGCGGTACTGTAAATTACAGCTGCGCTCCATGAAATTAAAAATCCACTTACCTGACTGCACATCAACTTACATTAGTACCGCCGGCACTTTTTTTAACACACTGCGTCTGTGAAATGCTCGGAAATTTGCATGAAATTTAGATTTTAGTACAAATGAAACATTTTCAGAAGATGACAAAGGAAAGGGGAGGGAGGGGGGGAATAATGATTCAACAAACTTGCACACAAGCGAATAAAATTAAATTGTATTCCAAGTGCGTTCAGAGCCAAGGAGAATGTAGTGTTTTTTCAAAGTAACAGGATACACGGTGGTACACGGGGGGGCTCACAGTTTTAACAATGTGCTGTGAATATAAACAGGACTGTATCACATGCGCTATAACACAGCGTGGAAAATTCCACAAGGCGAGCCGCCTCGCTACTTGACAGCGGTCACCGCGACACCTGGAGGCGCTCCGAGCGACTGCTTTGCATCTCAGTGAAATTAACCGCGACGTGACGGTTTTAATGGGACCGAATCTGTTGGGGTTTTTTTTAGTGACGGGGTAAATTTCGCTTGGTGAAAACCTGTAGCGTGCTAGGAATCCGTGTATCACACACGCACTGACAAATCATGCGAGACTCAGCAGCACATTTGCCCTCTGAAGAAGCCAGTCATGTTACGATGTCAGCAGGAACAGGTTAAGACTTCAGTCCCAAAATTCTGCAGTATTTTTTTCCAGTCTCATTCTTTATTATTAAGACAAATAACATCTTTGGGCACATGAACTCAATATTTCCATCAGAGCGAGTTTCCCAACACATAATAATGCTTGTAGGTATAATGATAATCAAGTTGATTTGTTTTACATAACATAAAGCTATAGCAAAACACGTGTAAATCACACGTGAATAGTTTTAGAATAAAAAAGCTTTTGACTAGTTGGTGATTATATTTGATTTATCTTGTCACATGGGCCGTAAACCTGTTAGTGTGTCTGCTTACTTCTATCTACAGCACACAGTTGCGTTTCCTGTGAAACAGAAACTTGACCAAATACTAATACACACTAGCCCAATACCCAATCATGTACCAGTGTTTTTGTTACGCGAGCAAGTAATTTTCCATCGAGCATCGCACTCCGTTGCAAGCATACTGTTCGACCTGCGATGCAGAAAGTAATTTTCCACTGTACAGTCTGAGGCGGCGCTTGACTCAGTTTAAAGAAGGTAGTAATTTTCCACTGGACTGGAAAGCCTTACCCGCCCACTACATTTACCAGAAAGCTCTTCGATCACAGCACGATTGCGTTATAAACTACAGTAACCACAATTCCCCGTGTTTCCCAGCCACCCTACTTCCGTTCATGCGCTCTTGGTTTGACCTACACAGTAACAGGAGAAAATGGCAGCGGCAGGACTGGGGCAGCAGGTAGGACATTAATAAATGTGGATTAACAGGATAGATACATTCTTCAGGGACTGTGTTGAGTCCGTTTTCTGTAATCTATGGTGATGATAAATGCATACGGAGTGTGAAAGCAGTGCAGTTATTATTGCATATATTCAGATTATATTATAGTGAGACTGTCACAATGTTTTATTCAGGCCTTGTGCATATGACAACCCGTGTTTTTACGTGTTAATTTGAGTGTACGGTTTTGTCTTCAGATGGATATACTGCTCCATCTAAAGACCAAACGCATATCACGTTTTGGAATAAACTGCCGAAGGTGTCGGCCTTCTCTGCAGTGCCCTTGTCGAAGAGTAAAGACATCCCCCCTAAACCTAGACTAGAGGAACCCCCCCTTTCTTACAGCAGTGGTTTCCTGAAATCCTAAGAATTAGATCTCCAAGTTAACGAGTTGTTTTAATTTTTCTTCTTTGCTTTTTATTATAAACGCAAGACCTTGAAAGATCTGATTCTTTGACTGCAGAAGTGGGACAAAAGCCTTTTATGTAGGTTTTGTTTTTTGGCCTTGTGAACATCACAGGGTTTCGTTTTTAAAAAAAAATGATGCAGGTAATTCTTAATTTTAAGATCAGACCAGAGGGTGTCGAATAATGTAATAGGTGCTCTAATAGCTCTTGTTTCATTCCTGCAGGTGCGCCTCTTCAGCACCACTGTGATTAAGCCTGCTGCGAAGCTGGTTAAGGTAAGACCAGAGGCACGGTGATCTTAAGGAACATCTTGACGGACTCCCTTGACGGTTGAGTATCTGTGTTACGTCTGTCTGACAGGACAGAAGCACTAGTTACTTACCTGACAAAGAGAGTTGGCCCAGACCCCTGTTAGTCACTTTGCCCAAAGCCACTTCTCACACCATGGAAGTGGATGGAAACTGAATAGAATTCAATAATCCAGTTTTCTGTCCTTCAAAGAAAATGCTTTCAGTTTTTTTAATTATTTATCCCGTGCTTCCACAAGCTGATTAAAGAGCAGGAATGCTGTCTCTGCTGAAAACTAACATTTTCATTGTTTTGGTTTTCAGGTTTTAAAAAGTCAACATTTTCACATGTCACTTTAAGTAGTCACATGTGGTATTGTGATCAACAAATCACTTTCCCTGAGTCTGACTTCTAAAAGTAATATCACTTTTAATATCTTAAAAGTAAATTTAAGAAAAACCTTTGAAAATTATGGGCTGCAAAGAGGTCTTCTACGTTTGGTTCTGTAGGAGTGGCAGGGACTCGTATGATTTCTTGGCAACCCAGTCCACTGTTTGTCTCCCTTCTGTTCCCTTCTTTTTTCTCTGTCATGTACTCCCTTTTCGTAAATTTTCCAGACATTGTTAGTGCGCTAAGCCTCTGTGAATTCAGGGTTAAGGGCCTGGTCTGCACAGCCCGATCCTTTCAAAACCAAGACACAAACTGAGCATCCCAGATTCAAAGTTCCTGTACTTGTCGAGTGTTCCTTCTGAGTGCAGCTTGAGCTGTCCATTTCAAAGGGTGGGGGGGGGGGGTAGGGAGTATCCAGACAGCAGCTGACCCGTGTTCCCGTACTGGCGGTGCTCTATCTTTTGAACGCCTTCTAGAAAGCCCCCACTGGGCCGATGCAGTGTGTGTGCGTTCCAGCTAACGCAGCCTCTTCCTCCAGCCGCCCATCCAGGTGTACGGTGTGGAGGGCCGCTACGCCACTGCCCTGTTCTCTGCCGCCTCCAAGCAGAAGAAGCTGGACCAAGTGGAGAGGGAGCTGGGTCGCGTCGCTGTAAGTCACCTCTTCTCTTGCCCGCGTGAGCAGACAGGACATGTGTGACACAGACACCAGCAAAGCAGCATTGTATGGTCTGACCTTGTGTGCTGCGCAGGGCCTGATGCATGTGCTCATGTAGCACCCTATTGGCTATGCCAAAGGATATGGAAGTCACTTGGGTACATCTGAAATTATATTATGTTGAGAAGTGCCCTTTTTACAATCATAGGTCACGAAGAGTCCGTCAGGCGATCCGCAGCTGGAGTGTGTGGGAAGCTGCATGAGATGATGGTTTGCTGTAGACTTTGGCTAACGGAAGGAATATATAAAGGAATATTAAAGGATGTAATATGGATTGTTGGAAGACATGGGTGGAAGGCATTTGATCTAGTATCTAAACATGTCTTGGGGAAGATGGAAAGACTTAAATCAGTACAGACAGCAGGCTTCAGGCAGATCAAGGCTGATAAAGTTGGCGGCACACTCCAGAAACAACTGCCAGCCTATGTTTTAATTTGGTTTTCAGTGTGGGGATTTAAATAATTAGGGGAGATGATTCTGGGGGCTCTGTATTCCTGACATTTCTTGCTGGTTTCTTTGAGCTGGGCAACAGATGTCTTTAATTGTAGTGCCTGTGGAGGTGTAAAGCTTATAACAGACACATGGTTTATCCTGCTTTTGTTTTAAAGAATCTGTGATGTAAATAGGATACTGAGGAGATGTGAGTCTGATCTGTTTTTATAGATTGTGAGAACTTTAGTTGATGCCTCTGTCACTTTCAAACAGCGTTAACCTACCCATGAAAGCTGCTGGTGACCTATAGTGTTAAAATACTTTAACAGCCCTATTTGTAAAACTGTTTTTTTAATGAAACAGAAAATAATGAGGAAATTAAAAAAAAATCTATAACAATTTTTCAGCTTTTTGGATTGCTGATTTTAAATCAGGATTGAAAACTAATGGTATGAAAAGGTATTTGCATGTGAACATATTTGTTCAAATACTAGCGTTGAAGTGAAGAGTTTACACAAACATCAGTCCAATATTTTTTGTTGATCTCCTTGATTAAAACCTGTGACTGTTACAGCATTCTTTAAATTCCAGTGTCTACGTGCTTTACTTTTTGGGTATGAAATATACAGTGGCTATTGTGTTACAATAGCTATTACATGGAATTGGAATGTATTTAACTGGGAGTTTTGCTATTGATTGACAGAAAACACTCTAATGTCAAACGGAAATCAAAATTCTACAGCTCCTCAAATTATTTATAAATATAAAATGGAAAATAACCGATTCCATAAGTATTCACTCCCTTTGAGATAATATTTGATTAATTACAGCCGTAAATCTTCTTAAATAAGTTTCAACCAGCTTTGCACATTAGGACACTGCAATCTTTGCCGATTCTTGTTTGCAAAATTGCTTAGACTCTCTCGGGTTGGATGGGAACATTTGGTGACCAGCAATTTTCAACTCCTGCCACACATTCTTGATTAGATTGAGTTCTGGGCTTTGACTGGGCCACTCCAGAACATTGACTTTTTTTTCTTTTTAAACGACTCCAGCATGGCTCTGTCTGTATGTTCTGGGTCATTGTTGCTGCTGGAAGATGAATCTTCTCCCAGCTCCCACGTCTCCTGCAGATTGCAGCAGGTTTTCCTCCAGTATTTCTTTGTACTTTACTGCTTCCATTTTCCTTCTATCTTCACAATCTTCATCCAAGCTTCCTTGTAGCATGATACTGATGGTATTCTGAGGATGATGATCACTCTTATGGTTGCGCCCAACATGACGCTTGCCGTTGAACCCAAAAGGGCCAATTTTGACCATAGAATCTGCTTCTACTTGGTGTCGGAGTGCCCCACATGCCTTCTGGAAAAGTGTAGTCGAGATTCGATGTGAGGCACACAGGCAATTGTCATATGCACAGTTTCTCCCATCTCAGCCATGGAAACTGTAGTACCTTTAGAGTTCTCATAGGCTTCCTGATGCACTACCTGACTAATGCACTTCTTGCCTGGACACCATGTTTTTGAGGACTCCATGTTCTTCACAGTTGTGCAGTTTTTTCCACATTTCTTTATAATGGACTTTACTCTGCTTTGGAGGATATTCAATGCCTTGGAAATTTCCTTATACCCTTCCCCTGATTGGTGCTGTTTAATAACCCGATCCCAGATTTACTGTGAAACTTCCTTTGTCTTCATGATGTTTTTGCTGGGAGCTGTATTAATCAACCGTGGGACCTCCCAGAGATAGGACTAATTATCCTGAACCCATGTGAAACACCCTAATTGCACACAGCTGGACTCCATGTGTGTGAGAATCACTTATTTTCTGTTTTATATTTATATTTAGGATCTGTAGAATTTCACTTTGACATTATGGAGTGTCTTGTGTCGATCAATGGCAAAAAATCCCAAACAAATACATTGATTCTATACTGTAACAGTACAATGAGAAAAATTCCAAGGGGGGTGAAGACTTTTGAGTGCCACTGTATAAAGTAGGTTTTCTAAAATATGACGCACCATTGCAGGAGTCAAGTACATGCCATTCTAAATTGGGCCCGTACTGTTGTGAATGTTTGGATCTGGCTGAATAAGCAGGATTACTGGAGTGATTGAATTGCTTCTCGTTTTCAGACCCTGATCAAAGACCCCAAGCTGTCGAGTGTGGTGCTAAACCCTCATGTCAAGCGCAGCGTGAAGCAGAAGACCTTCGGTGATGCTCTCACGAAGGAGAACCTCTCCCCCATCACAGTCAACCTGATCAGTAAGGGTGCTGTCACTGGGGCTGTCCCCGTGTAGAACAAGCACACAGGACTGATGGGGCTCTACTGCAACTCCCTTTAATTAAGAAAACGAAATATTTCTTTTCCTATAGGACTGGAAGAGAGGGACTTGTCAAGGTTAATAGGTCTAACAATGAGGTATAAGATGTGATTGTGCGTTATTTTTTCATTTTAATCTTAATACAGCTTTGTTTTGCAAGATAAATGTTTATCAGAAATAAACTTAATTTGTATGAATTTTGGATAAGCAGGAAAAACATGAAAAATATAGTGGTAGGTGATGCCATTAACTATACTTGTATTTGCCTCAGTAATCTTGACCTGTTGACCTCTTAGCTGTTCTTTATGTAAACTACACCTTGAGCTTTTACACATTAGTAGAAGGATCTACTTTTGGTTCAAATCAGTAATGCTGCTTTACATTAGAACTATGGCCGTTGTCCACAGTTTTCAGGCTGGCCGAAGTACTAGGTGTAAGATGGGACACGCTTTGGTTTTACCATGCTGAGGCTGTTCTACAGTCCTAGTGTGAGGAAGACACTGTCATTTCTCCCGAAGCGCCTCGGATCATTCCCATTCAGACACCACAGTGGTACTGGGGAGAAGAATTGTGGGAGGCCGCACTGCTTTGTTAAATGGGTGCTATTTCACTTCCCCTCTTTCCCAGAGGTGCTGGCTGATAACGGTCGCCTGACGCTGACTGCCGACGTGATCTCGGCCTTCAGCAAGATGATGAGCGCGCACCGCGGGGAGGTCCTCTGTTCTGTCACAACAGCACAGGTAAGGCTCAGGCCTCAGAGCGACAGGAAACAACATGCGCTTCTCAGTTTCTAGTAAGTACCAGGATTTTGCTAGGTTGAAATTTTAAGGTGCGCAAGTGAAGGCTGTTTTTTTCCAAATGGAGTACAGATAAAATCCTGTTTTTTATCAGTCGTGTGTGTGTGTGTGTCCTTGTTGCTGTAACATTGCCCAGTGAGTTTCCTGTTTCGATTTCAATCCCAGCCCCTGGAAGAAGCCCACCTGACTGAGCTGAAAACTGCTTTGACTGGGTTTCTGCAGAAGGGAGAGACTCTGAAGCTAGAGACCAAGGTGGGTGCTGGACTGCAGGTCCTAATCTGTTGCTTTTGCTTGAGCCTTTTCTTACTTGAACAGCTTTTACATTTTTATTCAGCTTTAAGTGTGGTGTTACCAATCTTGTGAAATGCCATAATAGTAAAGTAGATACACCTAACTGTTTATAGGAAGTGTGACTAGGGCATCTTCTATAAAAAAAATATTACTGTTAAAAAATAAAAGATTATCAGTTCTTACTGCATAAGTCAAGTAACTTAATTTTAAGCCATGGAGTTTCTGTCCATAAATGCAAAGTTGTTGTATATAAAGAATTATTGATAAGACGGTGCATGGTGTGTTTCTCATGGTGATGTCTAGCGTTAACATTTCATTCAACAGTGAATTTTCCTTATTCAGTGGATTTAGATCGTCTTTAAAACGAATCTCAAAGTCTGTGAGGAGGTAGGCTGGGCAGGCTGGTCTGAGGATTTTAAATAATAAATATTTACCCTGTATTCCATCAATGTTTTATTTTTTCTTGTAAGCTTCTATTAATCTCCTTCCAATGATCACATTCTGATCATATATTTATGTGGTTTCTGATCTAAAACTTGTTTTAATTGGTATTATTTGAGATCTTGCGTAAGGTTAGATGATGGATTATCAGGTTCACCTACCTTCTACAGGCGGAAGTGATTTCTGAATCTGAATGGGATTTAACAAGACTGTAGAACCCCAAGTGTGCATTAAGGTGATGTCACTGATGACAACCTTTGAGGTTACTTAGTCCACTCGTGAAAGTTTTGTTTTTTTTACAAGAGTGAAGTTCTCCAGTTTTCTTGTTCCGTTCAAATTTTGAACTTTTAAATTGGCTAGACTTCTAGCTGCTGTACGAGCAAGAATGAGATCTGCCAGGCAGTGGAGTAACGGCAAGCACATGATCCCTTCCACTGAATTCCCCAACAAGGACAACAGAGCCAGAAGCTGGAAATGTGAACTACCTGTTACTGTATCTGTTTTTTGCTTCACGCTATGAAGTGTTTGCCTTGTGTTTTACCTTATAGTCTGACCCTTCCATCTTTGGGGGAATGATCGTCAGCATTGGAGACAAGTATGTAGATATGTCCACGAAAACCAAGATCCAGAAGCTGACCAAAATCATGAAGGAGACCTAGTTCTACGGACTGCTGGGCTGTTAAATGTGTACTTTTCTGCTTTTCAGCAGTGACTTAGACCTCATCTGCCTGTTATGAACATGGGTAATAAATGTTCTGTAATACAAACTGTTTTTTTGTCTTTGTCCCTCTGTCAAAATGGAGCTTTTGGAGAACTGATCTTGGTCATCTGTCAAAAGGAAAGCCAGGGGTGATCAGTTGTTTCCAAATCCAAGTTTAAGGGAAAGGGTGTGGGCTGTTTGTTACAAACTTTCCTGCTAGATCAGATCATTTTCACATATAGTGGCAAATATGATTGACTAAGAGTCTTCAAAAAAATGCATTGACATCGCTTCGGTTCCACTTTAAAGTGTAAGGTAATACCGAAGAGCTTTGAAAAGTTTGACTGACTTTTTTGTGCGGTTAATGTGAGGTGAAATCTGCGCCGTTGGTTTGTGAAGTAGGTGAAATATATTGAGCCTAACATGAAACTCAAATTCAGTTCTGGTTTTCTTGCACTGGTTGTCTTTGTAACCCTTTGCTGCACTTTTGTTTGGGACACAGTCAGCTTATCAGGTCCAGGTTGTTCTCTTTAGAACATTACTCAGTGCTCCTACAATGATTGGCACCACAGTCAATAAGGTACAGTAAATGGGGGCGGGAAGGGACAGTCTGAAAGGCAAAGCACACTGTGCCGTAGGCGTTCTGCAAACACTGTGCTCCTCCTCTGCCTGTTGCCATGAATCCAGCAGCTGGAGCCTGTGGGCAGTGTGGGTGCAGCTCTACCGTTGCTGGGGTCGATCTCGGGGTGCAGGGCTCAGGGCACGTGCCGCTCTGTTCCCAGAGTGCCTATACAGCGGCGGAAAACTGGGACTTCTGCGACAGGGAGACTTCTGTAATGAGCTCTTGAACACTGAACCCTGCTGTAAGGACCTGTGTCCTCCTTATGTTGGGAAGGAGAACTTGGCGTTTATGAAAGAGAGGTTCGTCAGTGCAGTGGAATTAGCACAATGGCAGCTCTTGCATCCAGAGCCTGTTAAAATGTGGTTTGAACTCAGGACAGAGGGCCTGTGATTTTTTGGGAGGTCTTTAAATGCTCTGGAAGAGGGCTGTAAAGGGACCAGGTTTTTAGAGTCTTGTTATATTGTAGTTGAGCAGAGTCTGAAGTGTCTTTAATATTCGAGAATATTAGTCAGGGGCACGAGCTCATGCATCCCTGAAAATTGGTAACCCATTTGGACAGTTTCTGTGTCAGAGCAGTACATCAGCCACACAGCCCCAGCCTGGCCAGGAGGCACCCCAACAAAAAAAATGCATGTTAAAGAAAGGAAGTCCTTTAATAAGGGTCTCTTGACAGGTTTACATTACAGTACCGCACACTAGGTTTTACATGGCATTGTTATAGAACCAGGGATCAGACACTCTTCGTTATACTATATTAAAAAAAATAAAAGCAATTGCATGCTTTGTGGGTTTTGAAAAAAATGATATTGAGAGCTATTATTCTGTACAAACTTCAAATAATACAAACATGATTTCCCCTGAAGATCAGTTATGAAAAGGAGACATCCCTCTCCAACACCCCTCTTCTCCCACCAAAGAGTACTTCCACGGTTTTCCTCGCCTGTCTTTTTATCATTTTTTAAACATTTAAGACAGTACATTCTTACACCATTATATGAATAAATTCTCTGTATACTTTTAGATTTGAATATAACCACATGTAATATGCTAATTCTTTAAATAAAAAAAAACATCATAATTGGCAACAAAAATATGTGCACTACTGTGATACAGCACAAACCAGCAAGGGAGTGTTTGAAACTTTGCACTGGGAGAACAAGACTCTATTGTGTTGCCCGTTCCCAGGCTTAACTCGGAGGATTGGGTAATGGAGCAGTTCAACAGAAACTGAAACACTCCACTACAAGCTAGTTTGACAAAAAGTTAGAGCAACGGCGTTTCTGCAAAAGCTGTTGCCATTCACATAAAGCCCTTTCCTTAAGTTCAGAAATGATTTTATACAGAGGCTGAGCCTGAAAACTGGAAGGCCAAGGTTATTCATCACACCAACCTTTTCTTCTGCTCACCAGCAGGACTTTGAGGTTTAAAAGGTGCTTTAAGACCACGTGAAGCAGACTCTTGGTGCAATTAGATTTATAAACCAAAATAGATCAGCTCAGCCAGAAAGAGACCAGGGGACCAGGACTAAAAACCTCTATGATAATCAATCTGCCTCCTGTATAGTTGGCCAGTTTGATGCATAAAGCTGGCTCTTCCATGTAACAGCGGTGATTTCCAATCCCAGTCCTTGGGAAAGACAGCCCTTCTCTGGCTCCTAACCCTTCTTCTTTCATTCCTTCTTGAAACTGTTTTTTAGCTTTTAGGACATGAGCAACTGAAACTTGTATATGTACAATTTTAAACCCATGTTACAATATTCAAGTGTTTGAGAGCCAAAAACGTCCACAGAGTTCAGTTCAACTACACGATTGAGTGCGTAGCTCTGGAACATACTTGAACGCAGCTGTCTCTCCAGAGCTGACCTTGAGAAACTGTTTAAGGGAAGTGGTCCTAAGCACCCCTCTCGACCACACTCTTGCAGTGACAGAGGGTTAGTGAAAGTGTTTAGAACGGTCACTACAGGGCCAGCTGGTCGCAGGGGGGCGCAGAAGGAGGATGGAAAGGGACCACACTGCCAGATCCTCACGCAGAAAGATGACTGGTGCGATACTGTCACCATGTCACCATGGCGCAGTCACTCTGATCGCCCTCTGATTAGAGGGAACACAAGTGTCTCACGATCTGCATTATGACCTACCCAGGACCCTAACACTGCTTACAGAGGGCTGATTTGATTGTCCAGTGTTTTCAGCATTTCAAGGGACGTTATTACTGCATTATTTAATCTTTCGGTTTAAAATCTGAAAACAAAAGGGACTAATTAAGCACGTGATTCCTTTAATTTCAGTACCTGAGAAATACCCAACAGATACTGCAGTCATGAGGGCCAACACGGAACTCCTCATTTAGGAGCAATTTTACGGCCTCGTGCTGTCTAGGAACTGTAGGCTCCAGGTAGGAAACTTGACTATTTTAATTCTACTGGGTCAGCCAAGCTGAACAACACAGTGGTGATTCCTCCTTGCAGTGTGGCTCAGGATGCTGGACCAACATTAGCCCCAAACAGCGGTCTTGTCTGCAACGCGGCCCTCAACTGACTGCCTTAACCCACAGCATTCGTACTAGAAAGTGGATCAGATGGGACGTTTGCTCACAGATGAAGGCTGTGGAGCAAAGGATATCCACAAGAACAAGCCTGCTAAGCACAAGAAGAAGCAAGTGCAGGACACTGAAAGAAAAGCTGAAATAACAGCTTCTGAAACACCAGTAAGCAAGTCTGAGCTGATTTACCTTAATACTAAGAAATGTCCTAAACATTGTATTTGTAAAAGAAAGGAATAACTCATGTTTGTAAAAAGGCTATGGAGCCACTGTGTAAAAAAAGTCTCTTGGTATTAAAAAAAGAGGCAAATGTTCCCTCAAATTGCTTCTTTTTTTGTAGTGCAATTTACAGCTTTGTAATATGTTACAAAAACAGGTCCTCCAGTATTTCATACTGTGTAAGAAAAAAACATTTAAACTGCAGTACTTTTTTTCCCTTTGAGGAATAAAAGTTCAATTCATACTACAGATCACAAATTCAAAAATATTATGTTTCTTGGCAATTATATTAAGTCTAATTGTCACAGTAACGCACTGTGACGTCAGGCCTCGATTACCTCTCCCGGCTGACAAGAATCAAACAAGAGTTGGCGAATCAATGAAGTCAAACAGCTTTGCTGTTTTTATAAAGCTACAGAAATACCTTCTTGTCCAAACAGCACAATCATCCAAAATAAAAAAAAACTTTTGTTTAAAAAAATAAACTTAATTTCACATTTTGTCAAAAATAAGTAGATTAACCTGCATTTAAAAAAAAAAAAGACACCCTAAAAACATTCTAAAACTGTTATAATTATCCTATTGTAATATTAAATGTCACATTTTACATTATGAAGCTTTCAAATACACACATACATTACATTAAATAAACATTCTAAAATATCCAATTGATCTAAATCAGTATGACTCATGAACAAAGTTATATAACGCTTATGATTCTAAGTCTTTCTCAAGATTTAAATAACTATCATTTGTCCTTTTTTTGACTTATAAAGCTATCAAAATTAATTTCAGTGCTTCAAAATCCACTCTTCTGTCACAATCAGATCAGTACCCATTGGTACTTTCAGTAGTAAGCAAGAAGGAAGTTCCAACAAAGAAAAGGCGCAATGTTATACAATATATATATCATTATACAAGTAACAATTTAGATAACCTTCATTCAGAATGCCTTCATTGACATTTACAGTAAAGAAAAATAAGTGCCAAATGACACATGGATATTCAAATGTTTCTTACAAGCTTTCTGAGAAATTTTGGGAAGCATTCATTCAAACTGAACTGCCAGTTTTCATTAAAATCAAATGCCTCACAAAAGTGTATTTGTGTTGTTTTTGTGTACTTCAGGTGTGAAACTAAATGAAAAGTATACGTATTTTAAATACAAGACATTTTGTGATGTTTTATCTGTTACGCAAATAATAATCAATGTAATAAAAATAAGAAACATCCTGGAGTACAAGACTTCGAAATTCCATTACAACATCCATTTGAATAGTTTCTTGAAATGAGGTAAAGTGATATCTTTCTTAAAATAAATATTTTAGCAATTGATAATGATTTTCTGGAGTGTCTTGTCACATTTTTATTCCTATCGTTACTGAACCTAAGACAAAATATTTCATCATTAGTTTACCACAGAACAAAATTGCAGCTTTCTGAGCCTCAGCTTCAAACCTAAGCAGAGGACTTAACACCAAATCAAAGATTTAAATGATTCTAAATAGTACTACTGAAAGGAGTTCCACATGAAAAAGGCAGAGGGAGTGATGGCAGGCATGATAGACCAGCAACCTAGCACTAAGAAAAGCTAGGATTGGTTTTAAACCTAATAACATTTATAAACTGAGTCTTGTACACAATAGTAACACAGACATTCTAGTCTGACTGCTGATTCCCACTGTGTGGAATCCAACCCCAGTGGAATGCTATACAGGGAATTGAGGCAGTATAAGCAAATCACCAGTGGTGATTTTCCCCAAACCTCTTTGTTTATAACAGCAAATAACTATGCATGAATTGGATGTGACATCATGTCTTCTAGAAAATCAGAAATTCAAAACATAGGAATTTATATAAGGTAAAAGCACATGGCAATGTTCAAGTTCTTTAAGTATCTGTTGTGGAATACTTTCAGTTTCAATGGAATCAAGACTGAAATCTACATATATGCAGCTAATCATACCAAACCCCCCCAAAATCCATGTTCCTTTCTGTAAGTACTGTACCTACGCCTTCATTTTTCAGCATAAAAGTAGTCTTTATGTATTAGCCTTCAACAGGAATTGTCACCTTTCCTCTAAATTTTGCTGACCCTTGAAAAAAATTAAGCCAAAAACACACAATCTAGTCATTATCTAGTTATGCATCAGTGTCCTTTTCTGTTGCTTTGATAAAAGCATTTCTTTGTTTCTAAAAAAAGAAAAAAAAAATTCAGTGCTGTCTTTCCTTTAACATGCTCAGACCACATGTTTCCACACAAATATATATAGTGTTTTTGTGCGGCAGTGCAGATCAAAGCACCCCAAGAGCAGAACAGAGACGCATCAACAGATGCGAAAGGCCTTGCTGTAGAACCTCTGGACCCTCATTGATGGGCACCTCTAATTCACCTGAATCTCTTTCCTGCACAAGTACCCTGCATCAATCAATACCTTCATGCAATAAATAAATATTTAAATACATTTAGGATTAGGACTACAGTCTCGTTAACACATAAATGAATTTTGCCAGGTGACGTGTGATGACAGCAGATAATTTAAAACATTGTGGTAAAATATAATTACACCCTTATTTCTTAAAAATACTCCTTGTTCATACTCTAAGCTCTAATGTCTTTCTGCTGACTATGCACTGTACCTTGTAACATTCTGTAATAATCTTTTTTAGTTCCCTGCAATTCACACAATTCACACAATTCATGAGAGATAACCAAATATGAATGTGACAGAAACAAATGGTAAAAACGTACTTAAGACTATTAAAGATGATGTTATTTGTGAAAAAAAAAACTCAGATGAAATTGTTTTTCTTTTTTGTGTGTGGTACAGTACACATTGAAAAGTGGCATGTTGTGGGGTTTTACAGTTCTTCACGAATAGGAAAAGCCTACGTGTTTATTCTTCTGGTATAACATAAACCAATGTGTGTTTTATAGCAAATTTGCTCTAAATCTTCATGTTACAGTTAAGAAGTGATTGCTCATGCTTTGTTGAGGTCACGCTAATGACTTGTAGTCCAAAAAAAGCCTGAGCTAACAGAAGGATGTCTGATCCTCGTGTGAAGCAAAGATCACGCACAAAATATATATATATAAAAAAGAAAAATGTAAAAAAAAACATCCTATCTCACACAAGAACTGAACAGCTTTTGCAGATACACACACATTGCAAACTACGACACTAGATCTTGGAATTCAAAAACAAAGCTGTTCCTATAGTTCATCAAACAGCTGTAGATCCAACCGTACTACAATCTCTCCCGTGGGGACTTCATGCAGAAGAAGCCTCTTAGTGATTGGTCCCTTTGAACCCTGGTCTTTCTTGATATCAGCCGCCCGGATTTCTGTCCTGCCCAAGAAGTCTGCAACACAGAAGGGGTACTGGGTGAGAGCAGTGCTTTCCCTTCTCTCCCTGGTCAATAGCGGGTCCGAGATCCTCAGGGAAGCTTGGAAAAAAGGGTATCGATGACAGAACACCAGTGTGTTTAAAATCAGTGCCATTTCTGTTCTAATCTAATCTAAAAGTGTAGAGACCTTTGTTTTGTATTCTTTTCAGTGTGATGTTTCTGTCGACCATGGACAAAGAAAGGTTCTTTTAAAAGGAGTGGAATGGCTGTGGGCTAAAATATGAAAGCTTGGCCTCTTTTGGCAGCACACAGGACGTATTCACATCAACAACTTGTCCAAAATGCTGTAGGATCCAGAAACCCCTGAGCACACACGTGCTACAGACCAGAGGTCATGAGTGTAGAGTACAAAGTCTGTAAACAGATAGTTCTGAAGCCGGCACAGGGCTAGGAATCAGTTGGACTTTCTTACCGTCAGGGGAGAACTGATCCCGTTCGAACACGGTAACACACAGCACGTCCTGCTCCAGGTCCTTGATGAAGAACTGGCAGTTGGAGTTCCACTTGGGGTTCAGCGTGTCCTGCATTGTCTTGGTGATGTGGCACTGGGAGCCCATGGTCACCTCACAGTATGGGTTGCTCTTCCCTGTGGGCAGAAGAGACCAGTCAGGACAGGCTTCTCCACGCAAGACACCAGCAACAGCTCCAGAGGTGGCATTTTTCACATCTGGGTTTTCCCTTGGGGGGGAAACAATATCTCCTCAATGCTTTTGTCCAAGACGACTCACGATAAGATGATGAGAACAGAGTTATTTAAAAATAAGGGAATGTTAAAATCTATTTAAAAAAGCTACTCTGAAGTAGGCCTCAATTACGCATTGCAGCTTCTAGGAGAAAAGCAAAATGATGGGCTAAATATATGTAAACTCTGTTGTGGAGAATGCTCCACCCTCACCAAAACCAGATATATTGTATGTAATCTTACCATGTGACCTGCAGGGCTTTAGTTCAATACCTTCCACAATATTCACCATCAGTCGACCGATTCCTGTGGCCCTCTGGGAACGCACTGTGTACAACAATAACAGCGGTGAGAAATCTAATGATTTTTTGTAACAGCGTATACATGAATGAATTCCAAAAGCAAATCGCAACATTTCACACAAAGGTCCAATAACAAAAGGGTACCTCACAACACTTAATAACATCTCTGCTGAATTCTGGGAATTGTCAGCTGTCCAGGCCAACCAATGAGAGGCACTGAGAACTCCCAGGCACTCCAGCCTGTAGTGACTCTGAAACCCTGTGAAGGGAGCTGAGTGTGCTGTCTGTGTGCTCTGATCGGACTCACCCAGGTAAGCCTTTTCCCTCTTCCTTTTCTCTGTTTCAATGTAGAGCTCAGAGGCAGCTTTTATCTTCTGCACCCAGGCTGTTCTGCAGACACATGAACAGAAAAGATTAGATCTTGCTGGAAATCCTTATAATGTCCAATTCATCCATAGCTTAATAAGATGTGGTCTTATTTTTGAAAATGACACAGATCCAACTTTACTCGCTCTCAGGTAAGTGCTGTTACCGGCACTCATAACATCATGGCTGGTGTTACTATCAATCTTCCTATCTGCCCATTCCCTGGCAACACGATCAGGCTGATTATCTAGACCACCTGCATGTAATTAAACAGCACTTATCTTCTTTTCCGCAGGGTATTTCAACCAGTATCTCCCTGATCAGTCTTAGTGCTTAAGTCTTAGCACTTGTTTCGAAACTTCTCGGGTACACTCACTGGTCCACATTCCTGCTTTTATTTCCTCTACAGGTGAAAAACATATGCTAGATTTTGAGATGTTTATCAACATCCTAGTGCTAAGTACGCCATTTCATGTGCAGTATACAGTCACCTGCAGAGTGTCCACTGTACAAAAGCATACCTTTCGTTGATGCTCTCCGCTCGCAGCGTGTACACTCTGTCGATGTGAGAGATGTGAAATATGGGCTCATCGCCAGAGGGGTCTGTGGGCAGCTTCACCAGCACTTCGTTCAGAAATATTGGCTGTGAAACCAACACAGGATATACTGAGTAAATTTACTGTATGTGAACTCCAAGTAGTTGTAGTACCTCTGGGGTTTTGATTGATCTGAAGCTAAAATCTCTTGAACCCCTACAGCTGTACCAAATACAAACAGACAATCATTAAAAGAAAGTCATATAAACACCCGGACAAAGTGGTGAGGAAATAGGTGGTGGTATGCTTTTTCTACAATGCTGGGCCTTTGCCCAGCCAGTCGGACGAGGGACTCACACTCTTGTACATCTTGTACTGCAGGTTGGACTTGGGGCTGAAGACCTTGTCAGACCCGGAGGAGCCCAGCGGTTTGATGGTCTGCGTGAGCAGCAGGAAGTCGTTGAAGAGGAAGCCGTACAGCTCCTTGTTGCTCTTGGCCTTGTAGAGCTTCCCACTGTGAAGGAACTTGCGTGGCCCCAGGCAGTTCGTCACGGAGTTGAACACCAGTTGCTTCACGAAAAAAGGGAACAGGTGAGCGTTTCTGAAGGGGGAATAAACTCCAAAGAAGTATTTTTCTTCACTAACCTTCAAAAATTTAAAACCTGTTTCTACATGAAATCTCTTCCAGAAGACTGGTTTAATGAGCGCTCAGCTGGCATGAAAACCAGAAAACACAGGGTTTGTCTGGGATCACTGAGGAAGTACAAAATTATATGCCTGTTTTTAATAACTCCATATAATAACAAAAGCTTATATTTATTCCTGAATACTTCAAATATAACTGTTTATCGCCGTGCCAAAGAATTAGATCAAATAATTCAGTGAACAGTGCCTACAGATGCCAGCAGTCCTGCCTGCCCAGGCCCCTGGCCTAGCAGGCTGTGAGCATTACCTCAGACAGGCCCTCGCACTGCACATGGGCCTGGATCCACTCCAGGCGGTCCGAGTTCTCCTTCTCCCTCACGCCTTCGTTCACCTGCGAGCACAGCTCCTCCGCCTTCTCCTGCGCCTGCTTCAGGTGGCTGTGGTCCGGATGGTTCTCCGGAGTGTTCTCCAGGATCTGGGTCAGAACACCGCCTGTCACTGTAGGCAAGCGTGAAACCCTGGACTTTGTACCCCTGTCAACTCTACTGCCTGTCTTTTCATACAGTCACCCAGCAAGCCCTGGCGGTCTCTGTGTGACATTTCCCCATGGGTGAAGAACTCCAGGGCAATGGAGCTCAACGGTCGTAAGGGAAGCACAGTCAAATCGGCCACGATGAGTCTGTACTCTTATGACGCAAGGAGGCAGCTGGGACAGCCTTGCTTTCTGGCCCATTAGATTAGGGAGGCGAGTAGTCACAGACCAGTGGTTATTCTTTGTATCACTTGCCCTTGTGAAAGTCTATACTTGTACAGTTTTCCTATGGTTACATCACGGTCATGTCACATTAAGACGAGGATGGAATAATAAATAAGGCTTCACTGAAAAGGATGAAGGAGGCTGAGAAAGTTTACATTAAAAGTTTAGTGGGAGAATGATCCTGCAAGATGGTGCCATGTTTGTCTCTTAGAATTACAGAGTAGGTGGAACATTTTACTGGTCTGTGTAAAGCAAGGGGATCTGGGTATAAAAGAGAGGCCCTTGTTTGAGACAGGGGGAGAGCTACCTGTCAGGTGTGTTATAGTGTTTTTCCCTTGCATGAACCCCCCTTCAGTGTGACACTCTGTCCTGATGAGCCATATTTCATTAGTCTAAATGACAGAAAGGGTAATGGATATCTCTGTGTATGTTAAACAATGGTGTTATTGGACAGCCTGTGTGTCTGCTCAGAGATGCAGGCTGTGAAAACAGTTCCCCACAGCCTGTACAAAACTGATCATACCTCTCCACCAGCTTTTACTGGGATTTCACTGCACAGGTTCTGTCTTATTTTTTTAATCTCCTTTAAGACCTAACTTTAGTAATTAAAAAATGTCTACAAACCACTTCATTTTGGAAAGTGTAAATTGCAGAGTCTTGTTTTCTTTATATGCATTCAATGATAACTTGGGGACAACTTGCTTGTCTTGGGCTGGACTGCTGTAACACATCAATTTCCCTACGGGATTAATAAAGTATTATCTATCTATCTAACACTTTGTGAACCCATGTGACTTGAAGCACATTTGAGGAGAGTTACAGGCACTTATTTCCGAGAGCTATGAAACAGCTGCCCAGTTATACGGATACGGATAGCCTTCGCCTGTCTGGTTCTCTGGCTCAGAGCAGACAGCTTGCTTACATTCTTAATGATGAGTGGGTATCTAGTGACTCTCTGCATGGGCTTCAGTAAGAAACTGGACAGTGGCATCCCCTTGCAGCGCGGGTCCATTGCTAACCTCTGGAAAAGAACCACGACATGGTAGGGATAAGACGGAGGAAGGCAGCTCTGTTCCAGGCATAAGAATTACACGTTGGCATCTTAAACCATTTCATTTCATTCGAGTACCTTCACCACCCACGTAAGAGGCTCAATATAATTCAAAGAGGTAATTTAACAAGCCATAATTTAACAAGTATTTACTGTGCAGTAAATCTACAGTATGAATAACTTTACATCAGCTTTAAGGTGCTAATAATTGGATCTGTAACTATGTTAAACAGAGCTGAAGAACATTTCAAAACTCAGTTCTGCAGACATGTTGATTCTGTAAGCTGAGAAGTGTGTGTCAGAAGCTTCAGTTTCACATAAGAAGTGGTACCTTTGTTAACTTACAGCCACTTTGTGAATGAACAGCTCACGTTTTGAACATAACTCCTTAGATTTGTCAGGAGGATTGCATTTCATACAGTAGTAAATATTCCTGCATCAAAAATTTGATGTTAGTCTCTTCATTGCTGTTTTGCCCTGTGGCTTAAAATGGCGTTCTATTTTCAGATTCATCATCTGCAATAAAAACTGATACCAGATTTTTATCTTACATTTGAAAAGGGACCAATACAGAATTATGCTCAGATTTACAGTGAAGCTGGCTAAGTTTCACTTTCCTAGCTAACAATGTATGCCAAAGTGAGATTTAATTTTAAAAACCCACAAACAAGCAACCAACAAATAACCATACAGGATATTGCTGCAGAAAATGATGATCAACTGATTGATATTAAATCTAAATTAAAGATTTAAATCAATCTTGTCGTACCCTGGCTGCTACGCCCATTTTAATTTAAATCCCATGAAACAACTCAGGCCTCTATGATTTTGTAATACTGTCATTTCTTATGAGCCTGTCAACGAATTTCAGATCGATGAGCAAAACTGAAATTAAGTAGGGCAGACAGCCACTAAGCCAGGGGAACTGCAGTTCTAGTCTGCTGCCCCAGTGGACCTTGCCTTGACAAAGTCCTTGAAGTCTGGCACTTCATCAGTCTTCTGCTGAATGAGAGTGGCGCCGTTCAGTTGACAGCTGCAGAAGCGAATGTAGGGCTGCATGTGGGGCAGCTGGGCAGTCAGGATGTCACCGATCATCTTCACTGGCATCCGCTCACCAGACATCTTCTTCCGTACCCGCAGAGCCCTTCGCAAACACACACCTGCAGTTAGCACTCAGCCTGCAGGCAGGAGTCTCAGAGATCACACCCTGCAGGCAGGAGTCTCAGAGATCACACTCTGCAGGCAGGAGTCTCAGAGATCACACTCTGCAGGCCGGAGTTTCAGAGATCATACCCTGCAGGAGGGAGTGTCAGAGATCACACCCTGCAGACAGGAGTCTCAGAGATCACACCCTGCGGACAGGAGTCTCAGAGATCACACCCTGCGGACAGGAGTCTCAGAGATCACACCCTGCAGGCAGGAGTCTCAGAGATCACACTCTGCAGGCCGGAGTTTCAGAGATCATACCCTGCAGGAGGGAGTGTCAGAGATCACACCCTGCAGACAGGAGTCTCAGAGATCACACCCTGCGGACAGGAGTCTCCGAGATCACACCCTGCGGACAGGAGTCTCAGAGATCACACCCTGCAGGCGGGAGTCTCAGAGATCACACTCTGCAGGCCGGAGTTTCAGAGATCATACCCTGCAGGAGGGAGTGTCAGAGATCACACCCTGCGGACAGAAGTCTCAGAGATCACACCCTCCAGGAGGGAGTGTCAGAGATCACACCCTGCAGGAGGGAGTGTCAGAGATCACACCCTGCAGGCAGGAGTCTCAAAGATCACACCCTGCAGGAGGGAGTGTCAGAGATCACACCCTGCAGGCAGGAGTCTCAGAGATCACACCCTGCAGGCAGGAGTCTCAGAGATCACACTCTGCAGGCAGGAGTCTCAGAGATCACACTCTGCAGGCCGGAGTTTCAGAGATCATACCCTGCAGGAGGGAGTGTCAGAGATCACACCCTGCAGACAGGAGTCTCAGAGATCACACCCTGCGGACAGGAGTCTCAGAGATCACACCCTGCGGACAGGAGTCTCAGAGATCACACCCTGCAGGCAGGAGTCTCAGAGATCACACTCTGCAGGCCGGAGTTTCAGAGATCATACCCTGCAGGAGGGAGTGTCAGAGATCACACCCTGCAGACAGGAGTCTCAGAGATCACACCCTGCGGACAGGAGTCTCAGAGATCACACCCTGCGGACAGGAGTCTCAGAGATCACACCCTGCAGGCGGGAGTCTCAGAGATCACACTCTGCAGGCCGGAGTTTCAGAGATCATACCCTGCAGGAGGGAGTGTCAGAGATCACACCCTGCGGACAGAAGTCTCAGAGATCACAGCCTCCAGGAGGGAGTGTCAGAGATCACACCCTGCAGGAGGGAGTGTCAGAGATCACACCCTGCAGGCAGGAGTCTCAAAGATCACACCCTGCAGGAGGGAGTGTCAGAGATCACACCCTGCAGGCAGGAGTCTCAAAGATCACACCCTGCAGGAGGGAGTGTCAGAGATCACACCCTGCAGGCGGGAGTCTCAGGGATCACACCTTGCAGGCGGGAGTCTCAGAGATCACACCCTGCAGGCGGGAGTCTCAGAGATCACACCCTGCAGGCGGGAGTCTCAGAAATCACACCCTGCAGGAGGGAGTGTCAGAGATCACACCCTGCAGGCAGGAGTTTCAGAGATCACACCCTGCAGGCAGGAGTCTCAGAGATCACACCCTGCAGGCCAGAGTTTCAGATGTTACACCCTGCAGGAGGGAGTGTCAGAGATCACACCCTGCAGGAGAGAGTTTCAGAGATCACACTCTGCAGAGAGGGGTCTCAGTGATCCCACCCTGCAGATGGAGCACTCAGACATCACAACCTGTAGGCAGGGGTCTCAGAGATCACCCAGAAAGTAGGGGGTTTTAGGAGATCTCTACAGTTAAGAAAGGCTAGTCCTGATTAGCATATGGACAAGAAAACCTCTAAGGAAACTTACTTCAGCAGTTTGATGTTGCACATGATCAGTTCCTTCCAGTTGACAAAAATCATCCCCACCTCCTTCTCTGTCAGCAGCTCGGACTCCAACAGGGGCTTCTGGAAGACCTGAGGTCACAAGAGAAGAACACTTAACGCAACCGGAGCCCAGTGGGCTTCACTCCGAGAGCTCATTGAAGGATTTTCAATCATCTCATTTGTCTATACACTCATAGGTTTAGCTCCATTATGAACCAAACCTTTGGAATTCGGTGTATAAGAAAATATTCATGTTCTAGAGTATACAACAATGGCTCTTATTGTTGAAAATCTTTAAATCCAGCACATGAGGTTTGGGCACTCTGGTATCTGCTGATAAACTGATAAATAAATCCACAAGCTAGCTCTCAGTGTTGTTCCCTGTTCTCTTTGACAAAGGTGTTTTAAATTTGTCTCTTTGTTTGTTACGTTAGGGAAGTCTTGCCTGAACTGCTAGGGTGTAGGAGGAAATATTTCAGAGGACAAAACACTCAACTAAAAGTCTTTTAAAAGTTTTAGAGTGTAGCCAAACACTGTTCTTCTGTTGGTGGCACACCTCAATAAAACAGAGAAGGTTTATGATCTGTGAATTCCAGCTCGATAAACACACAGGAACAGTGGGTCACAGTGGGGAAGTGTCACTGTAACATGTCCACAGGGCTGTCTGTACCTCTGTAACCAGCTGCAGGTCATTGACGTAGTTCTCCTCCGTCACAATCAGCTCATGGATGTAGCCCTGCCTCTTCCTCTCTGTGGGAGTCAGCATGTCCAGGAGGTGCAGGTCTGCGCACCCTAAGACAGAACAGGCCATCAGCCTCTTCTTCCTTCTTCACAATAAACAGCAGTTTTCAACCACCAACCACAAAAATTCTGTACCTTTCCATCTGGGGTTTGGTCATTGGCAGCTCCACCTACAAATACCCGTTTCACCTTTCACCTCACTGCAAGGATGCCGTAAATCAGCACACGCACAGTCACAAGGGAGAAAAAGCACCCCTTGACTTCTTCACCCGGCACTTCTCTACAACCACGCATTTCAGGACAATGGCACTCCACCTTATGTGCTGGATCTGCTGTATGCTGGATTGTTTTGCTTACTGTATAGCTCATTGCACTGTGCTGTATTCTAATAATGATGTGGCTTCATAATATGGAAGTTATATACTAAGCTGGTCTGTAATATAGGCCTGAATGTAAGCCATCTTAGACAAAGGTCAGCTATGTAAAAATGTTAACAATTTAAGCCCAACATATTATTGCTCTTATTACCAACACTATTAAGCTGAGAACATTTAGGAATTTTACAATGTATGACTTCTATACAGCTTTGACTTTTTGCAAAAATTAATTGCAGTCCCACAATTTTAAGAAATGAGTTTGAGCAATATCTAAAACCAGTAGCTGTATAAAATAAGGTCTGTGACATATCTCTCAGCTTCTAAGGTCCTGTTGTGACCAGTCCTTGTTCTCTTTTCCCTCCTTAAATGAGGAATTCTGATGGATAAATAGGTGTTGATGACATCACATTATTTGATGTTGGATTACTTGGACAGAACACATTATTTGAAACCAATGCACCACAGAGATCAATAGGATAAATTAATGAAGCCAGAAAGAGCTCTGTATAATCTAATGTTCTTCATAGCAGGTGAGATTCTGAACCACCCTCCTCACCATAAGCTGAAGCACACTGCAGCACGTCCATAAATTGGACTGAAGTGGCAGAGCCATGCTTTGTAGAGCAACAGGCTTGTAATGTATTGTTGGCCAGGTTCTCTCTCCATGCACAGCCTAGTAAAACAATGACCTGGTTTGGCTTGCATCTGTAACCTTGACCTTGTGCAATAAAAATGTGCTCGAGATCTCTGCCCTTGTTCACGATTTCATTAAAAAAGTTAACATTTTCAGCCAACGTCTCTTATATTGTCGTGGAAGCATTTTTAATTATCAGGTGGTCTAGAATCAGCTTCTCAAGTATACCTGCAAAAACTAGCCCGAATTGACTAAGTTTCTGATTTGCCTTGGCATAAACAACACTTCTTCTCACAAAGTTAGAAAAAGGCAAAAAGCAGAATTCTGGACTGTTGGTAGGTCTCGCGGTACAGAAGAAAGAAACAATTTCTTAGGAAACGTGCGAGATTTTCAAATGAAAAAAAACAGGAAACAGCATTCTGAAAATCACAGTTCATCATCTTGTGTTAGAAGAGAAGCCAGTGGGAAACAGCCTGCTGTTTCTCAGCTCAGCTGTAGGGCCGTGACTTCCTGCCTCTGCATCCTGGGCTTGTGTGCTCATCGATCAAGTCCTCCAGTTTTCACAGTGCTGCAGAGCTGGCACGGACTGTGGACCAACATGGGTCTCCACATCAAAAAACGCCAAGTCCAAGCAAGCTCCCTCGCTGACTTAACCTGGCACCTGGTCAGCTAGTAACAGGATTTTCCAACCCATGTTGTACATCTCACTAATGACTAAACTCACACTAATGACTAAACCCTAAATCCAACCTACAACAGGGCACAGTCTGTGCTTTGAAAGGGTGTCTTCAGCGAATGAGCCACTTTGACGAAGGGGAAATGGGAGACTGCAGAAAAATTCGGTACCATCTTGGTGTGTCTGACATCTTAACAGTGACAGCTTATCTTAGTTTAAAAACGTCATCATAATGCGAGTTAATAATAAAAATAATAATAAAAATAATAATAATCTTTTTTTTCATGCAATGATCATTTTCACTTGGAGAATTAAATACTCCTGATTTACAATTTATAGTTGCATCTCTAAGGAAATATCATTGCATGTCTGAATCCCCAAGCTTCTGTATTTCACTAATTCCTGGAAATAATATCCTTTTAGTTAAGGTGTTAATAACATTATAAACTTATACAGATAACAGACACCTGATATCCCATTGTAATGTTTGAACTTGAACTAACAGCAAGAAGGTTTATCCATTTGCTTGCTGGCATGAGACGTTCTCTGCAGCAGATCTATTGCTTTGTCAGCAGTCAAGAGCACTGGTGTTAAACTCCATTCCTGGAGACGGTGGTGTCTTCTGGTTTTCTTTCAAACTGAGCAGTCAATTAAACAATTAACCAACTTATCTTTTTAGACGCATACAGGATGCTTATAATGTTCTGAACACTCACTTCACTAAATGTACTGTTGCCTACAATACACCTCAGAGCCTTATTAGAAATATTACAATTTAGCAGCAGTTATTTCAAGCTAAATTGTGTAATTAGATAATTAGAGCGACTATGTAACTGAGAACTCGGATAGAACTAAAACCAGATGTCTGACACCCCAGGTCAAGAGCCACTTTAGGAAGAACTTCTCCAACAGATCGGGGCTTTACACACACTCCTTTCCAATACATTGCTTGTTTTCCTGGCACAGCAGGGCAATGGTGCATTTGCCCCAGCAATTCTGATTTTGGATTAGTCTTACCCCATTCCAAAGCTACATCTTCTGTATGAGCATGAAGTGCATTATAATACTTGATCACTTATTTGTCAACGTCTGTGGTGAGATCATGCCATCTTCTCAAATAAAAAGTTCTTCAGTGAACATCCAAGAGAAGTGATGTGTATGTCACTTCACCAACACATCCCCCTCAACAGGGGAAACCTGCACGTAAAAGTTCCCTTTTATAGGGGAATTAAGCAGCAGTGGATCACACTTGATGTTATGCTACCTTCCCAACTGTTCATATGAGTGCATGCCCATCTTCCCCCTTCGGAACGCATGTAGCAGTGGTAAACTACCCGGACAATCCCGTTTAAGGCCAGTCAGCTCACAACGCATCTTTTTACCTGAGGGCTGCTGGCAAAGATCGAGTCTGCTACTACAATTAGGTTAAGTATTAATTTTAATTTTTATCTCCACTGGACTGTTTTACCCGTAGAATTTGCCACATGAATCTCTACGGTCTCACTGTCGAGGATCAGTCTACAAACGCTGTCTACTCTGAATGTCTTTTATAGGGAATTGGGTGTGCACTGCAGCCCGTTCCTTAATATCCTTGTGAGGATGTAAGGTTTGCTTTTTTTTGGAAAGTCTCGATGGTGCCTTCTGGCTCATCCCCCTTTTTGCATTCCCAAGTTGGTGGCCCTGATACAGTCACATAATTGCAATTTGACACGTCCTGATAAGACAAAAAACATACTTTGACCTGATTTTAATTGTATGTTTTTTCATTAGTCATTTTACATCTTAAATGCATTGTAGACACTAGAAATCTGACAAGGCAAAGCTGATGTACCATTTTCACAACACTACTGTCCTTCAAAAAGCTAAGTCACTTTTCTGTGCTGTAAGGACAGTGGAATGTTACTTTCACAATGTTGCCAATATTGAGATGTTTGACTATCGAGACTATCAAAAGCAAATACAACTCTAGAGCGAATCTGTCGAAGATTGAGAGCTTTTTCTTCACTAGCCGTGAGAACACAGATCAATTAATTGGAAACTTGGTACACCTACTCAACATAAAGAACACTTTAACACAACTGGGGCTGGCTGCAGTACATGTCTCTGCTAAGCTGAAACAGGGACTGCTCTATTCACAGAGCAGTAGAGGCTGGGATTCTTCAGGAAACAAGGTTATCAATAAGCTGGTATCAAGACAGGCCTCACTTACTCAAAACATTTAACACAACACAGGTGAAGGCACTACATCTCAAAGGAAATAAAAACACACACATGTACGTCTACTATTACCATGGAGCATTTAATAGTTATTTATACATGTAATTTTCTATAAAGACTGCATTACAGTTTGTTAAAGCTATGGATGTTTGTATATATATATATGTTTTTTTACATTCATTTTGATGAAATACTTCAGTAACCAAGTGCAACGGAAAAGGATTTCTGTGACTGCTCTTTTGCATCGTAACGGAGAAGAAAGATAAAGCATTAGTTTCCTGTGTTCTAAGGTCTGAAATGAACCAAAGCTTGCCAAAGTACAAAACATCCAAGAGGCATTACTGCCCTCCTAAGAAAATGACAGTGTGTCCTGCAGGCAGCAGTATAGCCCACCCATTCTTTACGAAGCAGCAAAGTCCAATACTGTCACATTGTGGAAATCAATGAAAGACACAGGTGCCAAAAGTCCAACTTAAAACCATTAGAACTACAACACTGTTATGAGAATGCTGAATAAGAGCAACAAAAATGATATGGTACCAATATAGTATCATTTTAAATAAATGTCATGCTTTCATGTAGAATAGAATATTTAGTTAAAGGCAATAAAGAAACTAACATGTGGCTGTTCAGTACAGGACTGACTTGGAAGCAGGCTCCACTGAATGTCTTAGTATAAATACCACAGTTTACATCGCTTTTTTACATTTGTAAACATTGAAATTGTCTGGAGGGTAGAAGTCTTTTTTCCAGTACATTCGGTCTTGTCAAGAAACTGAATCATGTTGTTCATCAAAATGAAAAAGTCCAGGTTACAAAATTCAGTCCCAGCACAAACACACACACAGACACACACCTGACACGCACGCGCGCGCGCGCGCACACACACACTGGTGGCTGTGGTAAATTGTGAGTTTTCCTTAGGATGGTGCCGCAAAGCTAGACAAACTGTCAGCTTATATTTTTCCATGTCTTAAAAAAACTACCATTATGATTTTAAACAACTAACGACAAAATTAAAAGTCTAAGCTTTGTAAATAATTAAAAAAACACTAACCAATGTATTTTTTTTCATGTATAAAAAAATAAAAAGTTGGTCACCATTAGTGACTAGCAGTACTTGGAGAATTCAGAAATGGACCCCCACAGCGAGTCCAAAAGAGAAGCTTTTCAAAATGAAACTGTTGGGAGGAACATAAGCGGACAAGTGAGAAAGATGTAAACCAATAAAAATCACAATCGAAATAAAAACCCCTCCAGGCTGTGACAACTCACATTGGCCAGTAAAAAGCTGTTGAACCCACCCCCAGTTTAATCATAGTGTAAGGGTGACCATTCACCCTGACTGACGGTGATTTTTATTTGATCGTTTTACCCTCTCTTTCTGTGGTAGAACATATTTGGTTTCAATCCCCACTCTTTCCCCTCAATCCAATATTAACAAAAACACGTTTGGTATAAAAATTAAACAACTACAGCAACGGCGGGGACAAGTGTGCTGGTAAGCCAAGAAGTTCAGATTTTAGACGGACGTAACTGTGTCTCAAATATGTCGACCTTCTGAAATAAATCAGTTGAACATACTATGTTCAACGAGGAAATGGACCAGGATGGCTTTTCACAGCATTGTGACCTTCTTAGCCACTAGCTTAAGCACACATTGCTCTGACAAAGCAGAGAGTGCAAAAATATACTGTATATTATTGGCCCCCCTCTGCCCATTTATTCAACATTAGGTAGTATCTCCAAAATAATGAGCACCTGGTGTAAGTTTGGACGTGGGTAGGTGGTTTGTGAGAAACCTGAAATGGATCAAAAAGCTAGAAGCAACTGGAGTCCTTTCGGTCTCCTTCTAACCGCCTGAAACTCTTCTGAACTTCTTTTCTCACCTCGTGACAGATTGGTTGCAACACAAACACAATTTATAGGTGGAACATCTCAGGCGCACTACGAACATCGTAAACCACATGCAGCATTCCTTGATAGTGGGTCTTTCTGTGGGGCTAGGGGTGAGGGGAGGAGAGTGTTAGTTGGTCAGGGCAAAAGGAAGATCCAATGGAAGCCATTTGACATTTGTGGTTGTTGAAAACAACATCAACGACAAAAATGCTGGATGCTGGTTTTAATATTAGTTCACAGAAAGCCACAAAAGGACCCACTATCCTGGCTCTCGTATATGGATTATCCTTTTCTTTTTTTAAAATTTTGAAAATCAATTTTTTTTTCAAATAGTCCGAGCTTGTCGATCTGCGTGCATCTAATGTTAAAAATGAGGTAATAACTGCTGTGCAGTGTGTTCTTCTAGTCAGAAGGCAGTTGGTGATCATGCAGGAGTCACATGATCAGGGGGGCTGCATCTCCCATCATCCCTCAGGTCAGTGAATAGGGGATAGTGGGTCTCTTTGAGGACTTTCAAGCCTGAGTGGGGAATGGGCAACATATGATTCCTAGAAAAAGGAGGAAAACACAACACATAAGCAAAAAACGGAAAAAAAAAACTAAACCAAAAAAACAATGTGCAAAAAATACAAGCTAGGAGAAACAAAATGACTCAGGCATGTCCAAAAACAGCGTGGTGCAAAGAGATGACAAAAAACGTGACTACATGCCACAACAAGGGAGTGGGGATGGGCGTGTGGCCAGGCAGGGGGGTGTGGGCAACAAATCGGAGACTTTACGCTGCACTCTGAAAGGTCTTCAAAGAGACTTCTTAAACGCAGCACAATCGGAGGCTGGGGTTTCTACAGGTCACTGGAGGATTTAGAGCAATGCTGCATGTTTTTCTCTTACTCGGATTTTTAAACACCAATGCAGTCTTGGTACAAAAACAAAGACGAGCAGGCGGGAGACGGCCACTCACATTGCTGGCTGGGGTCCGTGTCAGTCGTCAGCTTGACGTAGTTGGAGGGGAACAGGCCCACAGAGCCGTTGAGCTCCCCCTTCCACCAGTCTGGGTCCTCCTTGCTCAGGACATTTATAATCTGCCCTTTCCCGAAGGCCAGCTCATCATCGTTCTGCGCAACATAGTCGTACATGCCTATCACCTGACACACTGGAAGACAAAACCACACGTTCACCGGTGAGGCCTGCGCTCAGAGGTCAAAACGGGGAAAATGAGCTGAATCCCACAGGACATAACCCTCATAACCCCAAATAACCCCAGGTCGTTTTGTTTTTCGGCCTGGCTGTATCGAAAGCTAAAGCTCACTGCAGTCCTGTAAACCGGCTTCCCTGAGACATGGCAAAACCTCCATGGAGGCCACTAAACAAACATGACGATTGTTCTGGATCGGCTAGATTTTCATCTGCTCCACCACAAACCGGGAGACTGAAACCACACAACATGAAAAGACATTTGTGCCCTTGGGAGGAGAAGCCATACCTGATGAACAGTGAAACCATTCATGGCTTTGGTCCTTCCCCTCAAATTAGAGCATTTGTCCGGTAGGGAGCCTGTGTGTTTTTTTTGCATAAAATTTCATAGCAGTTGTTTTGCTTTTAATTGTTAATCACATATTACTGCCTTTAGAAAGATATTTTGTTTGCAACACAGAAAGACATTTTCTAGGGATCTGTTAGCAGTCACAGGCTATAATTCCATGTTCCCATTTGGTAGAGACATTTGGTTGAGCTCCTACACTATACAACATTCATATCCTAAGAAACATCACTTAATTTGTAGAGTCACACTTCACAAACCTTCACTTACAGACCCACAGGCTTTACGGATTCTGACAAACTTTACCAACCTTTCACAATCCCCCTGAACGCAGTCTTGTTACCCTAGCAGGCAGGCGCACTCACAGCCAGTCACTAGTGACTCATTTGCTGCCTGTATTTGCAAACCTGCACTGTTACTAAAACAGCCAAAGCCTCTGTCTTGGCACAGTTTGTGAAAACATGTGCCCACTAGCCCTTCTGCTCTGTCTCGGACACGCACCTGCACTGGGTCCAGAGGGTTTGGGGGGCTCCGTGGGGGTACTTTTACTCGTTCCTGGGCTCAGCAATTTCACGTAATTTGCTGGGAACCAGCCAATTTGCCGTTTCTTCCCTCTTGCCTGTAAAACACAGCGAGACTGTTGTTTAAAACATGAGGCGCTTCCCAACGCGACATGCAGGGGACAGGAGCTTCAGTCGAAAGCTAACTCGGAAGTACAAAAATCCGACTTTTATTGCTGCTCTCAATTCCAAATGCAACCACCACAGACTCGGAATGAATGAGGTTGTCAGAAAAAAAAGGCACAAGATTTATTCAGCTATGAGACTGGATGCACAAACAGAAAAACAGGGACCCTGGGCCCACGACCGCACACACACCAGAAGGCACCAACATTAGCAGCGCCAACCACAAGATGGCGATCATCACAGGCACAATTACCGCTCACAAGAAGCCAGTGCAGTTCTCTTTCTTGCGTACTTTTGATGTACTTGGGAACATGCTCCCCTGGTGTCTTTTTCCTCAAATCTCACTGCTCCAGAGTGGAGAGTTTTCAGGAGTCAACGTAGACATCAGTATCCGACTTTCCCTGGCAGAAAACCTATGCTCTGACAGGCAGCTTACAGACCTGACACTCAGCTCAGCACTTTTCCTGAATGCACATCAGAACGCAAGTATTTCTGTTAGTGTGAAACGAGGAATTCTATCTCATTTCAGTTTTAAATGTTAAATCTTTGATTTATTTCAGCTTGTGCGGCTGAAGGCACATCACAGCAAAAAAAACAGGCCTCTTGGCGTTAGATGTTTCTGAGATATATTTTTTAAATAAAAAATTTGAAAATAAAATTGTGCTTCCTGGAGGAATGAGGCAGAGTGACACCAGCCCTGACAGCGATCCAACGCCTGATATCTGGGGTTTGTCTCGTTCTTATCAAAGACGCGCACCAGCATGGAAGGTCTGCTGTAGAGCGAGATATGCCAATGGCAGTGAGCGACTCTTGTGACTCACCTGCAGCTCCCCTTCCCACCAGCCCCCTGGGTTCTTCTTCCTGACGAGGATGAGCTGCCCAGGAGCCAGGGTCAGCTGCTCAGCTCCTGTTGCGGTGTACGGAGCGATGACCTGGGCAATCTCTGTCGGAGCACAGCAGAGAAAGACCGGCTGAGGTTTGCACGGGAGCATGCAGACACGTCCAGGGAGGTGCCAAAACGGTTTAAAACTCAAACTGGCAGGTTTCCACACAAGACTTCGCCAGAAGACTTCATGAACACACTGTATAGTGCAAACAGGCCTAATGCCATTTTAAAATGGGCTTTAACACTGCCTACAGTGAACATATTCAAAATCTTTAGAGAAAATAAAAGTATAAAAATTCTTAAGAGGAAAAAAAAGTCACTGAGTAACTTATTTTTAAGTTCTTGAAAAAATGATTGGTTTATCTGACTTATATGCTTTGGACTTGCGAAATGATACAAGGGCTTTTTGTGAAGTTGTGGGAAGAAGACAAGAGCAAAACTCCATCCATTTCATAAATATCATCTGAGATTATTTTGAAAAGTAATCTTTGTCAGACACACCCCGACAGCCAGGGATACTAGACTTTTGAAACTTAAGAAACTGAATGCTCTTTAAATATTGACAATAAATAAAGCAGGCTTACAACTGCTCATAAAGACACCACAGATAAAGCAGAAAATTGCTCGGACACAAACCTCTTTCATGTATTTATTAGCTAACACACCAAATCTGAATTGTATATATTGGTCCACAGTGAAATCAGTAATAAAATCAAAAGTCAGTTACACAAAGGACAGTATACAATAAATTAGAAATACACGTGAAAGACCTACAATACGAAGCGTTACAGAAATGACCTGGTCAACCCTAATTCATGATGTAGTTCAAGCTGTTTCCTCACTAAAAAATTGTATCCGTGTATGTGCAAATCTGAAAAAAAAAACGGTTTCCCAGTAACACACAATTCCAACAGTAGAGCACAACTATAATAATAAATTGACAAAAAGAACCAGGACAAAAGAAATCAGGTCCCACACACCGTAACTTGCTACGATGTTACAGGGACCAGCACACACTTGTCAGATGTGTATAATGTTATATGTGCACATTTGTGATGAGGAGCCCAACTCAAGAGCTGTAGGTCCTTTACTGTTTGGTGAAACACTGCTTTGACAAAGAACACCTCTTGTGAATGTCCGTGTACTCTTACATATTACTGCATGCTCCAGACCAGACCAAACTGCTTAGGAAGCATGAGTTTCGTGGCACAAACAGCGCCGTATTAATCACAGACCAGCCTGAAAAAAAGGCTCTAATGAGAAACTTACCTGGCTTCTTTCCCAGACTCCCCGTCTTCCCAGATGACCCGATTCCCTGTGCATTTCAAAAGAAAGGGACTTAATTGTAAATTCAGGAATCCTATTACACCAGAAAACAGTGTTAATAGATCTTTCTAACACAGATTAGGAACTCGATTTCAAATCTTTCAAGTTAAGGAACTCGCCAAAACACTTTTGGCGTCTAGGGCTGTATATTCCAACAGGAACACATAAGTAGAATTTTCTTCACTCTGCTTCTCACAGCATAAGCATCTGTGAATCAGGACTTGAGAACTTTGGAAGGAGTGATTTTACATGCTGACAAAGACAGAGAAGATTTTCTGTCTCATTTTCTTTGTACCATAAAATATATTCACACTGCCAGCCTTTCAGGTCTTTCACACAACACACATCCCAGAATCTTGTGAAGAAAACTGCAGTTTATTCACAGTTGGCACTGCAAATTAAATGCCTGAGGAGGCCTTTATTTAGCACCATTTCCTTTACTTCCACTAAGAAAAATATTTTATAATATAGAATTCAGACTTGCTTCATTCTGAAGTCTTCTTATCCTTTGGAAATCTTTAAAATAATGGCTTAGTTATTAAAGTAATTCTTAGCAAGTGGTGCCTTTGTATGATTTTTCTTTAGTCTCCTAAACTCTTATTCCTAGGGGCTTGTTAATAACAGTGTTATGTGATATTTCCTATAACAGCTCGTGGTAGGCAAAATGTTTGTTTTAACCATAACCGTTATTGCAAACTCGGAAGGGCTTCTCAAGCTTGGATACTTTGCTCTTTTCAACAGTAGGGAGTGAGAAGAGCAAACGACAGATGTCACATTCCAGGGCCCTGTGGCTCATAGTTGAAAGGGAGAACGGGACACAGGGATTTGGAGCGCGACAGGGGAGTCTGAGCACACAAACAGCACTGACCTCGGAGTCCTTGGGCTTGACATAGTTTGAGGGGAACACTCCCGTCTTGTCTCCCACCACACCAGTCCACCAGTCGCCCTCCTTCTTGGTGACAAGAATCATATCTCCCTGCTGAAAGGTGAGGTCACCCTGCTCGTTGCTCTCGTAAGTGTACATCGCTATATACTCTTTAAGAAAACAAAGAAGGAGACAATCAACACGCAGCCTCCTTTTAGCTGTAGATTTCATGTTAAGATCCTTCATGGCAGCGGTTTCAACATGCTTACAGCTGGACGATACTTTTCAAGTTAATGGTAGAAGCAAACTACATCCTTATTATACAAAATGCTATTAGAAAAGCAAACCACTGAGTGAGAGATGCCTGTATAAACAACTAGATGCAGGGCTCACAGATGCCCTGAGGGGACATGTGGACTCTGAGGACAAGTTCATGGACATCCGGGTGAAAACCCTGTTTTACATGACTGGAAACAAAGATTGTCTTCTTTACCCAGACAGTCTCCAGCTTCCTCTTTAGTCCCCAAAGCAGACCAGAAAAAGTGTCATCTAAGGTGTTCCTTCTTAACACGATCAACGTGCTCAGTGATTTCTGTGGGACCCGAAATTGATTTGATAGCTCTTCTGTGAGAAACCCGGAGTGCCTGTGGCTATCAGATCAGTGCTTGACTGGAAAGACTGTACAGAATATGTCTTTCCAAAAGATACTGATAATTTGTGCGCTCTCAGGCAATACTCTGGAAATCATTCGCAAGTTCCAAAACCTAAACCTATACAGGCTGATAACAGGCAGCACTCTCCCTTGAAGACCTCTTTATTTTCAAATTACAGAAGGAAATTTACTAGCTATAAATGGTGTCCCTGCTGCATTTAACCGGTTGTAATTGCTCTTTACAATGACCTGGAAATCATCGTTGCTATTGAAGTAGATAACGAAATAGGAATTTTTACAAATAAATATATCTGTAGGTTTTCATTTTTTTTTACCGAGAGTCACTGAGCTTAAGCATGAAAGCAACCTTCCCTCTGACCAGAACATTTGTGGTTCTGACTGCAATGAAGACATTTTTCCTCTCAGAAAGGGAAGATGTAAGATGTTTACATTGGTTTTAAGAAGTGTGATGCATTTGTCTGAGCAATTAAAAAAGGTCCTTCTTCTAAAAGGCAACTTGAGTTCTGTGAAGAAACTTCAAATTGAATAAACACAAGTACTGAAATTGAGGAATTTATGGCCATGCCCTGCATCAACTTCAGCAACCAAGAATAGTCCCTTATTCTTCCAGTTAAAGCGAGCAGTTCAGGAACTGAACAGCCATGACCGAGGCCAACACGGGATATTAAATGGTTGTGTTGAAAGGGTAGATGGGTCACAGCATCCTTTATCAGCTTTCTTCCTGGCAGGAAACTGAACTAACCAGCTGCTACTGCACTAGATAAAGCTTGCGACTCTGCAAAGCACAAATCAGTGTCCTACCTTCTGCGGGGTCCGTGGGTTTACTGGGCGAAGGAGTGGGTCTTTTCACACTTGGGGGGCTTTCAGAGGATCCAGACTCGATGCTTTGGAGGAAAGCAAAAAGCCACATGAAACGCAGCTGTGATGTTTTCCTGTTCCACCATTTCCTACTTTGGGTTTCAGCAGGGCTTGCTCCTATTTGAGTTCCAGCTTTTAAAAACGGAAATCAACTTAAAAACAAAATACATCAGAACTCTGTTTTTCAGTTTCAACTGGTAAATGCTGATGACGATGAGATTGGACTCTAAGCAACGAAACGGTGGAGCTTCCCAAAACAGCTACTCAGCTTACATGTAGTGCAGCTTTAAAAGCTGCTGTTCACACCCTTCTGGCTTCCTTACATCAGTGTAAGTAGTAAAAGTTGTTAGAACTGCGTGGCATCTAGATTAGGGCGAATCTGACATGATGTGTGGATTTCAATACTAACTGCAGAAGGGAGAAATAGTAAAAAAAAACACCAGGAAAGTGACTACAGTCAGTTTTAGGCAGCAGCGGGGAAAGGAGGTCAGGGCTCTGCTGCTCTCCCTCTGAGGGAGGTGTGCATTTCTCCATGGCACTCATATGAGAGATTTCTCCAGTAAATGGCCCTGCTATATAAATGGGCCTCTAGGTCACTATTATAAATATGAATTTGTTTTCAATTGCTCTAACTGGTTAAATAAAGGATGGAAGAAGGTTGAATTCTTCTGCTGTAGTTCTAAATTTACTTGCAGTAAAACAACAGGCCTTTAAAACCTTCACCACATTTCTATTCATAAACACTTTATAAAAACCTGCACAGGGATGTAAGTGTGAAGGAAATAATTGAACTTTATTTGTCTAATAATCCTATTAAGCAGATCTATTGTACAGTATATGGAGAGATGCATGGCTAATAACATGAGGAAATAATGACTTTTTTTTTACCCACGACACAGAACGGGCTGATGGAGGACAACACTCTTTGGTGGCGTGATGGCCAATCAATGCACCTCTTTCATGTCTGGTTTTTAACAGGGCAACAGTGACAATTCCAGCATTAAATGCTGATAATTGTATAAATCAAACACAGAGTTAAGAGCTCACAGAAATCCCCACCCTCTTGCTCTCTAACGAGCTTTAATTTCCTGCACACCAGCCATCCCTGGCCTGGAAAAGAACTGAACACAGCACCACACAGCCACAGACGACTGTCCTGAGGATCACTGTGGCAGCATGTTCTCGAAGGAGTTCAACTGCGGAGTAGTGTCGGCGTACGAGCTGTCCTCAGACAGGATTCCCTCTGAGAGGAAGAAAGGGTTTTCGGCGAGCCAAGCTCTGTTGAGAGCACTGTGACGCACGCATCCAAAACAGGACACACAGGCAGCAGCTGGGAGTTCCTCACCTCATGGATTTCCTCATGGGCCCGGAGATGAGCTTGACGTAAGACTTGGGAAACCATCCCTTCTGCCCCTGCACCTCCCCGAACCACCACATGTCCTGCTGCTCCAGCACAGTGATGATGTCGTTCTTGTTGAAGTTCAGGTGGTTGTCCTTCTTGGCTCGCCATGGATACAGAGCCTGGGCCTGAAGACCCTCCACCTTCTCCCCCTGTGAAACAGCAGGACGTCGGGTTTAGCACAGCTTGCTTTCACAACAGCACCCCCTCCTGGACACGCGGGCGCATGCCACCCTGCTCTCCATAATAAAAAGAATGTTTCATTCATTTTAACAAACATGCCACTTCCAGGAATGAGTGCTCTAATGCCACAGCTCACGGCTCATAACCTTAATCACTATACTGCAACTAAGCTACTTAAAATGGTTAATTTTGTGAACAGGCAGCATTTAATCTCAGTGCAAATATCTTCCTTCTCCTTTATGATGGATTACTGTCTCCAAGGCCAAGCTACAGAAGAAAGCTTCCTGCATGCCACCAGCTTCCCTGTCCCACAAGTGTGCCCTTACCTGCCCCAGCACGGGGGAGGGGGAGGAGCCTGTGATGGTGGCGGGGGTGAAGGCTGACCTCTGGCGCAGCTGACCAGCGCTGGGCACCGTCAGCGAGGGCTGAGTAGGCCAGGCGTCCCAGCCATCTCCCTCCGTCTTCTCTGAATTGTTGGACGGCCACCTGTCGGCAACACAACGGGAAATACGGGAGCTTACACAACAGCGGACCAGAATATCCCTCAGTTTCTCTTTCTAGCTTTAAGGATCTCACTGAGTCAGCGCTGACCAACTGGCCCCAATGACCACTGCTTCGTAGGCTTTAATCACAGATGGCTTTAAATCTATAAGGCTGTGATCTTCCAGGATCTTACAGAAGAAGAGCTGCTTGCGTGCAGGTGTTAAAAGTAGGCAGGAGGTATCTTTGATGAGAGTTGTCATGTTTTATCTACTGCGCATCCATTTCAGCCTGATCCAGACCAGCCCAGTCTGATCCATTTCCTGCTCATGGAGGTGCAGTAAATCTACAGCGAACAGTAGGTACTCTTTCAAGCAGGACAGAGAAAAGCAGACTTCAACAGCAACACAAGCTCACCCTCGATGGACAGACAAAAATTCAAGAGCATTCCCTTAACCGGGGCCTCGTAACACATCGGGTTGTACAACTTTCCATCAGGACAGTTGAGAAGAAGAGCTGAGACAGCTATTTAAATCACCGCCTTTGTTTTTTGCTGTCTGTTAAGCAAGCTGATGGAATTGCTGTTCTCACCAAATACACCCTAGATGGTACTTTAGACATTTTTAAATGTCTTTAAAAAAGAAATTTGCAAGAAAAAATTCCTGGGCTTAATTGTTGTAGGTTAATTACCCACTTATTGCAATCCGTGTTAAAGGTAAGGTCTTGCCATTCGGTTTGGAAAACAATAACACTACAATTGGACATCTTGAGCTAACAAGGGACCACCCAAAAGTACGGCTCTCTGAAAGAAAACCTTTATCCGAGTTACATCCACCTATTTCCTAACTGCTTTATCCAATCCAATGCTGCGAGGGAGCCAGAGCCGATTCTAGGAGACAACAGGCGCAAGGCAAGATACACCCTGGATGGGACGCCAGTCCACTGCAAGGCACACACAGAGACACACACTCTCTCACCAGGGCCAATTTTTCCAGAAGCCAATTAACCTACCAGCATGACTTTAGAGCGTGGGAGTCCGAATTGGAGCTCCTGGCGGAAACCCACACAAACACAAGGAGAACGTAAAACCTCAACGCAGACAGCACCCCAGGAATCGAACCCAGGGCCTGCGAGGCAGCAATGCTGACCACTGCGCCACAGATCAAGCCGTAAATCTATGAAAGCAAATTCACTGGACAGAACGGAATGAAAATCTTGGGTTCCACAACGGAACCAGTCTATTTCAACACAGAAAAGGTCTTGCTTGTTCCTGAAAACCCCCCCTTCTCGGATGGCGATCTGGTCAATGGGGCGTGGGAAATAAGAGTCGAGGCCCGTTCACTAGGTGTTTGCTGGTGGGGGCAGGGCAGGCGTCGGGACCTACGTGGAGCTGAAGTCGGCCCAGTTGCTGCCGGCGGCTGTCGTCGTGGGCGGGGCGGAGGGGGTCTCGGCGGGAGGGGGTTGGGACCCCGCGCTCACGGCACTGGTGGGCGTGATGCGGGCCGCCACTTTGGGCGCGGATCCTGCTCCAGGTTTGAGACTGGCCGGGACATCCGACTCGGGGATCTTCTCTGCATAGTTAGCGGGGAACCAGCCCGTCTTCCCCTTCAGCTCCCCTCCCAGCCAGCCAGGCTCCCCCGTCTGACTCTCGTCAACCTGGGAAACGAAGCGGGGGAAGATCTCAGCTCGAGCTCGAACCCCACAGCCGGCGCTTCCTTCGGGAATACGCACACGCTTCCGGGTTTACTCAGAAACAGCAACAAAAATACTGCATGTGCATGCGATAAATTAAATCAACATATATGTAACATACACATTCACAAGTCACGCTGATTTTGAACTGATTCAAAGGCGTCTTATGCATCTGCTTTCAGAAAGTAAAATTATTTGATGGAAATCCACTGATAATTTACATTTAAACTTTTAAAACTATAGCACAAGGCTTTAAAAAGTGTTATTATTATTTTTTATTAACATTTTATTAATGTTAATTCATTTCAGTGTCATCAAGGCTCAGCTCTTTTGTGGAACTATTCATATCTCTTCCTGTCACAAATTCAATAATATTGTTACCGAATACTATACAAAATCAATATTTTATTACGGGCCAGCAAGTGATTTGGACTCGAAGCCGATGAACATTGAAATAATTTGGCATTGCTATACATGCATTGTACATATAGAGCCCCTGGCAAAAATAAAGATTCACTATGAAGAGCTCTTCTGACTCCGTTTGGAAAGTAGATTTGAAATCACGTTCTTAGGCTGTGCTATTTCTGAAAGCTACCTCATTACTGTGCTAATTAAGTGCTCAGGATGGCAGGACACAAACCATGTGATGGGAAGAGAATGTTAACATGGCATACGACAGCATGCACAGTTCCCACACAGCGACCGACGCCAGGCATGTGAGACTAGTGTGAAGATGTGCTTGGCTTGTTTGGAACTCGTGGACTTGTGAATTTCTGTACTAGAAGGAACTTCTGACTCAGAACTGATCGCACTGCTTCTCGGACTGGGTGGAACACGAAAGACCAGGCACTTCTGCCTTGCGGGTGCTCTATTTTTCTTTTGCTACATGTAGTACTGCCATTTCTTGAAGGGTTAGTAAAAGGAGCTAATTAGGTAGAAAAAGGAGCTAATTAGGTTGCTCACATCTAAAAAAGACAGACGTATTACTGGATTCTGTCAACTTTCGGGCTTGTCAGCCCATTTGAGAGAGACTTTTCACCATTTGGTTTGTGTCTTTACAGTCCTTTGCGAGTAAGTCTAGGTGAGATTTTATAAGATGCTGAGGAAAATCTACACATTTTCGAGGCCAGCACTTTTCAAATTGATGTCAGCTACCCTGCTTGATTCTTTAGAGTGTGGCTGTGAGGTCGGCTCTAGAAGCCTCATTTTAGGTCAATGCAATTTCTAGCTCATTTCAGTCCATCAACGTAGCCACTATTCTGAAGATGCAGCTGTCCTTCAGTAAGAACAGAGATGTGTAATGCTCTGAACCATGACCTCGGACTGGTGAAATACCCACAGTTTTCCTTCACTTACCCACTCTCCTTTAACCTCCAGCGAAGAAGCAGAGAGGCGGAGAGAACGGTGTGTTAATGCACAACGCAATCATCAGTTTACACATTTAACCCCCCAACCATTTACACAGGGGCACGAATCTGAGCCATTTGTTTTATACGTGCCCGTAGAAACTAGCCTCTGATTGGGTTCAATGGGGTACATTTTATTTTGTGATAATCTTTCAATTCAATTACTGTACAAATGCTTTATGAATAAAGGGAATATATAGGCATAACTGTATCTTAAAATCTATTAACATGACTATTGAACTTCTCGAATTGTAAAAGGACACGAAGAACTTAAATCCTTCTCATTACAAGTGTCAGAAAAAGTACTTTTTGCCACCTGAAAATAGTTGATACACCATAAGCTTCCAAAAACATCTGGCAGGGATTCAGTTACTGAAAATAAGTCTTTCCACTTACTAATAGGCTCAGATTTGAAACACTGGAGTAAACATTGTACTGAAATAAATCTTTATTTTTGTTAAATAATACCTAAATATTATGTAGATGAGAAAACACATCCACCCTGTAGAAATGAAGGAAAGATGCTTTTTTTAAATTAACACAGAACGCTCACAAGCATTGAGCTAGCTGTTATTTTTTCTTCGGCAACAAAGATATTTAAGATATTCTCTCACCATAATGATGTCCCCGGGCTGTATTGTGATTTCATCGTGACTCCGTGCGTCAAACGGGTACAGAGCTCTGTAGTACACCACCTTCACGTTGTCCTGGTCAAAGCCCGTCACAGGAGACTTCTCTGTCGGAGAAGACAGAAAAGTCAGAAAACAGGGCGAACGTCTGGGTTGAAACTGCATCACCAACAAAGGATTTTTGCAATTAAATACTAATGCACTCATTAACACAGTATAGATAAGAATCAGAGTCTTGTATAAGCAGAATGGCAATTACATAAATGAGCCAATTAGCAATTCATTAAGAAAAAGACTGAGCCAAGATCTTGAACTGAAATGAATGTTCAACATCACACCTCTCCCACCAGGAAAACCTGTAGAAGGTTAAAAAACAAACATCAGAGCATTAAATGATGCTTTAAAGGCCATTTATGAAACACATCAGTCATTTAAGAAATCAATGCTTTTCTGCAGAACCTCAGAGGTCAGGGGCCTTTTGGTAGCTATGCACTGACTTGCTCATAACACCGGTTCTTTGTGCTGTGTTTTAGAGTAACATCTGATCATCCATCTGCATAGTTTAAGGATAATCCGATTTTTCTTCTATGACGCTCCTATAAATGAAAGGGGAAATTCCCCTGTTCTATTATCAGATCAGACATTGGATCAAAGGGAAAGAAAGGAAAAATATTATAATATTTTCTTATGACTACTATTATTTTAACCAGAGATATGTCCCTGTTAGAATCTCAACACTAACTCAGTCCCTTCTGGGGCTTTTTCTTTTAACTTACAGAAAATGAATAACAGCTGTGTGTGATCAGGAGTCAACCCTTCCTCCAATTTGCATGTAGAAATTCCTACATCAGTGGTTCTCAAACTGTGGTAAGCATACCAGTTGTGGTACGCGGAGCGCCGCCAGGCAGTACGCCATATGACCCCGGAAATTTGTTGTGTGCACTGAAAAATTGAGATGGGTTTTCATATTTTCTATTTGTGTCGAATACGCAGCCTACGTACTACGATACAGTGCGCGCTAATACTTGAGCGGACACAAGAGCTACAATGTAATTCTACACCATTGTACAGGAATACAAGCTATGAACGCAAGTGACCAATTGTATTTAAAAAAAGTTATCTCCAGCAAAGAGGGAGGTAGGAGAATGTGCGTGGTTTTGAAACAATGCCAATGTTGTAAGCACAGGAAAGCATAGAAATGCGTACTACGAGCGCTGGCAACCTTGTGAGCACAGGAAAGTGTGATAGATAACAGAAAAATATTTAAGAACTGTTCTAGGTTAATTTGAGAAAAATACACTGAGTGTTTCGCTCCCATGCGCATGAAATAAAAACTTCTTTTAACTTTTGAGACAAACTCCTCAAATGGAAACGGGGAAAAATACAAGCTTGCAAATGGCTAAATTGGGTAAGCCCCACACTACTTGCGAAGAACTCCGTTTACCGTTGCCAAAGAGCTGACACGTATTATGTGTGGAGGAAAAGCTGCTGAACAGCTCGACCTGCTGCCCCCTCCGAAAGGCACAGCCACTCATAGAATTATTGATATGGCGGATGATGTCAAAAGTCCGCTGATAGAGCACGTTAAGATGAGCAGATGCTTTTCACTGCAATTAGATGAGTCTATAAATGTCGTTGATTTGGCCAATTTGCATGTTCACGTTCGATACGAGTTTGAGGGCATGTCCCATGAGGACCTTCTGTTCTGTAAGCTGCTACCGACAGGAACTACAGGAGAGCACATATTTCAGAATGAATTTATCGAAGAGAATGGCATCGACTGGATAAAATGCGACGGAGTTTGTACAGACGGTGCTAGAGCGATGACAAGCCGAAACAGCGGTGTAGTTGCACGAATTAGAGAGGATATGAACTGCAGCATCCACCGCGAGGCCTTGGCCGTCAAGAAAATGCCTGACGATTTAAAATCTGTTAGACTCTGTTGTGAATTGTATCAAGGCTCGACCAATTAATTCACATCTGCTTTGCTCGACTAAACAGGCTCACCCCTCTCACTGAAATGGTGCTTTTTTATTGTTTATTTTTAATTGCTGTTGTTGTTCCTTTTGTCATTCTGTAAAGCGCTTTGAGAAGCCACCTTTAAAGGCGCTATATCAAATAAAGTTTATTATTATAATATGTATTATATGTGTATGTGAGTGTGTGCATGCACGCGCACTCATGTTGGTCATTGAGATTTTGTGAGGTTTCTATGAGAAGATGACTTGTAGGTGGTACTTGGATGCTTTGGTTTGATCAGGGGTGGTACTTGGTCCAAGAAGTTTGAGAACTACTGTCCTACATGATTACAACGTTTGAGTTAAGAGGACATAAGCGCCCTCTTGTGGCCCTACACAGAATTACAGGCTGTCCTGCCATAGACAAATTGGGAAAGTTGCTTTCATTTCTTAAAGATCAAAGCGGATTTGTAATTGTTATCATCTGAAAGGATTAAGCTGTGTAGACTTTGAACTCACAGAAAAGCTTAGCACACTAACAATGGCTGAAATTTTACTAACAAGGAGTACATGACAAACAGAAAACAAAGCTAACAGAAGAGAGTAAAACAGTAAGGCAGGGAACCGGCACTTGACTGGGGTGCTGAGCTTTATAACAGTCAGTGGAAAACAGCTGTTAGAATGAATAGCCTTTTGTAAAATGAAGAGCACTTGTGATGCAAAAACTGTTACATAAGCAGCTGCATCTGCTTTAGAATACTGAGATCCAACAGTGGACTATGGTACTGGGATTCTAACAGCAGAGTGCATCAAGCTGGCTCTCTAGTCTCAGTCTTCATGGGTGTGGTAGAATCCAAACCAGTACCAATTTCAGGGTGACTGCCCTCATTCAGGTGTGCTGCCTGTAATGTAACCAACTAGACCTCTGCAGAAGGCCACAATGCTCATTGTGTGCATCTCCGTTATAGGACCACTCCCTGTGTGAGCGTGTCCGTTACAGTGCCCATCCCAGTGTGGGCATGTTAGATACCGTATCACTCCTGCTGCAGGTGTGTCTAATACATTGACACTCCCAGCTGTGCCTGTTCCTCATCATTTGACTAATAAGGGCTGTTAAGTCAGAAACAGTGGCAAGCAAGTTGAGAAGAGAAGACGCACTGCTCCTCCAGGGCCTGGGTCAGAACCAATGATCTAGAGCTCAGCGAGAGTGAAACCAGCAGACACAGGATAGCTCCAGGATCAGGGTTACCTGTGGGGGGCCAGGCTGCTTGGCTCGGCAGCTGTCCTGGCTCAGGCTGCTGCATGAAGATCTTGTTCAGCTTGTCCTGCATCTCCTTCCGGCCCCTGCCGTCATCGTCCTGCACCCTCTTCATCCACTGCTGCTGCGCCGGCGCCGCAGGGGGGGGCTCGCCGCCCGGCTCGTCTCGCTGCTCACTCCAGGCCGCCGAGACCCCATCCTCCTCTGGCACCCGCCTGGTGGGAGGAAGAGGGGCCTTTCAGTGCGCAGCCATGCAGTGTCAGTTAACTACCCATTTTGTTGTTAAAGCACCTGGTCAAACACGTGGGTGCCTTTAAAAGGAAGACCAAGGACAGAGGCACCTGCACTGTCTTATGCCTCATTCTCACTCCATTACGACGTCTTCAGCAGCAGGAACTCCTCAGGACAGCTCTTGTGCATCAGTGTCAAGGCAAATAAAAGGACAAATTACCACATTGTTCCCTCACAGTTTTAACATCACAGCTTGAAAGATTATTTCAATAACATGTTCACATCACAGAACTCTGTGACACTTCCCTGTGATTAAATGTATGGGGAGATGTCTAGATTTGTTTTTTCAATATATGATATTTAGCATATTCGCAGTGTTGTCACTATTCCATTATCCTACAATTGAACCAGCAGACAGGAAAATGATCACTATCAAGGTGCGGCAGGTCTCTAAACTGATCCACCACAGCTTTTGCAACTGCTTTCATGAACCCTCGAGGACCTGCAGCAGGACAACAGTCTGTGTAACCTACACAAAAGATTTCTGTATTTAGACTGAACATCTTCTAGTTTGTTCAAATAGAAACAAGCAAGTAGTGTCAATTTACATGATTGAAAAACCCATCCCCAGCCTCCCACATCCTCAATACCCCCCAAAAATGCCTTTTGTTCTTGACGTGTTTCCCAGAGTGCCGCTGGGCCCTGACCTGTGTCGGTCCTCCTTCAGCTCTGCGGTCTTGCGCTCCAGTTCCACCTCCTTCTGTTCCTTCTCCTCCATTTCCACCTCCTTCTGCTTCTGCCACTGCTGCCTGCTGTGGATCTCGCGGAGCTCCTGTGTCAAGAGGGGAGCGAGACCTGTTAGGGCTGGGTGACACAAGGGCCTCCATTATCCACACCGACAGGCCTTCGTCCTGTGCAAGCGCTCCCTTCCCCTAAACCCAGGCTAAACAGGCAGCATGTGGCTGGCCGTGCCCTTATCCATCAGTCACACTGGCAGAAACACAACAGGGTGAGTGAGGATCCCAGCAACGGGAATTTGGGCCAAGATTTTCCCATATAGCCAATTTGAGTGGGTGAGCACATCCTTTTTGGGGAAACTGTTTTGTTATGCGTCATCCGATACATCAGTCTACTACTCATCAGGGATGTTCAATCCATCTGTTAAGGAGTGCTAGTAATTACTCAGACAGGACGTAAAAAGGCTTAATCCTTGAGGTGTCTTGCACAGAGCACAACACTGTTCTGTTGAATATGGAGAGACATCTGTGGCTCTCGGGGTGAGGAGGAGGCAGTGTTACACACACTTCCAGGTTTAGAACATGCACGTCCGGCGTTACTGAAGATTGCTGAAGGCAGGAAGACAAGGGCTTGTGCCCCAACATGGGAAGCACATACCGATGTGGAAGGTATATCCCACAGTGGGACTGCAGTACCTGTGTTAATACAGGGCTGCTGTTACGCAGTTTAAAACTACATGCCATCTTCTAGTACATACTTCTGCGACTTTTGCACAAAAAAAAAATGGATTCCCCAATTTGAAATTTCAGATTTCATCAAGTTTTGTGAATGAATAAATGTCTCTGTATTGAGGCCTGAAAGAGTACGACCATGTTACGGTACAGAGAATGGGCACCCTGGCAGCTCAGGCCAGGGCAGAAGAGACGTGGAGCTGGTCATTTTGGGCAAACTCAGCAATTCTTGAAAACTGTTTCCTAGAATACAAAATTAGGAAATGGCAACGCAGTGATATAAAATCCTTGTCTGAAAACTGACAGGTTTAAACTTTTTTCCACTGGATAGTGGCTTTCAACCTCCAAGAAGATAATAGGAACGGCACAAGCCCAGAAAGCAAGTTCCTCAATAACTAACTTTCAAGTATTTCGCAAATTTACAGTATTGTACAGTACATCAGCTTAGGACCAAAACTTCAATTATCTTTGAATTTCCAGTTTCCGTTTAAGATGCATATGAATTCCCTACATTGAAACGCTAAATGGAAAATGGCACTTCAAAAGTCGAAAATACAGCACAAGGCATTCACACCAGTCATCTAGATTTTGTACCAATGGTCTGTTCACGTCTGATTTCTGTTCTGCTGAGGTGTTGAGTGGTTTAAACCGTGCAGATGACAAGCCATGTACATGCAGAGTTATGTAGTTTACCCACTCACAGGCCACAGACTTTACCAAGGTGTTAGAAAGTACCAGATCTGCACACAAACGCAGATTTTTCAGCACATCAGAGCCAGTTGATAAAAGCATTTGCTAGGGAGAAATATTTCTGGATGTGGTGTAAGTTTGAAAAAAACATGAGTTATCAATGTTAATTCACCAAAATTTACCAAATTTACCAAAAGCCTGAACATCAAAGATCTGTATACACAATACAGCAGCAACGATGATTGTCAAAGTATAAGTACTTCTAAGACTGGGGGCACTTCTTTGCATAAAAGACAGTGGAAATCCAGAAGAAACTAACCAGCATTGATGTCAAAGCCAATACTCCAGTCGGTAAATACTAGTGTGCGATTGTCAGATCAAAATGAGCCAGACTGGCCAAATGGCCTTTCCTCGTTTCTGTAACAGTTTTTATGTTCTATCTAAATCCAAGAGAATTAGTAAAAAAAACTGCAGACAGAAGAGAAAGAGCAGTTATAATCCAGTTGATTCCAACAATGCAACAATGATGCTGCTGAGAAGTCAGAGGGATATGTTACAAACTAAAATGAACGTGTTCTTGTCAGCAGAAGCAGTGTAGAAACAAGGAATCTGTAAGATGAATTCAGCTTCTACCCTCAGAACTACCAGATAATCCACAATTCATACAGCATATTGAGGCTTCTGGGGAATAGGGTACATTAAGATCATAGATGATCAACATATAGACAATGACCAACTTCACGTTTATGGAAAACGTTCCACAAGTTGTATTTCACAGATTTCACTCTTGAGTCAGGCAAACTTTGCTATTTTATACTTTGCTGATAGTAGATTTCTATCATGTACACCTTTTACCTCACATGAACACATTTTGAAATACTATGAATACACTTCTGCAATAAAATGAAAATAAAATCATTTATGGACAAAATGGACTCTGCAGATCTAAAATTTACAATGGATTAAAGAAACAAAGTGCTACACAGCCGGGAGGGCTTCCCTTTTGTGTATATAAAGTAAATCCATTAAAGAATGACATAAACTGAATTTGTTTCATTGTACGATGTTTTGTTTTACATCACGCCAAATTTGCGCGAGGCGAGAGCTGAAGAAGGACCGACACAGGTCCGAGCCCAGCGGCACTCTGGGAAACACGTCGAGAACAAAAGGCAGAATTCAGGGCCTGCCCGTATTGGCAGATGTGAGTGAGAAATTCCACCGATAAGAAATAGCAATGGTGGTACAGCACTAGCATTGATAGTTTTCAAAATGTGTTTCCGGGTTCAGAAAACAGTCTGACAGCCTTGGAGGCTCCGGTGTGGCTCGCCACGCCCTGTGGAGATGGAGGCTCACAGCCCTTCAACACCAGCCACTTCCCCAACCACGAGGCCACCCATGAGGTAGCACAGCCACCTAGTGTAGCCTGGGCGTGTCTGTAGCTGCAGGTCACAAGTTGATGAACCCATTAAAAAGTCTTCTGTAACAGGTGCTTATAAATGAAAGATGCATGAATGACCTATTTATCCGAGAGAAAGAAATGTCCACATGCAGCTTCCTTTACTAGGAAAGTTTAGCTGTATATTCAGAAGGAATACTGCTTCCTGTGACAAAAGGCCTCCATGTGATCCCATGACCATGGCCCAGAAACTCATAGAAAGAACTGCGGTGATTTTAGACAGTGCGGACGTCACTCTCAATGATGAGAGAAAATAAGACACAAGGTACCTTACAGAAAATGGAGGCATGATGCCATGAAAGAAGTTAAAGGCTTGATCAGCACTGCGTGAAACCGCCTGAGCACTAGTGCCATCTGTTGAGCTGCTGCAAGACTGCAGCACTGCATAGATCCCACACAGTCACCAGCTGCTCCAGGCCCATCACAACGCACATGGACACCACATACTGCTGAGTTCACGTCAAGGAAACTTCACTCCCTTGGTAAGCATCATACTCATACAACACCTGTCCCGTCAATAACGTTACAGTCAGAGAGGGCTTCATTAACTAAACATAATTCATGTCCACGTCTTCTGAAGACAAGCCTGTCGGAAGCTTTCACTTGCTGCTTTTGTTACCTCCTGCAGAGATGCTGTTGCTCCACTGGAGAGCAACACCATTCATTCCAACTACTCCATGTGCAAAGTCTGCCAGTTACTGAGGAGAGGAAGGCAAATTTAGCTGACTGCAAACTTTTCACATGAAGCCAGAATAACCCCGCATCTCACATTAATATTAGAGCTGCGTCACGTACAGTATATTTCTTAAATCGCAGAATCAAATGCTGGTGTGACAATCATAGCCAGCAACTTTCATATTCAGAATTAATTCTGACCACATTCGAAATTGTAAGTTGAGTGTAATATTGCATGACAGGATGCACCAAATGTCCCATGACTTCATCAAATCCTTTTATGTCCTGCACGTGAAGAGTGAAGCTACTACATTATCTCAAAGCAAACCAAAACACATCAATTTGAATACACTGGTCCATGCAGAAGATCATGACCCAAAGCTCTGCAGAAAGCCAGTGCACTGAAGTCATACTGCAATGCCACCTTGGAGAAGCAGCCTCACACTGCAAGCCCATGAGCACTGCAAGCAGGTGGGAAGCAATCTTGCTGAGGATGCTCAGCGCTCTCTTTGAATGCGTCTCCAAAGAGAGCAGCACGCAGCTGAGGAAGGGCAGGGAACCTTCAAGTAGGAGTCTAAGACGTTGACGCAGCTCAGTAGGGAAGACAGGCTCTCCAGTAAAGCTTCATCCACACTCCCCGACTGGAAGAAATAAAAAGGCTCACGTTTAACGAGCAGTGGGAAAAGAAGTCAGCACCGAAAAGAAGGACTGGATAATGAGAACAGCATAAAAACAACAACAAAAGCTGAGCTTTTCAGCAAAAGCCATGGATACAGTTTAGAGACCTGTCATCTATCTGGTTTACATATAAACAGCAGGCTTTGAAATTTCCTTCTTTGGTCTGACAACCACCTGGCATAATGGCAGTGAAACACGAACCAGAAGACGCAAGTGGAAACTAAGAGGAAGTGTATTTAGAACTGAGAACAGGAGGCGCTTCCCCATCCTCATACTCTAGTGTGTAAAACATGAGCGGCTCAGCGATCTTCATTTCCCCATCCTTCCCTGTGGGCATGGGAGTTGGTTACAGAGAGCCAGAAATGTAAAGACTCAACCGGCATTTCCAAATTGGGAGCATATATAATTAAAAAAAATACCTTGCCAGACTTACAAAAATAAATTAAAATGCGCATTCTGCTACAATTCAAACCTCACTGTCCTCTGTCTTAAGTAGAAAGTCCATACGGCAGCTTTCAAAGTGCATTGTAAGTTCTTCCCCAAAATGCATGACTATTTCAGATGTTAGGAGACATTTGAGTTTTGGGTTGAAAAGTGTTAGAAATGTATGTTTAAACCAAAAAATTAAGTCCATCAGTATGGGTTTTTCAGGCCTTTGATTATTTAAGCAAACGCTCCCTCTGGGCACACAGCAAGCTCAAGGGGCCGTCTGCACCCAGTGTCTACCTGTGCCCCTCCCCACTCCTCCGCCATCAGGTCCACCTGCAGCCTCTGTATCCGGCCTGTGCACACCTGGTAAAACCCGCCCAGCACCTACGGGGCAGGTAACCACAGCACAGGAGAGCTGATGGAGCAGTCCAAAAACACATTGAAATAATAGAACAGACAGACAAAAAAAAAACAAGCCTGCTCCCTCCTCTTCCTCAAGACGCAGCCTATACGTTAAAAAAGTTCACTGATTGCCTTCTGTTTACCTGCTGTTCTTCAAAAGGTATTGGAGACGCTGCTACAGAACTTGCTGCACTCATTTTGAAAAGAGGAAGGCGCCTTTCGTCTACCAGACAATGCATCTGAGCAACCAAGGCCTCCGATCAGAGGCGGTCTGACCAGAGTTCTTGTCAGGAGATGCCTTCAATGACACAGCTGGTAGCTGAAGATTAACACCGCTTTAAAAACACTATCCAAAAAAAGACAGGATAGGCAACAATCTCCACGAAAACAGATGGGAGAAAAGTACATCTGCATATTGCAAAAGCAAATTTTCTAAAATTGTTGTAGAGTTGTAGAAATAAATCTACGTATTTGTAGTTCTGCTAGAAATGTCTCAAATTAAAGAAGTGCACTTCCTAACTCACAAACTACAGAAAGAAAATGTGCTGACTGACCAAGTCATGCTTCCCTTTTCCAAAAATGTCTCTAAGGAAAGTTATTTTGGATGGATTTTAGGAATGTTTTATTTGTGGAAATGTATTGGTCAGGGAGATGGTGCTCAATGGGAGAGAGCTGTGGTGAGACTGCGATTGGGTCCAGTGCTTAGGGAAAACATTCTCTTTTATTCAGAGGTTTGATTACTGTGTGCCACCCTGTAAAACAGTCTCCTGATCTGCCTGTGCTTGGAAGAAATTAACTCAGGTTTCATGTTGGCTGCGATTCTCCATTACCAGAGCCTGCGGGCATGGAGCGCTGACCCCGGACTTTGAGTACAAACGTATCAGTTAAACTTGATAAATCAATTAATGATACCTGATTCACGACTTGGGAAAAAAAAATCGACCATTCCTAAAACATAATAAGAGAAGTAACTGCTGGACCTGTGGAACTAAATATCAGAACCAAAGAAATAAGGACACAAAAGCTGTTCCTTCAGGCTGGTTCTTCAGACGGTGAAGTTGGATGAGCAGGACATCAGCAGGGAAAGAGATCAGTTGGATAACTTTCCAGAACCCGAGTAACACTGTTAACTTGCTCCAATCAAGTAAGGTCAGACGTACATGTAGCTACAGCGACTGTGGTCAGAATGCATTTGGGTAAATTAAAACATAAAAGTTACCCAATTCTTCCAACGCTCGTTAACGTCCCATGCATCTGTAGCAGATGTGCAAGACAACTGCTATGACCTTCTAAACCTCAAATCGTTTTTTAGTTTTAATCGTGTAAGTAGGCCACTTGTTGGATGAACAAGCCATACAAATTTTAAGGAACTTAAAAGTTAATAAAACCATTTTCTGAAGAAGAATATAATTTTCATTAACGAGAAGGAACAGACTGACATTGTGAGGCTCTCCGAAGTGGCTAATTGCTTAGGAAAAAAAAATGCTTTGGCTCCACACCTCATAAACTCTTACTTCTTTTTTTAGCGCAGCTCTCCACTACACTTTCTTGATTCAGCAAGGGGGAGGAACGAGGACTCCTGCCCACACTTCTCCAGTTCGCTTGCCTCTTCAAGCCATTCATCATTTGAAACGCTAATATCTCCATGAAAATTTGACAGGAGGTCTTCACAACGAACTGCCACCGAGCGTTTTCACAGCCACTGAAACATTGCAGCCATTCGTGCCAAGGCCTCGCAGCTTTCCTCCCCCCCTTCGTTGGGAGTGAGCAAGCTCGGCACCAGCAGTTGCTGCACACTATTCCGAAACCCCACGGGTCACCGAGTGCAGAAAACCGAGAACATATCAGCTGGCTCGACGTAACCAGCCATCGGCACTGGGGTAACTGTGGGAATTGCTGGCCAGTCGGCTAGAGGCTTCCAACGACAGGGCTCCACCTAACCGAGCCGCCCGCGGGCCCCAAGAAACACGTCCCTAAGGCTGCCATTAGCCACGCAGGGCTGCAGGCCGAGAGCTGGCCGGACCCACACAGATGAGTAACTCTTCTACCTGCTGCCGAGGTGGCTCTGTACAGCTCTCTCGTACCTTGAGCTGATTGTTGAAGACGTCGATCTCCAGCAGCTTGGACCGGGTCTCCTTCTCCACCACATCCAGCTGGTCTCTCAGCTGCTGTCGCTTGCTCTCCTTGGCTTCCAGGGCCTTCCTGACTGTCAGGAGGGAATCTCCTGCAAAGGCCGATGATAGCGGATCACGGACCATGACAGTGAGGTGACGGGGCAGGGTCAGTTACACAATTCTAACAAACAGACTCAGCCACTCATCAGACCCTGTTGGCCTCATTCTAAGTAGTTTCACCTGTATCTGGTTTTAGAAACTGGAATCTTCAGTTTTTTATGCGTAAAATTATTCTGATTGTAACAGTCTTACATCACAATGACTGATAGTTGTAATACCCACGGTACTTTACAGCAGTGTTGCATTACAAATGCAACAAATAAGTACTGGAACTAATGTGTTGTAGTTTTTAGTGTCTATAGGTTTGGTGTCATAATACTGGAAGTGGAAGCTACGAGGAAGAACATATAAATCTGAACAGGATGTATTTCTTCACCGAAGAGTTGTGGGAGAACAAAACAAGCCTGTTGTTCATGTTCAACCATGTTGTTAAAGCTGCTACTCTGATATTTCTTTCTAGAAGCAGCTGGATAAGATCCTTTGATCACTTAGCTACTACCAAATGAGCCAGATAGCCTTCTTCTCTTTTGTCACCTTTCTGATGTTCTTACTGCAGTTGGTCAATATTAATACAATCACGTGACATTTATAAAATGAATGCAATCATCATTAAGCAGATAATTCTATCAAAGTTCATATACAGTTCCCATGTAGCCTCATTAAAAAAAGGACTTTAACAGTTCAGTACGGTCTACAGTAAACCTGTTACAACAGCTATAACTAATTATTCTTCATAAACGGATCATTGGCTCTTTTACACACATTTCAGCTTCGACAAGATCACAAGGCGACTGGCTTCAACTTTGGAAAAAGCCATTGGTGGTAAAAATGTTAGCATCTGATGCCCTGTGAAGGTTGTGATTTTAAACAAAAAAAATTTGGTGATGGAAACAGTGCAAAGTTTGCAACTTAGTGACCTAATGCAGCCTTTGTTATGACCAACTGAAATTAAACAGGTCATGGTACAAAAAAGCACCTACAGTCAAAATGCATCTCTGTATACTTCTGATGCTACCCTACTTGCTTAGATCCAGTCAAAATTAAAAATCCACAGTCCATCAGAACAGTGGGATCAGGGATACCTACTGTGCAAACTGTTTTGCTGCACCTGTTTTAATTGGTCATTTAGGGACTGCTTTTCTGGGATCAGACTTCCAAGCAACTGCTGAGATTCCTGTCAAAACCAAGGACATCAGAAAGATAAGATCAAACTGTTACCAACACTGAACTCCTAGGTTTCATATCCAAAGCAAACAATGCAATACATACAGGGAATCTCATGAAAACAAACATAAAAAGACTTTGCATGAGGATTACAATCGCACTGATTGATATTACATTGATGAAATAATCACTTAGACACAGAAGAACTTCAAAAAGCCATACAAATTTGCGGATTTCCCAAGAAAAATATATTTTTACACATTGCTGAAGGTAAAGTCAGATTTGAATATCAATCTGTATATCAAATTGTGGAAGTGAAGAAGTAGAGGGAGAGTATTATGATTTTCCTTATTCTATTTCTAAACTCAGCTATTATTGCAAAACAAGGTTCTACTGCTGTTCTATGCTCAACTTACCTTCCTGCTTTAACCTGCATTTCACTGCTGCAATTCCTTAATTTAAGGGGATAATTTGTTCTTTTGTGCTCTTTAGACTCTTCTATCCCAGTTAAGGAGAGTTTAAGAAAAAGTATAAAGAAACAGCCAATTGAATCTTGTACAAAAGATTCCCACCACATTAAATTTGAACGTGTCTGCGGGGTTATTATTGGAGACTCTTACTTGCTCCTTTCTTACTACTAGCTTCCTACATTCTGATAACAATCACTCAAAGCAGTGTGTCAAGTGAAAATGCTCCAGGCAGGACTGCACGCACAATATCCACGCGTGACGGGGGCCCCACCTGCAGCTGCTGCTGAAGATGCGTGATCTCCGCAATCCTCAACTCCCGCGTCTTGTTCGTGCTCTCGATCTCGTGCCGCTGGGCCGACAGGCGGAACCGGATGTCCTGCAGCTTCCCTTCCAGCTGGTGCTTCTTGTCGTTCTGCAGAGGGGGGTGAAGAGGTTAAAGCACTGTGCGGCGACTGCTCTTTCAAAACTCGGGATTCTGCACTTCTCCAAGCGCTCTCCACAAACCTCTAAAGCACCATCGCAGATCACCGATTAGCCCTACCAAAGTGTAGCTCTCCTAAAGTGCATTACAAATGGTCATGCATATCCTTCCAACACGGAATCAACAACTGTTGATCGATGTTGCTCGCTGCTACAACCTCTGAACCAGCGTGGGTGAGTGGAGGACTCTTCACCAGAGCTACTGGTCACTGTTGTTTAACTGCTGCAAGCTCCACACTGCTTTACAGGGGCAGAGAGAGCAGCACGTCTCTCACTGACATCACAGTGACAGGAGTTCAGTGAATCCCGGGGCTGATCACTGTCCCAGCCCACGAGCAACAGCACTCAGCCCTTGCTTATGCAATTGTGGGCAAAGTCAAAGCCCAGAGTCCCAAAACTGCCCTCCACACTACTTTTGAGTGCTGTGACCATTTTCAATCAAGATGACTTGATTGGGTACTTCTGTCCACCTGATTTCTTAAAATAAAACAATTTGTTTGGTGGTGTTAAAGATAAAGAAAGTTGAAGGCACTTTGGTGACTTCAAAACCTTAATAAATGTGTTCAATCAGCAGCTAACTGTAACAGAAGCCAGGGGTGGATTGGCGTTTCCAAACCCTACTCTGCACAGATCCTGTAAATCCCACATAAACACCAGCTTTTCATTGACATTCCAGTTTGAAATGACTGAGAGCTATCCAGTCCGGTACTGCCATGTTCCATCGGCTGAGTAAAAGACAGACACACCTACAGTAGAAGTGGAACAGCCTTACTGGGTAGAGGAATAAACACACTGCTACCCAAAAGGCATTCAGTTTCAATTCCACTGAAGTCAGTTTTTGTTCCTTTTTCCTCATCGGACTGATATGACTCACTGCCTTTCATACAGTTTGGAAGTGAAAGTACACAGGCCTGTTGTGAGGACACAACAATCAGACTTTCTCTTTGAGATGGAAGAGTGAATGTTTCCAACCAAGCTCCAGTCTGACACCGGAACCAAGAAAAATACACATAATGCAACCTATCAAACTAGTCATTCCTGACAGCATGTGGTTTAATGTATTTTAATACACTGAACCAGGCCAGGTGTATCCTGAGAAGGGATTCGGTCAAGACAGTCCAGGAAAGCTTCACCAGTCTGTATCGTAATCTAACCAGCCTGCATTGAGAAGACAGATTGCTCTCCTGTCTTTGTCTGCCTTGTGTCCATACTGGAACTTCCCATTAGGAATTCAAAACGACTAGAGATTCCGTTCCCATTTCTGGGATAACTAACCCAACAATATTGTTATCCAGAATTCCTGAATAATCTCGTATTAAAACTGAATATAGCATCTAAACGTTCTAAAACAGGAACAAAGGAGACTTACTGGAGTGCTTCATAAGTCAACTGTCTATTTATCCAAGGTGAGCAAACTGTTTAAACACACCTCAGTGAAGTATTCTCCCAGAAGGTCCCCCATACCTCATCGGGCCATTCACTGCCAACAGAGTTCTCTGGAACAGGAGAAACTTACAAGAGCCTCCAGCTCGAACTCCAGCGTCTTCTTCCTGGCTTTCAGGACCACGATGTTCTCCTGCTCCTTGTTCCTCTGATTGAGCAGCTCCTGGCGCCGATTCCTCTCCCACTCGAGCTGGCGCTGCCTCTCCAGCTCCCGTTTCGCTGCCTGCGGGGAATGGACATGGAGCAGCTGGACTCGGGACACCTAGCTTTCCAATGCCACCTAGCTTTCCATTCCTGGTAATCCTGGAAGTTTAACTGACAAGGAACATTTCTCCTTTTTCTCCGGATCTTTAAAGCCCTACTTCTCACATTATAAAGCTCTTAATTAAAGGGAATTTCTGAGACTTTTCAATGTTGTTTTTAAATAACCCGACTTCCTGCTGCTGGAATATTACCAAAACGGAAGAATTTCACTTGTTTAAGCTTGTTTCTAGCACAATGTTGGCTGCAGCAAGCAAAGACAAAGGTACTGTTCAGTATTAAGAGTTTGGTGAAAAATTTGTATTTTTGAAGAGGTTTATTAATGAAGGACATGGAAAGAAAGCCACCCGAACGTGAAGATCAGGATAACTGTCTCCTACGTCACACAACAATATTGGCCCCGTTTCTGAACACTTGGCCACGTGCTCTCGTACCCGACTGAGACACAGCCATCGATGCGGCCAGCCAGTTCTGACATCATCCAGGTGACCGCCCACCTGCCGCAGCTTGATTGGCGCGGCTTGGTTACATTGAGACCCCTCCAGCCTGAATCCTAGAGGAACCGCTGCTGGCGGTGTGCTACAGTGGGTCCTTGTGCTACAGCCATCGATGTGGCCAGCTGAATCCCTCTCCAGCCAGGTGACCTCCCATCTGCCATCCGCCACCTGCCACAGCCTGGCTGGCGCGGCTTGGCTACACTGATACCCCTCTGGCCTGAATCCTAGAGGAACCGCCTCTGGCGGTGTGCTACAGCAAGGCCTCACCCACCTCTCTCCTCTCGATCTCCTTGCGGCGCTCCTCCTCCCGCTGCCGCTCCAGCTCCCGCTGCTTCTCCAGCTGCTTCTCCAGCTCCTGCTGCCGTCGGCGCTCCTGCTCCAGCCGCTCGCGCTCGCGCCGCTCCTGCTCCTGCCGCTCCAGGGCCGCCAGCCGCTCCTGCTCCTTGCGCTGCTGCTCCAGCAGGGCCTGGCGCCGCTTCTCCAGCTCCAGGTTCCCCCGCTCGAAGTTCTCCCGCTTCTTGTCCTCGAACGTCACTGGCCACAGCACACAGAACGGAGGGGAGGGAGGGACAAATCCTCAGGATCCTCAAAATCCACCAGGGAAAGGCTGCTCGGGACACTTTCCAGAGGGACGGCTGTGCTCAAGCCAACAGAGTTCTGCAGCTGGCCGACTCGTTACCGTCAGGGGCCTCCGCCATATTCCCCACAGCTTGGCCCCCCATTACCGGAACGGGGGTGGGAATACTCCCCCCTTTTCCAAAGCAGCCTGTAGCGATAGACGCAGCTGCGTCTAGGAAAAGCCTCCAGCAGGCGGCAACTCAATCAACGCGGAGTTACTAACTCGTTCGGGAAATCGCCCTGGACAAGGGCGCCTGCTGAGCAGATATTAACAACTGCTGCCCTCTACACCCCGCACGCACCGACAAACGCTCTTCTCCTCCTCCACATTCACGCTGTGCTCTTAACGGCACACAATGGAGCCGTACTATCATGCCAAGGACACTGCGGATGATTTACAAACGGAAGAATAAATGGCCATTCCAGAGTAAAGCTTAAACTAGAACGTGGATCCCCGACTCTACCTACCTGGCAGCCTTTTCTCCGGGGCCTGCTGCTCCTCCTCTGCAGGCTCCTCCTGGACCCTCTGGTCAGTTAGATGTAGGCTTGCGGTGGAGATGCCACTCCCCGAGCGCACTCTTCTGGAAAGGAAGCAGCACCCAAAGCCAACAGGTCAGAGCCCACCTGTCTTCTAATACCCACAAGAAAATCAAGATGTATTGCAGGAGGATGCAAAGGCCAAAACAGTTTTATAATTTTTATTATCATCACAATTTAATTTTGTACTTATTTAAGAAGGGATCCAATGACCAAAAGTGGGCTTTACCCACCCTTTCAGTCAAAGGATCCTAGCAAACCTTTATTCTGAGCTGGAATACCTACAGACTACAGCTACCTCCGTGTCAAGGAGAGGGTGATCCTATATCATAGCCACCCTCTGGATATCCTGTCAGACTCCTCCCGACATACTAATATGCACTGAAGTGCAGGGGTACCCTGTGCATCACCAATGCTACAGCAGTTTCCAGAGCAAGCTGGTATACTCTGCAGGTTGTACTTACAGCATGTGAACTGGCAGTGGTGATGGTTGGGTATTTGTTTTACCCTTAATGCTCAGCAACGTCAACTACTATAACAGCATTGAACATTCATATATCCTCATTTTACTTCATTTCTGCACAGCTGTCAAAAACATAAACTATAGGTTTGGCATCCAACAGAGAGATGCAGGCCCAATGTGCCGCTGTTCTGAGAGAGTCCTGGTTCATAAAAATGGAAACAAAAACCGCAGGCCACATTTCTATATTTGAATCTGATTTCCGGCACCTTCCAGCAAAATCTTCCTTCCACCTCCTCTGTTCTGCATTTCCGTCTGTAACTACTGTTACGAAGTAAGTCCCCTCCAGTGGACACGGATAAAAGAATACTGAATGGACCACAAAAAGCCCTGAACTCCAAGGGCACAGTTTGTTTTCTTAGGAAGAACAAGCAGTCCTGTGTTCTGGCTGCAGTTGACTGTAACAATCTTTAGGTATTTGTTTGCCATCTGGAGGAACACAGGAGCTTTTGTGAGCTTCCTGTACTTCTAACTTTAAACGATGAAGAATCTAAGCAGGTCTAAGGAAATTGTACCTTAATTCCCATTTCTCTTTCTATAAATCAATCCTGTGTTGATTACAGAGCAGGTTTAGATAAAATTCACTTGAGAGTCACTTCAGCCTCAAGGCACACAGTCCTTCCGAACGCAATCTGAACTGCAGAACTGGCTTTGTCTGAACCTCCTCTGGAAAAAGTCTGCAAAACGACTGCAATGTTGTGTAACCTACTTAGTATTGGGAAATCAACACCAAAAAAGCAAAGAGCATGTCTGCTGTAGTGCACCAGGCTCACAACATTATACATTTTGACCAAACGAATGAAGAAAAACCGAAGCCAAGTCACAAACACTGCACACAGCCTGTCCATCTGTCCCTGCCAAAGCACCCGAGCAGATATCCTTATTCTTCACTGATGAGGGCATCAATAACCTTCTTTGCTCCTCTTCTATTATCATTACCCATGTATTTTCTAGTCTATCCTGTTCAACCTGAATCAGATTAACACAAGGCAGGCGACTTATAAAATTGTGTGTTTTTTCAGTTTCTCTGCTAACTCTGCAACATGACGATAGGGAACACAGATGGCCTAGTAACAGCCTGAAAAAACAGACAAAACGCAGCACAAAAGACTCTATTCAAGGTTTATGTAATACCTGCTATTCACTTTTCTGGATTTAAAGAAGGCAGTGGGATCGTAAGCTGCTCTTAAAGAAAATGTTTCTGCCTGAAACAGGCACAGTGCTGTGCCCCTTGATTGCTGCTGCTAGGTTATCAGTGTCTGGACTGCTCGGAGAGGAACCGTCACAGGGATTGTTGGCAGGACATACAGGGCAATTCCTGTGGTTTTCCGGGCGCCTGTTGGGCCGGTTGAGCTCTTCTCCTTCAGTGGCGGGGCACAATGTGACAGTAAGGAAGCCTGGCTGGGTCATACCCTGTACAGTCACCTTTCCCCTCACCTGGTAGCTTGTGACAGAGCACTGTGAGCCTTTAGCTATTCCAAATAAAAAATCAGATCTGCTTTTCCAGCTCATGTCAAATTTAAGGGTACAAAATAGCACAGAGTTAGGATGTCTACTGAAAACGATTTGAGTTCGAGGGTTTTGGGAGTAACGCCAAGACCCTTAATGGACTGGGTGACTATCGCAACAAGAACTCCACATAAGCAGCAGCTGGGGCTCTGCTGACGCTTGGACGTTCCATTAAACTGCAGAAGACAGTTTTGCTTTCTCACAAGCCTCTCCTCGCTGTATGAAATAATCCCCAAGGAACATCATTCATGGACAGAGGTCGATGGCACTGTGGCCGTGGAGAAAGGGAGTCACCGGAAAGTGTTTTTTGCCGACTCCCCTACTCGCAGGAAAAGCCAGTTTGGCTATAAATGAAAAGCTGGAAAAGGGTGTTGAAATTCAACAGCAGCAGTCAAAGTACTGTCACAGACTCTTTTCTTAAGTCCATTCCCATGTCAATGAGCAAAGAGGAGGCTGCTACAGGGTCATATACAGAAGGAGAGGTGTGCAAACTTCAGACAGCTCTGGTGGGGTGTCTTCACACTGCCCTAGTCACATCAGCTTCTGATCAGCATGCTGTTCCCAGTACTAACAAGCTGGGCCTCACATTGTCTTCTAAACATCTCACCTGCCTTAAAAGCCATAAATTACTCTCCCATGTTAAGACAAACATAAAAGCAATGACATGCAGTGTTCAGCATGGCTGAGACTGCTCAGCCCTTCTGGGGCGGTGCGGTGGCTCTGTGGGCTAAGGATCTGGCTCAGGCTCTGACCAAGTGTTTTTAAGAAAAGCTGATATGCAACCTTCCCAAAAATTAAAGGATTTTTGCTAGAACTACAGCTGCTACAATCAAAAATGTAATCTTGAAGGCCAAGCAACACCTTTTAGGAGAGGGAGGTCGCGTTTCAGGGTTGACAAAAGGTCATTATTTCCCTTTTCTTCAAACATCCATGACAGATGTGTACATTAAAAATGCAAGCGCCACCTTAAGTGCTCGACTTCAGAAAAAGACTGTGGTCACACAAGACCTTTGAAGGCTGGAGTCTGACAGCTGGACTGCACAGCCCTGCAGATAAGTGAGCTGGGCCCCTATCAGGGTCTTGCAGCACCACGGTACCTGAAGGCCGGGGGGATGAAGTCTGGGGGCAGCACCGGGGGCAGGGGCTGGCCCGACATGGCCATGTCAATCAGGTGCATGGCCAGGATGAACTCCTCCGCCGTCAGCTTGCCATCCTGATCGATGTCCGACAGGTTCCTGCAGACACAAAGAGAAAGAGAAGGGCACGCGCCCACACCCCGGGGTCATTCAAGAAACAGCGAGATCAGATCCTCAGGTCCGATAATGACTCACTGCCGAACAAGCTAGATGGCCTGGAGGCCTCTCCTCAGTTATGCTCTGATAAGAACCAGGACTAGGCTCTCACCACACACTCTAGACACATGGCATCACCAAATGCACACTGGCGTTCGAAATGCCGAGGGTTACTGATCTGTGTTCCAGCAACACCTAGAGGTCCACAAGATCCCTGAGTCAAAGAGGAGCTTTCCAAAATTAGCAGTTTTTTTAAAACTGAAAACTTACATTCATTCACCAACAGTTCAGACATACAGTAAATGTTCTACTGTCTCATTGCCTTAGACAAAAAAACTGCCATAAACAAATGTTAAGCACTAGGGAGTCACAGCCATTTAATATTCTGAAATTCTTTCATTTTTAAGTGGGAGGCCTGATGAGGGAGCAGCTGGAAAGGCTGTGCACATCGGAAATGTGAAAACGAAAGAATATCTCACCATATAGATGCTAATTGAGCTTGTGGTAAACTTGACTGCATCAGGATGGTTCTTGCCTGAGGGCCTTGGGGAAGAAAAAAAAAACAAGCGTTTGAGACTAAACTCTCAGAAAACACAACCAGCTCAAAGACACCACATCTCATGTCTGGACAGGCTTTATTTCCCCTTTCCAAAGCAAAACCTCATCACAAAAAATACCAAACTACTTACCATAAAGCAAACTAAAACTTACATCTGAAACAAAGAAGATTTTAGATCTTTCATTAACACTTTTAGAATGGATATGTTACTTCTCCATTGTAACAGAAAATGACCAAATCAAAATCTCTTACTTCCTAAATCCTCCCACGGGAAAGCAGGTTGCCTGACAGTGAGAAGTTATAAATGAGGCCATGTGAAATTCAAAGGTAAATATGAAGAATTAAGCATGGGAATCCCAGAAATTCATTTTGACCCTACCTCAGGATGTTTGTCAAGCTAATGGGACAGATAAAAAGTAATTAGCACATTAGCCACCAACTATAAGCTAATAAGTGTTATTAACGGCCCAGTGCCTCTGACGTGCAACTGTGGTCGTTCCACAGCTGGCGCATTTTTAAAGGTGAAAGCGGATTCAGTGCAGACAGAATTTGAATATCACAAAATCTCTCAAAAATAAGCAAATTCCTCTTCTCGTTCTTGGAAAGTTTCATCTTCGTCGGTAGCTGAAGTGTTGGTTCCTGATCTGGGTCAGGCTCAAGAGAGCGGGTGAGGCTCCCGACTGTACGGGTCACTCCAATCCGCCCGCAATCTGAGTCAGGGATGTGATCCCGATTATCGAAAAAGTCACAGCTGGCAAGCGCTGGAGCACACACCTGTTAAATGTCCGCTCATCATTTTGTCATGGCTGTTGAAAAGCTGCCTGTACTTCAGCCGGGAAGACTGAGGGACGGCCCAGTCCTGGGGCACGGAGGCAGCTGGCGCACTGCAACGAGAGGAGAGAGAAGACCGCCGCTCACGATGACATCACCGCAGAGCACACGCCCCCTTTCTGCACAGTCTCAAGAGGAGAGGGGAGCACCCTTCACCCGGACCCTTCAGGACAAAGTCGATAACAAAACTAACACACTTCCTGCCTTTATCCAGCAGGCACCAGGGGAAGAAGCCATGCTTGACCCACTGCTGTGGACAAGTCACTTACAGGGCCTCACTTCCACAGTTCATCCGCAGGACAGAGCGCAAACAGCTACTGTTGCCCAGGCCACCCTGGACCAGTCATCTACAAGTAATCAAAGCTGTACGACAAGCCAAATGATCTCTCCTCTTTTGTAATTTGGCCCAATTTCTTACATTCCTGAGCACTGTAGGTGAAAACAAGCTCTGTATAACAGGCTGTGGGAAGAGTGTTCAAGAGCTGGTCGAGAGATGGAAAATACAAACACTTCAACAAATGAATAAAAGTTTGAACAAAAAGGTCAGAAAAATGAAATGAACACAGAGTATGAACTCTGAAATGAACAAATGAAGTAGTCGCCCTACTTCTTATTTCTTGAAAAAACTACAACTTTGAAACAGTGTGTATTTTCTTATACTCGCAGACGGGCGTTACGGAACAGTGCTGTGCACCAACCCCCAGTTCTTGATTCTCTTCTGTTTGTCCTAGGAACGTCTGGATTCTGCATTTAAACATCATGCTCGGGAGAGCAGAATTAAGTCTGAACTGCTTTCGTTCACAGAAAACAAAATGACTGCAAATGAAAACCGAACACTTACAGCAAGAAGTCTCCGCTGGGACCGGGATTCCAGACAAAGTTCTCCATGGTGCTGCTCAGTCAGCAAACTTACTGAGAAACGCCCGGCCACTTTATCACTAAAATGAGAAGCTGCTGAGCCAGCCTCCTGCAGGCTTAATCATACCGTCACAGAAGGATCTCGGTGGCAGCAGTGCAGCTTGGGAGGAAGTGAGCTGCTGTAATAACAGTACGGGGACAGCACACTGAACGCGATGCGGCCGGAAATGAGACTCGGCGCTGCAGGGAGATGCAGGCAGAGTGACACGAGGAGCGTGCGGAGGTTTAATTGGTCTTCCTGAGGCACCGCAAAACCACAAGGCTCGGTTTCCCTTTCTGTGACCAGCTGCCCAAGGGCTCCCAGTAATCTCTCCCCATGTACACATACCGGAGAAGACTCTATACCTGCCGCGGAAAACATTCTTTCACTTACTTTGGAACATCGAACGACTGCGCCTTTTGAAGTTTTGTGCCGGAGCGGCTGAAAGAGGAGCCTTTGCTGAGGGTTGCAGCTGCCGCAGAGAAAAAGAGAAAGAAGAATAAAAACAGGATGAATAAATGAAAACTCTGACCTGGATTTCTCCTCACAGAGAAGCACACACCACTCTCTCTGAAACAAAAAAGGGCATTTAGGCAACCATAAGGAAGAACAGCTCCTCTCTGTCTACCTTTTCTGCTTGCACTCAGGCTAAGGTTCTCATCCTTACCTTAGGTCTGGTCACCATGGTAGAAAAAAAGATTCTGGAATCAGCTGCCAGTGCCCACACACATTCCTGAGCTTAAAGTATTGTCCTACGCTGACGAACAGAAATAAATTAATCTTACAACAAGTTTTCGAAATCCTGAAAAAAACGATGAGAAAGCCAACCCAGAGGAGTCCCTCTCAGAACAAACACTGAAGCTAGGACCCAGGAAGAGGGGGGAAGAGGGAGGGAATTCAATCAGGAATTGATTCTTTATACAACGTGTGGTGAACAAACTGCCCTGCCATGTTAGTGAACCCCATTCCATAGACTCAATCAAGAAACAGCTGGGCCAAATCTTCAGATCAATGAGCCATCTGGCCCCAACTGAGCAAGACTGGCAAATATTCCACCTATTGTTCACATTTAACATGATAAATGTGATAACATGTTCTTACCATGGAATCTCAATGGATTGGTGGAGACCTACTTAATCAGCAATAATATGATAATCCCCCCAATACTGGGCTTCTAATGCAATTCCTAGCACCATTCCAGAACTGTGTTGCAAGCAGAGCCTCTGCAAGCTAGAGATTCTCAGGCCTTGGTGTTTAATCTATCAGGTACTGTATCTGCAGCTCAGTCTGGTCTTTCCTGGCTTTCCTCCATAATCAGAAGAGTAACAGTTTTAACCTCTGTATGTCCTGGCTGCTGGTTTATACAGGAATTTCTCTCTGCCAGATCCCTACTCATCTCCGACTGACCCAGTACAGTTTTGTGTAATATCTAGTTAGAAGGTTGATTTATTGGGGAAGAACACCACAGGAAAAAAAACAAACTTTGGTCGAGTAAAGGAAAGAGCACTTCCTCTTTCCTGCAGTGCCACAGTTAGACCACGTGTTCAGTGGTTAAGATTGCTGACAGGAAGCAGGCTGACCTGCTATCAAGGGACACACCAGCGGACTGTTCAATCACAGCACTGAGAGCCCCGACATGGGGCTTTTTCTGGACTTGTCAAGGAATTCTCAAGTGCGGAAACACGGATGAGAAAACTGAATAAAACAGTTGCAACAAGGCAGTATGGTCAGTACCGCCCAAATTGACGTTTTATTTTGTATGACTGGATAGTCACAGTTAAACACTTCCAAGTTCTTCTAAACAATGCGACTGCTTCAATTTTGTTAAAAAATGATAGAAATCAATTTAGTAAAAGAAAGAAAAGATCAAAAAGGTATAATTCCTTTAATCTGCCTGCAACTGAACAGCAATTTTTTGTAATGCTCTACTAACAATAATTAATAAGATATAATTCCTTTAATTATACATTAAAGGAATTTCATCACAGCCCTAATTAATGCACTGCTTGTAAGTGCAAGATTGCTCTCACACTCCATCGTGAAGCTGATAGGGAAGGGCAAACAGAGCAGGACAGGACAGCAGGAGTGCAGCCTGTTCTCTTGTCTGCCTTACTCAGTCAGCATACTGCTGGCCATCACTCATGGGCAGTCAAAGGGGTAATCTGCACAGCAGCTGGAGGCCATGAGTGCTCAGAAAGCAGTGCTTAATTACAGCAACATGTCTTCCCGTAGAGAACTGATATTTCTGTCTTGGTGACTTACTTTATAGAGGAGTCAGAACATGAGACGAGTTACAAATAAAAGGAGGCCATTTGGCCTGTGTGGGTGTCATTAGTTATTAGATCCGAGGATCTTGTCCAGCTATTTCCTGGAAGAAAGCAGGGTACTGGCCATTACTGCTCTAGGCCCCACAGCTCTAGTGTACACGTATGGAGGAGGACTGTACCTGAATGGGCGAAGCCTGGCAAAGGCTGAATCATGGGCGGAGCTCCGTTGGCCATTGGGGGTACAGGTGCAGGAACCGGTGTCACCACAGGGGGCGACATTCCTACCACCGGCAGGGGAGCCATTGGCACTGGAGCAACTCCCGGTATCCCCGGCATGCCAGCCATGCCGCCCATTCCTTCAAGACAGAACGGTTTAGACCCCAGTTATTGTTTCAGAAGTGAAGACGGCACAAAGCCATCTGCTCCAGTGTAAAATCTCCTCCACATTTTCAAAGGAACACAATAAAGCTAATCTTCTAAAATTGGGAAAGGGTGTGCCTAAACGTAGTTTTTTTTACCAATGCACGTTTAAATATTTTGGTTACCCTAAAACGGGCAAAACAGCAGCAGGGTTTGCTCTATTATCGAAAGCTTTGACATTCACCCCACTAATTCACAGAAATCGGACTCCACTAACTTTAGCCATTCTTGTCTGGTTTGGAAAGGAGACAAGCCTAATACTCCCTGTGATTCAGAAAGACAGAATCAGGAAATCATGAATGAGATGAGAGTCATGAAACAGAACTGGATGTGAAGAGCTGCCAGTCACAGCCATCAGGTCGTTACCCCACCAGCACACCTGGTCTGGCCTCATTGAGAAAGAAATCCAGTATATGACTCTCAGGATCAGAGGGAACAAGACGATAACCAATCTTGACCTTTCAGGGTCACCTGCCCCTGGCGCAACAGAGAGACTCCTTAAGCACACTTTTCTCATTTTACTACAGAACTTTTGTTACCCATCTGACTGTCAGAAAAGGAAATAATGGGATGATATTGCAGAACTTTTATCTATGCAGTCATAGGCATGAAACAAAAGACTAGAGACACCATGTAAGTCACTCAAGACACAGGCTGAACGCCAAAGCTGCCTGTGGATCAACCAAACAAGGCTTTGGTGAAAGTCTTGTGAAAGTGTCATGCAGAGCGAGTTTTGAAAAGAAAGTCATCGTCTCTCATATTCTGAAAACTTGCACGCCTGCGCTTAGCCAATGCCTGTCTTTATCCTGCTCAGAAAACCACAAAAGAAATTGCTCAGGGAACTGATTTTAGAGTTACTGAAAGATATTCAAACAGTTCATTTTGACAGCGTAACATCAGGAGGTCGTCTCTCCACTCTGCAAAAAAAAAAAACTGTTCCGCTAACAGCATCTTTATTACTATTGGTGAGGCTGTCAAGTCAGTAAATTTAAAAAAGATGTACAGTGAAATCAATACAGTTTAATAAAATTATTATTTCACCTAGTATCAGTCAACAGCACTTCTAGAGATGAGGGGTCAATACTTCAGCCTGTGACTGTAGAGACAGGATGCAAAGAAAGTCAAGGTGTCACATGCTGTTAAATGCTTTATGTTCTGGAGCCTGGCATCTTGTTCTTTGACAAGCAATGAAAATTTCTACAGCGGACATGAAAGTAGGATGATGCGTTGTGCATGCTAGCGAACACTATTCCGGAACTGCGCCATTCCACTCTTCCCAGACTGCTCAGGCCCAGGAGCCTGCACTCACCGAAGGCCGGGGCCGTGGGGGCCGTGCAGGGGGGCTGCTTCATGACGGGAGGCAGCGAGGGGGGGAGCGGGTGGCCCTGCAGCTTCAGCTTGATGAGCTTCATGGCGATGGAGAACTCGTGCAGGTCCATCTTGCCGTCGTTGTTCAAGTCAGCCAGCGCCCTGGGGAACGCGAGGGCGTGAGAGAGGGGCTGCGCTCCGCATCTCGCCACAGCCAGGCCAGGCGGAGCAAACGACAGCGCCTTTCGCTTACCGGCGTGGTGCGAGGTGCGAGCCTGAAGCCTGGGAGTGCCCCCCAATGGAGCACGACCCATGATGAAGATTTTTAAATGAGTATTTAATCTGTCTAATTTTCTTTTAAAACTGCCTCCCCCTTGCCCTGTGAGGCAACGTAAACTTCGCTCTTGCGCACAAGTTACTGTCGCTTACCTGGACTGCAGTCAAAGTCAAGGAAATGTTTCTGAAAACCACATTTGAACTTAAAAACTTCATTTCCACACTTAGATATCATTACAGTTCACTCACAGGTAAACATCTACAAAGACTGGGCCATGAGGAAAAGGGGGAGGCATTATCTTCTGGAAGAAAACAAGTTTTTTTCAATACATGCAGGCCTTATACGTAATGAAGGAAATACAAAACCAAAAACTAGATTTTTAGTGTATAACAACAAATAGCCTATTAACAAAATTAATAAACAGTACAGGAACAAAAGCTTTCCAGTGAAACCCTCTGCCCAGTGTCTGGCTCCATTAGGATTAAGCTTGTAACAGCATTAGATGTCATGACCCAGATAGTGGATGGCACATTTATTACAAGGCTTCAATATTAATCTGACTAACAGACAATCCAGGAATGTGGATCACTGTACCTAATGGCCATGATGGAAGGGACCAAGGTCTTACCATATCTGTGCAAGAATGGGAGGGGGCAGTCCAGACTGAAGAAAGAAATTCCTAGCCTGATCACCTGTTTACAAAAAAGAAAGGATTCTTAACACTTCAAAACAGCAACTGTCATTTAAGTACTAAAAAAGGGCAGGAGTTAATTGTGTGTTTCAGCTTCCTGAATATTACTCAAAGATGAGGCAGATATTGAATTCTTAATAACATTTGATTATCAAAACACACACAGCATCACTACAGTCGTGGACTGAACTGATGACTCTCTCCAGGGCTCAGGTCACACCAAGTTCCTCCCAGTCTGGAAATCAAAGAATTCTTTCAAGTGACTCGTTTCAAATTAAGAGTCTACAAGGTTTACTAATTCAAGTTTAATTTTAGACAATGTCTGGTTTCCAGCAAGAAGAATACCGTCTGACGCTGAAATGGAACAGAAAACCCTCACTAAAGACCCTTAATATCCCACTAACTACAATGTGAATCCATACACTCCAGATCCCATCTGTAATTTACAGCAACAGCCAGAAGTATTGGCACCACGCAGCTTAAACTTGATGGAAAATACTCATTTCTATCTGCTAGAATGAAGATGTGTTGGACAAACGTAGAGGAGTCATCACTGCCAACAAGTACAGTTTTAACAAACAAGACGGCTGTGTTATAACCAACAAACTAGCAAATAGCCAAGCTTCAGATACAGTGTAGAAATACCAACGTAATCAACCCTGTGGATATCCCAAGTTTGAAAGCACAGCAGTTTGTACACAGTTTATGAAGAAGACTGGATCAGTCAGTATAGGATTTAACCTTGCAGATGCTTTTCATAAACCCACACCATGTGGAATGCCCGTTAGTGACAGACAGGCTATCTAACTTCGAACCAATAGCCGGATGTGTTGCTGAATGAAAGCCAGGGATATTGAGCTTAGTCCCCACAATATTCTGCTGTGGCACATAGAGCTAGCACCCAAGTTTGTTACATGGATGTTCAGCTGATGCAACATCAACCAAAAAGACATCACTCCCCTCTAGTGGCCTGAAGAGGTATCTGCTGAGGGTGTGGTTAACACTTCACACACCCTGTCCCCAAGCCAAGCAGAGCAGGGACTTTCCCGTTCTGCAAGCCTATCAGTAGCACTCCTTCAACCTTGGAACAGTTTTGCAATTGCAAAATCACCTCCCCTCCCAATACGTTCAAGTCAGCTCTCCTACAACCGATTCATTTTTAGTCCAGCAATGCCAGTCTTCAACACCGAGGATAATGTTTCTCACTTGAGGATAATGGTTTCTCACTGGCAAACCCATGTGTTGTGCCCATGTGTGCTATTACTAACTGTGGCAGCATGATGATCTATTCAACAGGCTGTCCTAAAAGAACAGAACTGGGTTTTGGACAGGGCAAGAAAAAGCATTTGAGATATTTATTTGAGAAGAGCAGAACTAACTGAACACCATTCATAAAAATAGAACACCATTAGATAAAACTATAAAAGCTTTCCACGTCAAAATGTATGCTTTGTAAACACTTAAAAGAACTGCAAAACAATTCCAGCTTAGTTCTGTTTTAGCCACCTCTGTCACCAAGTAGCTTACAGTAGTTAATGTATCAACTTCATGACTTCTGTCCTACAACTATCACAGTCTTCATCATGTTGAACAGGGAAAACAGGCACACAGCAGACAGGCTTCAAACCGTGCTTTAAACCGCGCTCTGCTGACAGCTGGATAGTGAGCCACTCGAAACGCAATCTTCAGCCTTCGACAAGGCGAAGGCAAAGCCACTCTTTCCAAATCAATGTTCGATAGCAAATCTTTCACACATGGACTGAAAAGCCGTTAAAAAGGCATTTTTAACTGTCCTCCTAAGTGTAATTCTCAGCTGAGCGTATTAAGCAACACCGATGTCAGTGTGTGAAATGGTGTCCGTGGACAGGGCTTGCTTCTCACACTACAGGAGAGACGTTTATCCATTGCAGCCTGGCTGCATCTAGGCTCCTCCACTGGTAAAACAAGCACTCAGGGAGCAGCAGGTCGAGCGCCATTCTCCAGCCTGGACTGCATTAGCAGAACTCCTCCATCAGGGAGCTGCCTGGGTGCTGGAGTAACAGTATCAAAGCCCTGCTGCCTGCCGGATGCTGCGGACAAGAGTCACGCTGCCTCTTGTAAGCAATTTGGAGCAACGTGCTGAATGGGCAGTCAGTCCTGGTGTCGGAAAACATGTGCCCAGTCTACGGTGTCCCCAGCCAGTCCTGGTGCTGGTTCTGTGACCAGTCAATCAGGTAAATCAGGAATTTCAGAGCTAGAGAGTATTAAAGCTCGTGGGAGTTCAACATCTGTATTAAACTTTAAAAAAAGAATGAAGAAACGGACTTGCTTTTCAATTGCTGCCGATAGCACAACAGTACAAAAGCCTTTTTTAGAAGAAAAAGATCCATTGTTGACTCAGTGTTGATATTTTTATCTGCTTCTCGTCATTCCAAAAGCCCTTTTTTCTCTTAGTGAACTGCAAAAGGTCAAGTAAAGGAAGTTAAGATGTGCAGGGGAAGACTAAATTCAGCATGAATGAGTTACAGAACAGCTTCTGGCGATGACCCCACGTGCAACATAAAAATATCCTCTGGCCACAGGCCTGAACGCTGCTCTCGTGTTCCCTTGCCTGCATCTAGAGGCATCTAGACAAAGAACAGCTGGGGGAGCTGTAGTAACAACATTTTTATGAAACACATTTATTAGAAGACCAACGATACTCCAAGTTATCACCCAGAAATTATGCATGATTTGATTTTGTGTCCATTTCCCCGTTAATCTCAGAAACGGGATGTGTAAGCTATTGCCACCACAGTTACTGTGCAGCACATGACACTTAGCGAAAGTCCAGAGCGTAACGGGGAGGAAGGGACACGCAGAGAGCTGCCTGTCCTGAGAAGGTGAACGCTAAACCGCCTGCCTTTCCTTACCGGTGATGAACCCTGCAGTGGGTTTTAAGCTGTGGAACTGCTGGTCATGTTTGGCCCGCTCCTCCACGGTGATGGCCCAGAAATCCAGGCCCCCTGCGAGGAAAAAAAACCCGGGAAAGGCTTAGCGTCGGCACATGGCGGCCACTCTTCCGTGTGGCCCCCAAACGACACTGCTCTCAGGAACGAGCTGCCAGGGTTTGAGAAATACAGCGGTATCCTTCTACATGTGAAGCTACAGATGTTTATGTGAACATTTCAAGTTATTTTTTCGGTCTGTACTTAAACTCCTGACAACCTTCTTTTTTTTACTAAAAGGAAGCCTCTCGTCAGCTTTCGGGATCCATTCTTTCACACGCCACTCCTTCAGCGCTAGGGTGTGGTATGAGCCGCCTTTAATCTACTGATCTCGTGTAAGAAGTGGTACCACAGCGAAAAGTCCTTGTTATTACAGGAAACTGAAATGCCAAATTTATCCAACTTTTAACTTTATAAGTAAACTGTATATACAGTGCCTCGCAGTATTTCCCCCAATCTAATACAATCCCATGCTATTTAATTAAAAATTATGTTAAATTATAAATGCCAGAGCAGTGAGTGAAACTGCACCACTGTTGAGCAGTGAAGTTTGTTGAACTGGGAATTCAAGAGAATGGGACGTAACTGGAAGGCAGAGAACAGTTTTGCAAGGCAGTGCAGCTGGTGGGCAAACTGAATGAGGACCATGAGAACTGGCCACTGTGTGAGCACATCCCTGCTCACAAAGACATACTGAGTGTACTACATCACTAGGCCTCCTGGACCACATCAGGGAATGGTCAATTCTGGCTCTTACTGGGGCCCAGACTTGAAATAAAATCAAGGAGCCATTTCATTGCCCCAGGGGAGTGGGGGTAATGCTTCTGTAAAGGCTCTATGAAATTCTATAGATACAGTATCTCATGTCCAGTGTCTTTACCATCATTAAAAAATAAAAAACCTAGGCCTAATTTATAAATAATGTATAAATGTTTAGATTAAATAAATACTTCAGATGAAAAGAAAAACAAAACAGTGTGGCCTTCTAGGAGATGCAGGACTGAAGTAAGCAGTGAGCTACAGGAGAGCAGGGCAGCTTTCAAAGACCTGAAGATGTGTTCTGTCAAATCCTGTACGTTTTAGATTTGCTGTTTATCTTTCATATACTGAACAAAATGGTCCTTATTTAAGTTAGATGGCAAACAATTTCTCCAGCAAATACCTTTCATTTACGTCAAGATGCTTCAAAGTTGCTACATAAACTTTTATATATAAAGTGTGTTATAACTTGTATCTCCTTTTATTACCAACAGACAAATATGCAAGAATACATCAGTTAGAACTTCTTAAGAAGGTTTTAGAAGTACAATGCAGGTTTACCGTCAATTTGAACACGGTCTCATTTTAGAGTGAGGGCCTTTAAAAAATAGATCTGTGATTTTGCAGGTTAATTTCAACAGGTCCAGAAGTGTGGGCCTTTTGAGAAACCACTACACTAAAAGTGTAAAGGAGGCTCAGAAAGTAAAGATCCACTTGCAGTGGAGCTAACCAGCTTCTGTTTAGAGGCAAACCGGACTTTGTTTTTACCCCTGGGAGTAGTTTGTACTGCCCACCACGGACAGATCGCAGGCCTGCTATCAATCCGTTTATCACAGTGTCCCCGTACGGACAGGAATAATAATCTAATGAAAAAATGAGCCCAATCTGGCCAAATTCTTTCTCATCGGCAAAGCCGTAGACTGAAAGAGGAAATTTAGCATAAAAGTATAGGCCAGACTCCGGGAGGGCAGGCTGAGTCAAGGTAAGGAAATACGGAAGCTGAAAGCTCACAGTGTAAAGAGAAGAGGATACATTACTAGCCAGCAAAGCTAAACACCTGCCTCGAGGGGCCAGGTTACCACTTCAGTTACAACTTTCACTTCGCTGTGCGCCTGCAGGCCGAGAGAGGAGAGGGTGGCAGTGTGGTCCTACTTAGGCAAACAACGCCCCCAAACATGGCTGCGGAACCCCTTTGTAAGAGAGCAAAACAGACTTCCTTTCAAGGGAAAAAAAGGCACCTTGGTTCACTAAAGAAGGATGGGTACTCACCTCCGAAAGGTGTTGGAAACTGAGCCATGATTCTGTCAACTTAAGCAGCTCGGCAGACGCCTGCAAAGGGAGATGAAACAGATTGACTCTCTCGGCCCACACATGACGCAGACATGCGCAACAGCTGCTCTGGAAGCCAAAAGGAAAGTGCCATAACTTAGATGAATAGGTTATAAACTAGACACAGACAAAAAATAATATTCTGATACAAAAGTGTAGTTTGGGACGTGGTCACAAGCAAAATCAGAATCAAGCAACATGACCAGGGAGCTGAGAAACAATCCTTCTAGCCACAAAGTGGGCAGATAGAACAAAGACGTGGGGTAAATTACTTTTACTGCACTGTTTCCATCCCATTAACATCATGCTGTAAGAAACAGTGGGAACTTGGGGGCTGAAAATACTTTTTAATTAAGGAAACTGATGTCAATTTTTACTCTTAAACTCTGTAAACAAAAATCTAAAAACCTGACTGTGTGCATCTCTCTATTGCATTTGGTTTCTAAGTAGCGGAATAAAGTCTCGAGCACACAGGACTCCAGGATGCTGTAAATGACTAATAAAGTTAATTTATGGACACACTGGTATTACAGATGTAAACTCTCCCTTTCCTACATCTATGAATGCCGGATTTCTCACCCCCACCTTTGAAAGAATATTACAAATAGAAGTCTCACAAATCGCAGGTGCTGTTCCCCCACCAGTAATCAATCCCTGCTATTGTTCACAGAGATCTCAGAGAGAGAATAGCGACATGCTGTTACAGAACACAGGAAAACCTGCTTCAAAAGTTCTCACTGCTGACATTTTAATATTAAAGAATTAAAACCACTCGCTTCTATGTCTTTTGGATAGAAGACTGAATCAATTCCATGTTTTGTCCACATCAGGCCACCCATAAGAGCCCTGTTAAGAACAGGAATGTTCCATTAATAATTGATTACGTTTGCTCCGGAGTCAACAGTAATCGGCAGTCAGCGATTCCCCCAATCCAATCTCATTTTCAAACACACCCATGCAGTCACTGGTCTTCTCCTCAGGACACTGTTTTTATACTTCCAGCGGCGTTTAAACTTTACTCAGCAATGAGCACCGCCCTCCCACCCACCGCTCCCTAGAGCAACCAGATGTTTTTTTATGGGTCAGCTGAAGTGTGTTCTGTCCGGGAGTTCAGCACCCCAACACTGCAAACATGCGGGCCAACACCAGCTCTCCTGCCACGCTGTGGGGGCCGAGCAGAGCCGAGAGAAACTCCGGAGCCGGCACAGCCTGGCTGCTGTCAGCTGTGACCAGCTCCTCCTCCCAGCTCGGAGCACCGCGACTCATGAAGGAGAAGGAATTCTGCAGCGTCTGGAGGGCGGCAACACTGTCCCTCTGACACCCTCGGCTGTAAGCAGCTGCAGCCAGTGCCTGCTGCACTTTGGCCACCGTTCTGCCACGCACAAGTCATTTGCAGACAAACAGAACAACTCTCGGGAAACATCCTGATTAAAGACAAATCACTTGATCTCAAAGCCAAGCACCGAAGGCAACTGGTGACTGTGCCGTCGCGTGCTAGTTCTCTCTCTCACAGGCCTGTGCCCCCCCCTTACGCAGACAGTAACATGGTTTTGATCATGGTTGCTTCAACAGAGCACGAAAGGCAGAAGTCCTGCCTCTCAACCTCTATGATCTTTAAGTCTATGTTAACTTTTATGTTCAAATACACTTCACCGACCAACTTGTCCATAAGGAGGACATGTGAAAATAGCTCCTTTTATAAAACCAAGTACCGAGGCCTTAGCATTTTGTTATATCTTCAAAGTGGAAGATCACTGATTCCGCTACCTTTCCTCACTCACAGGAAACCTATGTGAGCTTCTCCTAGGTATCACCCACCTCCTGCAGCCTGACATGCTTTTGTCCTATAATGTATTCATGGTGTACTCTATAAATGTGGAAGCTGTACATGGCAGGAAACTGGAGAATCACACTTCCCTAAGTGGGAAGCCTTCAGTCTCAGTCTTCACCAGCTACTCAAAGCTACTGTAGACCCAGTGGCAGCTTGCCTCTCCAGCCTGATGATGCAATGTTTTCAGACAATAGCCACTGAATGGCACTACATGTAGGAGAAGACAGCTGCACCCAGGTAAACCAAACAAACCCAGCTGATTTCATCTGTTTCTACTGGTGTCAAGTTTCTGAGATTCCTGCACAGGAAGCTTACATGGAAACGCTAGCACTGTTATTCGCAAGGTCATCAGCATGCTACTTCCAGGTGCAACCGCACTCCAGGAAAGAGAGCTAGAGGCACAGGGATCACAACAGCAGCCCAACGCAAACCTGCTCCATCCAATCCTCTTGCACTGCTGAAAACACGGCTATGACAGACACAGTGCATCATTTACGAGCTAGACAGAACCACACAAGGGAGTACTGTTACTTTTCTACACTGCTGGACTTGGAAAAAAGTGCAAACTACTGGAAACAGCAGGACAGTTCCCCCTGGCCTTATTTCTGAACTGGCTCTGCCATGATGCGTGATTTCACAACACAAAACGCTGACAACAGCACTGAATTCCAGCACAGAAGGACCCTAGTAAAAAGCTTCGCAAGATTTACAGGCTTATGCAGAACACTGCTGTGTTCACGTCCACGTGAAACCCATTCGATCTGCCTGAGATAGCGAAGCTCAGAGTCACTCTGGGAGGGGTCAGAACGGCACAAAATCCACGTGATTCACACTCACTATGACAGAGCAGCCAAAGTCACTTTCACTGATTACTCAGCACCTTACTGACTGGCTGGCTGGCACAAGAGGAGAGAAATTCTTCACAATCACTAGAGTCCTTGTGTTTATTAACCCGGCCCTCATCGACAGCGCTTCCAATTTAAAGCACAACGGTCCTTTTAAAAAATCACACAACACAGGAAAACAAATCAATCCATAAACCAGCTTTGCCATACTAAAATCAAGTGATTGAATCATTATAATGCGCAGCTCTAACATGTTGGGAGAACTAAAGAGACTGAACCCCACTGGAAAAGCTAGCTATTATGTTTTTCAGACATCTTGGGCGCCTAATAGTATACGAGCTTAACAGAAGTATATAAAGGCAGCAGGACTGAGAGCAGAAACGGACACAGCTAGTCAGGCCTACACAAGCATGGCCCGCGTGTGCACGACTGTGTGTTTATGTGTGGGTAAGTGTATGCATGTGCGCAAGCATGTGTGTGCGTAAGAGCTAAGCAGATAAAACGGCCAGCCCTCCCCTCCCCCAGCTGGATCTCTCGTGATTCACAGTGATCTGCATTATCCCCACCGTTTACACAAGCACGACTCGCGTCAAGCGCTACAGCACAGACTGCGATATCCGAGTGCATGACATCGAGGCAACTATAAGCAGCACAGGGTCTGCACAGCAGCACAAGAGAAAAATCCCGTGAAGAATGAGAGTGTTCCTTTAGACAAAAGAAACTGATGACTGGTTATGCGTCTCATGACTGTTGCACGTATACAGATTTTGATTAAAGGATTTTGGCCACATTTTCATCAAGTCAATAATGATTAGCTTGACTAGACACAGGTGACGAGGTGGTTTAACCTGCTGGATGTCAGGCTTGGCGAGAATCCAGAAAGACTCACAATCTGGGCTGTTCATACTCATCAAGGTGAGTGACCCAGTAAGGTGTTGTGTTCAAGCACAGCCTGTCAGTGAAAGGCCTCAGACAGGAGGATCACAAGTCTTGACACCTCACCATGAATAACACGGACAACCTAGTTGGGCCAGGTGTAGCTAAGTAATCGAGGACTAGTCATTGATGTAGTGCCATGCATCATTCCAGCAGACCAACACACACCCTCATGTACCAACAGCTGTCCTGGGAGATGAGACTGTAACAGTTATAATGTGGATGTCCTACTTGATAGGCCTGAACCACTCTGGACAATTGGCTCATGACACGTGGTATCTTAGGGTCAGGCACCAGCAAACAGAAACATGCATCATGTGCAGGCAGAACGAGAGGAACAGGACAGAATTACAGAGGACTGGATCTGTAGCCTGGTGCCGAGCACACATCTCAGATGTACAGGGTGGATTGTTTTGCACAGTGAAGAGACCCTACTACCTAGAGCCGATGTTGTGCAAGATGTTGCTCAGTACTGCAAAACATTTCATGGAAACCAAGTAGACATTTCATCTCTCCTTCAACACTGTCCAGGCAGAAAGCCAGCTGTTCTAGGGACAACAGCATGGTCAGTGATTCTTTTCTTTGCTCTTCTAAACATACCGTATATTGCAGTTGGCTGTATGTAAATGTGGTTTTCTTTACCAGTTGATTCAAGGTATCTGTAACGTCTGAGTATCTGAGAAAAAAAACATGTCAGAATGACTTACTGCCACTGAGAGGGGGCAACTCTCTCTGCCTGGTTTCCTTACATCTCTGCGTCAGATAACTGCCCTTTGAAACTGCCCTTTCTGGAGTACATTTCTGATAAATGCAGACCAGAAACTCAACACAATTTGCAGCAGTGAAATTAAAGGCATAAAGATGTGATAAAGGTAGTGGAAACACATAAAAATGATAAGAACGCGCTGACTAACCAGGAGAAGAGGAGGGGCGTTGTGAATTAATCCTCTACACAGGCACACAGCCTTCCTTCACAGGAAGAAACACCGGGAGGCAAAGGCGACGATAGAAAACCAAAAAAATATCACAGTGTTGGAGGCCAAGAAATAGCTTATAATTTTAAATTCTAAACGGAGAAACACCCTCATCCTCTGGCTGGATATGTATAGCATTACCTGCGTCACAGCAAAATTCCAGGAGTGCCTGTGCTCCCACAAGTTTTTTTTCCAGATCTTGGGCTATCCCAGTCCTTACTTGAGCAAGTTGTGGGTACTGGGGGCTACATCCCTTGTACCTTCAAAAAAAAAAAAGCTTAACGAAACCAGCTTAGTATCTGTCTGAAGCTTTAAGCTACAGCCAACAAGCTTTCCCCTCCATCTAGACACACACATGCTCACGGGCCCATCTGGCCTGTTTGATAGTCAGTTCTTCAGTAACCCAAGAATCTTATCCAGCTATTTGCTGAAAGAAAGCAGGGGGATCATCTTCAACAACATGGCTGGGTAGCTTGTTGCTTCCCCACACAAAACACTCAGTTAAAGGAGGACCTCCTGTTCTCAGATTTAAATGCACTTTCACACAGTTTTCACTTGTGTCCTCTGCTCCATGTCTCACTGTTTACTCTGAAGAAATATACTGGGTTTATTTTGTCAAGGCCTTCGAGGATTTTGAATACTTGTATCAGGTCCTTTTGTTCCCAGTTCAAAACTATAAAGGTTTCCCCAACCAAGGTTTTTTCCACTGTCACTGTTGCATCGAAGGGCACTCACTACAATTCACCAGGAGAGAAGGCCGGCAAGTTCGGTTTTGTGGATTGTGATGTCAGGTTGGACAAGCTTTTGGGAAGCCATAGGAACCAGTAGGGTTCTAGACTTATAACTGGAATTTTGTGGGTTCAAAACCCAGGTGAAAAACTGCTGTTGTACCCTTGAGTAAAGTACTTCACCTGAATTATTCCAGTAAAACACCCATCTTTATTGGTTCAAATGTAAGTTGCTTTAATAAAATAAAATAGTAACAGTTAAGAAAATAATATTAAACGTGGAGTTTGCTGAAGAGAGGCTCAATTCCCAAGGGCTGAGATCGAGAGTCAATGCCAAGTCTGTACAGAGAGATCGATGTGTGCGTGTGTGTAGGTGAGGCAGGGGCAGAAGCTGTTAGAAATCAGGCTCAGGCCTCATCGGCACACCCACAGAGCACTGCATCTTCCTCCTGCCAACCCTGGCTTTTTAGGAGGGATACACACCGCCTCCACTGAGTGTGAGGAGCCAGTGCCCGACTTCAGCAAGACAGTAAAATTTTGTACTGTAAATTCCTGGCATTTTGGAATACTGCACTGCTGTAACCAAGCAAAATCTGTGTGAAACCAGCATAATCTTCACAGCTGGTCCTCAGAGAGAACTGAGAATTCTGCCGTTTTCAATGTAGACAAGTTCGACACAGCCCACGTAACTTAAAAGACAGCTGCATCTCAGGAGAACGCTTGCTAAATCACAGCCATCTTTTAAAGCTAATGCTCACAGAGACGCCACACTGCATCAGTCTGAGAAAAATTCAACATAGTGCTGTGTCATGCCTATGTTTTTATTACACCATCTGGCCGAAATGTTCACCCGGGCGTGAATCACTAAAAATGTGCTGCATACAAGAAGATGTTACACAGTGCCAGAAACCTAGCAGGATACACAAGTACAACATGAAGAGCTGACGTTGACATACACAGTGTAGACCACGAATAAGAAATGAAGAAAAAATACTGAAAATCTACACAATTTACTATAACTGGAGGAGACTATATGCACATGAATACTATGAGAGTTTTGCTCCAAGTAAGAGAACTGTAATAGACAGTTAAACTCATTGTAGTTATACTGAAGGACAGAACACTGTTAGTACGAACTGGGGTGTTAACTCTGATGTCCTGGTTAAATTTCACTCTGGGCTTCATTCACCTGGGGCAGCAGTTTCTCTCCTGTGATTTACTGTCCAGTGGGACTGCAGTTCCTGGATCCCACCTGGATCCCACAGATGTCTAAAGTGCTTTTGATAACTTTTGAATTGTTAATTTTGAAATGAAGTGTATGTATGCCAGACACAATACGTGGCTTACTCTTATCGAAGAGGAGCAACTAAGAATTTTAAGTTCATTGCAGAATTTGGCGTTATGTTGTTATGGTTCCCATACAGGCTGTTCCGTTTCATCTCAAACTCAAGGCCAGTGTCCTTTTCACAGGAATGGTCAAACAAGAAAAGGTATGGGAATCTCTGCCACAAAACTGCTCTTCATTCATCCTGCCCTGCATATGCATTCTGAAAAGACATAATAAAATAGCACATATTTATATTTAGAAATGCAACTTCCTTAAGGTTATTCCTTCTTTAAAAAAATGTACTCAAAACAACTTCCCCCCCACTTAGGCGCTGACACTGATCAAATCGCAATGGAGACTAGCTGAAATACTGATTTGAGAACCAAATTTATTCTTAAAGAAGGGCCAATAGAACTTTAAATACATTTTTTCTCCCAATTGGCTTTATTTCATCTTTCTTACAGATGTGCAACACTGCTGGATAAAAACTCTCATTCTGTCCAATGCTGGGGCACTCTATTTATAAAGTACATGTAATGCTTTGCTTAATATGGTGTTTCTGAAGGTACTTAAATGGCTTCAGTGTGCCCAGGATTCTGCAGCTTGCTTGCTAACTAAAACACTGGAACAAAGTCCCCTGTCAACTGCACAGGCTCCCAGTGACACAGAGAGAGAACTCACAGGTTCTTGTGCTCACCTGTAAGGCACTGAATGACTCAGGTTATTCTAAGGATTTAGAGTCCAGCCCAGCTCTGAATCCGACATCGGCTAACGACCAGGTGGCACACGGTGGGCAACACAGCCTCTCCTTGGTGGCACCACGCCTACAAAGCTCACTACCAAAATCCTTCAGAGGCTCTGCAACTGTTCACACTTTCAGAAGTCACTTCAAGACCTATTCACGAAGGCTTTAAATCCACTGTTTTACTGCTGGGTCCCCTTTTATTCTTGTTCCCACTCAATTTGCTTCTGTCATGAATTACACTGGCACTTTAGTGCAGCACTTTGACTTTCGTTAACCAAAAATAAAACTGTATTAGTATTTTCAAAAAGAGTTTATCCAAAAAAATCCCGTGGTCAGACAAACTTTCCCTGATAATTGGAGAACAAATCTACTGTAACCTTTATGCCGACGTCACACCACACGACTTATCCTAGGATTTTCAGTCGTAGCCTTCATTTACACAACCATAAAAAAATCACAGCGAGTTGTAGAGAGCCGCAGCACACCCATTACCGTCAGTTGTGTAGTGTGACACCCCCAGCGACTCCGTCACAGCGCTCTTAATAGCCCCTACGACTCTCTGCAACTCACTATGATAAAATCAAACTGGTTTGATATTCTCCTCTTGTAGGGGTGGGCAGTGAGCCAGACGTGTACTTGTGAGATAATGTGCCCCTTATATTACACATTATAGCCAAATACTAATTTGTTTACAATATCTGTTTTAAAGGCGTTTTATATTTTTAAATGAGTTTTATTTTTGTAAATTTGTTCTATATTTTTAAAGAAGAATGATATTTTTGGAGATGTTTATTTGTTGAAAACAATGCCTGTGTCACATTTTTCAAGATGTTTACGTGCTTGTTCTCCACCTTGTTTGTTTACTTTGGTGCGGTGATTGGCTGCCAAAATGAGGCGACCTCACGGTACAATACGAGATTTGGAACTGTGATGAAAAGTCGTGCGGGAATCGTGTAATTACTCATCCCCTGCGATTTCTAGTCATATAATTTGACACCCTCTAGGACAGAAAAGGCAGCGAGATTCAGCAACTCCAGTTGTTAAATTTGACATGCTCTCCAACCAGAAATCGTGTCGAGCCATGTAGTGTGACGCTGGCTTAAGTGAAAGGAGGAAATGTACACATCTGTGCACTGAAAAAAGACCAAATATTCAATGTGATAAAGGCTGCACTTTGTACTGCATATCATCTGTTCAAGTACAAATCAAACAGCACACTGTAAACTAGAAGATGTCCACTTTACATATGGTTCCTCCAAAATATAAACTGTTTTACAGTGCTGCATATTTTGGAAATTAAGCAAAAAATTTAAGTAACAGAAACTTTAACAAATCTTCCATATGATACTGCTACATCACTGTCTGAATTAAATGAATTGTCAAGAAAGAAGCCTACCTTTCTACCGTGTAAATATGGCATCCGAGAAAGGCAGAAAATACCACCGCGAGTGTGTAATTGCAGTTGTGCACTGTCACTCGGTCTCTCAGAAGTGTTTTTGAACCATCTGGGCCTCCCATATGCATACAAAAATTGAAGAACTTCAGGAAAGGCAGAAGTTTCTGAGCAGAACAGCAGAAAAAATTAACTACTTAAAGTAGATCCAGCAGATGTTAAGGTGTAGTCCCAAAGTTTTAGTGAGCTTACACTTTATGTCTCATATACAGTGCAGTCCATAGGTATTTGGACAGTGACACATTTTTTGCTGTTTTGGCTCTGTACTCCAGCACATTGGATTTGAAATGAAACAATGAGGTTAAAGTGCAGAATGTCAGCTTTAATTCGAGGGTATTTATGTCTATATTGGGTGAACCATATAGGAATCACAGCCCTTTGTATACATAGCCCCCCCATTTCATGGGACCACAAGTAATTGGACGCATTAACATAATCTTACATGCTTGCATGTTTGCAAATCCTTTGCAATTGATGACTGCCTGAAGTCTGCGACCCACAGACACCACCAGCTGTTGGGTATCTTTCCTAGTGATGCTCTGCCAGGCCTGTAATTCAGCCATTTTCAGTTCCTGCTTGTTTTGGGGGCTTTTTGCTTTCAGTCTTGTCCTCAGTAAGTGAAAAGCATGCTCAATGGGATTCAGGTCGGGTTATTGACTTGGCCAGTCAAGAACATTCCACTTTTTGGCCCTGAAAAACTCCATAGTTGCTTCAGCAGTATGTTTGGGGTCACTGTCCTGCTGCATGGTCAAGCGCCGCCCAATGAGTTTTGAAGCATTCGGTTGGATCTGAGCAGATAAGATGCTTCTGTACACTTGAGAATTCATCCTGCTGCTGCCGTCTGCAGTCACATCATCAATAAGGACAAGTGAGCCAGTTCCACTGGTGGCCATACATGCCCAAGCCGTGACACTACCTTCACCATGAGGTGGTATGCTTTGGATCATAAGCGGTTCAATTCTTTCGCCATACTTTTCTCTTTCCATCACTAAGGTAAAGTAAGATTAGGTTAATCTTCATCTCATCTGTCCATAAGGCTTTGTCCCAGAACTCTAAAGGCTTTTTTACGTACGTTTTAGCAAACTGTAACCTGGCCTTTCTTACCAGTGGTTTGCATCTTGTGGTGAACCCTCTGAGATTATGGTGGTGTATTCTTCTCTTTATGGTCTGCGGTGGTCTACGAGGTCGTTTGCTATTGCTAAGCTCACTAGTGCGTTCGTGCTTCTTAACAATATACCAGACAGTTGATTTTGACACACCTAATGTTTTGGCTATGTCTCTGATTGATTTATTCTCATTTTCAGCCTCATGATGGCCTGCTGTAATGGCATTAACACTTCTTTGGTCCTCATGTTGAGAGACAACAGCAACAGACTCCAGATGGAAATGCCACATCTAGAATCAACTCTTGACCTTTTGTTAGCTCTCTTGTACTTGAACTAATGATGCAACAACACACAGCTGGCCAAGAAACAACTGAGCAGCCGATTGTCCAATTACTTTTGGTCCTCTGAAATGGGGGGGCTATGTATAAAAAGGGCTGTGATTCCCATATTATGGTTCACCCAATATAGACATATTAAATGTAGCTGACGTTCTGCACTTTAACCTCACAGTCATTGTTTTATTTCAAATCCTGTGCTGGAGTACAGAGCCAAAACAACAAAAATTGTGTCACTGTCCAAATACTTACATTCTGCACTGTACACGCACCACCAGCGGACATACTTTAAGCTAGACTGAACCTTGATCTGTGCCACTGGAGAGCTCCAGCTGGGGTCAGCCTGGACAAATCTGTTTGCCTTTCTGTACATCTACATTGTTTTGTGCTCAGATAGCAACTTTTTCTATGTTCAAGTGCAAGTCCCTGTTTTTGGCCACACCTAAATTTCTCTTTATTTTTACTACAGAAAACCCTCCCTTTACTTAGTAAGTAACAATTCCAAAACAGTCCCCTCAGTGTAAGAAATAAAAAATAAAAACGCAGATGATCTTCATTGTGATATGGAGCAAAAGGCTGTTTTTTACTCCTTTAATTTTTTTCCCAGGTTTGGCATATCGGCAGAGGATAATGCAAAGAAAAATCAAATTATGTAGCAAACACATTGGTCCAGGTGACAAACATCAAACAAAATTAAACTGGAAATAATGTCAGAAGCTGACAAACTGAAACAGTGGTAATTAATACTAATAAAAATCAAACTTAAGTTTTTTTAAATTAAATTGGATTGAAACCCACAAGCGGACTCAGTACAAACTGAATCTCTCACCACAGCGCTGGTGTTACAAGTCTGCATGACCATACGCTAGCTACCACACTTCGGTTTCTAATTCAGACACCCGTTCAAGGCTAGAGCTTCCAGTTTAATTCCTAATTACCTATTAAGACAAATCCCAAATTTGCTGTGCACTCCCACATTTATTTACCGGCATTTTAGGCTTCACTGAGCTACACTAGCACCTACTGTACAACCTTTTAAGGACAGGAACATCCTGCAGTCATTCAAATCACACCAAGGGCCATCTCCGGCAATCTGCTGCTGAAAAGCTGCTGTTACACATCTGCAGGGCCTTAGTTCCACATCCGCCGAAAGAAGGGATGCTGGGAATGGAGACCGATTTTAAAAACCCAATCTAAAATGGGCCTGCTATTAAGAAACAGGAACTGACCCTAATCCTGCTGGCAGTACTGACATCGGTGCTTTAATTCCTCCTGCTGGCTGGCTGGAATCTGAGCACACCGGGTTCTCCTATCGGAGGAAATCCCAGCCCTCTGCCAGCGCTGGCAGGAGCGCGCGCGCGGGCCTTCATTACCATGTCGCCATGGCAACGCGGCCGAGCCATGCCCGCCTTCAAGGACAAAGCGAGACTGGCTTCCCCTTGTCCCCTAGGAAACGCACCACGGCGCCTCCCCTTGCAGCCCTACACGGCAGAGGCTGCCTTCATCCTGGAGGAGGTCTGGCGGGACCACAAAGGATAAACCCCGACACAAGTGTCCGCAATCCTCAAGGGCCTTGACCGGGGCCACCCAGCAGACCTCTCCAGGATGAGCAGTCAAGCGCAAACCAGTGGGGCGCAAGTGGGAACCACAGGCAAGTGCATTTAAAATGGAGACGAAGGGGTACGTCTTTATCCAAAGGATAAAGTCTACAACTTTTGGGAGTCTACAACAAACGTCCCATGTTGTTGAATCTTTCAAGAAACAGCTAGATGACATCCTTGGATAAAATAAACTATTAACTAGTAAACGGTCAAGATAAGACAAATGGCTTGCTTTCATTTGTATCCTTTCTTATATTCTTAAGACTCTTAAGAGATTGTTTTTTAGGGGAAAAGGGCAGGACTCATACAAATATAAACTATACCTTCTCACATCTTGCAAATGACATGTTTAAGGAAATTTCCTTTAAATATTTTAACATCCCACTGGTAATCTAAGCAAAAGGCTACAATTCACTTCAATACCACCTGAAAACCACCTTAACAAGCACTTATTAAGAATATAGATGCTTTAAGACATCTGTACAAAGCGCATTCCTGATTGGGCAGCACAACGGTAACCAAACGGTCACACTAAACGATAAGCCAAAACAACAGCTCACACCACGCCGCGTGGACAGAAAACAGTACATCTTCAAAGCATAGCGAAATGTGGAGTTTTTACTCTAAACTAGAAGGTCATTAGGTTAACTGTGAACAGAAATTAGAAGCAAACAGTTTTGGAATTCCAGGTGCATTACAAAGGAAACATAACAGTCCAACATTCAGATGATGAAAGTACATACAGCCTGCAGAAAGAAACCAGCATGCTGGGATCAGAGAGTGCGCCCCCTAGTTCTCTGGGCTGGCATGCCTTATTTCCCGGCACGGCTAATTACAATGTGGATGGAGAAAGTTGACCAAATTCACCAGCTGACAGTGCTGTAATTCTACAAAGGAGCTGCAAAACACAACGAGGACCAGTGTAGCACTACACACTAACTGCACAGGACAGGAGGGCAGCAGTGACACAACCAACATCCCGTTTCACAATCAGCACCCGGCTGGTGTCCGACACTCCACCGATCTGCTGGAGGAATGAAAAAGAAGCCAGACACATGACCAACCCTGCTGATGGACCTGGTAGAGTAACTGCAGCACATTAACATTGACAGGACAGTTCTGCATACCATGAGCTTGAAGGGATACCATCAAAGACCCTCAACAGCGCCTATGTCGTTCACTACCAACCCACTGAAAAGTTAAGGAACGAGATGCGTTTGATGGCTAACTAGATGTACGGATTCTCCCGTCTTCAGAATAGGAATTACAAATGAAACTAAAGAGCAAAGGGTTAACACCCCACTATGAGCACTACTAATGTTTTCTATAAACACTCACTAACAAAGCACGACAAAACATATGCTCCCTAGCAACATTACTGACTGTACCGGCACACTGTTGATTCTAAAAGATAAAAGAAAATCAAAATAAAAACCTGCCAGGGTTTGGAACTAAGCTGCTAATCAAGAGAACACCACCAAGTAAAACTTCTCAGGTTTGCACTTGCAACGTACAAGGGGTGCCCTTTATTTAAAAAAAATCAATTTCCAGAAGATGAAATGTTAAGATTGAACTGTCTGGATTCTTGCTGTGGTCTAAAATGTGCCTTGTAAAAGTACACAGACCCTTGCAGTTTTCTAATTTTGTTGCTTTAAATTTAGCCCTCATGACATTTTGAAGTAACACTTTGTTACTTAGCCTACTTAGACTCTCATTATGCAAGAGGATTGAAAATGCCTAGAGAAGCTTTAGAACAGCAAAAGAAGGCATCTTTTTGCTTTTATTCACAAGTACAGACAAGTGTTTCATTGTGTGTCCAAGTCCTATGAGTTTTGTTGCCCTTCAGGATATACGGACAGGTGACTAATATGAAATTTCACTTTCACAGTTCACTCAATCGCACTCTTGACGGTTTCACAGATGTGTGGAGATGCCTGCAGTACAAAGGGTGTTTTTGGGTATGATGTTCTTCAAATAAATGGGAGAACTTTTCAGGCGGGTGTCAAAACTTCTCTTTGTCTTTTGCAGTGCTCTGTGAAAGGGGCTGCTCAAAACAAAGTTAGCTCACTGCATAATTTGAGGCTGACGTAAAGCCATTAACGCAAACGGTACTTGACTCTGATGCCTTGCACTGTTGTACATCTCTATTTGTCAGTCTTCTCCGCGTTATTTCTGGTGTGAAGTGATTTTGTCACAATTTGTTTCAGTCCGTCAGAAAAGCTGCTATGCTTGTTTGGTTTAGTCTGGAAATGACATCATTCCACTTCAAAAGAGTTGTCCCAAAACCCCAATACAGATCAAAATGAGAGGAAATAATCAATGGGCTATTTAATATTCACACTCTATCATTCAATATACTGTATTATTACTACAGGAATTGGTGAATCTGCATTCTGCTGTGCAAGAAGTCAAGCTTCATATAGTGTAAATGATGTGTTGCTACACAGCATGAAAGTGCCTGATTTCCACTTCGACAGACTCACTTACCATCGCTACACTCTATGCATCTCTGTCCACTTGACTAAATTAAGAATGGAAATGTCTGCATGTAAAAGAGATTTCTCAATTGCTACAAACTGTCAGTGAAAGTTTGATATTTGTCAATAAGCAAAGAGCACCCACAAAATAAGTTTTCTGTGTTGACAGAACCTGGGGCTCTGCTTGTGTTTTGAAGGACAACTCATCAGCCATGTGCTTAAAAATGATGCACTACAGGATCTTAAACACAAAATAATGTTCTCTGTGGAATTTGTTGCAAGTTGACTCTGAGAAACAAGGGAGGACATTAATGTACATCATCTATCTACAGCTATAGCAGCTTTGCCCTGTGGAGAGGCAGAGTGAGCCAGGCTGGAAGAGGGGTACCCTCTGGACAGGACGCCAGCCCATCACAGGGTGGACATCTCCAGAGCACTCAGAGAAAGCCCAGGGGGAGAGTATTAAAAATAAAAACATGTTTTATTTCATTCATCCGCAAGTGCAGACCTTAAAGACAGTGTATGAAAATTTAATTTCATGCAAACGTTCATTAAATATCACTTCTTGTTTTTAAAATTCCTTATTGTAGCAGTTCTCTGCACAAAAGAATCTGAAATTGCTTCACATACAAGAAAGGACATACTTATTTACCACTGAAGTAAAGCATCAATCCTGCCTAAACTACCTCACCAACACACCAGACAGAGAAATGAGAAACTGCTTCACCTATTGATTTGAGGGAATTTTTTTTATAGAGGCCAGACTGATCATGCCCAGAGTGGAATTTAGACAGGACATTTGGATTAACACCCATATTCCTATAAACAGTACCCTGGGATCTTGAAGACCAGTCAACAGCTACATTTAACGTTCCTTCCAAAAGAAATCACCTCCTACCACTGTGTGCCCCATTGCCATACTGGGGTATTGGTAGGAAATTCTGGTCAAGAGGGAAGACCCTAACCTACCGATCCCAATGGGCTGTGGGAGTCTTGAACAAGCTACTCAGCCATGTTGTTGAAGCCAACACCCTGGCTTCTTTCAAGAAACGGCCAGATGAGGCCCTTAGCTCAATTAGCTACTATCAACAAAAATGGATAGATGGGCCAAGTTGCCTCCTCTCATCTGTAATGCCTGTAACTTTTTTGGTTTGTACGTCCCACCAACACTATTTAGAGCAGCATCTGGTTTTCATTGGAGTCCCCTGTTTGTTCAGTAAAAAGCAGCCCAAACCTTGATAAGACCAGGCCAAAGGGTGGCAATAACTACTTCATTTCTAGAATTAGTGTAAAATTCTATAGTATAACAATTAATCATGGTATGTTACTGCGTGACAATTTCTTATCCGTCTTCCCAGATTAAGGGGTGGTGTCAGCACAGAGTTGCTCCGAGCCGTTTACCAAACAATCATAGCCGTTTCTCCTGCAGCAACGTTTCCATTTTGATATTTTTCCTGATTGACGAAAAGCCCAAGTTTTGGTTGTTGCTCACACCGAGTTTCTATCCCAAATATAAGCAGGTTTCGTAGGAGCTCAAAACTATCTTCTTGATTTATCGATACATTACAAAGGGTTTCGCGTTTCCATTCTGTTCAAAAACCTGCACATATTCAGAAAACTTGGTGAGTAACCTTCATGCTGTTCATCAGCCACTTGATTTGAAAACTGGGCTAGGACAAATTCATATGGGCTGACAATTGTGGGGAGTACGGGAAAGCAGCATCAACTGCATTGCACTTTCACATGAACCTGCACCTCAGAATTCCTCGTAATTCAGAAAGGAAAAAAAGTGTTGGGCTGAACCACTAGGGGCCAAGTCACTGCATGTCATAGCGTGGGCATTGGTGACTGTACCTGGCACACTGCTGCAGGGCAGCGCTGCAGAGCTCTCAGGGTGTAAACAGTCATTATTCAGCAAATGAAGCAGCAGATGCAGATTCCTATACGAGCACATCGTGAACAGATCACTGCCTTTGTCTCGGCAGTAACCCGACGGTCACCCAAGGGTCTCGAGCACTGTGCTAGAGTACCTCCGTTGCTTCTGAATTTTGCTAAGCCAATTACTGAACTACACTCGCTCTGTGTAAAAAGACATTTCTGCCTTCAGTCCTTTTTTGCGACTTGCTCTGCTTTAGGTGGCTTGCTGCCAAGACATTGAGCAAGCTGAACTCTGTGCGGTCTCTCCCCAACCCATTTAATTAACCTGTTGCTTCCCTACAGTTACAGCTCACAACAGGTTACCACTGACTAATGTGAAAACCGAATGACTCTGTATCAAACATTTCCAGCCTTTGTGGGCCCCACTGCCTTAACTCCATGAACATCACTCGAACATGAGGAGAGCCAACAGTCTGAGCCTGGTAGAGGGTTAGCACTAATGTCCAACCCCGACCACAGTTAAACAGCAGATCTACTTAAACAGCAGCTGCAATACAAGATTCCGGCAGCTCTCAGTCGAGCAATGGAGAAATCGGCTGGACACACTACAGAACACACAGGGACAATCCAGAGCTTACCCTAGAAACATGAGGTGCAAGACAGGACTTCATCCTGGACAGCACGATTTTGAAGACACATGGAGAACATGCAAACTACACAGAACTCACCTCAGGCTGGAGTCAAACCCAGGATCTAAGAGCAGTGAGGATGCCGCATTAACCAACAATGCTACACTGCTGCCCCATTTTAAATATAAGCGAGCATGACATTAATGAGTACACAAGGAGACAGACTGCGGGGGCAGCTGCCCACTTTCTTATTCCTTATGCAGCCTCAGCTGTGCGTTGTGTTATTTCGGTTGACCTTTGGATGGAGGTAGCTGGATCTGCCCTGACCCACTACCACGTAGGGGGGGAAAAAAGCAGAAAATGACTCACTTCAAAGCGTCACTGCTGATAGCTCTGTATTCCTGCAGATTCACAGTCTTGCATGTTTGTTCTCACTGCGTGCCAAAGCCTTTGTGACTGTGAATTTTAACAGCAGCTGGAGGTGGAATATTCATGAGGAGGACTTGTCCTTCCTGTCAAGTCAACGGCTTCAAAACCAAATCCTATTCACAGGTCTATGAGCTTTAGTATTTAACACCTCAGATTTCAAATGCAGAACAAACACCTTTGAATCCCCCACAAAACACAACTTAAGGTTAAGGATTGCTAAAGCCTTTTATAAAGGGTTCTTGTTTCGGTTTTTGATGATAGCAGAAAAAATTACTTCAGCACAAAAGTGTTAATGTCACGTGGGGATCTTCACATAAGATTGGAAGATAAGACTGTGGAAAGACCCGTCACACCTTCCTAGCACCTGGTGTGGGCGGTTTGGTTCTGACATAACAGCAGGAGACAACATTGACCACCTGCTGCTCACATGTAGCCTAAACTCCAAAGCTATGCAAGACTGGGCCTGGTCAGTGCTAGAATGGGAGACATCCTCAGTTGCTGCTGTAAGGGGCGTCTGCAGACCAGTAGGTGGTGCTCTTCCCACAGGTCCAAACTTTCCAATCCATTGCCACCTGTTCAGTGAACAGAAACACTGTGCTGTAGGACAGGCACCTCACCTTTCCATTTACTTCTCCCAAGAAATATAAAATTTTTCCACATTTCTTTAACCACACATACATTTTTCTTTTTGCCGATAACATTGCATTATTCAATAATTCCTTTGCTTCTGTGTTCTCAAAAGAACCGTGGAGATCATAAAAAACCACAAAGTACAGTTTCAGCGAGCCCCATGGTGGTTCAGTCGTTGAGGCTGCATTAAGCGTGTGTAGAGGTGGCATGGTGTCAGCAGTCTTGGCATGCCACCGCCAAACTAGATCTGTGACATCACTCAACAGGCGCCCTGTGATTGGTTGGAAGTAGACACCCACAGGAAGTGCTGTGTATGCGACACTAATGCACCACCAGGGGCACAAGCTTCGTGTGTGGGATATTCAAGGTCATGCAATGGAAAAAATGAATCCAGGCTGGTGGCTCAGACCACAGCAGCCACAGGGGCCAGACAAATGGGGTTGGAGGGCCGGAACAGGCCCACGGACCAGTGTTTGACATCACTGTTGCAGGAGGTGCCACTCTTTGGATGAGACATTAAACCAAAGGTCCTGACTACTGGGTCATTAAGGATCCCATGGTGCTGTTCATAAGAGTTGGAGAGTTAATGCAACCCGAGAGTGAAATTTAGAGACGAGAGCTGGCATCCTGGCTAAATTTCTCTCTCAATTTCCACACTTTGACCTCACTAAAGCTTAATCCAACCAGAGAAATAATTTCCCCACCTTTCCTGCTGATCTGCTGTGCAGTTGGACTGCTGGCCCAGCATGGTTGCAGGCTCAGGGTTTGTAGTTCAGTGTCCGCTCTTCTTTTCAGAGACGCCCATAACGAGCCAGGGGAGCGGACTACGGAGCTCAGCCAACACTTTGACTTCAGTGCTGAGTATTAGGAAGCCATCCTGGTTTACATCCTCAAAGAGCATGCAAACCACCCAGCAGTTACTAGGTGAAAGAACATTTCACACAGATCTTCGCAATCGTAACGGCATGCTCTTCTATCTTAGCGCACCACAGGAGGCATGCCGTGGGAACAGGCACCACATTGTTTCGAGTTTTGAAATCAACAACGAGGCTCCCTTAGGCTGTCTGTTCGGCAAGGGACAGCCACACCCTTGGGAGAGCGCTACAGCGCAGAACCATTCAGGTGTGTGTGTGACAACCAGACCACCACCACCGCGCCTCAGAAAACACAGGAATCTGAAAGTGATAAGCCTGTAAGCAGCAGCTAAAAATAGAAAGAACTGCAACTGCTCATTCGTCTTTGAAAGGAAATGAAGATAAACACAGCATGCCAGCATGCGGCCTGATAATATTAAATCAATAAGCCCCGTTTTGCTGGCAGTACTTTCAGAAAGAAACGGCCACCCACTATGCTAAAGAAGGATGCAACTGCAGAAACTCTAAAAGAAGCAGCTGCTGCAATAGTGCCCAACCTGTGCAGGCTTCAGCTGTGCCCACCGGAAGAAGAGGAAAACGTCTTTCAGTGGTCTTCAGATAGCCTGTTTCTACTGAACAGTTAACAGGGTTAGAATACTGCCGCTGAAGGATTAACAAAACTCAGTACTGCAGGAGATTGCAGATCCCTGAGCTACTCAGTAAGAGGTATTAAAAGATCTTACCAACATTTCATATGGATGTTTGACCGGAACTCCAAATACACCAATGTGTATTAGGACAAACTTCACTACATGCTCATTACTTATGTCATTTAAATATGTCATTTAAAATGACAGAAGTGGGAATAATACACACATATACAGTACATCAGCGCTGTGCAGGGGAGTTACTGAACCCCACAGGCTAGCTGGCTGAAACAGGGGTGAGTGGCTCTGCAGGAGACTAAAGATCTCTTAATTCTCTGGAGTGCAGATGTCTCGGCAGTGCTGGGAAAACTGTCCTAGAGAAGAGTAGAGTTCTCTCACCTGGCTTGACATGTTTTCACAATAGCTCCACCCAGTACCACTGGGAATTACTGTGACAGCTTGGAGGGAAGTGTATTCCAAGGCTCAAGACAAAGTCACAGACAGAGAGCCAGCACATGAGTCAGACTTTACAAACCACAGAGCCGAGCTGGTGAAACAACCTCTGCAGCACCTGCAGCCCTCATCGACACAATAGATTGCTGTTCAAAGGCATATGAGCAGCTCCAAGTGAGCGTCGGTCACCTGTTCTTTCATCACACTCATCCGCCAGACTGACACTGCACAGATGACAAGTTCACCTATAGCCGGGCTGGGGGTTTAATAACTGCAGTTTACAGAGCCAAAGCCAGATCATCTGACCTCCCCGCTCAAGCTTAAAACCCAGCTGGAGCTGCACCTGAGTGGCAGACGAAGAGCGTCCCCCTCTTGTATGTCAAGAGCATTTGGTTTCTTTATGCCGAAACGTACCACATAAATGCGAGGAATAAGTCTTTAAAAAAGTAACCTTCATTCCAGAAAGCAACAGCTGTTATTCAAGACTGTAAGATAAATAATGGAAATAGCTGTAGGGAGTCCAAACCTCACCCTGCACCACAAACTCGCTGCACAAAATGTCTGACCCCGGAAGTCTCTCGTGAAGGCTGCCGGACGCATGAGGAAGAGAACTGTGCTGATCACCGATGTGCTCTGATATGAAGCCATGGGAATGTATCCGGGGGGAGGAATGAAGGAGCACAGGCCTGAAGAACTGAGCCCTCTGAGCACAGCTCTGAAAAGCTGAAGATTTCAAGGCAAAAAGTATTCAATTGCCCTTCACTGTATTGCAGAACATAACTCGTGAAATGTAATTGATTGTAGATGATGCAATGAACATACTTTGAAATAGGATATGAATTTTGAGTGCTGAAGGTTAATTAGCATAATTTAGTGCATATTAAAATTTAATAGTCATGAGTGAGATGAGTATATATATATACACAAAAAAAGTACACTTCGCTATAATATTCCTAAACCCGGAGTGCTTTAGGATACAGTGCTTCTTTATAAAAGCCGCCTCAGCACAGATGAGTAGATCTACACCCCAACATCGGAAACCAGCCCACTGGCAGCCAGTCCTCTCCCCTATCAAGAATGGTGACCCACTCACAAAAGCATATGGGTACAGAGTGCCAGTAAAATGAGGAACTGGAAGACAAAGGTAACAATTCCAAGGAAACAGAGGTAGTGCTATTTGGTTTGTGCATTCACAGCTGATTTTGTGATAATTCTTATCACGCTGGGATATGTGTGGGAGTTTCAATGGCCCAGATCCTAAGATACAATTAACACAAGAAGCCTTTCTGACAGCTGTGATATATTCACCTAGGATACTTCCCCAGCTGGGTAAGACCTACTGGAGCCCCTGCTTGGCATCAGTCTCCATCATCGAGCTTCAGTCTCAAACCTGCAGCTGGTCCAGATTTCAGCAGCTCTGCTGCTCACCGGGATTAATGCTGGATGACCATGCCCGTATTTCAAAACATGCATTAGCTCCCCGTTCCATTTAAACTTAAAACATATCCAAGTTGACATATGGACTCCTTCAAAGCATTTCGAGACGAGCTCCTGACTTAAAAGTACTCCACACGACAGGAAACACAAAGCACAAAACACAGGCGACACAAACACTCCAGGGAAACCTTGGCCTTGCACGCCAAGGTGAAGAGACGATGCACAAGCACCAGGCTCGCTGGCTCCCCGTGCAAGAGGGCTGTGTGAAAACCGGACAGCTCCTGTGGGTCCAGGAGTGCTCGCTGTAGGAGACGCAGATGGGCCTCATTGTCAAAGCTATTGGGAAATGTAGTCCAGCTAATATTTCTAAAATTATTATTTTTCAGTCTGTTCCACAATGTTCCTTACTGCCTGGATAAAATGATACAGTATACCGAGGGAGCCTGGTTTTCACTGTCTAAGGAAAATCCTAAAGTGGATGAACTGTCGTTGTTTGTGTCGAATCTCAGCACAGGGTCAACGATCCAAAATGTGATGTCTGTAACATCTCACTCTTAACTCAGACCTCTAAGGATTCAATCCTTTGAAAAGGTGTTCGTTCCTACACCTCCAGAGGAGAGGTCCAAATTTTAGGATCCTGAATTTCACAATAGTTTTCTTCTAAATCCTGGAACACCCCAATTTTCAATCTAAACCAAAATCAGATTTCAAATCATGTTTGATGTGAATATCACAATCAAAGTAAACAGAAGAGGTTGTGAAGACATGACAGAAAGGAGCTGGACTTCCAAAAAAGGAATATATAATGTCGATTCTCATTGGCTCTTCTAGTTCTGCAGATTTGCCTTCTTTTCTTCTCATCTCCTAAGCCTACCAATTTTTTAAACAAAAACTGTACAGAAGGTTGTGGCTCGTAATCTCGCCACTTTTTCCACAATTAATATGGTTTTCATTTCAGATTGGCTCACAACAGGAGGGATCTTTAAACCATACCTGCACATTCCATGTCATCGGATCACTGACTACTAAACATGAAGATATGTAGCAAAGAGTGGGAGGTTTAAGACAATGGATTCTGTCTGGATGAATTTACTCTGTGAATTGACTCTACTCTCACTCCCTGGCCACAAACAAACTGAAGCAGCCTTTCATTTACGTTGTGTTTTGTGTCTTGCAAGCCTGGGTCAGATCCGGATTCTGACATCAAGCAGGGAAAAGAGCAGGTCAAGTCATACTTGCAGGATTTAAAAGAGGTGTAGAGTTGGGGCATGGTTTTAGAAAATGCACAACAGACACGACCCCCAGCCTGAGGCCGTGCAGGCGTTCAGGCAGAGACCCGGTCTAAATGAGAAGGGCAGCAGTGAGGCATAGTGGTCAGGGCTCCAGCCTTAGAACTGTAAGGTTGCAGGTTCAAATCCTGGCGGAGCACTGCAATTGTACCCTTGAGAAAGGTACTTTACTCAGATTGCTTCCATAGAACAAGTAGCCTGTCTACCTTCTTTAAGATCTCCAGCTGTATAAAAAGTACAAAGGTAAGCTGGCAACCGGATTTATTAAAAATAAAAAGTGTTGCTCTGCCTAAATCGCTTTATGTGGAGGAAGGCATGGAGTACAGCTCAGCAGAACCTTGCAGTCAACGTACAATTCAGTAACTTGCCCCGTTGGCTCTTTCCTTTCCATGATATAGGTCAGAAGGCTACCCACGCAGGCATAATAGTGCAGACACCACCGAGAAAATAATTATAATAATAAACTTTATTTTATATAGCGCCTTTAAAGGTGGCTTCTCAAAGCGCTTTACAGGAGGACAACAACAATAAATAAGAAGAATACACAAGATAAAACACAATTACAATATATAGAGGAGACCGTGGATGGTGGTACTAAGAAAAGCAGAGGGGTGAAGAATGGAACAGTTAAGTAAAGGCTTTTCTGAAGAAGAGGGTTCTGAGTCTGGATTTTAAGGTGTTTAGAGAAGGTGACTCTCTGATATCCTTGGGGAGAGAGTTCCAGAGCTTGGGGGCATAACGGGAGAAGGCCCTGTCACCCATACAATGTAGACGGGCTTGGGGGACAGTAAGGAGAAAGAAGAAAAATCCACATTAGGAGGAAGGAGGAGGAAGAAGAAAGCTAAGACAAGGGCCTGCTCATCAATGCATTGCAACAAGGGAGGTGACAGGCTGTTCCAGTTCTGTTCTCCAACAGAAGAAGGAATATGGCTCAGAAGTGCACATATGGCACAGGAGAACCGAAGCACCACCTGACTGCTCCGCACTGCTTCCATGAGCAGCCAGGAAACTGCAGGGAATTTTAGTGCATCTTTGAGATGGGGGGGGGGGGAGTTGAAAACTGAAGGGGTCAGCAAGCAGCCCCAGAACAATGGAAGCTTAATCCAATGAAGATGTTTCTATTTTCTGGAGACAAATTCAGAATTCCAAGAAAGCTTTACAACTGTCAAGATCATGAGAGTATAAGAAAGGTAACAGATTAGAGAAGGATATTTCACCCATCCTTCAAATATGCTAGTTAGGTAGCTAACTGATCCAAGCTCATCCAGCTGTTACTGAAAGAAGCCACAGTATCTTCAACAACATGGCTGCGGAGTTTGTTCCAACTCCCAAAACGCTTTGGGGTCAGATGTGCCTCTGGTTTTGGGTTTTAAATGCACTTCCATGTATTTTCCACGTGTGCCTCTTGTGGTTGGTGCCTCCCTGTTCATTTTGAAGCAGTCCTCCGAGTTGACTGTCAAGGCCTTTGAGAATTCTGACTAACGTGTCGGATTCCCTCAACCTTCTCAGTGCAAAACTAAAGCGTTTCTGTTCATTCAGCCTGTCAGTGTGGGACAGTCTCTTAAAACACAGAAGGTATCTGGTTGCTCTTCCCTGGGTAGATTTCAGAGCAGTCATTTTGTTTTCTGTAGTGTTCAAACCATTATTCACTGACAACCATGCTCACAATGATGGTAAGAGGCAATCATCACACTCTGCCCAGCGCCGGCTCCTGCTGCACTGCCAACCGGCTGCCCACTTCTAAAGGAACTGAAGGCCGAGTCCTCAAGCCAGACTCAGGGGTGATCTGGAGCTGTGAGGGTTCAGCTGGCCCTCATTTAACAGAGTAACAAGACTTTCCTTCCCCCGCAAGCAAAGGCTGATGGGACATTAGAAAAACACATTCAAGAAATCAGTTTCCAAACAATAAGTCAGTGCTGGTCAAAGAGAAACATATCCTCCTAAACACGATTCATTCCAACAGATCAAACTGATTAATCCTTTTCAGCCAAACGATATTCTTTTAAACTGTCTCTTAGGCAAATGTGATCCCAACTGCGGCCTGGTCATGCCTGCTTAGCTAGCTTACCCATCGAACACCTGCCACACTTTTACTTCGGCCCCCTGTAGAACTCCACTCCTGTTCCACGAGCAACGCCGGCCCTGGCACAGTCACGTCCCTCTGCAGCTGCCAGAGGCCGAGAGATCAAGGACGAGAAAGCGCCAGTGACCTCTGCAGCCCACTTTGGCAGACCGAGGGAGTGTACTGCTGGAGTCAGGCTGGAGAGCACCGAGGTCTGCTCAGCCTGGGGGCCCTGCGCTTGCAGTGTTCAGCACTTCGAAAGTCCACCTGCCCTCAAGCCTTTAATCAGTCGGCTGGCTCCTATATTAAAACCTAAAGGCATCGGTCAGAAAAAAAGCAATGAAATAAACGGTTAAAAACAGGCCTCAACAACAAGGGCCCGAGATGAGACTAAAATAACATGCAGCGTACAGTAATTCCTCAGGACATTTCAAAATGAGCCAATAACCCTCCTGTGCAACAGTGCTACCCTTCAATCTATACACAGTGCAGCAATGCAGGAACGTTAATTTACAAGGGCGCCTGTTTAAACTGTTTAAACTCGGTAGTACTCTTGCAGACGCGCTGTGCAGCCCGAGAGGCAGGAAGACAGAGGGTCTTTTGAGGCGGAAAGGGTTTTAAAAATGAACTACAAACAAGCTGACAGGCTTTGTTGAAAAGATAACTGATCATTTTGGTGGATGAAAGGCTCTAGCTAGCAAACTTCTCTAAGCACTTACGCACAGTGTTCAGCAATACCAAAAGACTTGTTACAGATGAAGTGGTGCGTGTCGCTGCAAAGGCCTTACGGGGGCTGTCTTTAGAGAAGATCATTTACAGGCAAGCACGCTGTACCTTTGATTGCATGCTCTTAAACCTCTGTGAATTAGGGTTGCTGGGACAGGCTTAGTGCAGGGCAACTCGACTCCAGTGCTCAGTGTCTTCTAAGTGTCCTCCCATCCGAGCTCTTAGCTAACTATATGAACTCATTGTTTGCTTGACTTGAGCCAAATGAACCCTTTTTCTTTCCCGGGGCCTGGAGCAGCCACAGCTGAAAGAGATCTGCGACTCCTGAGGAACCGCAGCCAGGCCCAAAGGCTGCCATGCTACACCGGCTCCCAGCCTGCATGTACACCATCTTCTAACACCGCGGGCGCAGGGAAACTGAGAGGAGAGCTCACTTCAGGAGACGGCACACACAAGACAACACCCCACCATTCCACTCGCAAGACAAACCCCGAGGCAGGTCCAAGCACGTCTTACAACTCCTGCAGCCTGCTGTCCTGAAAAGCACACAAGTTTCTCAGTGAAAGCGGATACAGAAACAGTTACTGCCACTCTGTGTTCACAACAAGACGCAAGTTGAACAATTTTAGAACTGCATGGGATAGGAACACTAGGACCCCACTATAAGATAACATTAAACAATGGCTTATTCCACCACCCTGGGACAAACTATACCACAGTTTTCTTATCAAAACACTGGGAAGAACTTGAACTCTACTCTCCTGTTACTGAAAGAAAAAAAATCACAAGTCATAACCATGTAAAGCCGATTGTAGAAGAGTTGTATAGGTAATAGGTCTGAGATATAATTAATCAGAAAACGTGCGCGTGATAAAATGTTTCTTCTTTCTACTTTTCAGCGTGGAAATAACTTCTACTTGTTCCTTTGCAGCCAATGTACACTGGCACAGCTCCCCACCGAAACCCATTAAAATCAGACTATCCCTCGAATCAAACCAGCAACACAATGACAAGGTGATCTTTTTCTGTGCAGGTAAAGAGCTGTAAAATGAGTCTTCTAGGAAAACCTGCCAGGACAAGGTGGAGACCTGGGTCTTTGAGCTCAGTGCTCCCTGCCCCGAGAGCAATCAAGAAATTCAACGTACTATCAGGCAGTGTAGCTGCAAGGTAAGGCCAAAACTGTTTTCAAAAAATGATACCAGCCACACCCAATGAAATTCACTAAAAATAACACTGATCTTTATATGAGTGAAAGTTATACCGCACAACTCGGGCAAAGCAGGCTTTGAAGTACTCGTGCGTGAAGTTGAAACGGTCCTGGTTTCAGTTTCACCACGAGCAGAAAGAGAAGAAGCCTCTTACAACCAGGGAATGAGGTTACCAGCTCAAGAACACCTCTGACTGACACCTCCTTCATACCACGGCTGCCACCTTTGACCCAAAGTGAAAGTGTTCCAAAGCCGGTCCTCCTGACTTCACACCTGAATGGCATTAAGGCCAAAAAAACCTTCGCTAAACTTGAAATGCCCACACATATTCTCAAGATAACTTCACATCAGACACGTGTTTTGTCAAAAAGTATTGCCTATTCTTGCATTGTTTTCCTGGGTGTCAATGCCTGCAAGAGAAATACTGCCCTGTTCCAAAACTAAAGGTCTGACAGCAACTGAAAGCTTCTTGGGAGATTAAACATGGATCAACTTGACGAAACACCATCAAAGTGCAGCAGCAGAGGATGTTGCTGTCATGGTTTACACTTAATAACTTTTCACAAACAAGCCATTACCTCCCAGTGACCTCTACAGCAGGAGTGCTCACTACTGCAGCTATTAACAACACAGAGAGCAGCGATGCTCCAACTAAAGGAAAAGAGACGATATCCCTGGCCACCATAGACACAGGAACTCAGCTGCCTAACAGCATGCCTGCTGGAGATTTGAAAAGGGTCATGAGAGACAAAAGTACCCAGGCCTAATCCAGGAGGTACAAAGATCCCAGCCCTGCAGGGGCCCTGCAGGGCTAGAAGGTTTCTGGTTTTCTTTTTACCCAAACAAGTCATTTCGAATACTTAATATTTTAACTCATTAGGAGGAAAAGTTGAAACCTTTTCTTGGTCTTAAGAGTCTGGAGATTTAGGGTGACCTATAAAATCTGCTGGACCTTGAAGAAACCAGAGTTGGGCTCCCCTGTCCTAAACGACAGCAGGTCCAGTTTCACTCTCCTTCTGTCTCGGTCCAGACGTTCATTCTTGTTAACTGGAATTGCAGTCAAGTACACAGCGTTTCTCTAAAAACACCCAAATTACCAGCGCAGCCACGACTAAGGACTGAAGACCCCGAAATACGGTGATGGTGATGTTACAATGACTCCGTAGGTTTAGCTGTCGTGACTGTTAACATTATTAGTATCATTAGACGCTGGACTCGGGGCGGAATGAGTCTGGAGATCTCCAACATCACAAAGACGGCGGATGGGCAGCTAGACTAAGGACTGCGCCTTGCTTTAAATCCCTTGGCGCACCCAAACTGTTAGCTATACATCATCAAATGAAGATGTTTGCTGAGGAGGGCGGTAAGTCTACCTCGCAAGCTGTCAGGGCAGTGCGATTAATCAAGGAGTCGCCATCAGTCAAGCGAACATCGCTAGTATTTTGTTATTTTAGGATGCCGTGTGCTATACATCCAGGTCCGTGCGAACTGCGATTATCACCGGGTCGCCTCTGCGCAAAGGCTTCTTTCCATAATCCAGAGACTCGCATCATCCCGTTACCCAACTGCAGCGTCATGCTGTACGGACGTCGGACAAGTGTCCCGGGTTGGAAAGGCAACGTGCAAGGATAGCGAATCGCCGGCGCCCATCACCCCCCCACCCCCACAGGTCTGGCGGGCGCAGTGTGCAGCCTCTCCCGGCCACACACACACACCCGCTCCCGCACTCCGCGCTGAGGAAACCGCCGATTCACGGCAACGGGGCAAGCTGGAGAGCCCATCCATAATTCATTATAAACAACAATGACAACTCGAGCGTAATAACTGGCTAGAGACGGGGAGCGGAGAGGAAAAAAAATCCGAGGCACGAAGCATCCACGATTTGCACCACGTAAATGGAGCATGATAATTAATCTACTTTCCACTTTGATTAAAAGAACACGCACGAATCCCAACTTTTCCACGTCGAGCCTGCAGAAATTGCACTCCCACCCTCCTTGTCTGGAGGAAAGTATGTAGGCTTATCCATGATTTGCAGCGGTTTGGAGGCACGGAGCGGCAGTGATTTCCTGCCAGGGTGACCCCCCAGTTCACTCCTGCTCCTGCTCCTCTTTCCCGCAGTTCCCAGCTCACGATCCCGTCTTCCCGACGCCCGGCCAGAGCACCGCTGCAAGATCAGGGCAAGACAAAACACGGACCTTCTTACCTCATCGTTGGGGATCCATCGCGAATTACAGCTTTAATAACAGTCAATTCAGAATATTTAAAACCACCGGACCCCCCTCCTGCTCGTTGCCAGTATTTTCCTTGCTTCCAGACTCCCGTTTTTTTTTCTTTGAGCCGCCGTACTGCTGCGCAACCTACCCGACCCGGCCTCGTCAAGCCTTCCAAAAGATTGACAGCAGCACAGTCCAATAGACTGCCAAGTAGAGCGATTTCGCAAGGGGTTTGGGTGACTCTAGCCAATAGAGTGAGAGATACTATTTGACGGACGGAAGGCAGGACAAATGGGAGTGTTGGGCGTATTCCGGCTCTGGGCCGATCCCACTCTTTCCCCTGACTGATGATAAAGAAAGCCAATAGAAAGAAGATGATAGTTAATTGACGGATCGTTCAGGCAGTCGCTGCTCAAGTTTTCCTCCTGACCTTGTAAAGATTTTTTGTGAGCGTAGCCAATGAGAAAGCAGCAGTCGCCCGGTCTGCTAAAATCGCAGGAACGAGGGGCGCGACTTTGGGAAGTTGTTTGGATCGGGAGGATTGTAGAGCAGGTAAGGTCTCTTCCTAGTAATGCACCATCCTAATCGCTCGGAAGGGATTGCACACTCGGATTTTTTAATTACCAGTCACCACTTTTTTCCTGTAGTGCTGAAGTCACTTGGGATAGTACACCGCCATGAGTAAACACAACAGCGTTTGATTTCTATACAGTGTCGCTTTGGGTTTTTCATTGAAATGCATCCCCAGCAGAAATATGCGTCTCCTCCCGGTCTCTCCTTGTGTCTGAACGGTCAGGAACGCTGCATGCTGAACAGCCGACACGCCTCCTGTCGGGATCAGATTCGAAACATGTTGATGTGATGACTGCTGACGATGATTATTCTTCTGCATTCAGTGTCTGTTGGACGCATTCAATTAGTAAGCACTTTGCAGCTGGGGCCATGGTGATATAAATCAGGATAGCTTATTCAAGGCTGGTCAATGGTGGAGTGTCTTCAGGATTTCCGGGTCTCTTTAAAATTGTAGCACGTTAGTTGCTGGGAGAAACTGGAAGTGGTCCAGTTGAGCCAGTAACAAATTGGTTTAGGTTTCATTAATGAATGATGTGGAATGAACACTCACAGACACACCAGCCCTCCAGGATCAAGACTGGACACCCCTGGTTTAGCTCAAACGGTGTAGGAGTAACTTGCAGTTTATCTGCCATGGCTTGCTGTAGATTCACACTTTATTATTGGCTTTCAGAGAGTGAGGTTTTCTGTAGTTGTGTGCAGCACAGTCTCCTGGCATGCACAGGTTCAAGGGGTGTAACGCTGCCTGCTGTGAGACTGTTTATTCCCAATGTAAAAATGCCAATGTAAAAATGCTGGTGCAATAGACCCATATGTATACTGTGGCAAATATACATTGCATTAAAGTCAACCATAAGAAGACAACAGAGACTGACGATTGGTCGTAAACAGGCTTCTGTCATGTTGTTCCTGTGGCTGGACTCGGGAACTGCGGAATGTTTCTGTCTCCCACAATGACTGTCATAAGGACGTATCGCCTTGTGTTTGAGCTGTCACTCAGGAAAGTTTGAAGCACTGAAAATGGATGTCCACCTCCAGTCCTTAAGGGCTTTAGGCCATCTGCTACTTATCTATAATTATAACTCCTCATTTTGAATACAGCTGTTTTTTGTTGATGTAAATAAATAAAATAAAAATAAATTTATACAGGGTTGCAACTCACAACTGGCAACCCACTGAAGCTCAGTACCTGGATGGGAGACCTCCAGGGAAAAATTAAGGTTTCTGCTGGAAAGGGTGTTATTGGGGCCAGCAGGGGGGCACTCACCATGCGGTCTGTGTGGGTCTTAATGCCTCAGTATAGTGACGGAGAAACTTTACTGTAAAAAGGCGCCGTCCTTTGGATGACAAGGATGAGACGTAAAACCGAGGTCCTGACTCTCTGTGGTCATTAAAATTTCCAAGGTATTTCTCGAAAAGAGTAGGGGTGTTACCCAGGTGTCCTGGCCAAATTTCCCATTGGCCTTTACCAATCATGGCCTCTTAATAATCCCCATTTATAAATTGGCTTCATCACTCTGGTGTCCTCCCCACTGATAGCTAATGTGTGGTGAGCGTTCTGGCGTACTATGGCTGCAGTTGCATAGTGATGGATGCTGCACATTGGTGGTGGTGGAGGGGAGTCCCCATTACCTGTAAAGCACTTTGAGTCCAGTGTCTAGAAAAGCGCTATATAAGTGTAAGGAATTATTATTATTATTATTATTATTATTAAATTATACTCTCCTTTATTTTTCTCAGGGTGCTTTTTGCTGCAAAGGGATTTCCACCCCAAGATCCGCTTTAAAATGAAGGGGCTTTACTGTAAATTAAGTGAAAGTACTGCGGAAGAAGTGAAGTTTGTCATCCAAGAGACGGTGAGTGCAGACAGCTTCAGGAAAAGAGCTGCAAAGTCATTCCAGCTTTAGTGATTTGTGACAGCACAGAGACTAGAGACAGGTCACGTGGAACCGATTCCCCAGCCACTCTGTCCTCATGGGCACTATGGCTGGCTCAGTAAAAATGAAGGCATTCCATTGATAAATCGCTTTATGTGTGAGTTTCAGCTGCAGGGAGAGTGAAAATTGCAAATTTCAAGGGCGTCCATCTGACAAAGGAGTCTTTTAACGTCTGTTTAGAAATGCATGACCGCAAAGTTCCTACCTCAGGGGTTAACCTCAGCTTATTCTCTTAGACCTCCTCTCAAAACTACTCTATACTACCCTGCTGATTCCCGTTCTACAGAGTGTATGGCACAGTGTGGCAAAAGATTGAACATCACTCATTCTTTTCTTCTTTCTGGGTCCATCACTCCTGTTTTCGTAAGCAGAAAAGGCCATATTTCTGTTTCTTTTTAGAATCCAAATGCAATTGCTCCAATACATAGTTGCACTCCAGCTGTAAAAACACTTTGTAGAGCCACTGTCATAAATGTAAGGACAATCCAAAAGAATAGTAGAAGATCTTTTTTTCTAAATTCTTCTGAAGGCTACCGGCTGATTCAAGCATATGCACCAAGAAGTCTGTGCTTCCTGAATGAAGGGCTATACGTGACTGTCTTTCAACTGCTGCAATACACACAATACACACCGGACAGACAAAAGCACTTCCTGAATTCACTGTACAACATACGCCACTGTGTGATTTTGCCATTGGCATTCTAATATAATTGCTCTGTGTTTTTGTATACCAATTTTTAAAAACAAAACAAGCTGGGCAAGTGAAAGAAGATGGTTCTGCAGCTTTTTCCTAGCAGCAGTATATAAATGTAATACTTTGCTTTAGGTCTAGCAAATGATCTACTAATATGTCTATATTTTAGCTCTGGAGAGTCCCTTGGTGGCCTGGCGAAGACGGGGGGGATTCAACTTTTCAAAAATTAGAAATCCTGTCCGGATTGAAGTCTGGCTAAAAAAACCCAGCTGAGTGGTAGAGTTGGCATCTCTCTTAAGATCTGCGTAGCTGTGTGACTGACTGCACAACAGCATCTCTCTCAAGAGCTGCTGAACTGTGTCTTTAAAACCAGGCATAAACCAGCACCACATATGAAGTCAGGAGTTAAAAAAAACACAGCCAGGACTGTGGCTGTTTGTCTGTCTGGTAATATTACTAATAAACATGGCATTAGCAGGGGTAGTCTGAAGACTACTTTTCACCAAATAATACATTTAAGTGTGTACAGTACATTTACAAACCATATGTCCTTTTGCCTTTTGAAGAAACAAGCGAAAACGTTTTTGAGGAATTAGGAATTGGAAATCGGTACACTCAAAATGGGCTTATATGTCTGCAGTTTCGAAGTACAACTTCGTCAAAGACGGCCATTCTTTTCAGCTAGGCAGTTCCTGATCGTCAGATGAAAGCCGCGCAGCATCCCAAATACGAGCCAACTGTTGGCCAGACACTGTGAGCTCAAGCACATCTAAGACCATGTCTAAAACCCAAAGCGGTTGAAAAGCTTGAGGTTGTAATTAATATTAGAAATTTGAGAGGAGCCTTTCCAGAGATGGTCTTGGGCATCAGCCTTCTCACAATATTGGAAGTGTAGCAGAATGACATGTCATGTCAGCATTTGGTCAATCTAAAATTTAATTTACTTCCTTACGTATTTTCAGCACAAATATCTGTTTTCCCATCTCTTCAATTTATAACCCAGGAGCTCCCAAGTGTTCCCAGCAGCCACTTTGTCAAAGTGCAGGTGAAAGCGTGTGCCCTCAGCCCGTTGGATACCGCGGTAAGAAGTCGTCGGTCACCTGGAAAAGAAATTGGCAGTCAGATCTGAATTTCCTATCCAGTTTATTCCATGTGTCCTTGTGTCCTTTGCCCAGTTTAAAACTGTGCTTGTTACACCATTCAGCAGAAACTTCCATCTGTTAATGTTATCTTGTTTCACATGGTTATTAAGTCTGCTGTGTAAAATTAAAACTGGCCCATAAAATGTTATTAAAGCCTTATTTTTAGAAGCTATAGTATATCTTCAGAGCTGTTTTGTATTCAGGTGAGTAGCCCTACTATTGTGAAAATGCATACTGTACTGATAGGAAGGCTGGAAATGGGAACCTCTTTTTATGAGTTTATTTTGCTTATACTTTTATCCAAATCATCCATTTATACAGTTGGACATGTTAGTGAAGCATTGAATGAATTTGCTGAAGGGTAACATTAGCAGTGCCCACCAAAGACTGAAAGCTACAGCCTTGGAGTTAGGAGTTGAGAGTTCTGGACAGTACTCATGAGGGCTGTCTCCTGAGTTACTGTATATACACTCTTCCATCGATTTGTGAACATAATTTGTTTCTCAAAAACCTTGTCAACAAAAGCATCATTTGTATTATTTTAGAAACTAAATCTACATTCCAGAGCTCCAGAAAATCACCCAATATTACTTATTTTTACTCTGAGAGAGTACTGATTTGTCAAGGTAAGACATCATTCTATAAGCATAGATCAGTTACAAAGGACACATTCTCCTTTTTAGTGAAAATCTCTTTGTACCTGTACAAACCAGATACGCAATTGCCTTATTAGTGCAAAAATCTTTATAAGAGTTGTTCGTACATCGAGGGATGGGTGTATATCTGTGTGCTGGGAGGTGGTTGTCCTTTTTTTTGTATAAGTCATGGCCCTGTGCTTTTTCACAGTGATCTTGTAAGAAAAGGGAAACGCAGCATGTCTTTGAAATAACAAAGATTTATGTCCTGGGTTCAGGTTTCTCCGTCTGATGTTTTTTTTAGATTGAGCCAAATCCCTTTTGTACTGAGGCAGTGATAGCGTTGCAGTGCTCATGTGAAACTGGGGATCGTCCAGTGTTGCAGTGCTGAAAGTGCTCTCCCTGTGGCCTTGCTGTAACCCCCAGCATTTACACCTTTCTCTTCTTAGCTTCTGAAGGACCTGAAATTGCAGCAAGACTTAGTGCCAGTTGGAAGAGAAATTGCCGGAGTAGTGCTTGAAGGTGAGCAAGATGAGTTTACATTCAGTCAGCAGAGTTGTCCTGGTCCCATTGGTTTTGGTTTTGTGGCACTAATGCAAGCACATTTACAGTAGGTTCAGAACCCACTTGTTCAGTAACCTCCAAATGTACCGAGACAGAAGAGTCAAAACCGTTAAATTTACTTTATAATGAAACATACAGCATGTTAGTTCCATTAAGATTTAATATGTGCTTGGGATTATCGAAAAATAAAAAGTTACATTGCACTTATAATTCATATTACTCTCATGATCAAAACTTGCTTCTCTGTAATATCAAAATACATTTTGAGTTTGTTCTTATAGTGCTTTTTGAGGGCACTGCACTTTGCAAATATTTTTTTTCTAAAATGAAGATTAAATCGGGATTTCATACAGACAACACCCTGGCTTTTTTTTTTAAGAAACAGCTCTTATCATCTTATATTCTTAAAACACCTTACATTCTTTGACAAAAACAGCCTAGAAATAAAAGGCTGAAGACTTACACAATTTTTTCCCTCACATTTATTTTTCATTTAACAACAACAACAATCTAAAATAAGACCATTGCCCTCAGGGTATCAGTTCTATTTTAACAAGTATCATAGATGTTACATAAGGTTTATACCTTGAGGAAAAAAGCTAGAGGTTTTAAAATAGACACAACACTGTATCTAAGCAATATTGTCTTTTTAAGTAAGCATTTGGCTCAATCTGCTTCCCAAAACCTTTTAAGGCTCTGAAGTGAGTTTGTACAAAATAGTAAAAAATAAAACTGTTTGACACAATAGTATGATTTGATGTTGTCTTTTTATATCGCTTTTGGTTGTCTGTTGGGAAGTCCTGTTTGGATGAGCTTGCTGTGATTGTTTAGACCAAACTGCCCTCCCTCTGTAACCTGGAATATCCGGTTTCATAATGACCTCACATCTCCTTTAATGCCCTCATGCCAGCTCAGGGTGAGAGAACTACACATGGAACTTCCTCTGCAAAATATGCATGTCGGTCCTTCGCCCAGCCGATGGTGCACCAGCACCAGGGCACTGTCAGTCTCTGTGGGGTTTAAAAGCTCAGCCCAGTTCCGTTTTTATTTGGCATGGAGCGCTCCCACACTCATTCGTCGGCACACCAGAATAGGCTGCACACCTGTCCAACGCGGAGGGAGAAAAACACAACTCCCCAGTGGGGAAAAATGAATCCCTGGAGTCGGAGGCTAGAGGATTGCATTCCCTGAGCCAACCGACCCACTGTGCATTTAGTGGGAATGAGGACACTGCGGGCTCTTCCAAAGGGCACAGATGCGGGTGACAGGGCAGGAGGGTATGTTAATACAGCTAAACGAGGATAAATTGTGAACATTTAACCAGGAGACAGATGGCTTTGGGCCTCACATAACCTGGAGCATTGGCAGCATTTAGAAGGTATCGATTCAAGAATGGGAAGGACTGGATGAGATTTCAGCCTTGATTCAAAGGCTTCCTTTACATGGACTGGTAGATTATTTCACAGTTTAGGATGTGTCCCCCCCCCCGGTGTGTCTGAGATAAAAATCTTACTTGAGAGAGCAGGGGCTAGACCCATTAGAGCTTCACTGGTAATCGGAGGAACTTTAAGATCTATTCTTAATCGTACTTACAGCCAGTAGAGACTTCGATAATAGGTTTGTGTGGCAGTATTTCCCAGTTTAAATCCTGGCAGCAGATTGTGAATTAGTCAAAAAATAATGGACAGAGCACAGTCTGGGCTGCCTGATTGTACAGTGCTGTAACACTCTAGCCCAGGTGTGATGTTTCTAGCTCGCTTTTCGAGTGAATCCAGACCCATCCTCTTCATGCACTCTTGTGCAGCCTTCTCTTACAGGCAGGTAAAATTCTATATTAAATAGTGTATATATCTTGTATAGAATATATAATGTAATTCTTCTATATGCAGACCATAGTGCAACTATAGAAAATAAAAGCAACTAACAAATGGCAACCCACTGAAACTCAGCAGGTGAGAGTCTGGTCAGTACCTGGATCAGTACCTGGTCAGACCTCCTGGGAGAGCTAAAAGTACTGCTGGAAGAGGTGTTAGTGGGGCCAGTAGGGGGCGCTCACCCTATGGTCTGTGTGGGTCCTAATGCCCCTGTATAGTGATGGGGACACTATATTGTAAAAAAGGAGCTGTCCTTCACATGAGATGTAAAAGAGAAGTCCTGACTCTCTGTGGTCATTAAAAATCCCAGGGAGATTCTCGAAAAGAGTAGACATGTTACCCCACCTTCCTGGCCAAATTTCCCCCTGGCCTTTACCAGTCATGGCCTTCTAATAAGCCCCTATGAATTGGCTTCATTAGTCTGTTTTCCTCCCCACTGAGAGCTGATGTGTGGTGAGTGTACTGGTGCACTATGGCTGCCGTTGCATCATCCAGGTGGGGCTGCACATTGGTGGTGGTGGAGGGGAGTCCCCATTACCTGTAAAGCACTTTAAGTGGAGTGTTAAGAAGAATGCTAAACAATGTAAGGAATTATTGTTATTAAAAGGTAACCTCATGCACAAAACACATGAATTAAGTTATTAGTGAGACACTTTATGAGTAAGCAGTTGAAATTGTGTATCAGTATTTAGACTGTTTAAATCTAAATATTAAAAGGCTAATTGGATTGAGAAGAATTCCAGTAGGTTTTCTCTGGACTGGGATAAAAGCAGAACTAGTTTTTGCAAATAAGATTGACTTTTCATCAGTGCTTAATTAAATGCACTCTTTGTTTTATCAGTGTCAGGCCTCAGGTTTTCCTGGAGGAAATTTCTCAGCTTTAGTGCCAAGCAAGCTGTGGAAATCTGAGCTGAAGGCATCCTGTAATGTCATTTCTGTCTGTGTCCATGTGGAAAATGCAGATAAAATATGAAAGGGGCCTTGTGTATTAGGGAAATATTTTTGCCCTGTGCCTTCATTCTTTTCATGAATTTATTAAAATTATTTTAAAATAAGGTGTTTGGACCTACAGATCCTTCATGACTTAGGAAATCACTGTCCTCCTGATGTGGGAAGAGGAACAAATCCTTGAGAATTCCTGGGAATTCCTATCTCTCTGAAACAGTGTTTGGTCTGGAAAGATGCGGTCAGTCAAGCTATGATACTGCGACTAGGGTAAATATTACATCGCAGAGACATAGCACCTCAGTCTGTGACCAAGACAGATAAAAGATTACAGGATTTTCAAAGGTGGATGCAGAGAGATGGTATGTTTTTATGTTTTATTGTGAATGCTGCCCTACTTTGAGAAGAAATTTGAATCTTACATTTTCTTCTGTGAATCATGGGAAACATTAGGTTTCAAGGCCAGCATCATTACCTACCAGGAGCAGTGGGATTGTGTTAACTAGGCCGCATTTTCATGTCTTCAGTAATATCAACTTCCATTGAAGTGTCTGTGTGTTCAGGAGGTGCCAGCTCCAACACCGTGAATTGAGCCTTTTTTTGACGCACAGCAAGAAAACTTCACAGTGTTTTGTTTTTTGAGAGCAGGCGTGTTGGAATGTAAACAGCCGACAGTGCGAAAAATAGAAGTGCTATTTTCTTTAATGGGAGGTGAGGTGATACAAAATTGTGGCTTGACTACACAGAAGTACAGCTTGCAATAAACTACACCAAGTCAGAAAAGACTGGAAAAGTCTGCCTGCTCTGGCTCCTAACCAACCTCTCCCCTTCGTCTTGGGAGGTTCCTGCTAAGCAGATCTGATGTGGTCAGTTTGTTCAACAGTGTGGCTATGCATTGTAACATACCCTGATCACATTTTGAATGGTCAGTTAGCAGTGTCCTGGCCCACTGGCCTGCATGTTTTCCTTCTCATGTTGCAGAGCTACGTGTTTTCCTTCTCAAGAACAGTGTCACAAGGGCAACATTCAAGGATGTGTTGGCAAAATACAGAAAAAATGATTGCGTACATTACAACATATTGTTGTTTGAAATGACAGTAACTGTAACTGAGAGCTGTAACTGCTCCTGGTATTCAGATGTGTATATTGTGTCATACGCAGCCTGGCTGTTTCAAAGTGTCCCTGACCATAACTCAGATTAAGGCCTGTTCCTGCTTGCCTTTGCAAGCCCCATGGCCTGTTCTGTGGTTCCTTACACCTGGACAGCATTGCTCCCCAGTTCTGCTGGGCAACACAGAGACTTCAATTCCTGCAGTGTGAACAGAGTCGTTCCAGCTTAGGGAGAGCATCAGCAAACCTTGACGGAAAAGAGAGGTAAAAATAACTGTTTAAAAGTGTGTATCAATTCATGGATTCTGTTTTTCCTGCTCTTTTCAGTTGGACCCAAGGTGACGTTCTTTCGGCCTGATGATGAAGTTGTGGGTAAGTCCAGCTGCAGGAACGCACAGTCCATCCTAAAGTTGTCATTGCGCTGGCAGAGACTGGCCTCCTGTGATGATTGTGTGTTCTTTGAAGATGAAAGGTGAATTGTTCTTCTTTTGAAATGCTTTGTAATCCAGTGCTTATAGCTTGGTCAGATGTAGTTTTCCTTTTGTACCTCCTGCTCTCTGACCTCGGATCTGTGGGATAACAGATGATTAACATGCTTCCTCTTCTTTGTAATTTTTAGCTTCAGTTGTTTTTTCTCATGTGCCATTCAGTCGACAGTTCAATGACAGTTCTGTGTAGATGTGTTGGTGACACCAAAGCTCTATTAACTCTTATGACTGACATGGCTCTTTCTTAAAACTTCTCTGACATTTTTTAAACCCTTAATGCCATAGAATTGTAATGGAGGGCAATACAAAGGTACAGATCAAAATAAAAACAAATTGGTAGTGATGATTTGATTTGTTGGCAGCAATGTGGCACTCTCAACTTGTAACTGGGAGGTTGTGGGTACAAGTCTCATGGGCCACAGCTGTATAGGTGCATCCATGTGAGATTTGATATGGGTGCAGATGTCAGTCACTTTAGTTAAAAGGATAAGCCAAATTATTATTTATAAATTAATAATAAATTATTTACGTGGTATATACAATTACTGTATAGTGAAATAACAAGTACCTGTTGTCCAGGTATCCTGTTATCTGTAAATTGTGAACTGAGGCAGTCTAACAATTAGTGAGTGGCGTTATTAATATCTCAACCCCTAAATAATAAGAAAATCACATTTGTTCATTTCAAGCCTAGGAAGAGAGGAGTCACTATCTTCCTGTGACTGACAGTAGGTTTGGTTAAATTTGTCCAGCAGGAGAAACATTTATACTTCAGGGTTTCTCATTAAAGACAGCTGTAACAGATTGAGTTCCCCTCCTCCGTATCACCCAGGGTTTTCTTTGCTGAGCGTAAGTAAGAGCTTTCATGTCATTTCATTCACTGTCTACAGGAATCCTACCACTGGACGCAGGAGTTTCTGGGCTGTGTGATGTTGTATTAATCCATGAGCATCATGTGGGTATGTTTCAAGCTTTGCTGTTATGTTGCATTAGAGCATAACAATTATAGGAGTCTTATAGAACTAGCATAGTGTAGGAAGTCCCACAACAATCCTCATGATTCTAAGATGCATTTTCAGAGTTTTGCATTTTTAAATTCTGGGTATCTTTTGAACAATACAGGGAAGAAAAAAAGACTTTGCGCTGTGCTCCCATGCAGTCATTTCTGCACTAAGACAGTTTGTTTTACGATTGCTTGCATTTCTTACCTTATAGAACCGTTGCTGAAGTTCTTGTGTTCAGAAGCGTCTCTTCATGACATAATAACATAAATGAAAAAGTTGAGTCTCCAGCTGTACCTCTGAACTGAAACCTCTTTAGTAACCTGAAAACTACCCTTAAGTAAAAAGAGATATCATACTCTTGTGATTTATCAGCAGTTGTCCTTCGGCTAGGTAGGATTTGACTGTCAGTCTGTAGCCACAGAGGTGCTCATATCATCTCTAATTGACCTGGTGTTCTCAAGGCTCGTAATTAGAAAGCTGTGTTGTTCATGGACACAAGCTTCTGTTTCCAAACCACACAGAGTAGACTGAAAGAATAATTTGACATCAGAGGCCACAGATGAGAGGACATACAGCTCATTCAGCCTGATTGGTAGTTAGGAGCTAATTTATCCTAATTGATCTTATCCAGTCCTTTCTTGAAAAAAAAACAGTGAACTGAGTGGCTTTTCGGTTGCTGAGCTGCATTTTCAGAAAGAAAATAATTGCACATTCAGAGCTTTTTAATTCTGTCATACCGTTATGAGTGAGCACATTGAGGAAGTCATCACAAATGTATTGCAGAGGCACCTCTTGTTTAAAACGTGAAAGGGGAGGTAGCCTTCTGTCTTGAATTAAATGTGTGTATTTTGGCCTTTGGAATTTGATCATTTGAACGTTTTCTGAGACTGGAAACGTTGGAATTGTAGGAGATCTTCATGTCACAGTTACTGTGATGGCACCCTTGTTGTGGAGACCAAAAAAAGGGGAACCCCCTGACAGAACTCCAATGTATTAAATTGCTCAGACTATAGAAGTAGAGACAATACCACACTCTGCTCTGGCCAAAGCCCGGCTTTCTGGGGTCATTCTGCAAGTTAATGCTTTTGAATCTGGTAAGATTGTTCTAGTAAATATTCTGATTGCATAATACCATCCTGTATAAATATTAAAGACAAACTTTGTTGTTGGGCCTTGGATATACAGCTTGCCATTAAGAATCATAGAAAAACAAAAGTGGATACAAACAAGAGAAGGTCAGTCATTTGGTTTCTAGCAGCTAATTGATCCAAGGATCTCTTGTCTTGAAATAAGCTACGGTATGGGGTTCAATATCGTGGCTGGGCAGGTAGTTCCACACTCCTACAACTTTAATGAAAATCGGTTTTCAGTTGGCCCACCTATTATAAGCCCCCTTGAGCGAAGCCTCATGGCTTGCCAGGCCAGTGCTGTGCTTTCCGCTGGGAGCGGTGGCCCAGCTGAGTGCCGTCTGTCCTCCACAGTGCACAAGACTGAGAAGGTGAGCTGGGTGGAGGCGGCCGGGACGATCCGAGACGGGCTGCGTTCGTACACGGCGCTGCACGCCCTGTCGCACGTCACCGCGGGAAACACCGTCTTGGTTCTGGATGGGGCGAGTGTGAGTACCCGCTACCCAGCCCGCACAGCCATTGCTTCAGTGCTGGGCGTCCATGTTCAGAGCACGGAGCGTCAGCCTCTCTTGGCCTGTGTGCAGCGAGGGGTCAGCGTCTAGAATAGAGCCATGTGAAAGGACAGGTGTTTCTTTTTGAAAACCATGGCAAAAGAAGGATTCTGAGTTTGAAGAAAATCTTATTTTGTTCACTAAAAATGAAATATTGTAGGTGGCTGGATGTACAGAAGCTGTTTCCTGGCTAACAGGGGCACACCCCACATTGCGGACAGGGTGGTCGCTGCTGTGTCAGCTGGTGCTGCTCTTCCTTCAGCATCAGCAAGTGCTGCCAGAGGCCCAGGTGCCCCGGAGCCTCCTGGGACACTTGAGTGACACTCATCAAGAGGTCACTTTGCAGTAGTTTGAGCTCCATGACAGCGAAGGCCTCTGCTTCTTGCAGAATCATCTAAAAAAAACGTGTTTTTGCCATCCTATTTTAAATTCCCTTTTCAGAAGAATCCTAAAGGCTTGATCGTTCCTCATCGTACTCCAGAAAAGGATGAGAGTTATTTGAATGTTTTCCTCCAAATCTAAAATTCATTTTCATGAAAGGGACAGCCAGTCAACTCATTTTGCCGCAATGTCATAGGATCAGACATGTCATGGATTGAGAAATGCTTCACTAGAGGTTTACATGGTGGTTATATTGGGTGAATTACACAAGCGCTGTGAAATGTTTACAGCTCTTCTACACTGAAACAGAAAAAAGGATTAATGTACTTCTACAGATATTCTACAGATATTATAAATTGAGATGGAATTCAAAGTATTGTGCATCGCAGTTGCCTTCTATAAAGGTAGAGAGGAAAACTGAAGTATTCTTAAACTGGGCAATGTCACTGTTATGGTAAAATACACTGTAAGCCTGCATAACTTGTAAAAACAGGAGAGCATGCTCCATTATTGTTCACAGTTAACATCTAGTTTCCTTCCAGGAAGAATTGTCTGAACACTGTAATTAGAAAACTTTCCAGCTGTTGGCTCTTTTCCTGATTTCAGAAAGAGATCCTCCGAATACATTTTAAAGTCCAAATGCAGCAAGTGAAAGCTGAACTTTAGCATCATTTTTACTTTTTAGATTGCATTTTATAGATGAATATATATATATTTCCTTTTAGATAGAAGAGAAATGGTTCTTTTTTTACTAAACTCAGTTATTAAAATTGACTTGAAGGTGGTAAATGAACTTGGGTAGTGCCCATGAAGAGTCCTTGATTCCAGTTTTGTGCACGTAGCGATATCTACTCTTCCAGACGACTGAATTCTGCCTCCTGCCTCACGTTAAAAGTAACTGCCCTTCCCCTTCAGTTCAGCAGGGAAGTATTGTTTGTTTCGGACTCAGATCTCCAGTGAGCCATCCCTCTTTCATATAGACCAGAGCAGCTGGTACGATGAAGTGAATAAAGACTTTGTAATGCAGTTATCGCATCAAGCTTCCTGCCACTGCTTATTTTATTGTCTTGCTTTCTGGTTGTTCATGTCTTTTTTTGGCCCAACTGTCTTGACATCTGTGTTTTTCCTCTTCAGGGCTCCTAATAATCACCTCTGTCAGTACAGGAGGTTATTTAAAAAGCCTACACAGCTCTAAATAACTGCCTCTGCCTTCTACCCAGTACTGTTTCTCTTGTGCACTGGTACTGTGTGTATAACAGATTCATTTACAGTCCTGTGTATGCCACAAAGGGAGTATTCAACTGGATATAGCAACTTCAAGCTTTTTCGAACCTGGGGCAGTAATGGCTCTTTTTCCTTTTGTGTTTCTAGCCGTTTGGTATAATTACAATCCAGTTAGCCCATTACCATGGCGCAAAGGTATTGTCTACTGCCTTATCTATTGAAGACCAGCAGCGTCTGGAGCAGCTGAGACCCACTGTTGGTAAGAGAATATGTTCGCTTTTAAATTTTTCCGGGGGAGACGGGTTTCTGGGAGTGTTTCAGGCCCCTGCTGCTGCCGAAGTCAAAGTTGGCCTTTTGAGTGCCTACACTGCCTTGTCTCAATGGGCCATCTTCACTTAAGCAACAGCTAAAGAAAACTTTGTCCTGGCTGGGACTTGGACGTTAAGCCTCTAAAGATGAAAATCAGTTTATCACTGGAAGTTGGCAAACTCTGTCCTGGACCAGAAATCCACACTGTTGCAAAACTATAGTGATGAGGCACCATTGCATAAGAGGTTCTGCTTTTCAGATGAGCTGCTCAGCTGATGTTCCTATTGCATCCAGTTACTCTCTACAGAGATTTTCTACCCCAGAGCCCTTGCTTAATTTTTTCTCAGGCATTCTCTCAGCCTGCCAGGCACAGGAGACAGTTCAGACAAAGTAACTCCTCCTTTCTTTTCCTCATCGGGTGTACAGTTGATGCACACAATGGTGCACTATGGCTGCCATGAGGGTACTTTCTCTTCTGTGGTGGATAAAGTCCCCACCTGCCTGCCTCTAGGACTTGAAATGAGAAATGCCAGGTTTATTATTGATTAGCTTTATTATTCTGCTCATCAGCACCCATGTTTCTGCTCCTGTGAGATCTCGTATCTTGGCACCAGTGCCTTCCTGTGAGATTAATCTAGAAAACCTGATGCCAAGCCATCCGTGGCCCCCTAGCATAGTCTTGCTGCTGCAGCTCTCTGTCTTATATTCCACACACTGGAGGACAACATGGTTCATTTCTGATCAACATTTTTATGTAACCTTCACACATAAGTAAAAAACAAATAAGAAAAAACATCAAGACTACAATCATCATGACAGTACCAATACAGCCATACAATTTTATCCAGAGCTTATGTAATGCTAGTTTAATTCTATAGTCATGTGTATCCATTGACAAGAATCAAGAACTTTTCCAAAAGCTGTGAAAATATCTTCCAAGATTAGATTGTTTTACAATTTGCCTTCTTAGTTTTAGCAGTTGCACATTCTATGTTTCACAATATATTGAAATGTGAGTACCGGGTATTTATCTGGTGCAGGGTCTGTACTTGTTCAGACTTGTACAATTGTCTTTTTTATTGCTATGAAGCCAACAAAAAGCAGTCTTTTCTCAGTTAAAGTGAAATTAACCAAATAATCATCATTCACCAAGCACCAACAAGAATCTTGATTGAAGTGTATACTGATTAGCTTTCCCAGTGTAGTACAGACATAAGTCCAGAAGGAAAGCATTCTTCACTGTGGGCATAGCAATGTGCAGGCCATGTTAGAAAGGTGCGCTCTTTACAGTAACATTAACAAAAACAAAAGTTGGTAGGATTCTGGAAAAGCTGCCCGACTGTTGTTCCTGGCTTCTTTCAGGAAACAGCAGAATGAGATTCCCGCATCAATGAATTTCTAACTACCCAACACGCTGTATGAACTGAATGGCCTCCCTCATTTCTAACCTTTCTTATCTAACAGATGGACAGGTAATACATTGAATATATAAGTCTTTATCTTATGTATCCAATATATTATCTTGGATAACGTATAGCATTCAAATAAAAAGAACATTAATTCTTCTACAATATCAGCATTTAAAAAAGTATCGGAAAAATTGTGCATCCTTTTTGCAATGGACTTCATTTGTCACCAAAGTGAAACTAAAGTTTCATGAATCACAGCGTGCTGACTGCATGCAAGGAGCCATCAGGGGCTCAGCTGAAGACATGTTAGTTACGTACAGTATGCCCACAAAGGCTGTGTCGCAGGACGTGTCAGAATGTGGGTGCTGGGTACTGGCTACACAGGGAGTGTGTACACACAGTGACAGGGAGGGGTGAGAGCACTCTTCAACTCGAACTGCCACCGCAGTGTTGTGTACGATGGCAGTAAACGTTTAACACAGATTCGCTGGTGGAAGACAAAATATTGTTCCTACTTGCATTCCTGTCAGAAGTATAATACTGCCCACCTTGCCTTTCATAATCTTTCTTTGCCACATTATTTTCAAAACAAAAACATCGCTTTTATGATTAATTACAAAGATATGCCATTCAATTACAATCCTTTCACTTCATTCCAGACATTCTTGGCGGCTTGTGTTATCAGCAAATGGTTGTATGATTCAACATCCTGCAATTTTATCCTAAGCTAATGTGTTACTAGTTTAATACAGATGAAAGAATGAAGAAAGAAGCTAGTAAATTCAGGCAAGATAAAATTAAAGCCTGTCTAGGAGGGGACTGATTTTAGGAAAGAGGAGGAAGTGGCACAGAGAAGAGACTGGAGCCCTGGTGCTTACTGTAGAAACTGTTGGGCCCAGTGCAGGGAGTGAGGATGAAGCAGCGTCTCGAGTCTCGTGTTCCTACACAAGTGTAAAAGGCTGAATGGTGTCTATGGTGTCGCATGGGTGAGGCCAGCAAACAAGTGACTCTCCCTCAGATCCCGAAGCCTGCGCCACACCATGGGCCTGAACATTCACAGACCAGGGCAGATAGGTGTAGGAGGCTGAGAAACAGTCTAGCAAGAGAGGTGTTTTTCAGCCATTGTTGAAAGCATGTGGAATTTCGCCATACTTCAAGAAAGTGGTTGACTTTCCTCCAGGTGCTCGATGAGTTTGCAATGACTGAGCTAATTCACAGGGAGGGAAAACTGCCACTGGGAGTAGAAAATACAAGGTCCTGGAGTCTTAATTGGCTTAATGAAGTACAGTATAAGAACAGTTTGAAACCAGAGGAGGCCATTTGGGTGGTCTTACCCATTTGGAATTTAGTAGCAAATTGATGTTGGAATCTCAGAAAACAACTCTTCACTTGTTTGAATCGTGGTATAATGACCTAAGCTCTCGATCAGCATGAATGTGATCCCGGTGGATGGTTTTGGCAGCTGAAGAACAGGGTGTGTTAAGTACAGTGCAGAGAGGCAGGAGCGATAGGGAACCAGCAGTTTGGCAGCACAGAACAGGATTATGGATTAAATTGGAGCACACGTATTAAGTAAAATGTCTCACCTCAGATTGCAAAACCTAATTAGAGCAGTAAGTGAAAACTGCCAGTACTTGCTCGGTAATTACTGAAAGTAAAAATAACCGATTTAGACAAAGGCCAACCTCTTGTTGTACGAGGCGTGTTTAGAACGAAGCGGGGGAGGTTAGTTTAATGCACAAATCATGATTTGGAAAGCCTGGACAGGGAAGTACAGATGCTTAAATTGGAACAGCCAATTTAGAAGACATTTCTGTAGAGGTTCCCATAAATTGGTCTGTTGTTTCAAACTTATTAGTGAACATCAAAGGGGATAAAACGCCTCCTCTAAATGACAGCCTTCTTGATGTTCCTATTATATTAACTTGAGACACACCTCTATGGTGAGTGTGATAGTGCTGTTTTCAGTTAATTCATATAAAATGAAATCTCTTCACAGAGGCACTTCTTCAGTTCTTAATCCAGAATGTACTTGGGTATGATTTATGTGTCTCTAAAACTCTCGGGAAAGCATTTCTACCACTCCGTTAGAATGGCGTCACAATGTGAGTGGAGTCCTTTCTGTTCTCACTCTGCTTGTTGCTTCTACTGTTTCTCTTTCACCGCGGCGACTTGCAAAGGTGTCCAGGAGTCGATAGTAGGTAAGTCTGCTGTGTGGTGCCCGTGTTGAGTCTGCACATCGCCGCACTTGGAGAGTCAGGGCCCAGTTCAGATTTGTAACGTGTAACTGTTTCAACGGATTGGGCAAAAGCCGACGTATGTTTTGTGAGTGTGCAGCACCAAAGCGTTTGTAGCATGTTGCCGTAACCATCGAGGGTGCATTTTACAGCATTGCTCCAGAGAACGCCTTCGGGATGTAGTATCTGTAGTTTTGTCCTGACACCTTTTGTCATCCGGAAGTGGCCGACGAAATTTGCAGTGGCGTAATTTCAGTGTTATTATTTACAAAATACAATTGCATTTTGTAAAATAATGTAAAATTGTGTAAAATACAACCACTGCAAATTACATTTCAATTAAAATTTTATTATTTACAGAATGCAATTGTAAATCGTTTAATCTTCTGTATCCACAAAAAACTGACAGTAAGGCAAACTATGAAAAAAAAAAACACCTAGCAGAATAATTCAAACATTGTCTCTTTTAAGCTCCAGTACTTGTCTTTTAACTGTTGGAAAGATGCTATTTTACAAGTGCATGGCATGCCTTTCAAGACAGATTTGCTCAGTTTCATTTTATTTGTCCTGTGGAAGTTTTACACAGCATAGGTGAAAACAATTTTTAACGTCTTGCATCAGCTTATTCAGAGTCAGGTAAAAAACAACAGAAAATGCGTTTGCTTCCACACTTCACACTCCCTGCCTCAGGCTTAACGTTTGAATCAGTAATTGCCACCCCTGACTGCTTAAGGGGTCTTAGACATTCAAAGACAGATTAACTAGATGATTTGTGCAGATGTGAAAATCCTTCTAAGGAGCATTAAAGAGATATTACCTCCCCATTTTCTGAAAGCACATCTAAAAGTGAAAAGGTTAAGTATGGAACTCAAATGGTCTATTATTTTTCAGTCTAAAGCAAATTGTACTCCATTTACTGAGTACTCTGCTAGTGTCTCTGTCTTTTTGGTTTGTGGAAAGACCGTTCAGTGCTGAAGATGTTGTAAAAGGTGCATGAGTGAATCTAGAAGTGCTCGGGGCCAGACTGCAGTGCATGTCAGCTGAGCACCTGTGAGTGCAGACAACGTGTGACCTCTGACCTCTGCTTGCTTCCCTTCAGCCAGGGTGATCAGTGTGTGGGACCAGAAGTCAGCTCTGGTGGACATCTGCATGGAGGAAACAGGAGGCCTGGGCGTGGACATTGTCGTTGACACTGGAGGTGAGTACGTGGCCCCTTTCCTTCTGGTTCGTCGATGGCAACAGATTGACATGGAAGATCTTTTTTCCTTGTTGAACTTCCAGATCTGCTGTGATTGGAAATGGGTTTACTGGCAATATGTGGAAAAAATAAATTCCCCATGATCTGAATGCATAATTAATAAAATGTGGGCTTGAAAAATGTTCTGTTGCCCAATATCCTTCCCTGTCAACAAAACAAAAAGAGAGCCTTGAGCTCTGAAAATGAGATGAGCCAGATTGTACCTTTCAAGTTAATTTAGTGACACTTTGACTTTGTTGTACTCACCATGATCCACAGAAATAAGTTGACTAGAAGCAGTTGTTAGAAAGATGGAGCATAAAAAAAGTTGTTAACAATTACATTCATATTACCTAATACTCCGCAGATCTCTAATATTTCTGTATAATAAAAGGTAAGCTTTACAAGCTGAGCATTAAATATTATAAAAACATGTTAAAGACCTGTTGTCAAAGCCTGAAAACCATTTATTTCCGAAAGTAAAAAAACCCTTTGTTTCTGGCTGATTCCTGTTAACAGTGAGGCTGTATGGCGCAGATGAGGAATCTGCAACAAAGAAGCTGCTTCCTCACAAGCACGACATCATCACCCTGCTGGCTGTTGGAGGTCACTGGGTCACATCAGGAGAAGGCCTGCAGGTATGAAAGGGACATGCAGCTAGACGATAGTTTCGGGCTGACTCTTCAACTCCTGTCCTTCATGCTTTTAACGTCTTTTGAAATGATGAACAGCTCTTGAAAGAACTGTCCTGGTTCTCTACAGACACATATGGTCAACATTGGTGAATTTCATAAGGAGAGGCTTGGGAAATGTGATATAATAGTCCAATTGAGCAAATTACTTGTTCTTTAGGTGATTAAGCATAAAATGTCAGTGACCCTTGAGGTCCACAACTGGACTTAACCATCCAAGTATACAAGGTTAGAAGTCTTCCAGTGTTCTTAGTAATCCAAAGTGTCTAGAGTCACAAAGTGCTTTCACACGGGTTCAACTCATGACTGACAGCAGCCCCCCACCCCCATATGATCCATGACAGCCCAATGACAACCTCATCCCCGTATCATCTTCACCTCAGTGACACCTTCATGTCATCAACTCAGTGACATCCTTCCTTTTGCCTGTTGTACCGGCATGACTGGAACATGTTTTTCAGCAGTTACAGGTGCAGGCACAGATGAGTTTCACCACAACCCCAGTCACATCTACATGACTTTCTACTGTATACTGTATGGTGCATTATGAATACTACACTCAGGTGACTGACATTATTCTTCAGCTGTGGTTAATTTACTGTTTAGACTTTAGGTGAATGCAATCGTTTTTACTCATAATTTGTTAATACACCATTTAAAAAACATATTGAAATTAGAATCGTTTGTTTCATTTTTAATTTCTTGTTAGTACGGTTAGTGATTAGTTCCAGCACATGGCTCTGGCTGAAGCACAGTTAGATCTGTTTCGTTTGTGCAAACATGAAGACAATGTTAACGACGCTTAAAGAAATGTAAGAATGTTTTTTTTTCCAATTGCAATAAATTCCACTTGTGTTGGGCACATTTCCTAAGGCAGATTGTAGAAAATGTTATTGTGCAGCATAACAGTGGTTAGCATTGCTGCCTCTCAGCACAGGCCCTGGGTTCAATTCCTGGGGGCGCTATCTACATGGGGTTTTTTTCTGTTTTTGTTTGCACAGCTTTCCTCCACAAACCAAATATATATTTTTTTCTAAGATCACTTTATTAGCCACATACAATTTCTTGCATTAGGAATTCATCTTTTCGCATACCCCAGCTTGCTCTCCATGAAACACAGACGCACAGACAGGGAGAGAGAAGCTTGGGGTCAGAGCACAGGGTCAGCCATTGTACAGCACCCCTGGAGCAGTCTGGGTTAAGGGCCTTGCTCAGGGGCCCAACGGAGTAGGATTCCTCTGCCGGCCGCGGGATACGAACCGGCAACCTTCCAGCCACAGGCGCAGATCCTTAGCCACAGGGCCACTGGTAGGTTAAATTGCTTCTGGTAAAATTTCCCATGCTGTGTGTTTGTGCCTGTCTGTGTATGCCCTGTGACGGACTGGCATCCAATCCGGGGTGTCTCCTGCCTTGCACCCATTGCATGCTGGGACAGGCTCCAGCTCCCCTGCCACCCTGGGCAGGACGCCAGTCCATCACAGGGCATACACAGACAGGCACAAGCTGGATAACCTTTAGAAAATGGATGGATGGATGTTTCCTCATAAAGATAGGTTTAACAGTGTACTGTATATGCTGTCCATCTTTTCAAAACACCAGAAAGCCTATGCCTTGGGTCATTAGGCCACATCTTTACACTTCTAGACTCATTTCTTTTTAGAGCCTTTCCATTCATTTACAAATTTCTCCCCCAGACCCCCCTTTGTGTGGACACTCTCGGTCACACCCTCTGTCCTCTGCTTTTCTCTCTCTTCCTCCCGCCTGAAGAAGCTCGGCAACCGAAACTTGGTGTTTTTTTTCTTTCTACTTTTTGGCGCGGAATGAACCTCTTGCCTGTCCCCTTTCCGAGCCGACGTCCACCAGGCCAGCTGCAGGAAGACCAAGGACTCCTCCGGTAACGCGAAGGGGAAAGGGCTTGATCCTGGCACAGCGCCCCCTGCTGCTCTTCAGGGAGTCACTGAGCGAGGAAATCAGGAGGTTGCGATTGGACCTCGTGGTGGCGAATGCGTGATTCAGTGGTCTGCATTCCTCTCTTCCCAGCTGGATCCCCCAGACAGCCGAGGCCTGTATCTGAAAGGAGCCACAGTGTCCTTCCTGAACGATGAAGTATGGAATGCCTCGGCCTCTTGTCAGGGGAAGTACCTTCGTATCCTTTACAGCAGCTGAAGGGCCTTTATCTTTCCCTGGGGAAAGGTGGTGTGTGCACACAGAGCTGGTGAATTACTGCTCCTCACTTCCACTGGCTCAGCTGTCATTAAGCACAGGATTGTATTGCAAGTATGTTTCAGTGGCATACAGCACCATGTTGCATATCTAGAGTAATCAATAGCCTGCCCAAAACCATTACTGAGGCGGTATCTTCGTAATGAGATCCTAAAACCAATTGGTCGATCAACCTGAGCACAGTGAAGGCCCAGTGAAACAAACCTGTCACACACAACACAACACAAGATTCACAGTTAATAAACATCTGTGTCACTCTATGCATCCTCATCTGCCATGTGTGTACAGCTACTTCAAGCAGTTAACAAACCGCATCATCCAGTGAACTTCAAGGGGAAGATCTTTCAAAGTCTGCTGTGTGTGTTTGAATTGGGCTTATCACCCCCAACCTCCTGATGCTCTGTGACTTCATCTGACAGGAGTAGCAGGCCAGTGCTAACCTGAAGTTAATCAGTACTCTTGAGAGCAGGGTCAGAGACCAGTAATGTAACATGGAGAAAGTGTCTGAAGCACCTGGGTCAGTGAACACAGTGGTAGGTTCATGGCAGTAAAGCTAGTGGCCTGTTCAATCATTCTTGTCCTGGTTGCTCTGAGCCCTGAAGACTAGACTATTGCAGGGTCACTCCCACCAGCACTGGTGCGTTTGTACAGAAGGCTGTACTGGGGCTGTCGGGGTCAAGTCTTGTTCGAGGATACTACAGCAGTTGTGGATTCAAACACACATCCCACCAATACGGAGTCCAGGGTTTTTGTGGAAAGAGGGTTCAGATCTGCTGAACCTGAATGCAAAGCGCAGTGAACATTTTTTCCATTTATTTTGAAAATTGGTGTTTGTCAGGTAACAGCTCCGAAAATGTGCTGCCTGGGTATATACAGCTGTAGTTTCAATTTTTACTTCGTTTTGACCTTCATCACTTTTTCAGACATACTAAAAGATGTGGTTGAGAAGCTGTCCAACAAGACCTTCAGGTACAGATGAAACTTTCTGCCTCCCAGTGTTTCACAGCACAGAACCCCCAATCAACGTCATGTGGGTTTAGCACTTAGATCTTCCAAGCGTTCAACAGTGCAAATGTAGCGCGAGACAACAAAGCTTCAATAAAAGAAGGATTATATTGTAGCTGGTTTATTTCTTAGGTGCAGTTTGAAAGAGTTGCTCATTGTGCATGCTTCAGAAGATGTTTTGCTTTGAATGATACATTCAGAGGGCTTTAACACAGAAGATCAGTGTTAAATGGTGTTATAATAGCATTAACATTAGCCTACAGTACATTCTTTAGGATGCTTTTAAGTGTTTTGCCTTTCGTGGTTTAACACTCCCTGTCTTGGACATTGCAATTAACAGTTGACAGTTTTTCAGTAGTCCTACCTTCTTAAAGGTCTAATAGCACAAACTATTCAAATATTTGTACAGTGCGTAATCAAGACTTCAGTCAATTAAAGGCATTACAGTATATAATGTCACAACTAACTAAAATATATTTTACTTGACAGTATTGAAATGATTAAACAAATCAATTCTAAATTAAGTACTGTAGTAGATTGGTTTCAACCCACTAGAACAGGAATAGTGTTCTGTTTAGTGTGTGAAATACTGTTCTCTGGAGACTTGCATTGTAAACAAGATAATAATAATAATATGTGTTTTCCTAAAATGACAAAAAACTAAATCCGTTTAAGTTGAGTATTACTGTATGAGTGAGCAGGGCAGCTCTGCCCACATGTGCTCACTGACAGGTCAGAGGTCACCTGCGCTCCCTGAGAGATGAGTTCATACAGTGCTGTAACCTGTGTCTGAAGAGTTCACATCCCTGGGCAGCAGGAAACTCTGCTGCTGAGAAACACTTTGTGTTTCAGTTCAGGCATGAATTAAAGTGCCCGAAAGATTGATAGCTCCTTAATTGGCTGAAGACAAAACCCTACAGAGTTTCTACTGCTTTAATATATTTTAATATGTTCCTTTTTTATTCTCCGTGGATCCCTGGGGCCTTTTCACAATGTTTGCTCTCATTCCAGGCCGCTGTTGGAAGACCCGGTGCCTTTGTACGAAGCCACAGTTTCTATGGAAATGGTTCAGAGGAGGAGAGTGAGGAAAAGGCAGGTTATTCAGCTCTGACATCCCCGAGACCAGCAAATGTCAGCAGGACCCTGGAACCGCGCCGGAACATTTTAAGGGAAAAAAAAAAAGGTTCCCGTTGCTGCTCTTTGTCTTGAAGTCATGTCAGCAAAACGTGTAACATTGTGAGACTGTGGCCTTCCAAAAGGGAAAGTTGCTATCCTCTTGTCGGTCTGTAAATACTGTTTGTAGATGAAGGGAGTGTCTTGTTCAGTTCGGCCCCAGCATGGTTCTGTCTAACACTGCACTTGTATTGCTGAAACCCCTGGGGATGTAACCCTCAGCACACTTGCCCCACTGCTGTGTACATGATGATCCTTTGGAGCCTGTCTTCTTCTTTTCCCCATTAAAGCTCTGCTTAATGTATGTCTTTGACCACATACTATACTGGTTGAGCCACCTGGGGAAGCCTTTCTTGATTTTCCTGTAATTATGGACTGTTTTTGTTTTGTTTTTTAAACTGCATAATCCAAAACTGGCGAAATCTATCCACTATCGCCTCACTGCTTTGGTCCACCTGTATACTTCGTTGGCACGGTGACGAGTCTTGAAAAGGGGGACAGCTTTCAATGCGCTTACACTTCCTAAGCATCTCAAGGTCAGGGTCAGTTTTAATTTGCAAGCTGTGTCCTTGACAGTGTTGTTTTTTTTTTAATCTGAGCTCCGGTCTTAAGAATTTTTTTCCAGACCAGGCCCCTCGCCCTCGCTGTCTGTATTGGCCGCTCCTCAATGTGACAAAAGGGTGCTGGCCGGATGCCCAGCTAGTTCCCTTTCTGTACCGACTTGCTCCTGATGGTGTTTCTTTTAAAAGAAACTATTTCATCGACACATCGCTGAAACAAACTCTACTGCTGTGGACAGAATGTTCCACAAAGGTTCCTGCAGATTTAGGGAAATGTGAACATTAATTAGCTCTGGTTGTTTCACGATGCGAGAATGTGGAAATCACTAGAGAGCATGCATTAAATCAGAGAAAGCTGGTACAGACTTAGGCAGGACACCTAATAAGGGAGAAACAGCTGTCCACGGATCCCAAAGAAACAGCTAAAGGTTTATTCCATGCTGAAAGGAAAAGAAAAGACAAAACATTTAGTCTGTGGGGCCTTCTTCAGATGTCACACCATGCCTGTTGTGTCACTTTTCTTTTCCTTTCCTTTCAGCATGGAATAAACCTTTATCTGTTCCTTTGCAGCCAACACATGCTCCCTACTACTTGAACTTCATGGATGCCAGCATTGACTTCACCTACACAAAACGGAATTAGAAGCCTCTTGAGATGGTACTGTTGTGAAGTGGCCAGGCCTAATTAACGTTTACATACAGTTATAGCGATGTGTTTGTTCTTAAAATACACTGAAACCCTGAAAGTAGTTCCTCTTACAGAAAATGCAGCAGCTGACACTGCTGCAGCTACCACCTAAGCCCTGAAAAACTGTTTGGACTTAATCTGAAAAAACTGCTCCGTGAAATACCTGAATTTGGAAACAGTAAAGCAGTCTCAGTTAATATCAGACTTTTCTAATATCATAAATGTGTATAAACTCCTTCTACAATTTAAATTTTCAGGTAAAAAAAAAATAATTTACATCCTTGATCTTAATGAAAATCTCCTGTAAAGAGTTTTTTAAATAAATTTAAAAAGATGGCATTAGAAACCCAAGATATTTAGAAGCCTGAGTTTTCCAAAATAAACTTAATGTTTAAATTCTTTAAACTTAAGAATTATTCTCCAAGAGCCCAACTGGGCACACTGGCACTGCAGATGTGCCTGTTTATAGGGCCGGGCCAGTGTCTCTCTTCACCTGCTCTTCATCCTGTCAGAAAAGGATGCTCTAGTGCCTTTTCCTGCTGCCCCCAGCTTCCTACACTCACAGCTTAAACAGGGTTCAACCGCTAATCAAGTGACACATCTCTGACCGCAGGAGTCCGGCCTTAAAAGTATTTTTTAGATTGAAGATGTTATACCAACGGACTTGTTGTTTTATCATTTTTATAAAAAAAATGAAAATAAGTAAAGTGGCAGGTGTTATTTCCTTTATACCAAACAATAGAACATACAACTTTTCACTGTCATTCTCTTTGTTGTGTTAAAGTGCTGATGCAGTATGCCAGGTTTGGCATTTTAGCAATGTGTAGTGAACGTACTGATGTCTGGCATGTTTCAAAAAGCACTTAAAACAACTGATAAGAGGTCATATGCCTGGTGACACTTCTTTTCGACTCGCTCCATGGTAGGAGGAGTCAAGATCACCCCTTTTCCACTCCACACACAGACACTCAAACTATGTACGTTCTCACCCAAGTGTTCACAAGGGCAGCCTGTTGTTTGTGTATAACGCATTGGCAAATGTGAGGAAATATTCATGGAAAATGTTTTCTGGCTTTGAAAATATAGTGTGCAGGGGTCATGGGTACTGTGAGCAGACGGCATGGGCAGTCACACCCATTTCAAGTTGGCAGACCCTACTAGCAACCAGTTGTTGGCTGAGGTTCCCAGCCCACGTGTGTGGATCCATGTTTGCATCAGAATGGCTCCCTGTTCTGGTCAGCAGATGTTGACCAACAAACGCAAACAACTTGTTTACTGGGGCTGTGGCCTCATCTCTCCTGAGAAAGCCCACATGCTATTATAAAAAATATTGGTATTCTTTCCGTACTTCAGCTCTCGTTTTCTGCAGGATAGGTTATGAAAAAATACTTGCTGCACCTTAGGGAATTTTGTTTGAAGCCTGTTTCAGCATTACTGCAGTTGTTTTTATTTCAGACATGAACTGCAGAGGATGCAGCCAAGTGTGAGAGGTTAACCTAGATGTGACCTCCAGATTCCAGATCAAAGCATGGGTGAATGAAAGCAAGACATTCACCTGGCCGAACATTTATATCCTTTTCCATTCCAAATGTGATTCAGAACGTGATAGGGATTTTATTTACAGAGTGCATTAGTGCTCTGCTGTCTTTATGTTATGCCCATGTGAATTGTAAACTCTGTGAAATACAGGGAGATGTAGTTCGTATATTGAAAAGCAGATACATATACTGTATGTACTGCTGGTTTCACAGATCATGAATGGCACATTACAACACTGAAACAGTAACATATATAAGTGGTGGATTAGTAGTTATCTGACTTGGGCTAAAAAATCCTGGTTTAAAGACTAACTAAAAATCATATCCGTAACTGCAGTAGAGATAAGTGATTATTTTACAGACAATTCTCAGTGTCCTCTTGTCCATTGAGCTGTTGTTGTCCCTTTTGTCAGAAACGTACAGAGAGTGCCCCCTACAGGAAATGACCTCAATTGAATGAAGGATAAAATTTAATGTCAACATACTGTATATGACTTGTACCGAAGAAGCAAATAATTTTACTGCTTTTTTACATAGTACTTCAAAGAGCTAGTATATAAGCAATTTTAACCATAGAGGCTGTGTATGATAAAACACTCGATAACAGCACACATAGAAGGAAAAATTCATCATATGTTGTATTCATATATACATATATACTTACAGGTTGGGTTTATTTAGGGATTTGTACTGCAGGAAGTTTTTTTTAATAATTCTTTTAAAAATAAAACCAGTTATTTCAGTGCTTTCATTAACTTTGATATACCCACCCAAATTGGTACAGACACATCTGTGTTTTCACATCTCATCTCTCGGCTACAAACACCTCCTTCTGCCCACCTTAGAGCCAGTCATCCTCCAACACGACACAGGCAGCACCGCCTCCTAGCGAAGACTCAGCGCTGATTGGAGCAGAGGCGCGCTACTCATATGCCACCGAGAGACCATGGCCCAAGTTAGTCCAAATCTGACCTGTAAAACTACTGCTCATTGACCTGTTGGTGATTCTACTAATATTTTTCATTCCAGCATTTTTTTGTGACACAAGAAACAGTAAATGAAGCAAGCCAAAATCTTGTGGCGTTGTATCGTTTTGTGCTGTGACCCTTTTTTTTCATGAGCTGTGTTAATCAAAAGTATTTTAATTTATGAGACTTGAGCCAAAAAAAAATGTAATCAAGGAATAGAAAATCTGCAGAGGGATACAATGAACTACAACCACACCATAATTACTGTAGATGATGTGGGTTCAGTATATTTACTAACTTACTCAGCTGATGCTTTTATCCAAAGCGACTTACATTGGCATCCATTTATGCAGCTGGATATTTTACTGGAACAATAATGATGAAGTTCCTCACTCAAAGGTACAATAGCATTGCGTCACCTGGGATTTTAACCCTCAGTCTTCCAGTTACAAATCCAGATTCCTATCCACTGCTCCACAATGTTGCCTGCTGTATAACTTTACTCAGTATTCCCTTCCCTAAGGGCCTTTAATGTCCATCAGTAGTCATAAGCTTTACAGTATTACTGTATGTTTAGGAATTTGTCATAGGCATTTTAAAAAGTCAAAAAGAATAAATAGGGCTTGTAAAATAGTCCTGTTCTCCCTTTGTATACACAGTCACCAGACTAAATTTAATAAAAGCTGTCTGAAGCAGGGCCAGGCCGAGAGTTCAAATGCTGGACACGGTAAAGACGTAGAGTGGGCTCAAGCTGCTTGAAGAGCACAAAGACCGGCAGGAAGGAGACAGGCATTCCACTGCGTCACTTGTGGCACTGTGCGTGAGGTGCTGGAACACATGGCGTGCAAGTGCGAGCTACATGTACAGTGAAAGAACCGAACGCAAGCCCACAGCTCTTTACAAGTGTCATCTGGCAAATCGCTGTGCCATATCTTTGGCTTTTGGCACATGCAATAATTAGTACCAAATGCTTATTAGTAGACATTGATGCCTGCTAACAGCTTGCATGCTGGACTGAACCCTGGAGTTAAAAGTCACTCCCCCCTCAGTTTCTCTGATGACAGATTTTAAATCATGTTTCAGCCCAGTAGCACACTGCCTACATCTCGGTGACTGTTTGCCTCCGGGTCAAAAGTACGAGGATGTCATACAGAATTAGACCAGCAATTAGTTGCTGTATTATTGTGGAATCATGTGACAGATGATGTTTCACGTGGGCCTGACTGATATGCACTTGTGCATAAATGATACTGTATGATACACCGGGCAGGATGGACCCACCTTACATCATAGGGATCCATCCAGCTTTGATCTAGTAAGTTAACAAGACTGTTATCACTGAAAAATATTTGTATTCCTGACCTATTTTAAAGGTCATTCAGTCGACTTCCTCTCATTACCATGAAATCACACAGGCTTAGATAAGGGGACATGATTGGCTAATCTAAGTCCCTCCAGTGTGAGCAACTGGAAATTGACCTCCGACATTGATCATCAGGGATGATCAGACAGATTTGTAATCTGTAGGAGTGATCAGGGATCCCTAGATTTGTCACCCTCACCTTCTGCCTTGGGGGATCGGGAATCAATAGACCTGTCCTCTGACAAATGCAGTCTCCCTTCAGGCAGAAGGTTCCACAGAAACACACAAGAAGCAAAACCAGGACCAGAGAGGTAGCTGTACTAACAGCACTGTGTCACACTTTTTGATCGAGTTTGGAAAAAAGTAAGGAAAACAAAGTACTAAAAAATAAAAAACAGAGAGTTCGGAAGAGAAAAGAGTTGACGAATGCAGTTTTGAAAATGAGACAAAACATCTGGACATGCTGTCACAGAGGAAAAAATGCCTTTTCACATCTCAAGGATTGTGATCACTCCCATCTGCTAATCAGACAGGAAGGACAAAGAAATATATCCCACAGAAGGGCACATCCTGAATTTCATCATAGAAAACCTCTTGTCCTCCTAAAGCCAGAATTCCTGTTAATCTATCGCAGGACGACTAAATATTTCATTTTTTTCATTTTTCCTTCAGCCAGCCTCAATTCCTTGGGTAATTGCAAATTGTTCTGTTGTAGTCTTTCTTTTAACATCGTTCTGTTTTATGTATTTATATGTTTATGAAAAAGTTCAAAACAGGTCAGTAAATTAAAAAATGCTACTTTTCTTAAGAAGTGTATACTTCCACTAAGTATATACAAGAAATAAAATGCACATCTGAACAACTATGTTCAGAACCATATATCCACATTATCATGCAATTAGACTGACTACAGATGTACCCAATTGTGTAATAACATGGGTTTATGTTACACCTAAGGGCCAGCAGGACTGTCTCATTTAGGCAGCAATGTCTGTATTCAGGCCTTAACAAGGTCTACTGCTGATCTGTGAACCTCCGCTCATTGAACATAAGCTGTCTTCCACGAACGTCATTGTCTCGTCCCTTTTCAGCATGTCCAATGAACAGTGCAGGATTCTCTGTTCCTCATTCCTCAGAGATTCCACTAGGTCCAGCTGATGCCTGAGAGAAACTGACGCTCTTCCCTTCATAACATATATCTGGAAAACAAAAATCCATTTCAAAGAAAAATGTTATTGGAGACAGAACTGTCTTGTTTACAAGTATGAAATCACTGTTTTTGTTTTCTGTGTTTATACCCTCTCAGATTTACAGTCAGAAACTATCAGTCAACATTCGGTATTGCCACCATATACCCCCCTCACTCTGCTGTGGGCTACACCTCTGTAACCCCCTCACACTCTCCAGCCATAAAACAGACCGTTCTCCTGGTGAAGATGTGTGAAATTGTTACAGTTACTTTTTTTGTGATAACACAAATCCAAGCAAGAGAGACACCTTCTCCAGGGCCTTGGTATTCGCATCAATGAGGTGCTGACACAAAACTGCAGCCAGGTGAAAACTGTGCTGTTCACAGCTGTGGGAGACGGGAGCGCCGAGCAGGACTCTCTTCCAGGAGGAACTGCAGGGGGAACAGGAAACAGACAGGTGATGGAGTTTCTCTGCAGGAAACGCATAGAGCAAGAGCTTCCTTGAGGACTGGTGTCTTAAAAAGAGTTATTGATTCGGTGCTCATGTGAATTATTTTCATAAACATTTAGCATTAAGTGAATATACATTTGTAGTATTTTTGTATTTTATTGCACTGCACTGCTTGTTCTGGAATACTTACTGAGCTGTTTTAGTTTAAAATCCATCTAACAGAATAGCTAGAAAAGAAACCAATACAGATTTTCTTCTTGAAATCCCTAGATTTATTATATTTTTGAATCCCAGGACAGATAACAGTCTCCTCTTTCACTCTACAGACACTGATTAGAAGAACACTATATGTGATGCATCCTGATGTTTCCTTTGTTGTCTAGTCTGATTGCGGGAAAGACGGTAGACTTTAAACACGCTAAAATCTCTCCAGTTTTTAAGTCACAAAGACATTTCCATGATTTATAGATTCTACACATGCGGGCCTTTTAGTATCTTCTCTGCAGGTTCATTCTTCTAATTAGCTCACTTGCTGATTGATTTATTTGTGAACTGATAAGAGTTCTCCAGAACTTGGTTGCTCATTTTGGTCACATGGTTCCAAGTATCTTGCTACCTGACAAGAGATATGTAAAGCTACAGGGTGATTTTTATATTCATACAACACATATAACGTGGCACAGTGGAGCAGTGGTTAGCATTCTGACATCTCAGTGCCCTGGGTTCAATTCCTGCGGTGCTATCTGCTTGGAGTTTTGTATGTTCTCCTTGAGTTCTCATGGGCTTCCTCTGGAAATGTGTTTGATCAACAGGAAGGCCACGTTCTGACTATATTTCTGAGCAGTACCATAGTTTCAAAAACATTTGGCCATAGCTATGAATCACTTTTTTATCGCCATGCAGATAGATTCCTAAGCTTCAAATAAAATCCTATTCATGACAGGCTAACACAACTGAATCTCAAAGTCTTGAACAAAGATGACTATGAGAGGACCTTATTCAAGATTTTACCAAATGCTGAGGCACAGTGCTTCCTTAGAATGAACAGTGAACCAGAGGACACTAGTGGAAACAACATCAAAGTGCACTGAAAGCTGAGAACAGGAGGCACTTTTTTACTCAAGAGTGTTGTGGGAGTCTTTATTAGACCATTAGACCAGCCTTGTGGCTAGCCAGCTTTTTCCAAGAACCAGGAACGTGAAATCATTTGATCAATTACACACTAGCAGCCAAGTGGGCAAGATGGGACGAATCCTCTCCACTTGTTTGTAATCTCTCTTATGTTCCAGCAGTGAAACACTAACCAAAAGCTACGTAGACTAAGTTACTGGGTTATCGATGAGCCAACGGACTCCATTACATAAGTGTGTCAATTCTAAAGAGTGCTAACTTACAACTCGTCAGGTTGGAGGGAAAGCAGCCTGAGTGCCATCAGCAGTGTCCAGGAAGGACCGTCAAGCCCAAAGGTCAGGTTCCTGTCATGTGACAAGGTGAGAGGGAGGAGTTAAAGCACACTCTCCACTGCACAGCTCAAAGAAGAGCTCTGGTGTATAAACACTCACTCTGAAAAGTCATGATCCTTTAAAAACATCAGCTTCTGAGTGATCTGCTGATCTCTCCTTGTAAGGCACAACTGAAGGTCCTCTGAAAATGAGACAAATGTGTCAGATTTACCTATTAAAGGAGAAGATGTCTATTTACAGCCCATACCTATCTAGAGTGGATGTAACTATATTGGTTTTAACAAACAAGTTAAAATAAATTATTTTTTGCCCTGTGAAAGAACCATGAACGCAGAGTAAACAGTGCCTTAACATATATGAATACTAAATTATAGGAAAGGAACCATATAGAAAAAAGACCAGGATACAAAGATAAAAAAATGAAAAATTACGGTCTTTGCATGGATGGCTTTGGACATAATATACTGTAGTAGGTGTATATTAATAAGCATCATACATAATGAACATTTATCGTAGTAGGTGTTGTTCATCAATGTAAATTCTCATTGTCTTTCTGAAAATGGCCATCATTTTATGCCAAGATCAAAAATAAAGAGGAAGGTCAACTAAGCCTACTGTAAATACAAAACGCAAGGGAAGACCAGGACCTGTGCATGGAATACTATGAGACGAGCTGAGCAGCAGCTTTATATTTAGAAAAAGTAATTACCTACATTGTTTTTTTAATCATGTGCCCACCCAATTTAGTTCTGACTTGGCTTGACAGCAACTGCTCCCACACTGCCAGGGAGAGGGAGGGTGTGCACACGAGCTCCTACGCACCACCCATCTGCCAGTGCTGCTCATTTCTCACTCACTTCCCGCTGCGCAGCGCCTTGGAGGAGATGGACTGCCAAGTGCGAGAGCATCACTGCCGTTTTACAGGCCCGGGCCCTGCCGGACACCTGGTCATAATCGAGGCCGGAACCCGGGACGCCGGGGCCGATGGGTTTAGCCTTGCGCTCAGAAACGGCGCCGCTGCTCGAGCCACGCGGCAGCCGGCTTTTCCCCCACAAGGAGGCACGATGCACCGTTCCCTCACCTCGCTCCACGTAAACCACGCCGTGCGGGTTGCCCCGGGCAACGAAGCCGTACTCCAGCAGCAGGCGCTGGTTATCGTGGGGCCCATAGCAGATGAAGACCTGCTCACGCCTCCTGCAGCCAGAGCCACTCCTGATCTCGTAGCATCTGCTCTGCTCGCTGAAAGCAGCTTCAACCTGCAAGGCAGTGGGTGTGCTCACAGAGCTCAGGGGCCCAGTGGACGCAATACTACAATACAATACTCAGCCACAAATACTGTGAACGTGGCTTAATGATTTTAAGGAACCTATCCTCTGTCCTGCACCAAGAAGAGTGATAAGTGTGATACTTAACACACAACTGGATTTAATTGCTAAGAAAATAAAACACAGTAAGACTAAAGCAATATATCAATGTCTAATGTATAAGAATAAATAACTAGAAATATAGCTGAGCAATTCCCTGTGTGAGATAACTATTGTGGTTTATTCAAAGATTTTTACAACTTTATGATAAACTTCACTAAAAACATATATTTGTTTACTAAGGTTGTACATTATGTTAGAGGGGAACTGCAGTCCCAATTTTTCAGACCGGTTATTAAATCTCAGTAACAAAATAAATTCATTGACTGTATAGAAAAGTTTTACAAATTTGGAATTAAGCACAAAATCTTTTTGAAAGTACTGTAAGTCGCCATGTTGTCACAAACATGGAACAACATGAGAGTTCCCATGAATTGTGACCTGATGCAGCCCTTCCTGCTCATTAGTCACCGTAAAGACTAATGTAATGCAACGTATGAGCAAATTAAAAAGACTACAGCAGATATTTCACCGCAGAAAGTTTCCAACGTGATCTGCATGCAGAGTTAACTAGTAAGTTCCATTTATTGGCAAAACCGTCTTGAAGTCGAGAGTAATATTTCTATTGGATTAAAAGAGATTTATTCACGAGACTGCTTCTTTATAATGTAATAGGGCTGCTTCAAGTCACTGGAAGTTTTGTTGGCTCGTTCAGAATCGCAGAAAATAGTTTTGCACATACCTGGAAATCTTGTCTATTTTGTTACGTAAACTGGAGGTTTTACACGTTACTGAGTACATTTTACTTTTATTGTGGTTTGAAATGGAATGGTTTTGAAATGGACTCATCCATGCCAATTCTTTCTAACCCTGAAATACAAACACAGAGTTGCAGTTCCTCTATAAGCCTTGAAGTCATTGTGAACTGTTTCAGGAAGAAATTGGTGAAGAGTGTGCAGTACTCTTGACCAACTCTGCCACCTTCTCCTGCAAACACATCACCTGTCTTACCTGCACATCTGGACAGTGGTTGAGGAGATCTAGATAGGGAGCCAAGGCATACACATCTGGCTCCATGGAAAGGAAATCGCTCTGAGGGTGTTTCATGTACACAGTGCGAGTGTTGACGCTGCACCAGGCCCAGCACAAGGCATCCTGGGTAAAAATATTTTCCACTGATTGGCTGAACAAGGGCTGAAGAGACTTAAAAAATGAAACTGCAGACTCGTACAGCTCCTGAACTGTCTCTCTCTGCTTCAGAGCTTTTTTTCTAAGAGCTGCAGGTAAGAGGTTCACTGTGTCTTCAGAAAAATAGACAGGACATGTATATGTTTTGGGCAGAACATCAATGTAGGGCTTCCACAAAGATCTGGTCCCAGAATGCCTTTCAGAGATGAGAAATGTACAGAGGGCCAGCAAAGGAGACACTGGAGGCTTCCACCTGCCAACATAAAGCTTTAAATAGTGACACATTTCTTTGAGATGTAACTTCATACACTGGGACTAAGAACAGGATCTTCTCTCTGGAACTGACTTGCCTCTTGTCCTGATCCCAATAATTACCAGTTGGTGTCCAATAGTCACTTGTGCTTTGGTTAGTTATCAAGTTGAGAAGCAGAGCTGAATTTTGAGACATGACAGAGACTGTGTTCAATAGCTTACAACTGTGTGGAACCAAGAAGATTGATGTAACACATCAATTTCCCTACGGGATTAATAAAGTCTTATCTATCTAAGATACTCACTTAAGGAAAATTGGATCAGAGGCCAGCTGTTCATATTAATGGGCATGGAGCACTACACTCCTTTGTCCTACTCCAAACCCTCCTCATGTGCTAAAGGAATTTCAAAAATGTCCAACTGGCCCACTTAAGGTTATTAATTCCATTAAGCCTTTCTGTGTTCAAGAGCAGTGAACACCTGAAGATGCTGTGGCATCTTGTTAGAAACCAAAAGTACAGGATCTGTACAGGTGTCGTGGCATAATATCATCTACCTTACCAGCTAGCAGCAACATTCACACTCTTTGAGCAGATACTCCATTGTACCTTTTAATAAGTTCACCCATATGGCTTCTCAGCACTGTGGATGTGGACAGCAGGCATTTTTCAGGTAAAGAAATAATCAGGTCCCCAGCCTAGAAGAAGGGCAAACTTGATTTTATTTCCCCTCATATTTCTGTTGGTCTATATACACATACAGCTCATAGACATATACAGTAGTATTAAATGTCTTTCTAAAAGAAAATCTGCACTGTCTTCCACATTTATACCAAATACATTTTAAGTACAACTGTATATAGCTTTTTATAATTTCTTTCTAAATACATTTGTATATTATATACTATCTATAACAAAAACTAGATCATTTATATCAATAATCTAGATTCTGGTATATCAGCAAACAAGTCAATTTTATGGATGATACTACATTATGAGGATCAATAAGTACTAGAAGCAATAAATGAAATTCAAAAAGATTTAGATAAAATACATCACAGTGCAAACACGTGGCAGATATAAATAAGTGCTAGGTTTTGCATGCTGGTAGTAAAAACCTAAACTCTAAATATAAAACTCTGACCTTAATGAGGCCACTTATCAAAAAGACTTAGGTCTTCATGTTGATACAACATTAAATTTTCTAGACAAAGAGAGCAAGCAAAGAAAGCAAACACAATGTACAGTATGGATATATAATTGAAAAAGCAGAAAAGAGTAACATTTAAAACAAGGGATGTTATTTTAATGTTAAATGTTAAAGCCACCTTCCTTCATTTGTATTGAGTCAACTTACCTCAATTGTCTCGCTGGTCATAAGTCCTCTTCCTGTGTCTGAAAACATGAAAAGGTAATTAATTAGACCGCACATAACTTTGACTCAATATGCATCCTAAAAAATGCAATCTTGGAATATCTGTCATTTACTGTGGTATTCCAATAAAATAATCTTTTTTTGTGTTGGGACTGATTTAAGAAATATATGAAGTATGAAGATACAGAGGAAACACCTCACTAAATTAAACAGTACAGTGATATTTCTGATTTGTGAAAAGTTGATCATCTTGTTGTAAATAATGAAAAAGGATAACAGCAGGCCTACCCAGAGATTTGGCAGTTAAGCCTTAATTGAGCAAAATAAACCCTCTTCTTCACATCCTGTGCTACTGATTTGAGAAGGCTTACAAACTGCCCTGTCCTCTGCTCTCGAGGCTCAGTCTAGGGAAACCCTGGACCGCAGGAATCAGACACACACATCAAGGGCGGTACACACACAAATGCACTTGTGAACCACAGGGGCGTCATGAAAAATAAAGTGCTTCTAATACCTGAAAAATGAGCTGGAATCAAGCAGGTGGAGCTGAAGCCCCTCAGCTTTAACCATCTTCTCAGCTCTACGTACTGGGATTCCCCACTAAGATTAACTGAGGCAAAGAAGAAGAAACAGGTAAGCACTGGAACAAACACACGTCTGGCCATCTGGTCATTGTCAGCACATTTCTACTGGCGTTTCAGATGAGCTCTTGGCTGACCAGAGTTGCAGTTAGAGAGTATCAGGGTATCAGTGGGATAAAAATACTTGGGAGGAGTGAAAGCCATCTGGGACAGAGGTCCTCCTAGACCAGAGCTCTCACTCCTGGAGGGCCAGATGTCCTCCAGATTAGATGCATACTCGTAGGCTTCTCAGCAGGCTCTCAGGATACCTGTAAATGCTGTTGGTGTCTAGGATAGGTGTTGGGCACCAGAGTACAGGATCTGCACAGGTGTGTTGGCATACTGTCATCTACACTGCCAGCTACCTACAGCATTCACAAACACTTGGGTGTTTGAGGTGATTTGACAGTATAGGAATATGTCTTTAATAAAGCCGTATTATCAATTGTAAAAGACCTAAAGAAAACGTCTTTATATGTGTAACTTAGCAAGTAATTCGGTTAATGTATTAATTGACTACCCAGGCTGTATGCTGAAACAGAAAGCAGGAGAGGCCGAGCTCTGAAAGAACTGAGTTTGAAACTAGTGACCTAGACAACCAAAGAAAAAAACATCTCTGTGATGTACAGAGAAAAAGCCCTGCCGGCCAGCCATGGTTCTGGAGCGCCGGGTTAACAAGCCAGCCTTCAATCATCCACTCTGAGCACCAGCAGCAATTTCACACGGACTTAAATCCTTTAGTTAGTTTGTTTTTTTAATTGAATGAATGTTCATATCAATTGCAGTGTAACCTGACTATGTAAGAGTGACGCCCGATGTCAGATCGCTGCTTTGGTTTTGCCTCAGTCTCACCTCCTTGTGCGGAATCCCCAAAGTGTTTACGTCTTCTTTTTCGCCCTGCTCTCCCGAGTCGTTTTCTCATGACGGTTTTATCTTGGCGGGTAGAACAAAATACACTCTACGAGCTCTGCACGTATCACTCCGGACGTCAGTCTCCCACACTACACTAAAATAATATGCAAAAATGGTTCATATTTGTCGTAGATATAAAGTGATCATTGGCTTTCTTTACTATAAATGTAAATCCGTGGTTAGTTCAAATAGAATTTTAAAAATCTATCCAAATTAGATTTTCAGCAAATACCTTGTGAAAAGAAGAGAAACTTCTAATGTGAAGTAGATAACTTCTTCACATTTATATTCACAGCTTTGAATTATTGAAATCTTGAGCGGTATCGCAGGTGTTTCGTGCTAATCCCAAGGACAAATAATGAGACATTTACAGTTCAGTCCATCGTAAAAAAAAACAGTCCAGAAACCAGTCAGCCACCCACGTGTTTCCTTCTCAGATCAAAATAAACGTGTTTTCCAAACAAAGCACTGGTAAGAAATGTCAGTTACTGGTGTGCATGATGTTACTGGAAAAGGGATCCGTTTCTACGAGTCCAATGATTATACAACCCTTCAGTGAACATGCCAGTAGGACGCTAATGGGTCCAATCCGACCTGCACAAGACCACACTGCTCTGTGTTGAACACTTCGCGACTCCTCTCCTCCAGCAGAACCAGAAGCTTTTTCACTTCCGCCAGCGAGAGAAAGAATCGCGAGAGGGCAAGGACGTTGTTTCAAGCTCCACTTGCTTATTGTTTTCTACAGTCCTTCGCTTCTGCGCCTGTTTCTGTTGGCCAGGTCAGTATTACACGACGGATTTGGGTAGAAAATGCATGCTAATGATCTCCAGAAAGTTGCAAATTCTAATACGATCTCATTTCTTATTCTTGTGTATCCAGCTCCCTGTGTGTTAGTTGCTGTGAAATCAGCCACTAACCCAGTTTCTACCCTGCAGGTGAGACTGCGGTGTTATTGGCCAGGGTCGTATCCTGGAGCTACAGATTGGGTGCGACACCGGACAGTTCAGGACACTGTACGCATTCGATATCAGAGTGCATTTTATTTTTAAAACGGACTGTACCATAAATTGATGTGTTTTGCAAAAATAGGACCAGGATCGTTTTTTTTCTTTGGAAAATTAAGTCACAAGAATGTTTCAGAATTTGAAGAAAATAGGCAACTATCTTGTTAGAGGTACTCCAGTCCGCACAGTTTAAAATGTCAGATGGCCTTTGCTTAATGAAACTTTTTTTTTTCGATTTCTCGCTTTTTTAACCTTTTTACTGCAACAACAAATATATATATATAATACACACAAGATTACATAATCAGGGGTACATAATACAGTTCCATTTGAAAAAAAGATTATGAGGTAAATTAAGAAAAGGTATGCACAAATTTCATGCTAAAGTAAAACACATATTACATATTACAATAGATATTAGAATATAAATACAATACTGCAGACATTATACACATTACAAGATAAATACAATATTAGACAATATGGCCACTTAATTTGCATGAGTACGTCATGAGCCACGAGGGTTTCCATTGGAGCATAGCGAATACGTTGTATTTGTGCGCAGTAAACAGGACCTTTTTTTTAGTAAGCAGGACCTTGGATATCAAATTCAAAGGTTTACGTTGGAACGCGCATTCAAATGACGTGTTACGATTTAAATGTGCGTTGATAATGTAAAACTAGCACATATGTATACGACATACTCAAAAATAAAGCTTTAATGGACCAAACACATTACAATAAGGGTTTTATGATTTTTTTGACGTTCTGTACATTCGGGGAAGACATTTTTTAAGGGTAAATAATAATTATATAAGATTTAACATTTAACATTCAATATAAAGATACGCACTACGTAAACCTAGTTACATAAGTTTTCCATCTGAACTTCCCTTTGTGTCAAAAATACATCTTTGGAACTGTACTGTAAATATAAGCACACTTGGTGTTAATCAGTACTGTAGCTGGGCATTGTATGGTACTGTAGCTGGTCCCCAACCCTGGTACTGGGTGACCCCTGTATCCCTTGGGTTATGCTTCAGTTGAATTCTTAATCACTAATTGAATTCATTTTTTATTCTGTCTGGAATATTTTAAATTAGCTGTTAGCTCTTTAATGGTCCAGCTAAATTTGAAATGGGTATCAGCCCTGTGCCAGTTTCTGAGTGTCAGAACTTCTTTTCTTCCAGCGTGTTAGCAGAACCGTAACCCACTGGACCTCTGTAGAAGGAAGGGACTTACTATTGGAGCTTTTGCTACACTTTCATTCTAGCCTGTGTCTGGTCCTTCTAACCTGAGCTGCTCTTAACAAATCAAACAGAAACAGGGTAAGCGCTAAAATAGAGGAGAAACTGTATATATATTGGTATATTGGTTAATAAGTCCTCAATTTGCACTAGTGATTATGAATTCTGCTGAAACGAAAGCCAACATACACAGGTCTCCCTGGAAATTTAGATGTTTCCTAAATCTAAACAAAAGTTTTTCAGTCTAGACTTTCGTTAAAATACCTTTCTTTAAATCCCAGGAGACAACAGAAGCTGTAAATTAATTTTAATAGTTTTAATATATCAAGCCCAACTGAATGTGACTCAGTTTAATTCTCAGGATCAGTTAAGTAATGTAGATGAGCACCTTATATTTTAACAGAGGCCAAGGATTGTTCTTAGCACATGGAATTGTTTGAAATGTATAACCTATATTCCATTGCTTCAGTTTCAGTACAGAATGATGAAAAGTTTGAATATCTGCAGAGAGGGGGAGAGAGTCAGGGATAGCACAATGTTTTTCCTGACCGAGAAAGAAAAATTAACAGTAAAATGGGGATGATCCTGTTTTGAACCCTGTGATCTTCCTCCTTCAACTTTCAATGCACAAAATAACATTCCAGTTGTCTTTGTGCAGACACTGAAGACATGTCAACCCCCAGAGTGGCGGTGGTCACTGGCAGTAACAAGGGCATTGGTTTTGCGGTGGTGCGAGCCCTCTGCAAGCAGTTCACGGGGGACGTGTACATCACAGCCCGGGACGTGGGGCGAGGGCAGGCAGCAGTGCAGAGCCTGAAGTCCGAGGGCCTGAACCCACTCTTCCACCAGCTGGACATCACCGACCTCACCAGCATTCGCACGCTGAGAGATTTCCTGAAGGAGAGATACGGTGGGATAGATGTGCTCATTAACAATGCTGGCATCGCTTTCAAAGGTAATGGAAATAATAACAGAAGAAGAAATGTGCAAAACAGAATTGCTCTGCCTGGACCAAGCCACGTCACGCAATTTGAGCTCGACATGAGGGTCCAGGCAGTGACTGAGCAAACATTAAACAAGGGAGGTGAAAAAACGCGATTACAATGTGTCCGTTTACTTGGGCGGATCAGACAGTTCTTGTTGTTTTCATTTTTGCAAGTGTATACTGAACATCAAAAGAAACTTAACACTTCATTTCTGCATTTATGATATTACAAAAATAAAAGCATACGGGTTCAGGATATGAATTAAAATATTTTTGATGTCTTTTTAAATAGTTGGTTCATGACTGACCATGATACAACTCTTTGACTCTAACGATTGTATAAGCACTAAATTCATGGGGAGACTGAGCACCTGTGAATTTTGAATTTTGAACCTGGTGCAAATTACAGAAAGGAACCAATTTCACCTCTTATCAAGACAACAGTGTTTCGTGCCACTGGAATGAGTGATAGTGCTCACATTGTTGTGTACAAGATACAAAATAATGAGGAGGTGCAAATGTCTGTACAGGACTGTTTAGTTGTGACAGAACTCCACTTGTAGTGATTCATCGCAACATGTTTGCACAGTGCTAAGTTCGTTAAGTCCTGGAACTTGCTGCCATCCTTGCCAGACATGAGCCACGGTAAATATCCGTGGGATAATGTGTGACGTCTAGGGCTCACAGACCAGTGACCAATTACATGCTCGTCCAGGCTGTGTGAGAGGAATGGGGCAGAATCTCACAGCATGTGCAACTTGGTGCAATAAATGAGTCTCAGATCTACAGCTTGAATTGCTTCCTGCAGTGGCCTTACACTCCTAGCCCATGATTTTTGCAGTAGATGATCTGATCCTGTAGTTGATCAATCCTGTTCATCAATACATTTGCATCTGACATTTATTCAATAAAATGTCCGCACATCTTATCCAGAAAATGCCATTTTCCTGACTAATTTTGTGAATTTGTTGCTGTGACGTTTCTGTTGATGCTCAATATATATATCTTTAAATGGGAATGTAATTATATTGGAACAAGTAATAGGTTTATTCCATGCTGAAAAGAGAAGAAAGACAACACAACGTTGTTGAGAAAAACACATTTGCCTCCAAATTGACACTGATCCCCCAAGAATACAAATTCTTGCAAAATAATTGTTATATGAAATATTTTGGGAACAATAAGTAAATGTTTACTATTTTGAAAGGCACAATGAAACCTTCTAAGTGAAACAATATGAAATAAGCAAGTAACATTTTGGTTTAGTGGCTGAACAATTTAAAATGTTCAAAATGTGGTTTTTAAGAAATGTTATTTTCTTCACGCAACAGTTGCTTGAGACTGAAACGTTGCGTGGTTGTTAAATATGAAGAAAACAATGGTCTGTCCAATCTAAGCAGGAATCATTATTGACCATTTCTGTCTCGACAGTGAACGACACTACACCTTTCAGAATTCAAGCCGAAGTAACCCTTAGAACAAATTTCTTTGCGACCAGAGACATTTGCAATGAGATTCTTCCCATCGTTAAACCAGGGGGTAAGCACAGTCTTTGAAATATAAGCTTTTTCTTTAACATACTTTTAAGAAAGAGAGCATTAATATCTGAAAGAGGCTGTTGACGAAAAAACAGATAAAGCAACTTGCGTAACCGTGGCCATGAAAATAATTCCTTTTTACCGTGGGTCCAGATAAAATGATTTAGTCCCAAGGTCCTCTGATTTGCCGGAGTTTTCGTTTGGTTGGTTTAAACAGACTGTGCATACAGTTATGTCAACTCAAGACTCCTTCCCACACAAAGTATATGATCCTACTGAGCTTTATGTGCTGCCAGTGAGAACCCTGCTTGTGGAGCCCCGGCTCCTTCAAGATAGCGTAGGAGAGAAGGAGACGGCCTGAAAAGTGCCTGTCTTAGAGTCCTCATCCCTCCCATTATAAAAAAGACTGGTAACAGTGAGTTGACGTGCGTAACAAAGGCAAGTTGCACATGGGGGCGTCAGCAAAATTACTTTTAAGTTCTTGGGGGGAAAAAAACCTGAAGGTATTGTTCGTGCCTGTGTTGCTGTGTAGGACGAGTGGTGAATGTGTCCAGTATTGCCGGGTCTATGGCCCTGAAGCAGTGTAGCCCGGAGCTGCAGGCCCGGTTCCGAAGCGATGACATCACGGAGGAGGAGCTGGTGCGTCTCATGGAGAGGTTTGTTGAGGAGGCCAAGAGCGGCGTGCACACCCAGCGAGGCTGGCCCAACTGGGGCTACGGGGTGTCCAAAACCGGGGTGACAGTCCTGTCCAGGATTCAGGCCAGGATGCTGCAGAAGGAGAGGCCGCAGGATGGCATTCTGCTCAATGCCTGCTGCCCCGGATGGGTGAGAACCGACATGGCGGGACCGAAGGCCACGAAATCGCCCGACGAGGGGGCCATCACCCCCGTCTACCTGGCCCTCCTGCCCCCGGGTGCTGACGGGCCACAAGGGGAGTTTGTCAGTGAGAAGCAGGTTCAGGCGTGGTGAGAGTGTCTGGGGAGGCAGGTGTCAGTGTGTCGCCTTGAAACAGGGGGAGCACAGCTGACAACGTCTCTGTCAGGAACCTCAAGAATGGTCCTGTCAATCATCTGTGAAGTACATACGCCTCAATTAGAATACCTGTAACACTTTAAAAAGTAAGACATTCAAGGAAACATTTGACCAAAGCTTATGATTAGTGGTCTTCAACTGAATCATGGCTTCAAAGTCACTATTCTTTCTCTCTTATTTTAGTGCCTTATGAAGATAGTGTTTACCACACTATGCTAAACACTAACGTAATTTTGATACACTAAAGGGAATGTTAGAAGGGATACAACCATTAGTGGGCTGGTCTTAAAAGTGGAGCTTATATTTTTTGCCGAGAATCAAATGACATTTAAAGTTGTCAGAAACATATATGAGAAAAGTAGACAACTTTTGCTTGTATGTAGTCATAAATATAAAGCTCTTCAGTCCATAAACAGAAATTGGTTTAATTTTGTTGCCTGTGGAGTGTACATTTGATTAATAAAACATTCTTACAACTCAAGAAAACATGCTCTAATGTGGTGTTAAAATGCCATTGACATGCATTCCTAATGTCACCTGAGAGCCATCAGAGCCAAGTGACCATCAGCCAAGCTTGGAGTGCTGAGATGTTTGCAGGTAGGATCACCAGTCCTATTCATCACTCAAGGATTCCGAAGTTAAAAATAAAATATTCCTATGGTGACTGCGTGCAAGTTATTTTTTATTGTACCGGAAAAATGAAAATTGTATCACAAGTGTGTTTTAAGAACAGAATTTAATGTGTTATGTGTAGTGTTTTGGCTGTTTGTTGTTAACCATTGCACAGTTTCTTTACTTAAGAAAGTGCCTTTGGTAATGAAAATAATGAAATTACAACAATTAATAACAAATGAATTACAATAATTACTTTGTAATTCAAAATATTGAATTTCAATATTGAAATTAAAAGACTTAGCACTCCAAACTTTTTGCATTAGTGTTTCACTTTGCCAATGTGTATTTATACTTAGTTCAGCTAAAGTGGCTTAATTTTCAGTTTGAGAAAAAAATACTGGAGCACACTGTTACAGTAAAACATTGTGTTGACGATCACCCTCTTTTTATTGGTTACAAACACCATTCCAATGGCCTTGTGCTGTGGCCTGTTTATAAAGGCCAGTGAGACTAACAATGACATGATAGGTATGGAGTGCTTTGCAAATGCGATGTAATTTACACATTTGCATATTGCAGACAGGCTTTTCCTCCATCTAGCTGTTCATCTCTGGGCACGGTACAGGCTCCCCAACAGTGGCCTGGAGCTTCAGCCCTCAGTGGAAGATAGGCGCCTCCCTCACTGGCATCACTGCTATTCTGCAGGCTCTTGGGGAGTTGTAGGTGTGGTGGCTGTTGCACTGGGCGCTAACCCTGTCCATGGTGCCAGTGAGCCAGTTGTGCACCACTGCATGAGAAATCCAGGACACTATAGTGACATGCCTCGGGCTCAAACTCGCGCTATCCAGATCTTGCACCTCGGCCTGCGCTTGAAGCATGTGATCATGCAGGACCCTCAGCATTTTGACTGTTGCTGACCAATTGCTTCATTCCATGGATTATGGCATCCGTTGTGGTGGAAGTTTTTTTTTTTAGATGGAAACTGCATTTCATTTAGCTCAGGTGTCCCCGAATTTTGGGAGGGAGATACATTTTCACACAAAAAACAAAAAAAAGCTGCAAATGAGAAGAGGCCATTCAGCCCGTCTCGCCCATTGGGTAGTAAATAATTGACCTGAGGATCTCCCAACCATTTCTTGAGAGGAATGAGTTTTGGTTTCAACAACATGGCTGGATGGTTTGTTCAGTACTACCGTGACCCTTTGTGTAAAGATGTGCCTCCTGTTCTCAGATTTAAACCCTTCCACGCTTCCACAGCACTCTGGTTTGTGTTTCACTGTTGATACTGAGGGGGTCCACTGGATTGATTTTGTCGAAGGCCTTGGAGTATTTTGAGCAGGTCTCGTCATAGTGAGCCTGTCAGTGTAAGATGTTGCGTTAAAACCTCCAACATCGGATGGCGCTTCTCCGGACTGCTTCCAGAACATTAGGTCTACGCAAATAACAGTTCCGAACAGTTCCTCTAACTACTGTTCTGGTTTTCGCATAAAAATAACGGGTCAATTGCAACAAACCGAAAGCAGCGTACTGGGGGTGATCCCGTTAGTATTCAATGCATTAACTAGGTTTATACCAATCGAAACATTGTTGATAAAATTACCCCAGAGTTCCGTACTGTTTCCAATTGCAACGAAATTAAAGTAATAGCTGCTGCCCTCTAGAGGATTCTAAATTACAGGATTAACTAAATACAACTCGTTACATTTGTCAACAAAAGAACTGTTGGCAAATCAATACTTGTCTGGTTCGTAGCTTGTCTTGTCGTCGCTAGAAGCGAAACTAACAGCAAGCTGTCTGGTCTCTGAGTCCTAGGTGCCGCACGACATTATAGCTCATCTCACAAATGATTAACGGTGTTTCAATCTGACAAATAGGATATCCGAGAAAAAAAACTGTCGTATTTTCACTAAGCATGAAAACTACTGCAGGAAGGGCAGTGAGTGAGGGGTTGATCAATGTAGCGCTGTGCAGTCAGGGTGCCAACCCTACAAAAGGGAGCTCTGTAGCAGCCCCACACTGCTAACCTCCCCATCATGGCTGTCAGGGGTCATTGACACATTGTGTTTAGGGAACAGATTGCCGACTGGGAACAGCCCGCGTCTAGTCATCAACATACCAATGTCAAGGCGAGCTTGCTCCCTTGTGTTCCTTTTATATTTCTTTCTTGATTTTTACCAGATTTCACATTCAACAAGTTAAATCACCACATCTCGTGTGCCCAATCCACTCACCAATGAAGTGATTTAGTGCCCATGCAGCAGTCAAGGTTTTCATTAAAAAGTATATGGCAAGTGCACTCGGCTGTTTGTCGGGTCGAGTGTATCCCGGTGTGTTGGTGTGTTATGAATGATTGATCAAAATGAAGCTCAAAGCATTGAATCAATTGTAAAAATCCTCAGGCTTTATTTAGCTAAATACATATCAGGTGTGCGTTTATTTTGATGCTACAACAGTAGTAACCACTGATAATATTCTAAACGAGACAATGTACTGTATTTGACTGAACTGTAGCACGTTTAAAGGCGAGATCCGTAAACAAGGAAGATCCTGGACTATACCACAGAGTAAGCGAACATACCTTTTTATCATTTCTTTTATTAATTGAGAAACGAAAAGTACAAACGCCTCGGCCTTGCAGGAGGTAATAGAAGACACGGGTATTTGCTCATCGAGGTGGCGTCTTTGCTGTAATTTTAAACGAACAAGCCCCGCTCCCCCCCCATCACCAGGACCTGCTTAGTTTCTGCCACCAGGAAGTACCAGCAGACTCAGCTGAGCCGAGATCTCGACTCTCTGCCCATCTGCTTCTACTGTCTGAAGGTTTAAGCATCGTTTTTTCTCCGCAGGTTCTGCTTTCTGTCGGAATGTTAGGAAAACTGTTCCGGCTTTTAGTCAGTCAAATGGCTGAGGTTTGCGACCCTTAAACCTCGGATAAACTGCTGTGACACTATCGGATTGTCACGTTGTCAAGTCAGAAACTCAGGATTATCTGGTGCAGGTGGGTGGGTCACTTGTTTTTTTTCCCCCATTGTGCCATCTAAACTGGAAAATTCAGAACACATTCGTCATCTCAGAATCTCCGTTACTGCGACTGTGTTGCTTGCATGAACGGCAAAGTTTTTTTTTGTTAATGTAAAGCCTGAATCCGTTTTAGCAAATGAAGATAATTTAAATGCAAATTTCATTGAACAAGCTGGACGGATAGTGCAGTTCTGCACACCCATTCGAAACGGTTTACGAAACGTTAGCAATCTTTCATTTGCCAGCTGTTGTTAAACCCGTGTTAAATGTTTTTGTCACTATCAGATTTACAGAGCACCCAGTGAATACTGCGGTAGCAGTGTGGAGTCAAAACGCTGTAGTCAGTAATATTAAACATTTGCACAATAATTGTGGTGGTTCAGGTGTCGTATCCAACTCCCCGTGAAATGTTTTCCTCTCCGAAATGCGCATGCGCTCCGGAAAACTTTCTAGGATAACTATGGATATCGGCAGAGGCTGCATGCATGATTGTACTTTATCTTATTAACATATGGACACAAATAATTTTTCGTGTTTTTATCCATTTATCGGAGTATTTATTGCGTTTGCTAGGGAATAATGTTAAAATATTTGCCGACACCCCGTGAACGAAAGCTTAAGTTATATTTCTACGAGACAGGGGTGCCCCAGAGAAACCATACAAAGGCTATGAGCATTATTTTGTCTTTTATGATTCACTTGATATGTGGATGGTGGGGAAAAGATTTAGACGGCGCGTGCGCGTTTTAGAGGGGGATACAAAATCAGATACGACACCGGCAATTGTTCCGAGCAAGCCACAGTAATACTGGGAGCTAATCTGAACGATTTACTCATCATTTTGGCTTTGCATAAAAATTTACCTTCGTGTTTTCCACTAGACGTTTGCACAGGGGCTCAAGGTAATCCGTGGTAGAGTTCATGATTAACAACAGTATGACAAAGCTTCCAGTGTAATGAATTTATCCTACAAGTTTACCATGGGAAACGAAAACGTTTTTTTTTAATACGGTGAGTTCCTCTATTACCTTATGTTACCTTACAAACATGAACCTCTCGTAACACAAACACCGAAAACTGTGGCTATAGCGAGTAACCGGGGCTGTACACTCACTTAAAACGGAGCGTTTATCATCAGCGGAGATAAGCAGTAGCGCTTGTCACCACTAATTTGCAACAATTTGTAATAATCTCGCGGAGCCAGTATTTGCTAGACCTGGAAATGTGATACCTTCTTCAAGCCTGCGATACTGAAAGTCCTACACAGTTGCTATGAATTGAGAAGCTCCGCAAAATGAAATTCTTCTCTTGAGTCACTGAGGGTGTTTCCTGAGTGGGTGTTGGGTGACAAAAAATATTACTCTGAGATCTTCAATACTGTGGTTTGGTCTATTTTTAAAAAATAATTTATTGAATTGTGATCAGAGTGCTGTAGTTCAGGAGATGCGCTCTCCAGCTATAATACAATGAGTGTTCTTGACAGAGTGGGGATTTGTGTGCAGTGCATCACCAAGCTCACAGAAGAGCAGACACTACTGCAGCGGGATCTGTTAGCTTAACTACACTATGTGCCTCATGCAGGGCCCGACACATATGCTCTTACATATATGACCTGATATTTAAATCTCCTATGTGAATATATTGGATATTTCCATTCCTCTTGAGGATGCCCAATTTATTTTTCAAATCAAACATTCAGATTAAGTTTTGTTTGGCGTTCCCAATGTTAAATGCGGAGCCATGATTCATCAGTGAAACAGCAGTCTGCTGACTTAGTTCAGCTTCTAAAATACTGTAGAAGAAGTAGCTGCACTCTTGATAAGTGGGGCATATTGGTCCCTTTCTGTGATTTTCTGTCTCAAATTTCTTCAGGCTTGGCGTTCAACAGGTTAAATCACCTCATCGCCTATGCCCAATCAGCTCTCACAGTAATGAGCTGATGTGCTCAGACAAGAAAGTCACTTGAGTGTATCGTAGCAAGTCATCAGTGGTTAATACTCAAAACGATGCCAAATAGCAAGTAATCAATATGCAAAATCCACATGCTTTGAAAAAATAAATCATACTTGCACAAATACTTTTTTATGTACATGGTATATTATATTATTATTATCCTAAACAGGTACTTATTGGAAAATGTCAAAGGGTATCAGTATAGAATGGAAATAGGGCTGAGAAAAGAAAAAGTCTATGTCACCCAACATACGGTGCTTTTAGGCTGTATTGCTTTCCTTTCCTGGTTAACTCCTGTTTCACACTGACTATTGTATCTTTTGGAGAAGACGCAAAAAAGGGTCTGGACTGGACCCTGTGCAGAACTTCTTGAACCTCTGGAGCCTCCAGTTCGAACTGACTCCTCCAGTTCGCCTTCGGCCTGGGGCTCTGTCAGCAGCAGGGGGACAGCAGGCTGCCTGGGGAGGTCAAGAGCTCTTTCAGCAGCCTCTCAGTTTGTGGAGTAGACAGGCGGCTGAGGCTTTAACCAGTTCCAAAGGCAGCACTTGAAATACATACACATAAATAAAAGAATTCTGGAAAAAGACATTTACTGTGAGTTAATGTGACATGAAACTCTAGAATTGGCTTAAGTGAGAAATATATTTCTGTATATCTCCGTGCGCCCTGGTTATATTCTAACACAATCTTAACTTTACAGATCACAGCTGTGTTATAATAAAATTCAGTGAAGAGATATTGTCTAATTCTCTGTTGCATGTTTTTTGATGTAGGATGAAACTGCTGTGTAACATTGGGTCTGTAGACGTGGAAGAGTATTTGCTTTGCTTTTTCCACCTGGCTGGCAGAGTCCTAGCACACTGAGCACGTGTTTATTTGACTCTGAATACATACAGTAAACTGCTCAGTATTTCTGACCAAATATTTGGTCTTTAGTGAGGAGCTGGAGAGAGATAATGTCTTGTAACCAGAATAAGGATTACATCACTGACCGCCAGTGTCTGAAAGCCATCGTTGACCATGTCAGCAGTGGCTAACTAGAATGCTGCACAAATTCCACGTGAGACCCTGCTGTTTTCCCCATGAGCCAGGTGCTGTACCTGAATTGTTCCAGTGAGACACCCAGCTGTGTAAATTGGTGCAAAAGTAAGTTGTTTTGGATATGTCAGCTAAATGAATTAGCAATAAATTTGTTTAGATGTGGACACTTGGAAGCGTCTTAGTCCACACCTTTACAATAAATGTCAGCTGTGTCAATCGCTCGTCTCGGTCATGTTCTTCTTTAAAATCCACCTGCCTCGGATTCTTTTCATTATGATGCAGGTTTATGGGATGTTAAAGAAATTTTCAGAATGAAGAACTTGGTTTAGGAATTCCCCGATATTGTAATCCATAATGGAAGCAACATTAGTAGATTTGTGTGTCTGGAATTCTGGGTTCTGTTTCAAGTTTGCTGTAGTGGTGACATACGTCTCTTCAATTTGGAAAAGAGAAACGTTTCTTCATTCAGTTGTTCATGTACGATCAAAAGTGGTTTAAAAAGAAGTATATTCCCAACAAACATACCCAGAAGCAAAGAGCTTTATAAAAAGGGATCTGATGGAACAATTGCAGTTTTTCAGTACTTGGTGTTATCCACATTTCGCATGCTACATGGTACTATAGATAGAATGTGACTATAGGGAACTGTGGCTCTAATGGTGGGTCATCCCTGTACATGATGCATCAATTGAATAGCAGAATTGGGAGCTTTCACATCATTCATCACTTTCACACATGATGTGCTGTAAAATAACAGCTCTAATCACATGACCACTGTGGTTTGAGCAAAAGCTTCAGAGGGAGGAGTTAGACCGGTGAAAGTGAGAGACTAAGTAATTCTTTAAAGCAGCCCCTTGCAGTGCAGTGTTCCTGCACTCTTGTGACTCTAAGGTGGAAAATTATCTCTTTACCAAAAAGTGGTTTTTGCTTTTTAAAAAAAATCCTAGCCTTTGGTATGTGTGCTCTCCCTACCCCTTCCTTTTAATCCAATAAAACGCTTTTGATCTGTGAGTCTTGAGAAAGAAATAACAGTTGTCATGAATGCTGTAGGATTAAACCTGTTCAAAACAGTATGAAAGACTTTCAGTTCAGACATGTTCCAGCAGGATGAGGGTTGTTTGGAAACATGAACCAGAAGACACAAGTGGAAGCTGCTTGCAAATACATTTAAAATTCAGAACAGGAAGTAGTACTTTGCCCAAAGAGTTGTGGGAGTCTGGAACAAGCTACTCAGCTGTATTGTTGATGCCAGTACTGTGCTTTCTTTAAATAAATGGCTGGATGAGACTGATATTCTTGGATCAACTAACTACTTACTACCAAACAGGCTGGAATAGTCTCCTCTCCTTGTAACGTTTCATAGTTTCTTAGGCCTTGTTACTTTGTTGTTAATACAAACTATTTACTTCTGTTCTTGTATTGGGGTAGAGATTTGGTCCATTACTACTTCAAATAGAGCCTCCTTTAACCTCTGATGTAAGTGCAAACTTCAGATAAAAAGTTGTATTTTCAGCATGAATTTGGTTTTTTGAATTAACAGTTGAGATAATATGTGGATTTAACTGGTCTGTTAAGTGATATCAACAGTCTGATAGAACAAAAATGGTGATTTACATTTTATTGTCTGATGGATAGAACTGCTTTCTGTGGTGTGCTCTTAGTGCTTTTTAATATTTGATGTTGGTTGTTGTGGTGCGATATTTTAATAGTAAAAAAAGGTGTTACAGCATTTACTGCTGACAGAATCTTCACTTTAGACTTTTCCTAAAATAGGTTTCCAGCATGTTATTTGCTATTTGCTTGTGGTATCTTTCAGCCTTGTGATGTACAGAGCACTTAAATCATTCTGTACATCAAGAATACTTCAGATTTGTTTAATGAAGTCAAACACAATATCCCACAGATCAGTTTTTGTAACTGCAGCATTCTTTTGTGCTCTTGTGGAGGGAGACATTTAAAAAAAAAATGAAGGTTCTGAGAAAACGGTCTCTTTACTGCTGTAGAGGTAGCACCAGCGAATCTTTACACTCTCTACCATATTTTAGGAACTTCGACATTCTTTGTAATGTACTCCGCTTCTCTAAAATGCCTCCATCTTGTAGCTTTTCACTTGTTCCTTACAAGAGCCAGGCCGTGACACCTGACAGGGAGGAATTTGCTATGCAAAATAACTGCTCAGGACAGGTTTTGCCTGTTGGCTGTCTATGAAATCGAGATGCTCATTGATCTGTTGGAAGGCACAGCAAATGCCTTTTTTTCCCAAAGCCGCTACTTGAATCGTTTCTATGTCTTAATGACAAGATAAGGATAACCAATGTGCTTTGGAGGGATTTTGGTTGAGAAAAAGCCAAATTGGGTCTTATCTACTTGAGAGGTAATGACTTCCTTCTTCACAACATATGGTAATGGGGGGTTGAGTTGCTGCCTTAACTGCTAACAGTCTCGTGTTGTCTTGGCATCTGAGAGTGTTTGCTGTCTGGGGCAAGCTGGACCCAGTGAAACTGAGAGCCGCTTGTTGTGGGAACAGTTTTTTAAGGAATCCATGTCAGTGTCAAATGACAGGCATCAGTGTGGATTTGTGCTGCGTAGCCATCTATATATTTACTCCATCTCTCTCTTTGCATATACAGTAGATGTGTTTTTGTCCGTGTGCTGTGAAAGTAGTTTAAATGTAAAAAGATGTGACTGTATTCTTGTAAGGTGTCCGCTGGAGTTCTCTGGGAGATTGTCAGAATTAATAGTTTGACTATGTCTAAAATGAGCTACAAACTGAGAGAGTAATCTAATGCATTTTGAAAGCCCTGAATAATTGAAATTTGTTTGTCTGCTCACTGGAGTGACTTCTCAGTAGTTGAGCGGCATTTTTCGTAAAGGAATTAACTGCAGTTTTGGAGCTTTCTGAGTTTTGTCATACCATTAGGAGTGAGGATGTTAAAGAAGTCACCGAAAGTGCACTGTAGTGGCTCGTCTTTACGACAAAAGGAAAAGGAAAATAGTAGAGTCAAGAGCTTTCCGTCTTGAATTAAATGGTCCAATTTGCATATTCTAGTTTGGGATCATTAGAAGTTTATTCTCTCTTCTTCATTCTGAAGACATTTTCTGAGTTGATGTTATCAAAACCTTTAAGAATTATGATTTCTTGTATCAGGTCTCCTCATTTTCCGTTGCAAATTCAAAAGGTTGAGTTCCTCCAGCCAAATTAACTGTGAACTGATGCTGTAGACAAATACCATACTAAGGAACCGTACTTTACCGCAACAATGTTATGGTTAAAAAAAAATGAACTTCAAAAGCAATTTCAAAAGAAAAGTGTCTGTCTATTCTCTAAAGTGGTGTGTTGTTTACAATTCAGCACTTTTAGCTGCAATCCTTCTCAATTCTGTGAGCATCTTTAAAGCCTCCTTTTTTATTTTGGAGAAAGAACCATATTAGATACACATGACAATGTTTTACACAGACCATATAAACATCAAACGTATGGCCTATTTCCTAACTGTTTTCTCTTTATGTTCTACAAATTCTTACATTTTTTAAATCTAGAACTATGTACACCCAGAACTGGGCAGATTCCATTAAATATATTTAATTGATTCAATCAATCCAGTCATTCTTTGTTGGTAAATCAGGGCTTCTGGTTAGCTTTTTTACTTGCAAATAAAAGAATTCCAAACAGATACCCATCAGTCGCCCACGAATGAGAATCCAAAATACAAAGCCTCAAATATAAAGGGCAAATCCCTTTCAAATATATTCTCCAGGGCTGTCCCAATCCGTCTATATCCGTCCCAGAAAGCCTTATTTGGGGCAGTCCCAGAGTACACGGCAGCTCTAGCTTGATTTTTTTATATATCTTGAGTTTTCAAAAGATATTCTCTGTATTTTAAACCTGGAAACGTTGCATCGGATCTTTATCCATTATAGTACAAAATGCTGTTATTCCCTTAGTTATTTGGATTTCAAACCCATTATCCAATCTATATGTTTTAAATTCCAAATTATAAGCACACCATCCGAGTACTTTTACAGTGATACTCTTTTTAACCTTGTTCCTTCTTCAAAGCCCCTTTCAGGGCCACAGCGTTCACACACATCTTGAAAATTCACTGCCAATTTTCACAGTCATTTGCTTTCTGCTGCGGTTCAAACAGAGCAAGAACTCAGCTGTGGTCCTGAGGACTCAATCCAGCAGGTTTATACAGTAGGTCACTACTAGGTCATCAATTTGTGAAGACCTGGGTAATTTAACTGTGATCATTTAAACAAGCGATTTGTTCATTTAGGTGCTTTAGAGGCCATCTGGAGCAAAAATCAAAATAGGACTCTATCATGTCATTGGTTTCTGACTTGTTTTCAGTGATGTCTAAATGACATTGTCCTCAAGGATGATACTTTTCTTTACTGAACAAATTACTTTCTTAATTGATCAATGACGCCAACTGCCCTTAATCTTTAAAAAGCAGATTTTGTCCTGTAAAGTGTGATCTATAAGACTAATTGGACTGAGGCTCTTTGGGACCAGGCTTGGAGGTCCCTGATTTTTGGGTGACCTATAAAAATTCCTGGTCTGGGGCTCTCCAGGACCAGGACGTTCTTGGAGGTCCTTGAAGTAGAGACTCGAGAATTACTTTCTTGGTAACAAGACAGTTCTCAAAGCCATTATCCATAAAGCAGTCAACAGTTAGAAGTGGTTTATGTGAATGGAGTGAGTTTTGAGAAATAGCCACTCCATGCATTGCATGGCAGTTGGTGAAACTGAATTTTCAGCAAAACAAGCTATCTGGGATGAATGTATCCCTTGTCTTATTCTGAACTCTGTGTTGATTTAACCTTCGTGATTCATTTATGTAAAATGAAGCGTCAGCTACTCTTCCTTTTACAAATATTATATTAATGCTGTAAGAGTGCCTTTTCATTTGTTGTTTTTTTTTTCAAATCAGGTGATGTAATTATCATGGGTTATTACCTTCTTCATATTCCACAGATGTAATGTGCAAGGGTGTGTACGGTGTATTGGAATGGATATGTTCTGTATGTGCTTTTTCAGAAGGAAAATATCCTTTTGATTCATGGTCTCTAGTTCTTGCTTCGTCCAGCTGTCAAACTAGATTGCTCACTCATGAGTGTCATCATTGTACGGCATCTAGGAAAATGGTCACTTCTTTTTGACGTTTAGGAAGAAACAGTTCTCACTGCTGTTCTGTGTATTTCTGAGGGAGGAAGTTACAGGGGGTGATAAGGAATCACTTTGGGATCAGAGGAATATGGAATCCATGTGGCATTGTGCCTCAGGGCAGCGAGCATGAGGACCAGTTGAGCCATGCCTTCAGTTTCAGCGAATTCGGGGATTATGGGAACCTTGTGCTGAGATGTGATGAAGTGACATCACATGGCCAACCTAAACCAGCCCCTGATTTGCTCTCCAGCTTCACATGGGCTCCTAGTCTTCAGCCTCTGAGTGCGTCAGCAGCAGTAGAGCAACAGCTCAGATATCCTTCCTGAGATCGGCCTGTAAGGGCAGCCATACTTTCATCATGCCAGGATTTCCCAGCCTAGGTTTCCTTTTGCTAGCCTGTTACAGTGCACTGTAAGTTGTAATTGTTGAGCTTGCAGGAAAGATGTTATCAAGATGTCATGCTGTACAGCTCTTGCTTAAAGTGGTTGTGGTCTTCATCATTTTCACCCAGCATCTGAAAGTGGATTTTTTTTTTTCACCCATCACCCTCCCCCCCAACCTTTGCAGGACACCGTTATTTTTAATACATTTTTCCCATTTTTATAGCCTTTCTGCATCTCTTTTCTTTCCTTTAATGCAAAATTGCTAAAGGATAATTCATCTTTTCTGGGGGAACCCAGTATATAAAGTACAGAAAACACTCAGATATCTTGATATATCAATTCCATAGACAGCTATTTATGGTATTCTGGTGGGTCTGTCAAATTTAAAATTTCAGTTCATCTTAAAAATATATTTTTGAATCTTTGTGTTGTCGCTAGAAGAGCTGTCATGCTGAAATGGGCTATCTCACATGGAATGAGTTAATGAAGCTGTTGCACAAGTCCAACATAAAAAGATTGCTAATAGTCTAGAAGGTAAAACTGATCAATTTAAACACGTATGGGGCCCACTCAAGATCTATCTCAATGACACCAAAGACAGAAAGTTGTAAATATCGAGAGCAGTGTGATATGAAAAGCCAGGGCGCACAGTTAAGGGAGTTAGCAATGCTGAAGGAAACCATGATTGCTGCGATTGTCATATTTGAATGATACATCTCAACCTGGAGTGTTGTGCCACCTGTGTCGAGTTTGTATGTTTTCCTCATGCTTTTGATTAGTTTCCTCCAGGTTGCTCTAAGCTCCTTTCATTTCCCAGGAGGTGGTGAACTACTCTTAGCCGTTTCCATCTGCTTGTGTGTCCCCTGCAATGGACTGGCGCCCCCTCCAGGGTGGGGTGCAGCATTGCACCCTGTGTTTCTAGGGAAATTGCAGTTTCCCCAATTCCTCCTTCAGCAGTTAAAGCTAATAGGGTTTGCTCACAACCAAACAGGATCTTTTTAAAGAGATCTTTAAAGGATTCTTTTAGCTGCAGGATGGATTTACCCTCCTTGATTTCATTTTTGGTGTATGTATTTAGCCATTCAGTGGCATTAAGCAGGCATACTTCTGCGGACAGTTGGATTTAGCAAAGATGAGAATAGGACCGGATTGATAGTGCCACAAAGAGTTGGGATTTCTTTTAGGGTTACCTTTGCTTTTAAAATCATGCTGTGGTGAAACAACTAGAAGGTTTGTTGTTGCAAATTGAGAAGTGAAATCTTTTGTGATCTACTGATCTCTTCAGCCAATACAAGGATCAGAGACTTTAAGAGAAGTGGTGCTGCTGTAAGTGGTGGTGGACCAGTTGGTGGTGCTCTTCCATCACTGTGCTGTAGGAGGCGCTGTCTTTCAGATGAGATGGAACCGAGGCCCTGGTGACTTTGTCTTAAAAGATTCCAACATTTTTCATAGGAAAAGAGGTGTTTACAAAGATATATCCCCCTGTACATTCTGACCTAATTAAAATTACCCAGGTTCTTGCTTCTGCACTGGTTGCATCATGGCTGCTGTGTGTCACCCAGGTAGAGTTGCATCAGTGGTGCAGAAAGTAGGCCCACTAATGTGTGAAGTAACTACTATTCAGTAACATCCAAACACATAATTATATATTACAGAAGCACAGTACTGTTTAAGGATAAAAAAACAATGTATTTCACAACACCTTAAATTGTCTTTCGGTTAAGAGTATTAAATGCAAAGCACTAGGATTAAAATGTTGCCCAGAGATAAATGAAAGAGTTCGTTAAAGAAGAACTCAGCCAGGCTGGTTTGTGTAATTTGCCTGTGGTTTGACAAGTGTAGTACACTATAATTAAAACAGGAGAAGCAGAAAAGGGAAATTGCACTTTATTTGTGTGACCTGAAGAAAACAAAACTAATATTTTGTTGTAGCCTTTTTATGCCTATAGGAGAGCAAGAGCTTAAGGGAATGTTCTTTGAATCTCTTCGGTTTTGAACAGACAAGACTGAGGGACCGGGTTCAAGTATTCACAATTCTCAAAGGCACTGATAGAGTCAACCCTGTGGTGCACTACTTTAAGCTAGATCATCACTTTGAGGAGACTGCATGTGTGTTTGATCAACCAAAAACTCAACCTTGCCACCCTTCTTCAAAACACTTATGAGACACTGCAAGTAGTTCAGACTGCATTTGTGAGAAGTGCCACAGAATTTAGAGATTTTTTTTAAAAGTCTTAAAGTAATGTCCTACACTGACAGATTAAAAAATCTAAATTCAAGTACAACTGCCGTGTGTCTTATAACATTATAGAAAATGACATAATGCTGGCTGTGGGGACAAGCAGATACCAGGACTTAGAACCAATAAGACAGCTGACTGATTCATAGGGTTAAGGCATCCACTGAAGCCTGGAACAGCTATCAGCAAGGTATTTAGTATTGAATGGAAAGGGTTAAGATGCACCACACAGTTACAGAGTTAACTAAATTGTGCAGGAAAACATCAGTTTTCTGCTGCTAAAGCAGTACCATCTTTCATCTACAGTAGCTAAGTGGATGACTGAGTCTCAGATAAAGTACAGTACGTCTCCTACAGCAGCATGAAACCATTATTCAGATTTGAATTCACCAGGAGGACTTGGAAGTGATTGAATGAGGGAGATTTTGTGCATTGATTTCCCCTCGTTGTGATAGTAAATTCCAATTATGTAATTAAGTGCAGTCGTTTCTGTATTTTTTAAACAGTTGTGCAGTTGATTAGATAAAAAAAATGAATACTGTTCTTCCTGAAAGAACACTGTAATGTGGACAGTTACATTCCTCTCCTACTGGGGAATCGGACTCTTGCTTTTCATCCCACAAGCTCCTGACTCATCTGTGCAGATTCTTGGGGCTGGTCTTTGCCTTTGAGTGTAACTGTCTGCAGTCATCGTCTTGGAGGAATCGTGCTGTGCTGCTCTGCCTCCCTCCAACAGAAGTAAACATTCGAATGGTGCACATGTACCTTTGGTTCTGAAAGCAGGACTTGTCTGGAAATACTTCTAGAAAGAGGATTTTCAAAGTTTAAGGAATATTTATTTTTTCAGAAAAAATGGTTGAGCAGGTCATTGCTGGTTGGCTTTCCACAATAAAACATGGTTCTCGGCTTCTAAGAGTTGTATAAAAACAGATGCAGAGTGAGGAATGAACAGAGAAGTGGATCTGGTTTTAAATTTGGAATTTCCAGTTTTAATGTTATCCTCCAACTCATGTCTCGGCTGTCAGCTCTGAGCCCCACCTGCTCACCTCTGATCTGCTAACTAATCACAGGCTGCACTACCCCCTACTGGAGGAGGAGACTCATGTCAAGCACCCAAGAAGCCAGGAGGGGTCTTTGTCACAGCCCCGGACAGCTAACTCAACCACACTCTCAGCGACTCTTAGACAATTGTACTTCGCATTTGGAGGATCTTTAATTTCTGAAGTATCATATGTCCTCTGAATTTCTGTTTGCTTTAAGAGTTACCACAATTTTAAATAAATGAAAGATTTCACTGTGGTATCGTTTGTTTAACACAACATGAAAAAATAGCCAGCTTTCATCCATAGTTGTCTTCACAGCATTTCCAAATGCCTTTCAATAGGTAGATAACTGAACGAAGAGTCTCGGAGGTTTGTTGCTTGTCAATGTAAGTTCAAAGTTAGCTCTAATGAAATGTACTGTCTACATGATAATTGATTTGATTGATTTGTGTGGGACATGGTTTTAAATTTGCTTTTAGCTCTTAAAGTGTTAAATGGGGTTTGTAATGGGTATCAACCCTGTACTCCCTCATTCAGGTGTGTTCCCTTAAAATGTAACCAGTTGAGCAACTCTCATGGTGGGATAGTTTGAAACATTGTTGTTACAGGTTGGTTAAAAAAAAGACAGAGTGAGAGAGTGAAACCTGCAAAAAAAAAAGAAAAATTGAAATGTCCACTTCAGGGTGAACACAGGGTGTCTCAGTTGTCTGTGTTGCACTATCGCTCCTTTGAGTGTGTTTTTAGCAGCTCTGGTCTTTGGCTTGTTCGCCTGGTTGCTGTTTCTCAGGGGCTTCCTTTCTAAACCCTAGTGTGTGGGGGCGTCTCTCACCCTTTTCTCCGCTACCTCACACACAAAGTCACCCCAGCGCCCCCATTCAGAATGAATGGAACACAAATGAAAGGACCCAAATGGACATTACACGAAAGCGAATTTAATTTTGAGCACAGAAGGTACTACCTTACCCCAAGGGTTGTGGGAGCGTGGAACAAGCTACCCAGCTATGTTGTTGAAGCTGATACTCTGCTTCTTCCCAGAACAGCCTAGATGAGATCCTCAGATTCATAAGCTATTGACTAGCAGATGGGCTAAAGGGCCTCTTCTCATTCGTGACCATTCTGACTTTCTAATGTTCATGCCTCCTAAAAAAGAGCACCGGATGATTGAGAGATATTCTGAGCTGCCATCCATCACAGAAGTGATTATCTCCAGCTGCAGCCGCTTCAGTTGCTCGCACGCTGACAGCAGGTCACAGTTATCATTCCCCACCTGTATCTGTCAAAAAAGCAATCGCCAATAAACTGCTGTTTCAATAGAAGTCTGACCGAGGAGAATCTGCTTACAGTTCTGTATGCTGAAGTTATTAGAAGCCGTACAATTGAAGTGTTTTTTCCTTAACCAAGGACTGAATGCAGATTCAGGTAAACAAAAGTCTGAACCAGCAAGTAGATCAGTTACAAAGTGCCAATTATCCCTGGTGGTTTAGAGCTCATTAGGAATGTAAACCAGCAGACACAGGGGTCCCCCAGGGCCACGACTGGGAACCATTGCTCTGGTGAATAATAATAAAAGCTAAGCTGCCTGTTCCTGCTCCTAACTGCCCCCATTAAAAGGGCAGACTTAGTCAGCTCCTAGGTACAAATGCCAATACACTATATACAGGAAAAAGAAATACTGTCTACTCCTGCACAGCACTCAGGTCTGATGAATGGAAATGATAAAGATTAAAGTTTAGACCTCTAATGCAGTATAACCTATTATAAAAGCTTTTAATGTTTAAATATTGATTCTGGTGCACCCCTGATGTGTATTCACTAGGAAGCAGGGGATCCAGAAACACAAATCACAGTCAAATGTGCTGGCCTAAGTACCTCAACTGAGAACCGCTTGCCCTGCAATATTCTTGTTAGTGAGAGAATTCCAGAGTACAGGAAGACCAGGAATGGAGGAATGAAGTCGCTCTGCTCCCAGTGGAGCTGGGAGAGATCAGATCCCTGCTCACTGTCCTTGGCATGCTCTTCCTCCCCAGGTCTCGAGCATGCTGGGCTGAATCATGGACCCGGAAGAGCAGGAGCTGCTGAGTGACTACCGGTACAGGAGCTACTCATCTGTGATTGAGAAGGCACTGAGGAACTTCGAGTCCTCCAGCGAATGGGCCGACCTCATTTCCTCTTTGGGCAAGCTCAACAAGGTATGTTCCAGTTACCAGCATTCACTGCGTTCAGGTCACTTCTGATTTTGACTCATGCCTTAACCACACACAGATCTGTTTGGCGTTCGAGGTTCTCTTTGCAAAGCAATCCGACCTGTGCCAGGTTTTGCAAATTACCACAGATCGTAATTCATGAACAGATTGGCTCCAAGTTGATCATTGTGCTAGTTATTTCAAAATAGGTTGGCCATCTTAAAATTTCCTGCATGTATTGTTGGCTTATTAAAGATGTGATGGATGAAAGCACTGTGAAGTGGGAGTCTCATCTATTCATCTTTCTTGGCTAGGATGAATAAAATGGGCTCCTGTCCTCCAGATGTAGGCTGGACCAAGCTGATCCAGTCCTTCAGGGACTGCTGGGCTCACAGGATGTTAGGGAAAATGGGACAGCAACAGCAGTCTCTTTTGCTGCCCTGAATGTGTAAAGCTCAGAGAAGGAGCTGAAGTTTCAGAGAAGCTGAAGTTGAGTACTGCACTAATTTGCACAGCACATTCAGAAAGAGATGCATGAACTTTGAATTTTGTTAAGTTTTTATATAGATTGCAACACTCTTTTTTCCCCATTTACCAGCTCTCAACAGGCATATCATCAGATCCTGGGCATTGTGGCCACCTGAGCTCATAGCCACTGCATAACTGTGAAACAGGGCTGGGACTCAAACAGCTTTAGACTAAAAATAATCTGGGTGTAAACTAAACTGATGGTTGACTACTAGGTAATAGAGTCTTTTTATCAACTCACTTTTGCATTTCACACATAAAAAAATCACTTTTATTATGAAATTCTTTTTTTCTGCAAACTTGCAGATTAAAAGACCGCCTTTTGACCATGTACAGTATAGTCGGGCTCCAGCAATGTCTTCAAAAGGGTTTAACGTGTGTGTGCTTGTCTGATTTCCAGATTTCCAGCTGCCATATTCCTGACAATCCAAACGCATTTCGTGAAAGGGTTTTTATTTGAATCTGTTAGGCAAACAGTCCCGTGCTCCATGTGTTTTGGGTGTGTGATGTGCAGTGTTTGATTAGTCTAGAGGAGCTGCATGGCTAAAGTTCAGCAGCTTGTGCAGGGTGTGGGCTCGTCGACTGAAGCGCATACTGTTTTCACTGTTTCTTGCTGTGGCCTTTTTGTTATTTTACACTCATTGACTGTTACGGAGCTCTTGCTCAGCTACTATCAGTTGGTCTGTTTTTTTTGCATCCTTCACTGCTGAAAACTGTCTTGCAACACGTGATTCCCATTTGCGCGGTTTCTGAGCATGGCCCCTCTGCTGAGTGTGTGAACACCGAACACTCAACTGTTACTCCACAAAACTAATATATAGAAACAAAAATGAATTTATTCCATTTTTTTTAAATTTTCTCATGAGATTTTTCCAAAATTCAGTGCCATACCCATTATTGTCTGAAGGCACTCTACTGTGCCACAGTGCTCCAGCTGAGAAATACTACCTCTCAGAACTGATTCCAATCTTCTTCTTTAACATGCTGACCTGTGCTTGGCAGTGGACATTCTTATCAGTCTGAATTATTTATTGTGACACAAATACCCTGAAATTGTTGATTAACAGTGTGTTAATTGATGAAATGTGAGATTAATGGCATCTTGGGAACTCTTTAAAAACTAATGCATTAAGACTTTTTGAAATTGAAAGGTTTGCTTGCTTCCCTGGTATAAAGTGATGTTAAAAATAGCTGGTTTAACCTTAACCACAAGGGTCTTCTATCTGAAGAGTAGACTAGCACAAGTACAGTAAACAGAATTGGAAAAGATCTCGACACCGTTTTATTGTCAGAGCACAGGTTGTGGTTGCATGAAGCGAGTTACTAGTGAGAAGAGGCCCATTCTGGTCACTTGATGGTTCACAGCGAATCAGTCATCTCTGTGGAAGTGATACGATTGGGTTCATGGACTAATAAACTACGTTATTCAGCCTCTGAACTGGAGCTCTGGGTTTCCTGCCCTGGTGTTCCAGCAAGGTTACTCTGGGAGGCCCTTCTAAAGGGTTTCTGACCTGACCTCTGCTTTGCTCCTGTCCCTGCAGGCCCTGCAGAGTAACCTAAAGTATTCCCTGCTCCCCAAGCGCCTCATCATTGGCAAGCGCTTGGCTCAGTGTCTGCATCCTGCCCTCCCCAGCGGGGTCCACTTGAAAGCACTTGAGACGTACGAGGTCATATTTAAAATCATCGGCACGAAATGGCTGGCCAAGGACTTGTTCATTTACAGGTGTGTTGGAGTCTTTTCATAACCCTCACCTGGTTGGGTGTGCTACATTAGTGGGGTAGTTTAGATCAGGTAGTCCAACCAGAAGAGGACAGTAAATGTACAGGCAGTGAAGCCGAGATATGTTCATGGATGGCTCCACATGCTCCATGCCATGAACAGTAATCAAAATCACTGGAGATTCCCGAAGAAATCTGCACTCATTTGCGCACAGTGTTTAACCATTAGGCTCTAATCCCACGCCCCAGCACGCAAGCACAGCCAGTGTTTGAAGACTCCTAGAGAGGCTTAGAAGTGGCCAGTATGGTAGAAAGAAACTGAGAAGTAGCCTAAATACTAACATCTCTATTTTTTTTTCCTTGATTGTTTTCTACATGACCTTTTGCTAAAGACTCGTGTGTGGTTTGGTCTGCTTTTAGCTCTGGCTTGTTTCCTCTGCTGGGCCACGCTGCCATGTCAGTGAAGCCAGCTCTACTGACCCTGTACGAGAGGTACTACCTTCCTCTGCAGAAGTCACTGCTGCCGAGCCTCCAGGCCTTCGTCACGGGACTCCTGCCGGGCTTGGAAGAAGGCCTGGAAGTCTACGACAGGTACAGTATCCTTCTGGAGCCTTCCTGGACTTCACACACTACTTCAAACTAGAAAGCACATGCCTAGTTTCTGTTATTCTCCTGCACACTAGAAGCCTTAATCTTGGTTTTACACCAGAATTGACCTTGAGATTTGCTGCACTCAGTGAACTTAAGAACTAAAATATTTAGGTCCACCTCTGCTTATTGATTCTGCTTGTTGACAGATTTTATTGATGCAGCAGGTGATCTTGGACTATGTTTGTACATGGTGATAACTATTGTTGCTCCTCCTCACTCCCATTCCAGTTCCAGCCTTGAGGTATGAACGTGTCCGGCCACACGAAATTGGCAATTCTCATTTGAGGTCTTGGTAAGCCTTTGCATTCCAGAACAAAAAAAGCTTTAGATATTGATCTGATGTAAAAAAAAAAAAACTCATCACAATTTCGGGATCAATTAGGCAATTCATACCATTCTCAACAAAGCTTCAAATTCATAGCCAAGACTACGACAAGAGTTTCTAACAAACGTTCCCTTTCTCTGCCAGGACTGATGCCCTTCTCGTCAAGCTGTCCCTCCTGGTTGGGCAGAAGGTCTTCTATGGTGCTCTGTGGGGGAGTGTCCTGATCAGTCCCGTGGTTCGTCTTCCAGCCTCCCTTTTTATTGTCAACCACTTCAACAGAGCCGAGTCGGGGAGGAAGCAGAACTACATGCTGGGAATGGACAACAAGCTGCTAGTGAGTGTTGTGTGGGTCAGTGCAAGTCTAGTCCAGCCTTGAGGATGTACGGTTCCAAGGCTGTTAGAGATCTCTGGGTCACTCCTCACTTATGTACAGATGCTGTTGAAAAGCCAGCAATTGGTCAGTCAGTTAGTTCCAGTAAAACGGCACATCAAGAGCACAGGTGAAATAAAAACCAGATACCCATGTTGCCCCTGAGAATCAGCCAGCTGAGAATCCCTCAATCAGGCAAGAGCATAGAAGCAGGCAGGAAAGATTGCTGTTGACCCCTCTCACCCAGATTTTCACCCGTTTCCTAAACGTCCGGAAGACACTTCCTAGTCTGTTAAAACCAGAACCACCTGGTACTTGAACAGCTTCTTTCCTAGGACTGAGCTTTTGGTAAACCAGAATTCCTAGTTACAGGTGCACTGTATCAATGCTGTCTATTGTCTTGTTTGTGTATAGTGTATGTAGAATGGTTTTGCAGCACCAAGTATACCAGAGTAAATTCCTTGTGCATGAATTGTACTTGGTGAATAAAGGTGATCCTGATTCTGAATCTGATACTGATGGGCAGCTCCAGTGCTGAAGACTTATTGGACTAACCTGGCTATTTTTTACCAGCTCTTTTACAGAAGTGATGTTTATATTAACTAGTTCAGGTGGGTAGCTGCGTCAGCATGCGTAGGCTGCAAAGGAACAAGTAATAGGTTTATTCCATGCTGAAAAAAAGAAGAAAGAGAACACAACGTTTCGGCCGTGGAGCCTTCTTCAGGTGTGAACCAGGATCACACCTGAAGAAGGCTCCACGGCCGAAACGTTGTGTTCTCTTTCTTCTTTTTTTCAGCATGGAATAAACCTATTACTTGTTCCTTTATATTAACTAATTAACCAATAGGTTAACTACAAGATTAGAGCTACTACCTTTAACTTAACTTTAAATAGGTACTGTACGTTTTCAGTGTCGATTAATGCTAATCTGAAAACATCCTCCTGACAGTCTCAGCCAGTGTCGCGACTAACCAACATTCTACTTAGATTCTACTGTTACTTACTTTTCTCCATGATCTCCTGTGCAGTGGGTCTGCCAGTGCAGAATGGCTGTGTGTCACCCAGGTGGGGCTGCACTTCAGTAGTGGATGAATTGGGTCCCTGCAACCTTTGGGAGGCTCTATATAAATAAATACAGTTGTTGTGTATTTATTAATCCGATGGCATATGCTAACATACTGAAAAAGGAATTACTGTCATCTCTTTATTACCAGTGCAGGAATAAGCCCATGTCAAGTCAGAAAACAACTCAGCCCATGATCAGCAAGGAGAATGGATAGAAACTTCATGCCACAGCAGCAAACTAGTGTTGCGTAAATGAAACAGGGACTGTGGAGAATCTGTCTTTTTCTGCAAGGGTTTCTCCTTGTTTTTCAGATGAAATCCATCAGCCTGTCACTGCAGGACTCGAATGTGCTTGTGCAGAGGAACATGCTGGAGATCCTGTTGTTCTTTTTCCCCTTTTGCGCATGTCTGGTAAGATGTGGATCCTAACAGCACATAACCCAGAAGAAGCATTCTGGTTGCACAAAACCTCTCAGCTTTATCCCTCAAATTGTAGCTTACTAGTGTTTAAAAGTGGGGATTGTGCTTCAAGGTTTAGTTCATCTTATTCTGTGATCTTGTTTAATCTTTAATCAAATTGTGGCTGGACATATTGATTTAGTATTGGATATTTTTTTTCTAATTCTAACAAAAGCTGGCAGGGGGCTTCATTTTCCCCGAACGTGACTGTTGTCTTTTCGGTCCTCAGGACCCGGAGGAGAGCAGCATTCCCTTGACCCGCAGAGAGATGGTCAATGTGGTCTCGTCTGCTTCCCTGACACTACTGCGCAGAGACATGTCCCTGAACCGGCGGCTGTACGCCTGGCTGTTGGGTATGCTGCGTGCTGGTGGAGTCTCACCTGCCATCCCCCTGTATTGCCCACCAAATACAATAAACAAGCTCTTATGGCACATAAACCACGTGCCCATACTTTGCCCTATGGCATGATCACCGTATGGGCATTTTATTTGTAATGAGGCAAACACACCCTCTGTATTTATGTGTAAGGTATAGACTGGGTCTTGAATGGCAGTCCATGCCAAAATACAGTTTTTCTAGAATAAACTGTTTTTTTCTTTGGGGAAGGGGGCTCTTTTTAAAGCATTTAATGGAGGACTTCTCATGTTATCTTTCTGTTCGGTATTCAGGTACAGACATTAAAGGTGGCATGTTGGCCCCAGATCCACAGTTGTCCACGTCTATGGAGGACCATGCTGCGTACTACTTTGAGAAATATTCCAGGGACCTCTTGGTCCAGGTCAGTATGGCGCAGTGATGTCACATGCAGTGGTAATCATGGAGCTAGGTTACCTCACTGGAGTCCCCTGTGGTCAGTGTGGAGTATTGCAGCCTGTTATATTAACAGTGACTACAGTACACCAGCACGCCAGCACAAACTCATCTGGTGTGAGCTGTCAGTCACTTGCAGACTTACTTGTTTCTTTTAAATGCCATTGTTTTGAATTGCTGTATTGTCCCTGCATGTACTGTGGTCCATTGGAAATAGGCTTTCATGAGCAACGCTGCAGAAATAATCTACCATGTTTTCCTATGTAACCACATAACCTTATCACTCCAGCAGAGATCATTTGATTTTCCCTGCACTGTTCCTCACTAATTTAAACAGATGTCGTATACTGCGACAGATTCTCCTGCTCCGACTGGTTGTGTGCATCTCTCACAGCTTCTGTTTCCAGAACCTGGAATCCTAATTGTTTTTTTTCCCCCAAAAGTTTCAAATGGTCCATTAAGGGCTCAAGATAGACAGAAGACTAAGTCCTTTTTGATTCACAAGGACTCAGTGTTTTATTTCCAAGTTGAGTGCAACAATCACTTGTGAGGTTCAGGACAGGCCTGTCTCTTACACATTGGCCTCAGTTCTGATGTTGCACCCCTTGAGAACAGTTTTTGTGGTGTTTTGACAGGCGCTGATCAACATTCTGAGGCAGAAGAACGCAGAGCCTGACGTGGAGAATGTGCAATTGTATCTGAAACCATTCCGCATCATGATCAGTCTGCTGGACAAGCCAGAAATCGGTATACTACAGTCAGGGATCTCAAGTTCCTTAATATGCGAGAAGCTTTTAAATAAAATTTTAACATAGTAGGAGATCAAAAACTCTTGCGATATTTAGCTAAAGGGAAGCTGACTTCTGTGCTTCATTCGCCTAGTTTGTGAGATAACTTTGGAAGTTTGCTTATGTGTTGTCTTCTTTAGTTTTCCAAAATAAAAAAATGAGGCTTTGACATTGAAAATTATTCTAAAAATAATTACATATGCCAAAACTCAAAAGGTGTAGCAGTTTCCTTCAAATGCTATAAATTGTTAACAGACAACTGAAGTTTGCATTTCCAGCTTGACTAACTCAAAAGGCATTCCTTGAGAGCTCTATGAATCCCCATTGTCTGTTCCAAATGTTAACTGAATCCTTCTGGCATGTAAAAAGATCGAAACATTTTCACAATGTGTTGAAAATGCGTATCCTGTGACGTTTACTAAACTAAACTCGGCCTGCAACGTGAAATGTCAAAAGTTTCCGGGATTTTGTTTCTGTTAAAATGTTCATGGCTCAATGATTAATGTTCAGAACTCGGCTGCCTTTGCTGCTTTGTTTGTTAAACAGGGAGTGTCTCCTGCACAGTCATGTGCAATGTGCCTGTTCTGAGGAATGAGTGCTAGGAAACGCATCCTTTTTATAACATTATCTAATTTAAGGTCAAATTTGAACAGAGACAAAGCAAATCCCACCTTCTTCACTGGGAGTAATTATAGTGGATAAAATGTGGCCAGGGAGGAAGTTCTTCAGTATAGTCAGCATGGCTTTTACAGGGAAGATTCCCAACCATTAAATATTGTGACATTCCTTTGGGGGTGAAAGGATATTAAGAACTTGTTTCAGAGAAAGGCAGTAATAGTGAACTCCAGAAAGGAATGCTGTGGGTCTCCAGGTGGGGAATGTGCTGTTTACCCCTACTGCATAACTGGTTCTCCAGCTCATTAATGCAATATAAATTTTAACACAAAGCAAAGATTCTGAGGGTTAATTCCTCTAATATTTTATATTGAGCCAATCAGCCTTATCCTAGGCAGGTTTATTCCATGCTGAAAAAAAGAAGAAAGAGAACACAACGTTTCGGCCGTGGAGCCTTCTTCAGGTGTGATCCTGGTTCACACCTGAAGAAGGCTCCACGGCCGAAACGTTGTGTTCTCTTTCTTCTTTTTTTCAGCATGGAATAAACCTATTACTTGTTCCTTTGCAGCCTACGCATGCTGACGCAGCTACCCACCTGAACTACTTATCCTAGGCATGCACCTATTGGATTGTTATACATAAAATGGAGAAGCACAGCCTGTCTTGTCACGCTGTGATCTTTGTTTTTAATAATCAGGTCCACAGATCACTGGAGATTTGCTTTTGGAAGTTATAAGAGCCTTTTATGGGTACTGCAAAGACATGCTAGGTGATGACCTCCAGCTCAGTTCCAGCCACAGTGGGAACCAGCTTTCCAGGTAGGAGTTTGATTTAGCTGTTTGCTTTAGTTTTGCAAAATATTGTCCCTCTGTGAAGAGCTTGCACTGCTTGTACTGAGGTGAAAGTGATGTGTTCAGAACTCGGATGTCTGTTCTGTTTTATCTGGAGCTGTTCCCAGTGTGTAAAGTCCCTACTGTCACAGCTGTTTCTACTCCTGCAGGATTTTGGATTCAGCCAGCAGCCAACATGGAGTCACTTCCAAATCAGGGCTAAAATTGATACCAAGCGACGGCATACTTTTTATTTCTTCATTGACAAGGCTTGAAACTTACACCAAAACAACAACAGCAAAATTATAAAAATGCAAAAAAAATCTAAAAAATATCCTTTAGGTAGTGCACCTTCATTGTTTATCTAATCTAATCTGCTTTGGTTGCCAAGTAACGTAACAAAATGAAGAAAGGAGCAACTGGCAGCCATACTGTTACTACATATTTGCAATAAAGGGGCACTGTTTAAAAGGGTCAGGGAAAACTAACCTCTTAGAAAAATTACCTAGTCGCAGGCAGTCAATAGTGGGACGATCTGAGGCTAAGGCTTTTTTGGATTTGCTCTCTAAGATGTGGCAGTTAACGGAAGACATGGTCCTCTTTCACTTCCTGCAGCTGGATTTGTATGGATTCAGTTGCAGCCCTGTGTCTGTGTGGAGCTGAAAGCTGTGTGCAGAGTTCTGGTGAAAGTCATAGTTTAGCCATTAACAGGGATGTGACAAGATTTAGACTTAACGTTAACTCTCTCATTACAGCCCTCTTTCTTTTCCCTGCTGGAAATCAATGGGAATCCACCCTCCCAAGATTCTTTTTGTGCTGTAAAGGTCCAGAATTTGTTTGAGGTTTCACATTGTTTGACGTATCGAAAGGGAGTGGGTTATTTCTGTGTGATAGAATTCTAGTGTTATTAGTAGCTTGTGGGTTTCATCCGGTGTTTTTCTTCAATTCACAGCAAAATTAAAGAAAACAAAAATGCCTCGGAGATCATCAAGACTGCGAACATGCTGATCAGCTCCCTGAGTACAGAATACCTGTGGGATTACATGACCAGGTGTTTTGAATCCTGTCTCAGGTAAATGTTTTTATTGGTAATTCATATTTGGGTTAGTTAAGCCTTTTTTTCCTGATATTACAAAACATCTTCAGAGGTTGTAAGTACTGAGGAAGAGAGCAAAAATCACTCGCAAAACCGTAACAGCACAGAAGGTTAACTTGATTTTATATTTTTTTCCAAAAAAAGCCTTTTCTCTATTTTTTGGCCACTGAAGTTGTTTCTTTTAGAGCTGAACATTTGTAGGATTTTCAAATGCACACAAATGTTAATACATTCTATGTAATAATAATAATTATTATTGTTTGCACTTATATAGCACTTTTCTGGCGACGGCAGCCATAGTGCGCCAGTTCTCTCACCACACATCAGCTATTAGTGGGGAGGAGAGCAGAGTAATGAAGCCAATTCATAGATGGGGATTATTAGGAGGCCATGATTGGTAAGGGCCAATAGGAAATTTGGTCAGGACGCCGGGGTTACACCCCTACTCTTTTCAAGAAACAACCCTGGGATTTTTTAATGACCACAGAGAGTCAGGACCTTGGTTTTATGTCTCATCCAAAGAACAGCGCCTGTTTACAGTATAGTGTCCCCGTCACTATACTGAGTGAGCACCCCCTGCTGGCCCCACTAACACCTCTTCCAGCAGCAACTTTAGTTTTTCTCAGAAGGTCTCCCATCCAGGTACTGACCAGGCTCACACCTGCTTAGCTTCAGTGGGTTGCCAGTTGTGAGTTGCAGAGTGATATGGCTACTGGCATGATGTGTGTACATAAGGCAGTTTTCTCATTTTAGCACTGGGCTAGTGCTCAGAAGGAAATCTACATGGGACCTACAGTGCCAGAGATCATTTTCAAAGGATATAAAGAAGATCTGGCACTGAATTTGGCATTCCTGTTCCTAGCAATCTGAATGAGCTGGGTTCCGTAGAAATGTTCTTACAACTCCATCTCTGCACACTGCCTCAAACAGCATACTCGTACATAGTATTGAGAGCTCTTCAGGCGAATATTACCTGCTTAAATAAGTACTTTTATTATAGATTTAAACCCCTGATGTGGCTAAAATGACTAGTGTGGACAGAAGCTTTACAAATATCTACAAAGATGATCCTATGTACTGTCTATTTGAAAGCCTGGTTTCTCCTCCAGGCCAATAAAGTTCAAAGTTACCTTGTGTGTTCTTTCACAGTATGGGCATTTCTGATGACCAAAGCGCCACCAGGCTGAACGACAGGAGCCCCCTCCCTTCAGTGTCCGAGCTGTGCACTCTTATCATGTTCCTCCTCGACGTCATCCCCTTGGTGAGCAAGATGCCTCGTTCGCTCGGTCAGGGCCAGGCCCCCTTCACTCCACTAGAGTAGGGGAGCCATGGTAGGGTTTTTGTTCAGCACTATGAATTACATTTTATTGTATCTTCCCCCTGTGTGATCTCATTCAGGATCATTATGTTAGTCTGAGAGGGTCACATCTGGGTGATGTCAACGGCGGAGGTGGAGTCTAACTCAAAACTGATTCAAACTGAAGAGTCTCCATGGTTTCTTTAGGCTTTTAGACTGCCTCTATGGCCATTTGTCTCTTGTACCTCACCACACTAGAGCAGGGTATCCTAATCCAGGTACTGGATGACCACATACTTGAATACATGATTGTACCCTTAATTAAGCTCATACCATCACTAGTTTGAATCTTGAATTAATTTATGTTTCTAGACATGTTGGAAGGCTTATACTGTGACACTTTGCTCAGCACAGAGATGCGTTCCAGAAAAAGGAACATGGAGAAATGTGTTCTAGTAAATGTGTTTTAAGCTGCTTTATAGTTGCAGGAGAAAAATTAGGTACTCAACACTTGCATAGATTATTCTGCCTTCCCTCCTTCGACTCAGCAACAGGCCCCATTAGAGTTCTGTTAAGAAGGGAAAGTGAGCGAACATTATTTATTTAATTTGAAATTTTGATCAGCAAAATCATTTTCTTGTAGGTCTAATATGTTGCATTCAAACAGCTGTGAACCTTGTAAGTTACCTTGCATAATATGAGAGGGAAGTCCAAATGTTAAGTGCTACAGCCTTTAGAAATACCTGCACTGCGTCTGTCGAAACTGAGCTCGAAATGAACACTTCAGACATCTCTGGGGTATCCCTGTACTGATACCCCAAGGGACACTGGGGTGGGAAATGTGCTTCCTACTATAGTGCAGTTGGAGTTAAACAGCAGATTGGACTTTTCAGGAGCTGTACTCGGAGATCCAGACACAGTACCTGCCCCAGATGTTGAACAACATGCTGCAGGCCCTCCATGAGCACATGGGCAGCCTCCACCTGCCGGAGCTCACTCAGGGCCTCAGGGCCTGCTTCAAAGTGCTCAGCAAGATCCAGATGCCTGTGGCGTACATGGACATCGAGGTAGAGCCACTTGCACAGGCGAACCAGGACCTTGAAGGGGAGAGAGAGGTAGGAGGACAGGACAGAATGCAGACTCTAAGAAGCGACTGTCAACCTATTAATAAAGCAACTGGTCTGGAATCTTTCTTTTTTGCAATTAGTATCTCTAAATCCAGAAATTGACCAAGATTTGTATCGGAAACTCAGCTCAAAAAAATTTAATGTCTTATTAAGCATTTGTTTTTGAGTATTTTTGTATGTAAAGTCATAGTGCCTCAATTTGTGGTTGCATTTCTGTTGTTGATAGATTTGAAAAGTACATATTCTCATATGTAGGTTAGCTAAAGTTTTCCTTTAGTCCAGCTTCTCTGTGCCTAAGTAAGCATTGTAACCTTGGTGGGTTTAAAACCAGCCCCAGAGAAACCTCACTTTGCTTCCATCGCCAACTGTAATAAACCATAACAAAGTCACAGGCTCACCCACTGACTCACCGCCTTCCTCCTGATACCAGACACTGCATGACGAGAAGCCAGAGAAGGAGAAGGAGAAGGAGAAGGAGGAGGAGGAGGAGGAGGAGGAGGAGGAGGAGGCCAAGGAACAAGACCGGGAGGTGGTGGAGTTGAATGGGGCGGCAGAGCCCGATGCCGAGTTGACTGAAGAAGCACCCTATGCTCCACTGCGCTCAGAGGACAGCGGCCTGGGCCTCAGCGCCTCACCCTCCGAGCACTTCCACAGCAATGGGACCAGCAGTGGGGGGGCAGGAGCTGGGGTCTCCCCAGAGAGGGAGGACGTGTGGAAGAAGGGCGGCAGCGTTCAGCACATGGCCCGCTGTGTCCAGGACATCCTGGCAGCCTTCATCAGCAGGTGGGAACGATTGTTGATGCCTAGTGGTGACCCGTTCGTTGATATTACATAGGGAAGAATACCAAACCCCTTATGACACAGATTTTATTTGACACGACTGTTCACAGTAGAGTCCGTATATTTTTTTTTAAAGGTGTTCATTTGAATTTGGGGTTTTAAAAAAACAAAACAGAGGGGATCGATCCCTCCCTCAGTGAATGCAATGAAGTGGTCCAGTCCTTACAGACTGATTCTCAACTCATCCCCGCAGGTACCTGCTGGCTCCGGTGGAGGAGGAAAAGAGGGAGGTAGAGAACAGGCCAGCGAGCCCTCCGAGTCAGGGTAGCAAGGCCGCGAGAAGCCCCAAGAGCTGGGAACCTGGGCCCATCTCCATGCCGCAGTTCAAGGAGAAGCTGACTGGCTTCTTCAGCCCCAGCAAGCAGAAGCAGGGTCCCCCGCAGGAGGAGAAGAAGGACATTCCCGCGGCAGGGGCCTGGGCGACAGGATATGTGCCGCGGAGCAAAGCTGAGATCTCTGACCACTGCCGCCAAGCCTTTGCAGCTACCTGCCAGCTGCTGCTGGAGTGCACCACCTTCCCCGTCTACCTGTCCGAAGAGGAGACCGAAGTCCTCTACACCGCCGTCTTCCAGGAGCTCAGTGAGGCTCGAGCTGCTCGGGGTGTTGACCCCAAATCTTTTCACTCTCCTATCTTTTCAAATCCCTCTTTCTATCCACAACTGAAGTTGTGGGATTTGAGTTCTTACTAGAAAATAAGAAGTTAAATGTTGTCAGCCTTGATTTGTTCGTCTTATATTAAACAGTAAAAGGTTAATTAATGGAACCGGTAAAGGATTATTTCAGGCCGGAAGAAAAAGTAAAGAGACACAAAGTTTCAGCTGTGGAGCCTCCTTCAGGTCTCTTTTCTTTTCCTTTCAGCATGGACTAAACCTTTACCTGTTCCTTTGCAGCCTACCTGTGTTGACGCAGGCTACCTACTGTACTTGAAGATTAATTAATGTTCTTCATGAATGTACTCTAACCATGTTACAGTGGAGCTGTAACCTTAAAAGTGAATGCCTGTTTGTACTAGTCTGGCAAAGCTTATAAATTTCAGTCAAAAAAAATTGTGCTCTTCTAAATTTTTGTAGGTGATTCATTAGGAGTTTAGGAGATGAGTATTTGACATGCAATGCAAAATACTGAAGTTTTAAAAAAAAACTAGATTCTGATTGGATATAAATCTGTGATGTTCAGGTGTACCTACCCTTGGACTTTAGAAATATGTTTTTGTTAATGGATAAGCTGTAAAATGTTGTGTATTATTCATAAGGTAACTGACCTATTTTGGAATTCAAACTCGTGTGGAAGCCATCACTACTTGCCATGGTAACGGGCATTGATGTTGTTGGCAGGCAACGGGGAGGGCAGCCTGCCCATGTGGCTCAAGTCACTGATGACCCTGTGCTGCTTCGTGAAGGACTGCCACATTCAGAATGTGGCCATCTCCACCCTGCTGGAGCTGGTCAACCACTCCCAGTCTCTGGCACTGGTCATCCAGGACAAGAACCGCCGCTACAAGAGCTCCGATAACAACCCCTTTTGTGGCCGACTGCAGATGGTCACTGTGCCACCCATCAATCCCGGAGTCCTTCAGGTCATGGCAGAGAAGACGGATTTCTACCTGGTAGGCCACAGCCAATGTAGGCGTTTGTTCAATTAGTCTTTTAAGTGCATATTGTATGATAGTATCAAGACCCAGTGCTCCAGAGTATTTTTAATAATAGCAGCTTCTGTAGGTTGTTTCAGCTGCCCATCTCGTCTTGCAAGACAGGGGATTCTGTTTTAATTCTTTTTTGTTCATATTCTGGTTTATTTTCAGTTTCATAGTTTAAAAAATCATTTTTAGTGGGGAAATCTTTTCATTAGGTTTTTCCAGAAGTGTAAAAAAGCATCTATACCTATTGATATTGTGCTCATATTACAATAACAGCAGGGGAAAGAGAGACTAAACAGATGCTCACAAATGAATGGGAACCATATTTCAACAAAGGTGACACTTAAATAAGGAACATGTCTTTAGCCTGTGGGTTCCGCAGTAAAGGAAATCGGAATTTCCAAGTAAGATGACAAGATCTTTTTATATAAAAAGTTTTCGCGTTTAATTTCAGGAAGGCAGCCTTTCATGTTTTGAAGAAGAGGAGGATGATGTTCCTTCCCTGTTCCCCCTTTCTTTATGCTTTGGTTCATTCCCATGGATGCTGGCTTAGTGAACTCACTAGGAAGGGTGTGATCATCAGTGATGTTTTATTTGGTTGATTTAATGATTTTACAATGACTTTAATATGCATATAATATATTAGTAAGGTTCTTATTGATCATCTGTGTCTATCATCATGCTTACTTGCCTCAAGACTCAAGAACCGCTACGTAAATACAGCAAAACAAAGCCCGTTGCTCCAAACCTTCTTAAGCAATCAAGCTAGAAAAGTACAAAAAGTGCTGAACATGCTGAAAGTCAGCTGCCCCCTAAAGTCGCACCTATATATAAAATGTTAATTATATTACCATATCTTTCTGCTTAATGTGTTGAGCTGAAATCCTCAAGAGTTTGTTTGCTCAAAGGTGGACCTCTGGTTTGAAATAGTTTTGAGTGTTGACTGCGAGTATGCCTTTTGGGATTGGGCTGTGGAATGGTTTCTGGCTTTCTCTGCTCTGGTAGCAGCTGCTGCATGTCTGTGGGTTTAGTGTTTGTGTTGCTGGCAGCTGTCTGCTGAGCACAGCTGGGAAGAGACCTTCTTTGCGCTTCTATGTTTACATTTTGCTCGCTTTCACTGGACCGTGGATTATCCATAGATTTCAGCCTGTTTGATTTGACCTACATTACTGGAATGCCTTAAAGGTAGTGTTCTACTCAATTGTAGAGTGTAACATCAAAAATGTACCATTAAAAATGTACTGCAAGCTTGGGCTCTTGTGTGAGCCCTGATATGTTCGTCACAGCTCTGGATGCTGTTCCACGTCTCTCTAGAGACAAATACAGCCACTTGACACCTTGGTGCCCATTAAACTCAGCCTGTCTCTTGTACTCCTGCTCCATGATACACTGACTAGCTGTACTCTGTGAAGGCAGGCTCTTGCCAGCTAGAGTAGAAGAGGAGGGGGTTGGTCTTCAGCTGCAGTGACAGTGGTTAGACCCAGCTGTTTTTCTTATACAAGTCATAATAATCATAAGAATCTTGAATACCATTATTGATGCTCATGCAGCTGCCCTGTTATATTACCTGACTCATCGCCTTTATGCAAAACATTTTTTACAGCACAGCTTGATAACACCTGGTGCAATATTCTCACCTCTTTGCATACCTCTTATACAGGACTGTCTGACTTTGCCGGTTCTCCTGTCTCTCACTTTATAAAGTGCACACCTGCATGTCGTACTGGAGTGGTATCATATGTTGCAGGAAAGGTGGGAGTAAGGACACTGTTGAATTAATGACCCTGAGAGCATGTTCAGTCATATGTGGCTTTCCCCCTTCAGGATCCCTCTATGAGTATCCCTCTATTCTACCTAGCAATACATCTGCATGGTGCTGTTGCCTTGACAACCTTGATAACCTAGCTTTTTTCTTCCAGTTAGGGTTATATATTACAATTATAACTCAACCGGAAACTTTAGATTATGTTTGAGGGCATGTAGTAGAGAACAATTTAAAATATAGTAACTTTACAGCAGATCAAATTAGCAATGAGAATGTTTCAGTGGGCCAATACAGGTACAGTTAACACAGCTCATTAAAGGAAAACCAACAGCATGTTCAAAGGCAGGTCATGAAAGAAACTAGAGAACTCGGAAAACTACTGAAAATGAAAAAGTACAGGTACCGTTTAACACCAATGATTAACTAGTGAAAGCCCAGTTCCAGGATCACTTTTTTACTCAAAGGACAGAGAAGCATAAGCAAAACAAAGAGAATGGAGTCCAACAAGCAAGAAATGTGGGTTCACCCAAGAAGGATTATATTGAAATCTCACTCTCTCTGCTTGCTGATCTTCAACAGGGAAGAGTATGAGGGACCCTGATACAGGTATTTATGTCCTCAAAGACATTGACAATGTCAACCCAGAGGGTTTCTTCAGAATAAGCAGTGAAACACGACCCAGAGGACACAGGTGGAAACTGTGTGGAAGTGCCTTTAAAACCAAGAACAGGCAGCACATCCTTTCCCAAAGGCCTGTTGAACTATGGAACAAGCCATAGAGCCATGTTGTACTTGGGTTATTTTCAAGAAACAGCTAGACGAGATCCTTGAATAAATTAGCTACCAAGTACTAAATGGGCTTTATGTTCTAAATGGTCTCTTACTGACTGTAACCATTCTTGTGTGCCACTTTTATGTGCCTGCCACATGACTGAGTCTTGGGATTATTTCCGTATATGTACAAAACACAATCTGGGAGCTCTCTGAACAGGATAGAATAAAGATTATGTCCATCTTGTATGAGCTCTTGGTATCCTGCAAAATTAAGAGATAAATGGATCAATAGCTAATAGAGAAACACTTTCTAAGAGAAATACTGAAATTTTCCATGCACGGTGGATATACCCACCTTAGAAATATGATACAGGGAAAAGGCAATATTGCAATTGAAATTGTAACTTTTGTTTATTTTCCCACTTTGGGCGTGAGCCTGGCTCTTACTGTGTAACTTCAATTGCATCTCAACTTCGCCTTCTGTCCCGCTTCAGGTGAGAACCACTGGGCAGAGAGTAAATTGCTGAAGGTTGAGCTTGCAGTCTCTACAGTACTGTTACCTATTCCTCCTGAGTATGACCTTCCCACAGCAGTGCTTCATGTCTTCAGTGAATCTTTAGGCTCTGGCATGGTAGCTACAGGACCTCATTAAAGTTAAAGATACTCTGTTTTGTCTTACAATCTGAAAAGAAGGGTTCAGGTTATTTCTAAAGGCATGCTTCACAGAGGACTCTTCAGAATGCTTCCTGGTATGAAGCCAGCATGCATGTGTGTAAGAATGCCCCACCTTGGACCAGTATACTCTCCAGGGTGTAAGCCCTATGCTGTATGTACCCTCTGTCTGCCAGGGTTTTTCAGGGTTAAGGTTCTGCAGCTGATATGAGGGTGGATGTATCATGGATTATTTGGTTATTGCATGTTTATATTGTTTCACAAGGCACAATTCATGGGAAGTCAGCAATGAAGCTGAACAGACATCTGCAACATCCTTATGTAAAACCTCAGAGGAAGAAAATGAGGACTGATTTGTTTTCCCTAGCAGTTTCAAAGGAAACCTGTGTCAGGAGTATTTGATAAAGCTTAGTCTTTTTCTGCTTCTGTGGCAAAAAGTGTACACTTTTTCCAAAGGTAAGCAGAGTGTTACTTTCCTCCTTCTTCCTCCAGCGTGTGGCTCAGGTGCTGTGGAATCAGCTGAACATGGAACACCGCGAGCATCACATCACCGGAGTGGAGCTGTTTTACAAGCTGCACTGTCTGGCTCCTTCCTCCAGCATCTGCGAGGACATCATCTGCCTGGCGTTGCTTCACAGGGACAAGGTGAGGGAGCAGAGCTGGAGCAAAAGTCAATTTAGGTCCAGGGTTACCAACCCTGGTCTTAGAGAGCCAGTGTGACAAGGTTAAGGGTCTTCGAGGTCATGGGTCGCCAAGCTTGTACCTGGAGGGCCAGTCTGTGCAGGTGCGGGTAAGAGTGGAGTGTTGTGTCTCTTGGGATCAGAGCAAAATCACTGGCTCATGATCCATCCACATGAGGTCTGGCCTAATGACCTTGCTAGGACTGGTCCAGCCACTGTTCAGTATTTCTGACTTGATTCATCATGAATCACTGTATTTTGCAGCTAGATTAATTATTAGGAATCAACTCTGTCCTCCAGTATGTTTACAGCTGTGTAAATACAGCACGGCAATCCTCATTGTTTCACACATTCAGAATAATATAGTCAAGATAGTAAGTGTAAATGAGCAATCCCCACCAGCGGTAACAATGCCATCACCTTTATGAGGTTTGATTTAATGTATAATAGTTGTGGGAGTGTGGAACAAGCTTCCCAGTCATGAAGTTGAAGCCAATACCCTGGCTTCTTTCAAGAAACTGCTGGGTGTGAATCTAGGATCAATTAACCAGAGACCAAACGAGCAAGGTGGACTGAATGGCCTTTAATCATTTTCAGACTTTTTTATGCTAATTAAGTCAATACAACTAATTTCATTTATGCCCTGATAGCAATCACTATCCTTGAGCTATTAATTCTTATTGGTAACTTTTTGAAGCTATTGGTAGTGAATCAACATTTACTTCTAAATTCTAGTCTTGCATCACATTTAAGAGATGTTTTTACATACTGTGATTGTAAATCCTGCAGATATTTTTTATTGCTTAAAACAGTATTGTATTCTAAAGTTACTGGCAGAAAAGCTGATTCATATTTGACTTTCTTAAATGTCTCTTATTAGAGAGCACTTGAACCCTGACATTATTAAAAAGAGAAACATTCTATGGCAGAGATCTGTTAAAGAAATTAAGTGGTTTTAATAATTCTCAGCCTAATATTAAAGTAATTGCTGCTGTTTCTATTATAGCTGCTTATAGTACATGTTGAGCACACTCAAACAGCTAAGTCATGGTATCAACAGCCATACTGCAAAATCTCTTATAACTTTGTTTCCCTTGTATACTTTGCCTTGTACATGAGGCAATTTCTCCTTTATTCACACTAAGGAACGCTTTCCAGTTAGGTTAGGAAATTTCATTTGTTCAGCTTTCTCTAACGCGAAACATTCGTAGTACGTTTGGATCTAACTGAAAATGACAACACCTAAGAAATAGAGCAATAATCGAATGTACATCACAGAGATAAAATAAATGGCCACAAGAGCTCCTCTGACAGATTGACATGTTCTTTTAGGAAATAGGTTCCTAATTAGGTTATATTTAACATATTAGGTTGATATTTATTTTATAGGTTGGTAATAAAATAAATATAGGTTGATATTTATTTTAAAAACATTAGAATGTGTTTGATTGTCCAGAAACAGAGAGCTTCAGTTGTGCAGTTATACCATTGCTAAAGTATTTTTAATACTGTGAGTTTTACTTCTTATTGTCAACTCTGCTCCCAGGCAAACAGGCTGGAAGCGCTCTACAGATTTTCTGTGTTATGGCACCTGACCAGGGAGATACAGAGCAGCAGATCCATGTCGCTCAACAGATCCTTTGATAGGTAGGTTGTTGGGTGCAGAAGCCAATACCGTTTCACTGCCTGAATTAGTTCTGAACACTTTCTGTTTTCTGACCGACTCATTAGCTGGTAATTTCAGAAATTAGTGGACTCCCCCTTCATTTCTGGTGAGGATGGTGCTGTCCGTTTTCAGGTCACTGTTTGTGGTGCTGGACAGCCTGAACAGCCAAGATGGTGCCATCAGTGCAGCTGCCCAGAGCTGGCTGGTCCGTGCTTTTTCCCTGAACGACGTGGTCCGGATTCTAGAGCCAGTCTTGCTGCTGCTTCTCCATCCCAGAACCCAGCGTTCGGCCATTCACTGCATCAAGCAGAACCTCACTCTAGGTAAGTGCGAGAGTGGAGCGAGAGTGTGAGGCCTGTGGTTCTCCGCGTGGAGAATGTTCACGAGGTTTCAAGATTTAAAAGGTTGATAAATTTGATCTGGCTTTATAAAATCTCTTCCAGCATGAGTGACAGGGACTGTCTTCTGTGGATGTGTGCAGTTTAACCTGGGTGCAGTTATTTTTTTACCTGAATTGACTATGTCTTAATTAAATGTATGATTTTAAGGACTAACCCATTTCCCAGCATAACAGGTTATGTTGCCCATAAAAGGATTTGGCTTTGACATAGAACCTGTATTGGTCAGGGGTTTGTGTACTCTACTGTGATGTTCCTTTGGTGCCAAAGAGATGTCCCTTTAGTGCAGGGATATTTTATTTTACATTAGTACTACTGTGCATTTATATTTATATTTATATTATTACATTCATCTGCGCATACACACACACTTATATAGAAGACGATACCATAGGCCATTGCTCTCAGCTTGTCAACATTGTCTGCCTTCAAGTAGACTTGTTCCCCAGAGTAATGTGTCTTGTTCCCACCTGGTTTAGGAAACCTGAAGGTCCTAAACAGCAGGGAAAGGGCCTGTTCCAAGGACACATTCAGTGACCTGGCAGATAGCTGCTCGTTGGATGAAAGCATCCTGAGCCGGATGACAACAGTGGACCGAGAGGCACTGTGGGCAGAAGTTGAGCGAATACCAGAGATGGTCAGGCTTCAGCAGGAGCCAGTGGAAGACAAGAGGAGCGAGGACTCCTTTTCCCCTCAGGATGACGAGGGAGATGGGCCTGAGCTGGCAGAGGGGCGAGAGGACTGCGACGAGGATAGCGAGCACACAGAGTCAGCCGACAGCAGTGGTGCGCAGATCTCCACGGAGAACACCAGCTCGGCTTCTGCACTTTACCTGCAGCACCCTGATGACAGCAATGGCATGGATGACGATGATGAGGGCAGACCTGTGGGTGGCAGTGGGAACCCCAGGAAAGGCCAATGTGAAAATAGCTGCCTCCCTGCCATGTACCGGATAGACTCCCAAAGGACCCAAGCCTCTGAATCGCTCTCCAGCGATGATGAGGAACAGGAGCTGGAGGCCATGGCCCGCATGAGACTTCTGAAGCGGCAAAAGGAGAAAAGGGAGATGATTGACTCTCTCTTCAAGCACGTGCTTTTGTATTTACAGCCGTATGACTCCACCAGGGTCCTCTATGCCTTCTCAGTCCTAGAAACAGTGCTCAAAACCAACCCAAGGGACTTTGTGGAAGCCGTGTCAACCACCAGCATGGACACCAGCTCCACTGCCCATTTGAACCTCATCTACAACCTCTTGGCACGTCACCAGGAGGCCCTGGTGGGCCAGAGTTTCTATGGATGTCTTCAACCCCAATCACCTGTCTCCTGCCCCTATTCCCTGCTGATTGAACTTCTCACCTACCTCTGCCTGAGCTTTCTGAGGTCCTACTATCCCCGCTACCTTACGGTTAGTCACCGGGACCTGCTGGGAAACCGAGATGTGCAGGTCAAGAGCGTGGAGGTCCTGATACGTCTGATGAGCCAACTCGTGATGGTCGCCAAGTCTCAGGAAGGCAAGAACATGGATTTCATAAGGAAGCTCTTGTCCAGTTGCAAGGTGCAGCAGTATGTCCTGCTGTCCCTCTCGGCCTCCATGTACGTCAATCAGAAGCCCGCGCAGCCCGACAAGAGTGAGGAACTCCTGGAGGATGGCCTGTTTGAGGAAAGCCTGATAAACTTTGGCCAAGACCAGATCTGGAGCGAGCACCCCCTGCAGATCGAACTGCTCAAGATCCTGCAGGTGCTGATCGTCTTGGAGCACCACCTCCGAGGAAGAACTGCCGAGGAGCAGGAGGCCTCCTCTCCTCTGGCAAAAGAGTGGCAGACAGCTGTTCACTTTCAGCAGTCCATCAAGGCCCTGCAGTACATCCCTGCCCAGCCCATCACCTCTCAAGGCATGTTTGTATCTGCTGTGGTCAGGGCCCTGCAGCCTCAATACGGCTATGGCATGCACCCACCCTGGGTGAGCCTGCTGACCAGCTCCCTGCCTTACCTGGGCAGGTCCCTGGGGATGACCGTGGCCCCTTTCATTGCACAGATCTGCAAGAACCTGGATGAACTGGTCAAGCAGTACGAGTATGAATCAGTGAAGACAACCCCAGGGTGAGATTTTTTCACATTTATTTGATGGACTTCTAATTTTGTTAGGACTGTTCATCACAGGAAAAAGAATTTATAATCGCCATTAATGTTTTAACTTTTTAATCCCAGAGTTTTAATATAGAATCAGCTGTTGTTTACCAGTCTCGCTAGTCTTCAACAGAAGACACTTTTGATAAATGATTGTAATGGCATGAAAAAATACAACCCTGAACTAACAGCTTTGTTCTTATGCTTATACTGAAACTAAAATAGCGTGACTGCTGTCAAAGGGATACTGGTCTGAAAATACTGAGTGGCTTGTTAGAATAATACAGACCTATGCTATGCGCTGTGATAATATTGTGTGCTGTGACTCAATAAATAACTTAGTGTTCATCTTCAAACAGTTTCTCTTCGAAGAGGGAGAACATCGCCCCAGATTACCCCCTGACTCTTCTGGAAGGCCTAACTACCATCACTCACTTCTGCCTACTGGAGACCTCCAGCACACACAGAAAGGTCATTGCAGAAGGAGCTAGCTGGCTTTCATCTAGTCCTTTGGAGCTCAGAGTTCCGTCTTACCAGAATTGATTTCTGTACATGTGCTTTGCACTTAAGTTTTTCATGAGGAGTGAGTTTCACTGCATCATTCTCAGAAAAGTGCCAGAACAAGAAAAAAGGTTTTCATTGTGATGTGGCTTTTACATTCAACTGAAAACACTTTGCTATATTTAGAATCCTCTCTCCGTTACTGATCACAACAACATGTTGCATGTTTGCAATATTGCTGAATTTCTGAATTTCCAAAGTCCATATCCCTTCCCAGTCCAACAGTGAGGGGAGGTTGATCCCCCTAAAGTGCCTTTGGAGAGCATTTGAAGATGGTACCTTTAACTGTTTTCAATTTTTTCTTTTCTCCGCAGTTTTGATTTGTATTATTGTTGTATAGATTTGAGAAAATGTACACTTGCAGTACAAGTTGGGTTTGAAGGGTGTGTAAGGTTTTGACTAATATGTACGGAAGAGATCATGGCTGCTTGCAGTATCTTGTAGTGCACATTGAGAGAGCTTAAGAAGCTAGTCTCGATTGCTCGCTTTCGTATTTTTGTTCGGGATCAGCCTGTACTGAATCATAAACATAGAAAGATCAATGTATGTTACCATCAGTTTTTGTACTGTTGGAGGGCGCTGACATGAGATTTTTAAATATTGGAAATGCTCTGTGCACCGTATAAAAAAAAAAATGCAGTGATGCAGACTGACCCAGTAAGCATGCTCTTCTTGGCCTATACATGGCTCCAGCGGCCTGTGTGAATCATGCTTGTATTATAGTAACAAGTGCTATCACGGACGGCAGCCTGATGACCTTTGGCTCTTCCCCTCTCCCAGGCCCCAGTGAGCACAGATCCCGCCGATGTCCGGAATGCGCGCAACGCCATAGTCGAGGAGCTCCCTCGCATCACAAACACCATGGCACTGCTGTGGGGTGTGCTCAGGAAGGAGGAGTCCCAGAGGAAGTCTTCGGAAGCACCCCTGGGGACCAGCAAGAACACGTCCACCTCCGTATACTTCAAAAGCACCAAAGTGGGTGACATGACTCTCTTCATGTACCAGCTGTGCTTGAGTTTCATCAGGCAACTGGTTTATATATACTTCGGAAGAGTTCATTTCTGTCTGTTGTTTTGATACCTCATATGATTTGTAGTTTTTTTTTTTATTCTTTGTGTTAACATGCTGCTGCTACAATTTCCAAATTGCAGCTGCTTTATAGCTCAACACTCTAATGTTGCGGTGAGCAAAACACTACACCATATGGCCTAAAAACTCTCATAGGCCCAGTATCCCCCGCCCACACAGCAGGATGGGAGTGCAGGAGGGAGGGACGTGAGAGTCGTTCCTTTTCTTGGGCTTGTTTTGTCCTTCAGCTTTATGCACAAGCCTTCTAGCAGACTGCACTCTGACCTGCTTTGTTAAACTGTGCTTTTGATTGTGTACTGCAGATCCTGAGACAGAGAGTGCTCGAGTTTCTGAACCCCCTCACGGCCCAGTACGGGGTGCAGCTGATGGCGGCTGTGGCAGCAGTGTGGAACAGCAGGAAGGGCCGGAAGAGCTACAGTAAAAACAAGGTAGAACCTCCTGGAACCTCCGGTCTTGGTCGGGGTCCTAGAGGAGCTTTTGGCTGGATGATCTCTTCATCAGCTGATACTCGTTCCTGGTCCCACTGGCCCATAGGCCTGCAGGAAGAATCTTTAAATGCACAGTGGTTGAAGAACTAGAGCTCATGTCACATTAAGCCAATGAGGTCAATGATATATAAGTAATTAACGCCTCATGTAGAACCAGTAAAGTCACTGGGTCTCCTGGCTCAGGAATTTAACTATCGTTCTTGTGTTAAAGAAGATTTCTAGCTTCTGATTTTTCACAGGGGCAGGTTTTTACCTGTAGTGTCAAGCAGTTGAATAGCTGTTTAATTAACTGGAAACTTAAATCACAGGAAGATTTTCTGGCATATTCTTGCATGATGGAGATGGCAAATCATGTTAGGATATTTCTTAATACAGTGCATATCGTAATTATATGTTTTCATTTGTTTTATTTATATTGTTACAAAAATAAAGTCTGGAAATGACTGAGCATAAAACTCAGTACTTAAATTAAATAATCATAATCACAACGTGTAAATGATTTTGCCAAGAATATACTCTAGTGGTTGGTATAGTTAGAGGCACATAAATTCTTTGTTCTCTGGCACAGCTTTGGTGAAAAGAGTAATAATTCGGGCACACTTGGTTTAACAAACAACAAATATTGAAACACCAACAATACACACACTAAACTACACACAACATAAATATACAACACACAGGTAACACTGTGTACAAATTTACGATTTGTATTGGCATTGCAGAGACCTACCATCCTAACCATAGAAAAAAAAACCCAGACTGTTACCAAGTATTCAACTTTTAAATAGCACCTACAAAGTCCAAAAGAAGAGATAAGCTGCCTTCAAACTATATAGAATACAACCTATGGTTAAAATTCTCTCTGTAAACCCAGGTGCCACCAAATGAATGGGAACCTATCCCCCTGTTCTAAAAATGCACCCACAAACCAGGAGAGGCTGTTTTTAACCAAGGGATTCTTTAAACAGGAAATCGCAGTTCCATAAAAACACAGAATAGCAAGCTCTCTTAACAAGGTTCAAATGCTTAGCTCCAGTCTGGTCTTTCTGGAGCTCTGTCCTCCTTTCCCCCTTATCTTCTCTCTGTCTACCACTCTGCTTCACTATCTTCTTATATGGTGACTTTCTGGACTGTTGATTGATACTTATTCATTTACCCATAATCTCATTAACTAAGGTAAACCAAGATAAACTCTGATTGCTTTGGACACTGAATCTGTTCCCTTTGCATCTCAGCCAAACATCTTTTTGCTTTGAAGCTGGAAATGTTGTCACTAGACAGGTGTTACCCATTCTATCTCGCTCCTTAGAGGCATTTCCGTAGTCACCTGTAGCTGTAAATTAATTTCATCTGAAAGGTTCCCTAAAACATTTGAGAGGTAAAATTTTATTCTTTATCATTTTATTAAAAATTGAGTAATATATGTTATCAAAGCAGTCAAACACAATGCAGGGTTTCATCCACAAGAGATAAACATGCCCAATAAACTTCTATTTAAAGACCCATCCCCGCTCCTGATTACAGATAATAGTTGCAGCACATTATTGTGTCTTCTCTCACTGAACCCCTCGTAACTCTCTGAGTAGATTCTACCGGTACCCAGTGAACCCCAACTGACGATCGTGGCGCTGGTCAAGGCCCTGAGTACCCTGAGAGCAGACACCATCCTGCAGCTGGTTAAAGAGGTGGTGAAGAAGCCTCACCAGATTAAAGGAGACCAGGTAATTCTTTTATTCTCACTGCTCAGCATTCACTTTCTTCTCCTGGCCACTTTGATTCGCTGGGGATTTCTGATGCATTTGGTTAGCTAGACCTGCAAAGCGCTGTGGTCCCAAGATCTTTTAGGTGTGGTGGATGTCTTGTGAGGTCTATTTCCATTTGTCTTACAGAAGTCCACGCTGGTGGATATCCCCATGCTCCAGTTCAGCTATGCCTTTATGGAGGGGTAAGCGATCATTGTGGATCTGGATCTTTTAATAAAAAGGTTTATTTTCTGAAAACTGGGAAAATACAAGCCAGCCATTTTCATAGGATTACATTACATGGGATTAATTGATTATTACAGCTAGTTGCGTGGAACTGACTACTAGATATTCAACATGCTCCAAAATTATTTGCTTTGGTTTCTATCCTGACATGCTTTTAAGTTACATTCCAAGTGCAGTAGTTCTCTCCAGGGTGTCCAGTAAGAGCCTGCTGCCTGATGAAGTCTCGCACAGAGGCTGGAGAAACTGAAGCTGGTGCTCCGACCTGTAGGTAGCAGGAATCCGGCACCGGACCACATGGGTCACGGACAGCTGGCAGATCAATCAGTGGTGGTACTTCTCAGCTCGTGATGTGTCATTGGTGTTTTGTGCGCTAGAAAAAAGATGAGGCTAAGGCTTTGGTTTGGCTCGGCATCAGTGGAGGATGTTCTTGCAGGGTCTCCGCACAAACGCTCCAGGAGAACACGACGCCCCTCCTCGGCCTCCTGAAGGAATCGGTGCAGCTCAACCTGGCTCCTCCTGGCCACTTCCTGCTCCTCGGGTGAGTGCAGCCCCCAGGCAGTGACTGCTTTCAGACATGTGCTGGTGCAGAACATAATACAATAAACTAGTGAGTATTGAACAACATTGTATTGAACAGTATTGATAAAGATATTAGTGTGAAGAAAAGCCTTACCAGAATGTAATTTTCTCAGCTAGCATATATTAATAGCTCATTGTTTATATTATCCACTTACTTCACCTGATAGAAGACCACAGATACCGTCAGCTTCACCCAGTATTGGGCTGCAAGCGTAATTTAAATACTTGACACAGGTTCGCTAAGAGAGTAGTCTTCTCTTTGTAAGACCGAAAATGTCAGTAAAAGACATTCCCTTAAGTCTGGAAATCTATCTGTTGGCTCTTCTCTGAACCTATTTCACAGTAGCAGTATCCTTTGTATTATAGGGATGAAAAAATATCAGTTTTCTAAATGAGGTCTTACTAGAGTATTACACAATTGTAACATAACATCCCTTGATTTAAGTAGTCTTAATACAAATGTTGTTCTCCACTAATTCCATCACTTCAAAAAGGTCTTGGTTTGTAAAGAATACACCTGGCATTATGAATAAACCTGGTATTTTGATCTTGGAGCCGAAACGGTAGATGACTATACACACAGTATTGTAGCAAGGTGTATTGGCACTAATAAATGATTAACATGATGCAAAAGTTTCATGTTTAGAGTGAAAAAATTAGTATGTCTCACAAATGCTTATAAATTGGCTACTAAATAAGATGCACCAAGTCTATAGTCACATCTATGTAATGTTTGTTTTTACACCACAGGATTCTCAATGACTTTGTGAACAGACTCCCCAGTCTTGACAACAAAAAGGACCAGCGAGACCTGCAGGTAAAGTCTTGTTCCACCTGTGGTTCATCATGCAGAGCTGGCCATGACATTCACAGGCAATAGAGCCGTCAGCAGGCCAGAGCTATTGACAAGGTGCGCAAGGGTGAAGCCTCACCTGGGACCAGCCCTGAAGTCCCAGCAGTGGAGTTAGGGGTCCTGTTCTTTGACCCGCCTCCCTTGAAACCAAAAACCGAGCACCAAGGGGCCTCGTCAAAAACAAACAAGCGCAAGCAGGCAGTGTAAATGTAACGCTGGTGATGGAGTTGGTGTTTTGCCTGTAGTATTGAAAACACTTTGGTACATGTACTGAGTGTTTTCTATAACCTCCTGTGTCACTGCAGCAGGGCAGATTAGGAATGAGCATCACAAGACACTTCACATGTTAAATGAAGCTGATACTTCCCTGCTGATGAATAGTCACTGATTTTTCCATAGTGATAAAAGCGTTACTCATGATCTGCAGTAGACAAAGAGGAACAAAACCTGCTTCCTACAGCCTTCATTAAGATTAGTCTCCAGTCCACTTGTTCTCAGTACTGGTCCAGGAGTACTCCTGTGTCTGCTGGTTTTTGTTCCGACTCTGCCCTTAATCACCAGTGCCTGTAACCTATCTGCTTGCTTGTTTAGACTCTTTTTTGCACTCAGTCATTGGTTTAAAAAATACCACAGTTAAAGTATCTCCAACACCTCCAGCCCAGAAAACGTATGCATTCTGTCCTCAACTCTCTAGTTAGGAATTGGATCCCTTATTTCTGCGGAAACGGCTCATAAGAGGTGATCAACTGATGATGACAAGACATTTTATTGCGAGTGACACTGTCAGACATGCCCACAGAGTGTCAGTGTCTTTCCTTCTGCTCAAGTCCGATCAATTAGATCTCAGCCAGCAGACCTGATGAGGACAGTCCTGAAACTAATTAACAATTGGTTCGTCCCTATTACAGAACTCAGCCCTTTAAGAATATAAAGCAGTGATTTTTTTAAAAAGAACCTCAAATAGAAAATTGACACAAATTAGACAATAATTAAGAACAGTTCTGTAGAAGTAATAACGGCAGAATGAAATTTTAGAACAAGAGTTATCCAGGGCTACTACTGGGGTGTTTTCTAAACCAAGGCCTGAGTAAAGAAAAAAATAAAGCCAAGACAAGCAAGGTCTTCCATTGCTGGCAGTAGTTAGCTCCGGTGATGAAAGGGCCAGTTAGACAAAAACTAGCAGACACAGGGGTACCTCAGGACCAGAACAGAGGACTACTGCTCTAGTCGATGCGAAGTATGAGATGGGAAGAGGACACCATTCCCTTTGCAAAAGAAGCTGTCCCCTCTGTTACAAGTGCTATGCCAGATATCATTGCTCTTACAAAACTTTCGAGTGGCTCCTTCTCAACATGACAGTATCTCTTGGATCCCCCTCACAGCAAGAAGGGCCCCATGCCCCTGGAGTAACCCCACTCCACCTGACCTCAACTCATAGGCACTGTTCTCCTTATCTTTCTAAAATTTAAGTAGCTCCCGAGTTGTTAAGTGCTTAAAGGTTAACTAAAAGAAAGGAAGTTTTAGAGAGACTAAATGGAGCTGATTTGCCAGCCCATGGTGTGCAAATTTCTTAAAACACCCTTTAGCTTCTGGAGATTTGATGCCTTATGTGGGTAGAAAAATCTTTGTTGTGTTTTGATAGCTGCAATGTCTGGGGGAGTTCTAGTATGTTCACACTCTGTTGTATCAATACCTGTCAAGGACAGAGGAGCTGTTCCTTGGAAACTTCTCATGTTGTGGAACACATTACATTTCAAGGCCGAAAGCAGCCCCTGTGAGCTTTGTTTCCTTTCAGGAGGTGACCCAGAAGATCCTGGAAGCAGTGGGCAATGTGGCGGGCTCATCCCTGGAGCAAACCAGCTGGCTCAGCCGCAACCTGGAAGTGAAAGCCCAGCCTCAGGTGTGTCTGGAGGAGGAGGACCCTGACATAGATTTGTACGGTAAGGTGCAAAGCATAAGCATCAGACTTTTAATCAAACAGCGGTTTGGTGTTATTAAGTATAAGAAATTGTATGTTTGAGCAGTATTTCCTATGGCAGGGGCACAGCAGCCTTTAACGATGTCTCACAAATCTCATCTTTTTCACAATGCCACTCATGAGTGCTCTTCCTCCAGACTCTGAAGCCCAGGCAGCTGCGATGGTGCCGTCCTCAGTGCCCTCAGTCTATAGCGTGCAGGCACTCACTCTCCTTGCTGAGGTAAGTTCAGATCCCACGTTTGTCCTTCTCTCTGTGGTGCTGTGGTGACCCTGGGGTAAAATACTGGAAGGGTTGGTCCTTATGGGCCCAGTGAGACTCTGTATATCAGGGAACCACCAGAGAAAAGAACTAGAAACACATCAAGAGCTGTTTGGGTGGATAGTTTGATATAAACCCGGACCCTCTGCTGTGTAGATAAAATCTGGGTTATAAACTGAAATCATTTGTGTTGGATATTTTAAGAGAGACCCAAGTGGTAAAGCAAACCCATGTATGTGGCAAATTGGAGGAAGCACAAGGAAAAATGACAATTTGACAATTGAAAGCTCATTTTTTTCATTAGGGTGATCCTAAAAGGTGCTAGTTTCAGATTACATCTATGGTGAAAAGTGTAAGAATAGGGGCAGTGAAGTGAAATATGTCATGTGCAGTGGCAAGGCATATTATTACACTTAGAATTACATTTTATTAAAACAGTCTGTGCACAGTCATCTGCTGCTCCAGCCACAAGTGAGGTGGGTGGGAAGAACTTGATTCATCCCGGCTCTAGCTTCTTCATGAATGAATACACTAGGAGATTCAGGATGTAGACAAAAAAAAGAGTCCCAACTACTTTATTTTATTGATCAGGCAAAAATAGGTCTCTTCTGTTATAGAAAGAATATCTTGGGCAGAATTCCATACTTTACTGACTTTCTCTTTCTCAGCCTAGTGTCTTGGAGAAATGTTTAAGTCCTGACTCAGACTCCTTGCAGTCACATGGTTGGTAAAGTCAGATTGTCAGTTTGGCTGTGAGAGAAGATGAGCAGTGAGTTAACCATCAAAAATGAGTTGTGCGCTAGCATTTAAGGTGCTACATCACATTGGTTTTGATTGGCTTAGGTTGTTATTGGGTATAATCCTGTTACCCACCTACCCACCCTGCAGGTCCCTCATTGGAGGATCTTTCTTTGGGTGACCTCTGGCCCATTGTCTTGGGCATTAAGGGAGAGCAGACTGTTTGGAGCCAGCTTTATTATTATAGTGTACGGCTTTATGATGCCATGGTCTGTATTGCAGACCTGGAAGATCTTCCTTATCAATTAGGGGCCCTTATCCACATTCCTGTGCTTTTACACAGAGGCCCAAGCTGCATGGTCAAGGCAACAGAAAGCTTTCTAATATTCTTTAAAGACTTAAGTTCAGTGAGGCTGAAGAGAGAGCAGAGAGCTGTCCTCAGCAACGCTAGACAAATCTCTCTCCCCTTCCTCTATGAGAGACATTAATACTCACCCAAATACTTTAGTTTACACTTAAAAACTTTACACTGGTTTACTTTACTAAAGTTAATTTGTCCCAGTACCAATGCTGACCTGATAATATGGGAATTGAACACACCTGATGACATTTTTCTAACATGGCTAAACATTTAGTCAGAAACATAAGCTAAAATTCTCTACTTTTGCCTCATGTTAATCTTTTCATCTGAAATACAAATTTCATTAGCACAGAGCAAAAATGACAACTTTCAGTTCATTGTGCCAATACTTACACTTCCGACTGTAGTTCTAAAACACAGAGTCCATAGACAAGAAGATATTAACAGAAATGGCTGACTGATACTTCAGAGCTGTATATACCGTAAAAGCCAGGTGCCCCGAGTCCTGCCTCACACCTGGCCTTGTGTGTCAGGTGCTGGCCCCCCTGCTGGACATGGTGTACCGCAGCGACGAGAAGGAGAAGGCCGTACCGCTCATCTCCCGGCTCATGTACTTCGTGTTTCCCTACCTGAAAAACCACAGGTATGGTAACTGCCCAGCACCTCACCTGCGTAAGACAGCCTGGCCGGTGGCTGTGAACCTCACGGCCTCCGGTCACCAGCAGCTGGGGGGCAGGGGGACGGAAGGGGAGACCCGAGTGTCAGTTTGTCTGTCCGCTGTCCCCGTGTCCCCAGGCGACTTAAAAACAGTTGACAAAGAGATGGTTAAGCCCTGAAATGTATCCGGTTGCTGTTCTATGAATTGATTCAAAAGAGTATTTTTTGTAACGTGGTATCTAAAATTGCGCAGTTTTTTTAAACGAGGCTTAAAATTCTACATTTTTGATAATATATTCTAATATTTTGTATGTTTTCCCCAAGTTTTCTAGTAGATGTAAAGGTCTCAAAACTAACACCTCATATCTAGCCTCTTCTAGCTCCATGATTATCATTTTGTAAAGTTTGTTTTTGCTACCTTGCCTTGTGCCCGTTGCCTGCTGGGATAGGCTCCAGCTTCCCCATGAACCTGAATTGGAAAGAGTGGATAGGAATTGGATGGAATGAACTGCATCTTGGTTCGGATCCTGTTAAGTGGTTCCTTTTTAATGTGTCCTTCCTGCAGTGCCTACAACATCCCCAGCTTCCGAGCAGGCTCCCAGCTCCTGAGCAGCCTGAGCGGATATGCCTATACCAAGAGGGCCTGGAAGAAGGAGGCCTTTGATCTCTTCATGGACCCTCTCTTCTTTCAAATGGACACCTCCTGTGTTTCCCAGTAAGGACCCTAGGGGGTGCCCCTTTGCTTTTTCATTTTTTCTTCAGCCCTGTGTGAGTAGAAAACCCTGTACTAAGGCTCACATTTACTCGTTTACTAGCTGCAAAGTGTTTTTAGTAGAGCAACATGATAAATGCTCAACCGTGTTCTATCCACGCCATACTCCATCAAGGCTTATGCAGAGAAGGTGCAAAAAATGCTTCAAAATGTATATTTGATTATTCAATTTAACAAATACCTGGAGGGAAGTCTTTCACCTGAAAGAAACTGCAGAAATTGAGAAACTGCATTTTTGTGACACAGTTGTGTCACAGAGCTTCTTGGCAACACCTCAGGGCTGTGATCACATTCCTGGATCGAAACTATAACCAGGCTCCCTGGCTTTCTCTCCCCAGCTGTAGACATGTTTCACTAGCAGGCTGTCCCACCCATCTGTACTCAGTGCACAGGGAATGTCAAACATCACATTGGATGTGTAAAACAATCTCTCAGGACCATGCTTTGTGGATTCATTGAATGATGCATTGACCTCTGACTCCATTGGACAACTCCTGTACTTCTATTTTTCTGGCATCAGATGAGCACCAATTTGCAATGGTGGTCTGGACTGCGAACTAGATTTTCATGGGTTTTAATCCCATGTGACACACTGCTACTGTATTCTTAAGCGAGGTACTTCAGCTGAAGTGTTCCAGTAAAATACCCAGCTGATAAATAGCTGTGATAATAATCCCCACCTATGAACTGACATCATCACTCTTTTCTCCTCCCCACTAATAACCGATTCATGTTGAGTATACTGGTGCACTATGGCTGCTGTTGCATCACCCCGGTGGGGCTGCAAATTGGTGTTGGAGGGGAGTCCCCATTACCTGTAAAGTGCTTTATGAGTTTAAGGAATTGTTATTTCTTATAATTATTACAGTCTGTTTCCTTTAGATTCAGTGGCAACTTCAAACACAAGGTTGATGTCTGTCTGGAGCCAGGCTGAAAATCCCACAAAGAATTCTGGCTTGAGCGCAAATTTGACCACTTCTCTTCACACTTCAGTATCAGTTTTTTAGTGCATCACTTTGTCTTGAAGTTACTTTATACACTAAATCATCCAGATTATTGTCTGTTTTGTGTCTTATTCAGCTGGAAGTCCATCGTGGATCATCTTCTGACTCACGAGAAAACTATGTTCAAAGACCTGATGAGTAAGTCATGGAAACAGCCTGCAGCAATTCCTGAGCGGAGTGATTATCTCCCATCCTTTGCCATAAAACATTCTCTTCAAATGTTTCTGCACATAAAACAAGCAGAAGGGCTAACAAAGTGTTCTATGACATCAATAACAAGTACATCACTTACATTTGCTGTTCACATTGTATCTAATATCCAGTGTCCATAGGCATACACCAGAGGTGTCCACAAGACCGGAAGACAGATTCTTCAGTAGCTGAGCCCAGTGCTCTTTAAATATCACTGAAACCCTGGTGCCAGTTTTCCAGAATCTCTGGGTGACCCATCAAATGTTAACATGATCTTTGGTTTTGTTAGTGACAGATGCTGAGTCAGAGTGGAAATCATCTTATTGAAGATAGTAATTGTTCCTGTTTACCAAATAAAATATAAAAATAGTTTGCTGGATATCGTGGTTAAAAAAATTCTGCTTTTCACCAACTATAATGCTGTCAGTCATTGTTTCTTAGTAAACTCCATATAAAAACGTAAGATTTTTTGGATCATCTGGCACGTTTGGTAATTGAATTGATCCCAGGTTCTTGAAATAAACCAGGATGTTGGCTTCAACAGCATGGATGGGTCGCTTGTTCCATAACGTTACAACAATTTTGGTGAATTTTGCTGTAGTCTATCTTACTCTTAGAATGTATTTCATAGCGATCATTTAGGTTTTGAGTAAAATATTAAGCTTAAAAGAATGTGTATGCATCATTTTGTAATTTCACTAAAAAGGGACACCACTGGAAGGCTCTGAATACTTTTGCAGGGCTTGTCCGTGTGAATGTGCAGGTTATATATGCCTGTATAGAGCCAGGGGTTGCAGCTGTTGGCTGAGCTTGACTCAGCCAGGGTGTCCTCACAGGCGGATAAACTGGTGCCTCTAGAACCTGCAGGACCCCTGTGAGCTCACTGTGGGTTCATGAGAGATTCACTGGTGCTGACCTCTCTGGTGAGGCACTGTGAAGCCAAGTGACAGGGAGATGCGTTGGAGGAGTCTGTGTACAGGCCCTAATCCTTCCCATGCAGCACAGGGGTAGTGCCAAACTGCGGTTCCAAATAATTGTCTGATCCTTTTAGATAGAAAAGTATGTTCTTGCATCCTCCTCTGTTTTCTTTCACAGGCATGCAGAGCAGCTCTCTCAAGCTGTTTGCCAGCTACGAGCAGAAGGCCATGCTGCTGAAACGCCAGGCCTTCGCCATTTTTAGCGGCGAGCTGGATCAGTACCACCTCTACCTGCCTCTCATCCAAGGTACGTACACAGCTAAAGCTGCCGCCTTTTTGGTTTTTGACTGAGGTTTTTTCCTTGAACTGATTGTGCGGTGTCACGCTCCCTGTGGAGAGAAGAAAAGGTGTGGTGTGTGGCGTGTGGCGTGTACACCTGTAATCCAGGGGCAGGGAGAAGAGCAGGTGTGAGGATTATACCTGGAAGAAAGGGTGTGGGGTGTAATCCTGGAATCCGTTGTCTGGGAGACGAGCACGTGTGAGGAGTGAACCTGGGAGCTCTGTAGGTTTCATGCCCTTTGACTGCTGTTCTTCACAGAGCGGCTCACGGAGAACCTGCGGGTGGGACAGACTCCCTTCGTTGCTGCTCAGATGTTTTTCACCTTCCGAGTTCTCCTCCTGCGGATCTCGCCCCAGCACTTGACCTCCCTGTGGCCCATCATGGTGACGGAGCTGGTACGCACTTCCCAAAGTCCACTTCTTCCTTCCCACTGGCATTCCTGCACCACTGTGACCTCTTGTTCCAGATACGATACCTTTAAGGACTTGAATGTATAAAGTTTTAGCCTGTATTACAGGGGCTTCGAGTGTCAGGAACCTGCCCGTTTTAGAGGCTTCTTTCAATTAGTACATTTTTAAGATCTGGAAAGTGCATATTGGAATTCTTATCTGCCTAATTGGTTTAATTAAGTCATTAATTCATGTAGCCTCACCTCCATCACACTGGGATCTCTGTTCAGAAATTAACGGTCTCTCTGCTCGTTTAGAGTAGATGTTTCAGATAAACAGTAGTTTAAGAACACTTAAATTCTTTGTCCTGAATTCCAAGATTGCTTGATTATTCTAAAGCATGTACTCATGATGTGAGATACCTGATTTCCTGTTCTAGCAATGGAGAGGTTGTGGGCTTTTGCTCACAGGCTTTGTGCAGGTACGCTGGTACTGTCTGGCTGCAGGCTGTGGTTCATTCTCTCAGCCTGAGAATTGATTCTCAGCCTGTTCTCAAAGAAACTAGCTACCAAATGGGCTGTCTGGGTCGACTGGCCTCCTCGCATTTGTAACTGTTCTTATATTCTCAATCAACCAGCCGTGCCCTGAGACAACATCCCAAGCAGGTCAGATGATCTTTAGCTTGTTCAAAGAAATGGGTCTTGACTTGTCCGGTAAGGAAAATCAGCTTGTGTGCTGCCCTGTGTTTTAGAGCAGAGATAAAAATGGGGAACCAGCACGATGGCCATTACTGGGTCTAGGGAAAAGCTGATAAAGGTACAAGCACAGACTCAGTGGGCTCTGCTGTTCACTCGGATAAGGTCACATTCAGGCAGTCCTGGGAGGTTCCATTCTCTTAGCTGGTTGTGACAGCAGAGGTCACTTCAGATGGAGCTGAAGAGGAAACAAGCAGGAGAGAGAGTGGCCCCAGCACAAGCTCTGAGTTGGCACCCTGATTTTGTTGGAAGAGAAACGACACTGTTGGGGGCCACTAGTGCCGAGCTGGCTGACCAATCACTTACTTGTGATATACTGTAACAACTTTTCCTGTGTTCTGATCAATAATTTGATTATTAATCCTTATAGCTCACTTGCATTTGCAAAGGTGGGAGATAGGTGTATTGTTGACCTGCTGTCTGAGACAGAAAGCAAGTTTGTGTTGTGAAATAAAGGATTGCCACTAATTCCGATGACGGCTAGTTTCCTTTTTACTAGGAGGAGCATGTTTTTTGTCATGTTTTTTTTTTATTATGGAAAGATGTTACTACAAGACATAAATGTTCTGCAAATGTATAAAAATTCTGCAACTTAAAAGACTGATAGAATACTTTCAGATAACCCAGGTTCATCAGGATTAATTTCTATTTGACTCTAGACAATCTAGTTCTGTAGATCTGTGGTCTCAAGGACTATGGCCGTTCCTGCCAGGCTGGCTGTGTATTTTTTTTACCTTCTGTTCACATTGTGGTAAAGCTGATTCATATTCTCTAGCAACTAACATTTGCTGTTGTGCTAAACCTTCGCTGTTACTTCATGACACTGTGAATGTGGCAAATCTGCAACAGAGAAAAAAGGTGTCAGGTTTATGTTTTCGATGGCTTGCAGTTTTGGAATGTTAATACCAACATGGTTATACAGGCTTGGCATCTGTGGATGTTCTTATCCACATTTTTTTGACCAAAATCAGTCAATCCATTATTCAATTCAATTAATCTTTTTGCAATAAAGGTATGTTTTCTGAATCCTAGATCCAGGCTTTTGTCCAGCTTGAGGATCGTTTAGCTGAGGAAGAAGAAATTTCAAAGTAAGACATTTTGTTTTCTTCTTTTACATGCACAACACGCTTACAAAATCAATCCAATCAGTCTATAACTACTTCAATGCCGAGTTTAAGGTTAATAAACGTAGCTTTTACACTCCTGGTGGTTGCCTGCTTTCTCCTCTCTGCTCAGGCACGTCAGCAAGGCGAACGGCACGCAGGCAGGGGATGGCAACGGCCCCCTGCTCTCCTTCTCTCGCGGCGAGCTGGACTTGTATCTGTCGGCCTGTAAGTTCCTGGACACTGCCCTCTCCTTCCCCCCCGACAGGATGCCTCTCTTCCAGATGTAAGTGGTGACATTTTTTTATCTTTCTTTCTGAACTCCTTATTAAAACAAGAACATTCCGGAATGCTAGCTTGGCCTTAATGGGTGTGAGTTTTCCCATTGTCATATGCTCAGTCCTCAGAATCTGCGGTGTGCTTGTTGGAATTAGGAGTATTAACAAAGGACTTGGGATCTGGGAGACAGCCTTATGACTGCCCCTTCAGGACATGTGAACTGAGGGCATTTTCCTTGATCCCATTAAAATACTTTCTGCCTGACCCCCGTTCTTGTTAACGCTGCCCCACCATCTTTGTTATTTACTTTTTATTGACTGTTCTTTTCAGTCTTTTTCTACTTTGTCTTCTGTGCAATCTTGGTGTAAGTCTCTAGGCCAGGTCACTGGTGTAAATGAGCACATTCCCTCAATTGAGTTCAATTACATAACACAGCAGGAGGGTTGATGGATATGAATATGAATATTGAGTATAAGAATCGCGTGAGCGCCAAGGGGCACAGGAATTAATGTAAAAAGGAATAAAATCGGACTATGTGTTGTGCGAGGATTGGGATTAAAGGGCAAAAAAGAATCTTGTATTCAGGACATTTTTTTTATATTGCAAAATAGTTATACAACCCGAACTATAAGGTTTAAACCAGTCTCAAAATCAGCCTTCAGTCTTTATCAGTGATGAGGAAATGGGTATTTTATGTTGGGCTAGGGGGTCCAACATGGGTCAGTGTTGAGCACCTCTGCTTCCGAGTGGATGGTCATTCAGGTCCAGAAATCACCGCTTTAACATGACAGACATCATGAGAATCAAAGGGGCTCAGGGCAATGGTGAGGTGATTGATTTCATGCTGAAAGACCCATGAGTATCTTGTCTAGTGGTTGTAAACCTTTTTCTATTCCATGTTCATGCATGCCATGAATGAATATTGAACCTTTCTAGGGGTTTCCTTCAGAGAGGACCTCAGATTTATCACCACCACTTTCTGAGTGCAACTGATTTTTGGATTTATATTCATTTCTGACAACTCCTGACAGAACTGTCTTGCTGCTCTGCTCTGCGTGTTGTTGAGGAGGTTCGAATGCACAGGTGCTTGGTGGATAAGTGTTTTAAAATGTCAGGTTTTCCCCTGCTTGTTCTAGGGTTTCGGGCATGATAGCTGGCAGCAGCAGCTGCAGCAGCAAGGTCCACATGATTTTAAAAGATCTCAGAGCGCACCCCCAAGCAAAGAGAGGACAGGTCAGGGGCAAGGAGTGTTGGTGTGACAAGGAAAGCTCACTCCGCTCGGTATTGGGATTCGAACCTGAACGTTTGAGGGCTCCGAGCACACACAATGCCACTCCCCAGACAGCAGAAAAGACTGGTCCTCTGCTATGGCAAAGTGCCATGTGGTCTGGATTTCAGAGGGAGAGGACCGTGACTTCCCCGCTGTAACTGGCTCAGTGCTCGCGCCCTGTTCCACTGTGCTCATTTCATCGCAGGTACCGGTGGGCCTTCGTGCCAGAGGTGGACGTCGATGAGTACGCTGGCCCAGGGAGCAGCTATGTGGAGATGGACCCGGAGTGCAAGCCCCATGTTGTCCGGATCATGGAGCATCTCTTCAAGAGATATGGGGTATAATACTCTTCAGAATAGCCCTCCTTAATGTTTTGTGCGACATGCGGGTGTTTTACTACAGGGTGTATTTTTAGAAAGCTGAATGTGTAAGGCTTTCAAGTTCTAGGCCTTCAGGGACAGTCCTCAGTGCTGCCTTTGTGTGTGTGGTATCCTTACAGGGATGAGGTCTTGTTTGTTTAAAAGCAGTGGAGATTAGAAGGAAACTTGATACAAGTCATCAGGTCTTACAAGTATCTTCCAACACCGGCCTCCTGGTTACTCCATGTCTAAGTGCGATAATTCCTGGTGATTGTCCCTTGAGCTGTGGTGCTCCCAGCCTGTGAGTTTCTCGTGAGTGTAGATCACCTGCTGTGGTCACTTCAGGTCGGCAAAGTAACATGAGCGACACGAGGAGCACACAGGTCTACAGTCAAGCATGCATTTCATGCCAGGACTTGGAAGACCTTTTATAACAAATACTGCTGCTCCCGGAACCAAAGAAAATTAAAAAAGAACTTGCCCAATGTGTCCTATAGTGTCACAGATTCTGTCTGTGGTGCCATAATGCTTAGCTTTTTTTGTTTGCACATCTGTTCTGGTGAGCCTTGTCTGGTGCTCATGAAGAGCAGTGTAGGTTATAGTGAACTGGCTGGTTTACAGTAATTATCAGACTACAGGTGGCAGCAGTGTGTAGTGTCGTAATGGTTTGAATTTATTGAAACAATTCAAAACAGAAACAATTAAGTCAAGAAGTACCTTTTGGCTTCCAGGAATCAATCAGAGCTAAGGGCAATTTACATATCTGGATTAAAAGAGCACAATATACTATTTTATTACTGCAATGATAAAGTGTGCCAAACACAATAGAGTATGGATATACATATGAATCAAGCTGCCATGATACAAATAGCTGATCAGTCTTTTTAGTATAGAAAACTATACTAATAACATGACGTTAAAATACAGTAATATTGGATTATTGAATTGAACTCATGAACAATTTCTAAACGCCAGAAAGCCAAGTAATTAATCTTTATCAGACACTCATGTGTTTGGATTAATAGCTTAAGTATTATAATGTAAACATTGAATGTATGCTCATCTGAATTTTAACTGGCCAGGTCCAGTCCTTATGAGACTTAGTATTATTTCAGTGATTGGCACAAAATTACTACTGGGAGCTTGTCACAAAACCACCCTTGTTGCAGAGGAATTTTTGGTCCAAATTCTGGTTAGTTGTGGCCTGGCAGTTCCTTTCTGCTAAGTTGGTTTTAGTTCCAGTTTGGACAGCAGTAGTCACAGTCACATGATTCTTTAGCTGCGGAGTTACCAGAGTCTTGGGGAGCATCACTGCTGTTTAGAGGTTTGAGCTATTTAATGAGGGCTGCTGATTGATGTAGTGCCCTCTTCCCCCACCACATGACATCTTCCTCATTGGTGGGTCACAGGCCTTATCAGTGGATTGGTGTCAGGTGACCTCTAGCCGGGTCTGACTCCAGTTGTTACTCCCTCCTGGAGCTGCAGACTGAAAGGCGGTGTTTTAGGCACTTTGTTACTGGAGGCGTCAAGCTGGACCCAATTTACGATGTCCTGTTTTGTGTCAGAGAGCCGGGAGTCCCACTTATCAGAGTCCTATTTCAGGAGCATTCCTATAAAGGTCAGTTAAGCAGGATCTAATTTCAGATTCAGCGCAACATAGAATAAATAATAATTAATCTTTCTGATGCATGCTCATAGCCTCATTGTTAAAAAAATCCCGGTATATTTTTCTTGTTAGTTTCAGAGCTCCCTGACAAGGCTATTTTATGTAGTAAAGTATATCTGTATATTTGATATTGGTTTGTGATTAAGGATTATTTGTATAAAATCAAAAAAAGAATGACAACGGCAAGGCTACCGTAGTTCATGTTAATACTAAATGTAATTTTCCTTCTTCTAAGGCATCAACAAACAGAATTGACCTTCGTGTAAAATCTGAGATGTGAGACGGCTAAATGCCTTAACTGTGTAAACCCACCATTTGACATTTTACTGCAGTGTCAGTACTTTCTTTCTGGAATATGAACCAGGAAACCCTTTGCCCTTAGGAGTTCGGTGTTTGAGAACAAGCTTAATGAAGACACCTGAGGAATTACCTTCCAGAATCTGTTACTCTTCACGTCAATAATTTTGGGACGCTGCATTCTGCTTTGTTGCAACTTATTTTTCATTCTTGCCTTCCTGCCTGCAACTGTTTTGTTGTGCGTTCTTCAAAGTGCGCTATTTTCTCTTCTACTAATTTCTCAGTCTCCCAAAAGGCAATAAAAATGATCTTACTGGGGAAATCTTTCTCTCTTCTCCCCTCCCTTTTGCCAGGATCTCAATGGCGTGAGCGAAGCATCCCGCGCCGAACTTTTGGAATTCCCCTTGCTGACCATGAGGTCCATTTCCAGCATCACCCAGCTCACGCCATTCCTCAGGATCTTGAGCTTCAGCTTCAAAGGTCCAGGCTCGGCCTCGAAGCCCGTGCCCATCGTGGAGTACCCTGCTGCCCACAGCGAGGCCACCCTGAAAAAACTGGAGCAAAATATTGAATGTGAATTCCTGGAGACCATGGACAATTAAACCGGAAACATCGTACGATACTGACTCTGTGTTCCCACACTCTGCGTTGGAACCACGATCCCTGCTTGTTGAATGTCCTCATATCTGACGCAAGGTCACCATGCCTGATTGGGGTCAGTTTCAACCAGTTCTAGTTCTGTGAATGAAATAAAATGAAATGAGTATTGATTTGAATTTGAACTGAAAAATTGATGTTGACCCCAAACTGGCCCCCGAATTTACTAGAGTTGTTTCTTGATATTTCTAGATAAATTCAGAGATTGCCACACAGGGGAAAAAAAGGACTTTTAACATGTTTTAATGGAGGTTATCTTTTCTGTTGACTCTTACCATTACTGTTTTTCAAAATGCCTTGGCAAAGACATGACAGGAGATATAAACTGTCTCCTTAACTCAGCTCTGTTCCTTCATCTTGTATCTGTTTTTCTCCACAGCAGGTAAATTTGTTTCCATATCAGTGCCTGTTCATTCCTGGGCTTATGCTGTATGTAAACTGCAACATGGAATATAACGTACATTTCACAGAGTGTTGATTACGACCTTTAAAAATTCAGCTTGCTTTAAGTTTGAACTAAATCAAACCCTGCTGCTACACTCCACACCTGTGACTCCTGAGTGCTGCAGGGTTAAAGGAGTGCTGGGCTTTACTCCTCTGAAGTAGATAAGGGCCTATACTGTGCTCTGTCTCTGCTGAACTCACTCTTATTTATTGCATCTGTTACGAGTCTGTATTTTACACTCAATATGTGCTGTTGAGAAATTCCAGAGTTTGAAATTCCTACATTACAATTGAGTTGAAAACTTGTAACCACAAACTTCAACTTGAACAGTATCTTCAAGGACAGATAGATGCACTATGCAACTCTATGAATGAGCACATTCTGTGCACATTGCATGAGGGCCAAAATGTAGTCTCACCTAGTTGTACTAGACTAAGAAGTGTTTAGTACTGTGTTTCTGTTCTTCTCATAATGGCCCCCTTTATATCCTGCACATTGCCTTAAATTCACTTAATTTTCACCTTATTTGCTTCTGGAGGTTAAGGAGGTTAGTACAGAGAGACTGGACATGCTGATGTCAGTTTTCTAGGAGATAATAGGGAGATGTATCCATAGGTAATATTTAGGGGTTTAGTGCAGCTGGTTTTTACAAGGTTAGACAGAGCTCTGTGTTCATAACTGGATAGATAAAATTCTCATTTTAAAGGATCTTACTCCCAAATTTAAACAGTTTTGCAAATGTTAGTGAAGTGAATTGTGTTGCTGCCCGTTATTTTATTTAAGCCCCTGGCCAACTTGGTCATGTGGTTTCTGGGACAGTCAGTGTTTTCTTACATGAGTATTTTTCCTCTAACCTCTTCTAACACTTTCCTGCATTTTTCACCACTGATCCTACCCTCACTTTTCTCCAAAGGGTTTGAGAACGAAGCAACAATGTTCACTTTAATGAATGCTGTAAGATTTCCTGTTTCTCGGCTCTTGATACGTGAAATATCTTTTGAATGTTTTGATTGCCCAGCACTTTCAGTTTGTTTCATGATTGACATAAGTTTGGTGTTTTAGTTCAAATGCATTTTTGATTATTTTTAAGTTCATTCACTATCCACAATAAGTATGCTTGTAGTGTATACCATAAGTGTAAAACTTCTTTAGTTTGATCTGTATTAATCCATGAATACTAATGTGAAAGCTTTTGCAACAGAACTCAACAAAGAGTTCAGTGGTGGGTAGTAAATAATGCTTTTTGAATAGTTTTAAAAGGATTTTCCAGTATTCAGCGGAAGCTTAAAGCATTGCTGACCTCTACTTTAGGATATAATGTGCAAAGCACATAATCGCTAACACACCAGTTATTTCTTTAAAGGGAACGATTTTAGCTCTTTTTCTGTTTTCTTGGGAATGTCTGCATTTAATTATTTCCTTACATGAATGTTACTCTGTGCATCTTAAAAACTCTGATATTTAAATAATTGTGACCTGTAAATAAACATACCTGTGAACAGCAAATTTAATAAAAACTTAATGTCTTAAACATTGTCTGTGTTGCACACGACTAACACTTGAACCTCCAGGAAATGAATACTGAATGTAAAATTACAAAAAAAAAGATCTGATTAGATTAAATATGATATATTGATAAAAAATAAAGGGGCATGTTAAGAGTTAGTTAAATATGTGTACATCTTTGGCTGTCTAGACACCCGTTTTATTACAACAAGTTTTTTATAAAAGTTAAACACCTCCCGTAACACTAAAGCTTCTTTACTGGTGGGTAACCATCTTGTTGGGGGAGATGATAGTGCTGAAAAGAAGATGTGTTACAGAAACATCAAACTAATCTTGACCAACTTAAATGTGGTGCAACTGACCCATGAACCACAGAACGCACCTCATGGTCACCTTAACACCTGTGTGTTTGAGTGGCCTGTCATTGTGTCATGTGGACGGAACCCTTCCATATGGCCCTGTCGTCTCCCTTCAGAGAGGCCTGCACAGTCCACTATTCAGCTTTTCTTCCCTCTGAGATTGTCAGCAGCAACATATTATTCCTCTCCCACTCTTTGGATTAACTCTTCCGTCTTCAGACCGCTCGGGAAGTCCGGAAAGGGAGAATTCCCTTTCAACAGCTCTCTCAATTACATCCATCCATCCATTTTCACTTCCACTTTTCCTGGTGAGTGTGGCTGTGAAGCCGGAGCCTACCCGGCAAACAACGCGCACAAGGCAGGGTACCCGCTGGACAGGGCACCAGTCCATCACAGGGCAAGTGCAAGCCAATCATACATGGGGACAATTTGGAGGCCACGGGGAGACATTTGGCCCGGACACCGGGATAACTCTGTACTCTTCTCGAGAAATGCCCAGGGATCTTTAATGACCACTGAGAGTCAGGACCTCGGTTTAACGTCTCACACGAAAGATGGCGCCCACTACAGTATAGTATAGTGTCTCTGCCACTATACTGGGGCATTAGGACCCACACCGACCACAGGATGGGCACTTCCCGCTGGTCCCACTAACACCACTTCCAGCAGCAGCCATAGCTTCCTAGGAGGTCTCCCATCCAGGTATTGACCAGGCTCAACCCTGTTTAGCGTCAGTGGGTAGCCAGTTGAGAGCTACAGGGCGATATAGCTGCTGTCTCTATCAATTATAATAATCATAAAATTGTCTATTTTACAAGGAGATCGTGGTGAGCTTAAACCCTTTACGTCCACTTTACCAATTACTGATCACCTTCCATAATGCAGACCTGGAGCCTTATAAATTGAATACCGCAACATTCCGCCCAGTGCCCTGCAAATCACTCTGTACTCTAATCATAATCCTTCTACCACAAAGACGACACATCTGCCTGTGGATGTCAAAGCACAGGAGCCCATTGGACTTTACCTGTACTGTCTAGAGTCTAGACTGTTTTATCACATTCAAGAATTAAAGTACCGAGTGTGCTGGTACCTGTAAATCTTCTTATAGTCACGTGATTACCCGAAAAAACAAGGCGCTATATCTCGGAAACGAAAGCAGCACTAACGAATAAGGGGGGGTTTCATCGTTTGTGCTGTTTGTAGGGGGGCAACTTCACGGAGCTCTCGACAGGATATAAATCTTGTGTGAAAATTTATATATTTAGTCTTTTTAAGTAAAAGGGTTAGAAGTGGGGATGCGAACACACGCTGCCGGATGGAGAGCAAAAACAACGGTTTATCTCGGACGGTATTAAAAACTTTGAGTCTAGTGCTTTAGACTACTCGGCTATCCTGTTGCGGTGTAGTTTGCCTTTAGATACTACAAAGTGCTAAACTGATTACTTAAAATGCAGAAATGGTCATAATTGAGCCCTGGGTCGTCAATAATATATATTATAGCAGCCTTTTGTAATTTAATGGAAAACGCTAAAACAACATATCATTACTTAACAACATGGTTAAGTAATGATAAACGTTAAAAAAACAACGGACATAGTACATTTCTGTATACCATATCCATGTAATAACCTCTAATACATCGATGTCCTGTATTAACTTCATTTAAAGGTAGAGTGGGCTTAAAAACGCCTGAGCACACGTTCCTGGGCAGGCAGCATCACTTAAATGAGTATTAAAATGAGTCAGTTTTATAGAACCAAACCAGCATAACTCTGGAGAAAGGTCTACTGTGACGCAATCAGTTCGCAGGAGGGGGCAAAGGGACAGATGGGCGGGGGGCGGAGCCAGGACCGGCGGAGTTTGCGCGATACGAATCCGATCACACTGGGGCGAGTGTTTTGCTTTGAGCCGAGCAGCTCGCTGTGGGTAAAATGGCTGTACGGACGGAGCAGGGGATCCCTCTGAGCGCGGTAAGTGGACCTGGCGTTTTAATCGCGTCAGCCGTGATGGCTGTTATTTTCCTGATTTTTTTAAATCACTGTCAGTTTCATGGCTGAAGGGTTTGATTTTTCTCCGGCGGAGCCCGAGTCCGGTTGACAAAAAGACTCTCCCTTCGTTTCCGTCGGGAGCTGGTACCGCGGGGGGAGACAGTGTTGTGAAATGTGAGCGTCCAAGATAACATACCTGCGACTCAAGAGGCAGCGTGCAATGGGGAGATATGGGCTACCGGCTGCGGGTCAGATCTGGATGTACTGGCCGCAGAACCTAAATGCTGCCCCAGGCGCTGCGGTCGGGTCAGTTCCTGATGGAAGGAGGTCTGACCGATGGCTGTTTAGGGAAGACGAGAAGGCAAGAGCAGAGTAGGAGGTTGGGGCAGCCCGAGTGGCGCTTGGTGGCAGCGCTTTCTTTTTGAGATGGTGAACTGCGATTTTGAGTTACGCTGTCAAGATACGCCACTATGAATGCAATGGTTGTCCAGTCTTCTGTTTGTTGTGCATGTGCAGTTCTTGCTAGGTGTACTGTGGGCGCTTTTACTAGCCTCACATGGACTTGACAGCGGCGAACACGACGTATGCTTTCATATTCTGAGGCCCTGGAAACGCTTTTGCAGCCCCCCCGAAAAACGGCACTACATATGGTCTTTTCTATTTGGGTGAGAACACTGGTTACGGTCTTGTAGCGCAGTTGTGCGTTCTTTGTGGGGTTGCCTTGTGACGTCACGCAGCAATTTCATCGCAGACCTTCTGCAGCCGAGGCAGAGGCAGAGGCTGGCGGTATTGTACACTCCCACTACCCGTTGTGTAAAGATGTGCCACCTGTTTTTGGTTTTAAATGCACTTCCACGGAGTTACCCTCTGTTTGCTTTGCTCAAGAAGTCCACAGGGTTGATATCTTTAATTCGATGGGAATGATTTCTGTCTGATGTGCTTTCCCTACGTAGGTAGTATGGCCTCGGGTTTCAGCAAGGCAACGGTCTTTCCCACATTTCCCTTCCTGTTTCGTTTCCTGCGTGTATCTGGTGTCGGTGGGGAAAAAAAAAGCATGGTGCTTGTTTCCATTTGAAATGGAAATAGGGAAACATTCCCTAAGGTTTCCTTATCCTGGAAAGGGAGGGATTTCAGTTGAGTCTGACGAAACGCCTGAGTTTCACTTTCCATTCAGTGAAAGTCTGCCCTCTCTGGCACATCCCTGGGTCTAGCTGCTTACTCAGAGTGTAACTCCGGTGCCCAGAATGTGCAGTGGTCATACATCTTTTATGATGTTATATTGAAATCATATGTCCTTAATGGGGACGAATGATTGAAAATTCATCCACAAATGTGGGTCCATGAGGCAGAAAAGTTTGGAAACCTTTTCGCTAAGGTTTTTCTCGGAAGGAAGCCTGCTGTGTGTTCCAAACTCCAGCACTGCTCTTCTTTAGTTCAGATGCTGTATGTATCTCCTTTTGCTGTTTCCTCTTGAAGCCCTGAGAAAGTCTTCCTGCAGTTTCCTCTCTCTGGTCTCTCGGCGGAAGCCTGTTTTGTGGAGTGTCCATGGCTGTGCTGTTTGTTGGTCTGGTGTTGTGACAGGGCATTCCTCCTCTCCCTCCATTTCAGGGTAGCTCGTCGGGTCACACTTCCTGACTGACATGTGCTTTTAGTCACAAGGGCTTGATTGCAGTGATGAACACCGTTCAAACTCAGCGAGCATGACCGATCAATTACAGTGTTGCCAAAGCAGACACAACAGAACATTTACAGTAAAAAACATATTATTGGGTGCAAAGGAACAAGTAATAGGTTTATTTCATGCTGAAAAGAAAGAAAACAACGTTTAGGCCCTGGAGCCTTCTTCAGCTGTGAGAAAGACCATATTATTGGATATTTACAGACATTACCTCAAATATTATTGCGAGACAGGTTCGTTGTCTGTTTCTCAGGCTGTTACAAGCGATCAGAGCCTTGGCTGCAGCTCTTGAGTTTTCTCCCCTGTGTGCCTCCTCGCAGCTGTGTGCTGTGGGACTGATCATTCCTACTCACTCGGCAGTAACCAGAGGGGGAGATGAACACGCCGATGGGAGTCACTTTTAACAGTAGAATCCTCTAGCAGCTGAAGATCAAGAAACTCCTGCCGGTAAAACAACGTCAGAGTTTACATGATAAAGAGGCGTGTGTGGATTTGTGAAGATCCTGAGGGTGCCAGGGTGTTTTCTGCAAACACGGCATTAATTAGGCCTGACACCTCGTGTTGTGAGTTCAGTCTGCACCCAGCGGGGGGAGGGAACTCCACAGAGCGATCTCCTGTCACAGCCTGACGAACGCAGAGTGAGCCTGTCTCACAGTAATATTTTATGTGATGTGTGGAAGTAAAGGTCCAATATGTTTATTTTTGTACTATAAATTCCCCGTTAATTGTTTCTGCTCTGGCAACACTAATTTGTCAGTCATGTCAATAAAACTCTTTGGATTTGGGGAAATTGTGTCCTGATTGCTTGTAGGTGTCTAGGTACCCTGTTACCTTCAAAACATTTAGCTTATTTTGAATTTCACTTTGCAGTGCAGCCTTATGAAATTGGCGCCACTCGTTGAAAAAGAGGAAGGGCAGATGAAAGTGAAACTCGACATGAGCTGCTGACTCCTGATAATCCGCGCACATTTATCATGGCCTCTTCCAGACGGCAGTGAGGATGGCTACAAGTCAGTATTCTGTTGCCCAGTGTCCCTCTGGACACAGCTCTTGCCACTGTAGAGCTTTGTGTGGGTTTTCACTAACAGTGGGATGTATGACCCCGCCTTACAGATTGATTTAAATAATAAAAAACCAAGATGAAAACGGGCTGCACAGTCGCTGTCTTACCGCAGTCACATCCCACAGCCGACGGAACCGTCACTACCTGGCTGGTTTATGAAACAGTCTGTCATCTGCAGCTTCCTGTTCGCTCTTCTCTGCAGCACTAGTTGCCCTGCAGGCTGCAGAACAGCTCTCCCGTGTCATGGGTTCCTCATGTTTAGATTTCTGAACGGCTGCTGATTAAAACACCCCCGTGTTTCTCACCCTCCAGAGGGAGACCTTTCCACTGTTCACTATGGCCCAAATCCTGTCAGACAAGTCAGAGGGTAGTTTGACAGGAGAGGTGCCGTATATAATGAAGGCAGCAGTCAGCGAAACGTGAGATGAGAGGACCTGAAACCCATCCAAACACTGGGCCCAGAAAGTCTTAACCTCGCACCTGAAGAAGGCTCCACAGCCGAAACATTGTGTGTCTCTTTTCCTTTCCTTTCAGCGTGGAATAAACCTTTAACTGTTCCTTTGCAGAACAAATGCTGTCTGTTTTGAACCAATTATCATTGTGCCGGACTAGAAGTGTGGAAAGGGATGAGACCCTTGCCAGTTATGAATGTGTTCTTGCTGTTAATTGTATAACAATTGAACAGCTTCATTTCCTGGAGTGGAAAGTGGATCTGGTGCTGTTGATTGGCTCCTTGTAGTGACCATAGAGTGCTCTTTAAACTGGCTGCAAAAGTTTGCTAATGTAACTGATGTTTGCCAAAGCAGTGTCTGAGGTTCCCTGTCTTATAATATTTATGAAAAAGGGGACCAGGGCAGCCCTATAAAATAATTACTTCAAGTGAAAACTTTGAGTTGACTGTGGATCCAGAAATTGATGGCTTCTTCAAATTCTGCTGTGTGTGTTTCTAGCAGTAACTGAGATCTGCATAATCCGGTAACCTCGATTTCAGTTGGAAGTGAGTGGAAATGCAGTTTTAATGTTGGCTGGGGTTTGGTGCTGTGAAATAATTAGTGGCGTAATTTTCCAGGCACGGCCGCATCTGTTTTGAACACAGAGTCGTGTCTTGTACACGTTATATGCAAACTGAGGTACGAGGGCATGCATGAGTCAGGAGGTGCCGGAGTGAAGTGGCCACACCTGTGTGTTGTGGCTGCAGTAGCTGGGAGCAGTTTGAAAACATCTGACAAGTGGTGACTCATTGACTTTCCTGTGTATTCGTGCTCATGCAGCAGATTTGGTCAGAACGAACAGTGAGACACAAAGCAGAAGACTCCAGGAGAAACTGTGTGAACGAGCATTTAAAACTGAAAATAGAAGACATTTCTTCACACGGAGGCTTGTGGGAATCTGGAACAGGCTACCCAAATGTGTGGTTAAAGCCGATACTGTAGATTCTTTTAATACACTGTTTAAGATCCTCGCATTAATTAAGTACTAACTACCCAATGGACCAGATGGGCCTCTCGTTATAGCCTTTCCTCTGTTCTTTTCCAAGACAGGTGCCGTAGTGCACCCCTTCAGTACATAGGGCGTGAGCAGGGGAGTTTCTGCAGGATTGCTCACACTGCGTCAATATAACTCTTCAGCCTTATTATTGAACCTTATATTGAACACAGTATCGAACAATATTGAATTGTGAATCTTATTTTTGAGCCTTATGTTGATCACAACCCTGAGTGGGATTTATATTGAAGGGTTGGGGCAATTGATCAGGACCACAGCAGAGTTTTCACAGAGCGTGCCATCAGCCATAGTAAACAATGCCGATAGTGAGTCCTATGGCCTGTTAATAAAGGCCTTTTCTTCAAGCTGTGAGCCTTCCCAGCCTTCGCGTCTTTCAGATGGAAGAGTTGTGATTCAAGAAACAATCGGGTTTTGTTTCCTTTGGTCTCTATCCCTGAAACCTCCTGGCTAATTTTGATACTGTTCAAAGATATATTTATATATACCTTGTTGTTACCCGTGAAGAAGGGCCAGGAGATGTTTTTAATGACTGCTCATTCTTAGGGATAGCTTGATCGAAGCACCTAAACTGATGATCTTTCGAGCGAATAGCAGGCTGGTCAGGCTCTTCTTATTTGTAGTGTCAAACAAATGACAAAGTTCAGGTGTCTGTGAAGCAGAAGTCCCTTTATTCATATGCATATGGAAGTCCGGCTTGCAACCACCAGACTTAAAAAATAAGTAGCTGAAGATGGTCCTTTATACCTTAAAACACAAAGAGTTGCTATGACACATTCTAAACAAATGATAAGACGGCAACACATGCCAATTAATTATATCTAAGTTGCAGACTAGACAACAGTTCTTTTCATGTTCTGGGTGTACAGCCAGCTTACCAAATACATGCTCCTTATTATCTTACTGACCAAGGACAGGCAGCATCTTTATATATATTTGAGCACAAAGCCTACTTCAAGCCACTAGACTTCATAGTTTGCAAAAAACTACAAAAACAAGAAATGATATTATCTCACTTCCCGGGGGGCTCTCTTATCTTCATATTCAACCTTTTTTTTTTTGTGAACCCTCATAGTGTAACACAACAGTATTAGGGATCGTGTCCTTACAAATGTTTCCTGTTAGTCCGATATCTTTTCATCCCTCACATGTTTCATTCTGAAGGGGTGTCACAGGAGTAGGCACAGTCACCCACCCTTTTTTTAAATCAGAATTTCTGTCATCCCCTCCAAAGTTGATTCTCCCCAAGAAAAACATTGAAGACCTATGCTGTTTAATATAATCATTAGAGTGGGGAGCTATGCGAGTGTCCAAACTGCAGAGTGAAACTCAAGTTAAAAGCGTAGTGTTTTGTCTGACCACAGAACCTTCTGCTAATATTCTTTTCCTGCTTTGTCAAAAACTCTTCCAGTAATGACTTGTCTTGCCACTTGCCCATACATGGCTGCTCTGTGTAGGGTCAGGGGTATTGTCGGTATTTGAAGCCTTTCTCCCATATCAATCCTACAATTTTGCAAGTCAAGTCACTGCTGGCTTCACAGCGGCATCTCTAACCAGCATCCTGCTAGCCCAGCATATCAGTGTGGATGGGTGGCCTCGTGCAGGAGCTGTCGGTGTGGTATGAAGTATGTCCATCCTTTAATGATAGACTTAATTGATTGAATGCCACTGATGACATTTAATGATACAGCTCCAAGAGAAAAGTAACCTCCACCTGCCTCAGCCATAGTCCTGGCATGCAGTTCAGTATCTGGTGGATCTTACAGAGACAGTTAAATAAAGTTAAACCCCTCATTCCACTCATTGTGCAGCAAAGGAATTGAAAACTAATGTAAATGAAACTGTTCTAATTTTTTTTTTAAATCTAACTTATGTACATGCTGTCTGATTTTTTTTCTGTTTTCAGTATAGAGCAGATTACTAGTCAACCTTTCAGGTTAAAAGTGTAATGCTTGCAAGCTCAAGCAGCAGCAAAACATATGAAATCTTTGCAGCGAGGTAAGTATTTGTGGAAGGCACGCAGCACCGCCCTGTTCCATATTTCTTCTTGCATTACTCGATGACACACCTGTGTACTCCTTGTGAGAAGCCCCCACATAGTGGAACTGTCCAGAAGTTTGCCTGCCACATGTGTTTCTGCTGTAAAAGATTGGACATTACCGCATGTGCTGCACCACTTCTGTATTCCAGCTTTCTCTGTTCGAGTTTTCCTCTGGTAACCCGTGTTTGTCTTTTGTGTTTCAGCTCTGCCCGAAGTTCTTGCACACAAATTCCACCAGTCACACCTGGCCTTTCAGCGCTATCGCTGAATTAATAGGTGAGTGATTTTTGGGACACTCGACTCAAAGCGCTTTACGGGTAATGGGGACTCTCCTCCACCGCCAGCAATGAGTAGCCCCACCTGAATGATGCGACGGCAGCCATAGTGCACACAGTACGCTAACCACACATCAGCTCTCAGTGGGGAGGAGAACAGAGTGATGAAGCCAATTCATAGATGCACTTTATTAGGGGGCCATGGTTAAGGCCAGGGGGAAATTTGGCCAGGACAAGGTTAACACCCCCACTCTTTTCAAGATGCACCCTGGGATTTTTCATGACCACGGAGACTCAGGACCTCTATTTTACGTCTCATATAGAGGACGGCATGTCTTTATTTATGGTAGTGTCCCTATCGCTATACTGGGGCATCAAATCCTACACAGACCACAGGGTGAGCACCCCCTACTGGTCCCACTAACACCTCTTCCAGCAGCAACCTTAGCTTTCCCAGGGTCTCCCATCCAACTGGCTAGGCTCATGCCTGCTGAGCTTCAGTTGTGAGCTGCCGAGTGATATAGCTGTTGACAGTTTACTTTTTCAGCACTGTGGGTGAACAATAAGTCAGATGTCATGCTTGATGAAGGTGCAGAACCTGACTGAAGCTGAAGCTAGATTAACAGCAGTTTGTTTGCCTGCATTTTTGCTGACTTATGAACTTCAGAAAATGAAGGGAGGTCATTTGGCTTGTTATGGTAGCAAGACAGCCAAGGATCTCGTCCAGCAGTTTCTCAACTACAGCTGGGCTATTGGCTTTTATTGCGTGGTTGGGGAGCTTGTGCCAGACTCTCATAAGTCTCAGCTAGGGCAGCAGAGTGGGGCAGTAGTTATGGGTTTGGACTTGTTTAACTGGAAGGTTGTGGGTTCAAATTCCACGCTACACACTATTATTCTACGCTTTAGCTTAGTGTAATGATGTGCCTCCAGTTCTCGGTTTTAAATGTCCTTGCCCTTAGTTTCCACTGAGTCCTGTAGTTCTGGACGTAGTGTTAAGGCCTAAGCCCCGGTTCTGTTACAAATTCATAAATGCAACAAAAGCCGAAACATAAAAGAAACAACAGATTTTACAAACGAAACACAGGCCTTTATTTCCTTTCTCCCAACAAAACCTACATACTCCAACACTTTCTGACTCAATCCCGAAAAAAAGCAAACTTCCCCCAAAAGAGAAGTCTTCTGCAAAGTATCTTACTACTCTCACTTCCCTGTTTACAAAAAATAAAAATAAATTCAATGGAAAAGGGGAAAGTCAAACACAAAAAGGCACTGCAAACATGTCAAGCAAACATCAGAGTTAGTCCATTAATGAGCACAAGCAGTCAAACAACAGGACAGAAACTGTGTGAGAGTGCAAGGCCACTTCATGATGATTTGACTGATGTTATATAGAGAAAATAGATCCTACCTTTCAGGTGGAACATCAAGACCATGCCTCCTCTCGCTCAGGTGTGAATCGTTAACATTTCAAGCAAAATCAGAGAAAAATATAAGCACAAAAAGTCATAACAGCAGGGTTTAAAAATGTGTTCATGCAGTGTTGGGTCATCACGTCCGTTGGGGCAGACATCACAGTCAAATGGATTAGCCAGATAAGCAGGTGTTGTTGTCCTTTGCTCTCCTTGGAATTTGTGTCCGTTTTGAAAGTTTGCCTTGGCCCGTCTCCGCCTTTCTCATCTAGCACCCAGGTGTCGGAAGCCCTCCCTCCTGACCGAACGTGTCCTCTCTGCACCTGTAAGCAGGGTGTCCAGACAGCTGGAAATGGGATTGCTGAGAAATACTGTATGTTTCATAAAATCATGGCTGTCCTTAAGTGTTCCTGTTGATCGAGGTGGCATGTGCTTTACCTTGCAACGGCTATCTGATATTCAGAACTTGACTACAAGATGTTTTCAGTGCTCTGTGGTCTAACTTACAGCATAGATGTGCTCAGTGTTTCTGTAAAGCCTGGAAGTTCCTGCCTTCTGACATATGATGTTGTCCATTAATTAGCAGTTATCACAAATAAGTCACCTTAAAAAAGTAACTACCATTACCACCCTGCAGCTTGGTCAGTCCTGGAACTGGAGATCTCTAAGGCAGCCCAGGTTCCTGCTGTAAATGGTGTTGGTGACCAGTAGGTGGCTCTCTTCTCTCTGGACCAGACATTCCTAACCAGTGCTCCTGTATGCCAGCCAGGAACACTGAATTGTAAGAGATGCTGTCCATCGGATGAGATCGTAAGCTGACTTGGTCTTTCAAGATCCCAGAACATTGTTTTTAATATTAGGGGTGTTACACTTGGGGTCTTGTCTAAATTCTACTTTAGGCTTGCAGAACCTGGCTTTCCTAAATTCCTTCTCAATTCAGCTGGTGAAGCAGTTTCTTAAATCCCCAGCTGATCTGCAGGGCAGTGAAGGTTAGAGGTGCCGAAATCATTTGTCACTGCCACTGTGTGTAAGAAGTTAGTAATTCTTATGAGGTGGTCTGTTTCAGATAATGCCTATGATCCAGATGTGAATGCCAAGCAGTTCTGGATTGACAAGACTCTGATCAAGGGCATGGAATGTTTGACGTTCACGGACAATGGGAACGGAATGAGCCATGACACAATTCATAAAATGCTGAGGTTGGTGACGTTGTTAAAAATCAAATGTTTAGTACCTCTGGCTTTTATTTAGCTTGTACAAAATACTGCTCCTTCAGGGAGAAACAATTCCTCAGGAGAAACCCTGCACGTCAAACTGGTTGTTTTCTGATCTGTCGTGTAGGAAAGATTCCACATTTTTATCTTCTGTTATGTCATCTTCGTGTGGTGAACGGGCTTAAAAGTTGTTTTTTTTACTCTGTGTAGTTTTGGCTTCAGCGACAAGCAGGCAATAAACGGACACGTCCCAGTTGGGATGTATGGAAATGGGTTTAAGTCGGGATCGATGCGCCTGGGCAAAGATGCCCTCGTGTTCACCAAGAATGGCAAAACGATGAGCATCGGCCTTCTGTCGCAGACCTTCTTGGAGGCCACCAAGGCCGAGAACATCGTTGTCCCGATCGTGACCTTCTGTCAGAACAGACATATCCTTTCCTGTGCGTCTTGGCTGACTCCTCAGGTGGCTGTGCGCCCATTCTGACTGGAGCTAAAACCAAATGGTGTGGGGGAGTTCAACTTTTCTACACCAGGTTATGCTTCATGGAGAGTTTCATCGTTATCTGAAGTTTAGGCTGTACAAGGACAGATAAGGTCAAGGCCGGAAAATATCATTTTTAAAAATGAACACTGCCATGTACTGTTACCTTATTTACACTTTATTGATTGGACTTTTAATTCTTTCACTTCTGTCCCTTCTGTGTTTTATGTGCAGTGTTTTTACAGTGGTCAGTGTTAAATAATTTATTCGTAAGTGACTTAAGCAGCGAAATAACAAGCAAAAAGCTAACATTTTGGAATAACAGCTGCTCAGAAATGGTTGAGTCTTCTCCACGTGTTGCTTCTGCTGTTTGTCCGGGATATTATCCTTAACCCCAGCCCTTACGCCTGGTGACCGAGGACTCCAGGGCCAGCCTGGACGCTATTCTCCAACACTCCCTTTTCAGAACCGAGAGGGAGCTCATGGCGGAGCTGGACGCCGTCATGGGAAAGCACGGAACCAGAATCATCATCTGGAACTTAAGGAAGTACGTCTCTGAGCAGCCGTCGCCCGCACAGGGTGAAACAGTACGAGAGCTGGTGAAACTGGCGTCCCGGAGGTTTCCTCAAAAGCTTACCAGGCGGTTACAAGCGTGCAAACGCAACTCTGCCTGCAACCTGGTAGGTTGAAGTGATGCGGGACATTCATGGTACACTTGCATCGCTTTGCAGGATGTCCAATGGGAAGATGGAGTTTGATTTTGACACGGATAAGTACGATATCCGGATTCCTGCGGACGTGTTGGACAATTCCAGTGAGAAGTATAAAAAACAGGAGCGACACGAGCAGTCGGTGCCAGAGAGTGACTACTCGTTACGGGTGAGTAAGACCATCACGTGTTTAGCAATGCTGCTTTTTCTTAAGCTGAGGGTCATGGCCCAAATATACATCGCTTCAAGATATCTAGTGGGTTGCTAAACCAATACAAAGCTAAAATTACACTGGGGACACCTTTATAGAGAATTTCATGTTTTATATGCAACACCCCAGAGGTTGTCAGCTTTCTTTGAAAATAAATATAAATAGGAAGGCAAATGATGAAATAGTGAAGCCCACAGAAAAGCATATCTTGTAGGGCCTGCGTAAAGGGGATTTCCTTGACAGTGTATGCTGTGCAATAGGTTATTCATTCAGATGAACTTGGTAACTTTTCACCAGTCTAGTATAATAAATATTAGGCTGTTGAGGCTAATAAAAGTTTGTTTTTGTTCTTTGTGTTTTTTTAGGCATATTGCAGTATTTTATACCTTAAACCTCGAATGCTGGTCATTCTGAGAGGACAAAAAGTGAAAACACAGCTCATCTCCAAAAGTCTTGCCTTCATTGCAAAAGACAACTACAAACCATCCTTTCTGGTATCCTTTGCAAAGTGCAAATCCACATTTCAGCGTGCTCCTTTTCAAGCTGCATTATAATGTAGGATATGTCAAGAATGATACAGTGCATGTAATTAAGAAAAGAAATAGAGGAATATTTTCTCTGGATCATCTTTACTGCACACACCTGCTCACTTCAACAAGGCTTAGGCAACTGCTGCATACTGCTTTAGTTAGTGTAGATTCAGAGTTACAAAAACTGATTCCATCCATTTCTTAGGGATGAACAATAGACAGATTGGCTGGTTTTCAAGTGCCATAGCGGGAACCAAGCTAAGAACATTTGTGATCAAATAATTTTTATATGGAGGTACACAGGCATACTTCTTGAGAGTTAGCACTGAGTAAAGGGACAAAGGCGCCTTTCTTTTACAAAACTTGGCTACTGTGATCTGGTGTCTTCAGTCCCTGACACTGAAGTGCAGTCACTTGCACAGAAGATGTTGTAAGATATTCCGTTGTCTGTTGTTGCCCCACAACAGACTGACTTCTTTTCCTGAACTCCCAACTTCAGAATAATAAGAGTGTCCGGATCACTTTTGGATACAACACAAAGAGCAAGGAGCAGTACGGAATACTGATGTACCACAAAAACCGACTCATTAAAGCGTACGAGAGAGTGGGCTGCCAGCTCAAGGTAAATAAATGTCTTGCCACCGGTTCCTGGAGATGTGTTTTATCATTTACATTTCAAGCTTTAACAGAAAAGTTTCTTGGGTCCAAAAAAAAACAATGCCCAGCCCTCACACAACAAGCTGATCACTGCAGCTTGGACAAAGAATCGAGCCCGTAGGGTTCCCATAGAAATCTGCCACTCTTGTCATATCCAAGTGTAAAATCAACACGACAAGGGACTAATGCAAGTCAGAGCTGGTTAAAAACAGGATTCGTTTGTTGCTGCTGTAAGGCCTGCTCTCTTGGAGGTTCCTGGCCCAGCACTGGAGGATGACTTCCAACTCGCTAGACTGTCGGGGTTCATGTTTGCTTTCCACAGCGTGACAGATAAAGGTTTATACCATGCTGAAAAGATAAGTGACACATTTCGGCCATGGAGAAGGCTCCAAACCTGGTCACTCTCCCTTTCAGAATGGAATAAGCCATTACCTGCTCCTTTGCAGCACATGCATGCTGAGCTCCCTGTTTGAACGTATCCACAGTGTGCTTAAGTTGAGTCCTGGTCTAAATCTCGCCCTCAAGCCTCTACGGCAGCTGCTGCCTGTCACTGTTCTTCATCGCCCTGTGTCTTCCCCTGTTCGTGCAGGCAAACAACATGGGCGTGGGGGTAGTTGGAGTGATTGAGTGCAACTTTCTGAAGCCTACTCACAATAAACAAGATTTTGACTACACTGATGAATACAGGTAAATACTGGAGTTATTTTTCCATATGCTGTTCATGATTTCCTAAAAGTATTTGGTCCCGTACGCAGGACTCTGATATAGTTAGAAGAAGTAAGAATGTTAAACCAAGTTAAGAAATGCATTGAACTAAGTGCTTTCTGCTTGGCACTACTGACACTCCAGTACATTTCTGTCCTCCTACTGAAGTGTAAAAGCTAGGAGCAATGTCCAGGTATCAGAATTTGGCTGTGCTGCTCACCCTCCAGGTGAGACCGGTGTCATCACTTGCCTTTAAAGGTCTGGCTGCTCTGTTCTACCTTTCTGCTGACTCAGGTTTGCTTTGAGTAATTACATTGGCTTGCTGTGTCATTTAGACATCTGTGCAACAGTTGGGAAAAACAGCTCAAGTCTTTTGGCACATAGCCCTAAGAGAGGACTTAATACATGTACGGTTATTTTAATTTCCTGTATCTAATTCTGCACTGTTGTATTACTTAAGCACATGTATGCAAGATGATCATAAAGGCTAGTGATGCAAGTAGCCATTCAGCCCATGCAGGTGTTAGTTAATTGATCCAAGGATCTCATCATACTATTTATTGAAAGAAGCCAGGGTATTGGCTCCAGTACGATAGCGGGGTGGCTTGTTCTAGTTTTTCAAAACCTTTTGCATAAAGAGATGTCTCCTCTTCTCGATTTTTAAACGCACTTCCATGTAGTCACAGTTCTATGCGTGTTTATCATCGTTGGGGAAAATTTGAGCTGCATGGGGAAAAGAAAATGTGTAACATTGACATTATGGATAGAGTGCACTGCGCACTCGTTTAGGGTTAGATATCAGTGTATTTAGTTGTCTTACTTCCACACAGCATGCACTTATTGTCTGCTTTGGGATGTTGGATAACCTTTACCTGGCCAGAGCGCTGTGAATAGTTCTATACCATCTGTAACTTTTATTTATTCCTTTTGTGTTCCAGGAAAACTATCTATAATTTGGGCATAAAACTAGCAGAGTATTGGAATGAAATACGATACAAACGCACTAAAGATGATCCTAACAATACTGTGCCAGTTGAAGACACAGAGTAAGTATCAGTTTCAGTTTGTATTAAGAAGTAATCATTTGCTTTGCAGCTATGGCACTCAATAATGGTGTATAGTACCACCTAGATTCAAGCCCCTGATAGGGTTTTGGATCTCAGCGAAGAAAGAAGTCTTTGGATCATTTGATGCATAACGATGAGTATAGGACAATAACTACACTCAATGGGATTGTCACACCCACCTGTCCATTTGTATGCAATTAATTGATTTTGTTCATATTATTTTTTAACTCAAACCTGAGTGATTTTGGAGAGAATCCGTTCCACAAGGTTTTTTTTTAATTGTTTTTCCAGATTCTTTAGCAGTACAGTAATGCCTTGTTTTCTTGTCATTTGTTAATAAAGGCTACAAAGTGGTCATTTGTCCCAACTAACATGTTTGGTAATTAGTAACAAATTGATCCAAGAAAGAATACAGTGAATCATATTCACCAACAGGGCTGGGTGCTTGTTTGAGTCCCAGAAAGCTTTTTACGACAAAGTGTCACCTATTTTCAGTTCTAACTTCACTTCCAAGTAGTTTCCACTTGTACCCTCTGGTGTGCGTTCCTTACTTAATTCTGAGAAAGTACACTGGGTTGACTAATTCATGATCCTTTCAAAGACTTTGACAATTTGAATTGTGTACCCTTGTAATCTTACTATATCCCCTGTTCTTATAGAGAGTAATGGGGAAAAATAATATTGTAAATGCATTAAGTGCTTTGAGAAGCCTCATTTAAAGGCACTATATGAAATAGGTTATTATTATATTGTATTGAGAATGCCAGAAGTATAGCATTCTGTTTTATATTTGGAGTGTGTAGTAAAGGAGAAAAGACGCTAGCAGGATATTTTTTTACTGCACAGACAGACGGCGTAATGTTCCTGCTAAGAGATATAAGGGCTTCGTGTGTTCCCAGTGTTGCCTAATCCAGCAATCCTAGTAATGTCTTTCCAATGGGAATGGAGAACCGGAGCGTGGCAGGGGCAGTGGGCTGTGTCCTGACCTCCAGGTGTGGCGTCTCTTCCAGGAAGCGGCCGGATCAGAACTGGGTGCAGTGCGACGAGTGTCTGAAGTGGAGGAAGCTGCCAGATGGCATCAACCCTGCCAGCCTCCCCGATAAGTGGTACTGCCGGATGAACCCCGATACACAGTTCAGGTAACCTCGGGATTCGGGGCTCACTGCTGCAGTGCAGTGACCTACTGAACTCCCTCCTCCCCCTTGTGCAGCAAGTTCACTCCAGCTCACATTACTGCCTTCGCCCTGACAGCAGACCTCTTCCTGTCCTGCCATCAGTAGTAGCCTGGTCTCCTTCTCTTTCTTTCTCTCTTTCTCTTTCTTCCCTTTTTCCCTTTATCCATGTGATGCTTGGTTTGTAATCATAGAAGCTGCTTCTTAAAAGTATTTATCTTCAGTCTTCACTGCACGGCAACAAATGTGCGTGTGGGTGGTCATGATACACACCTCTGCGTCAGGACACAGCACATGGTGGCGTCCTGTCACTGGCCTCCGTGAATTTAAAATTCAGAGCTATTACATGTGTCCGACTGAGCCAGAATTCAAATCGGTCAGAGTTTAGAAACTGGAAAGACCTGAGAGTGGCAGCCAGCAGTCTGCTCTCTGCTACATCACCAGCACCTGCAGAGAATGTCAAACAGATTCAGGTGTTTTCCCAGCAAAACCTCTTTAACGAGCCGCTGTTAATTATTGCCACGTCCAGGGAGTCCAGGACACTTCTGTTTTTGTATTGTGAACTTGCTAAGATCTTTTGGTAGTAAACGTTGGTAAAATCTGCCCCATCAGGAGCTGCCAAGTTGAAGAAGAACCAGAGGATGATGATGCCCAACCCACTTATGACAAAACCTACAAGCGACAGTAAGCCTTGATTTGAACTTATTAAAAGGTTTTTGTCTTGGTGTGTTCCCCTGTTTCTGGACTGTAAGGGATTGGGAAACAAGGCTCCCTCCTCCACCATCCACCCTGTGAGTCCACAGCACAGTAAGCACAGCCAAGAGCTCAGCTCACGAGAGAACCTGGGTTCGAGCATGCAGTCCCTGGGCTGCATCGCCCAGCCTGCTCTCCGAAGCCAGCCAGGACCCCATCAGGCCAGTTTTTTATTGGGTCACTCATCTTGGTTATGGATGGACGCATGCAGATGGAATTCAAGAACATCTCTCTCGTGTGTGTGCTCCTTTTGGTCAGGCGATATAATCATGTTCTTTTGAGGAGCCAGGCTAGTTCAAGTCCTTGCTGCTTTTTTTTGTCCAGTGGTTGCTCAGGGAACATCATGTCTTTGGTTGGTTATGAAGAATAATTCTAGTTAAGAGATCTGATTTTTTTTACTGAGTGGTGCTGGGTCATTGCTGTTGGACAAAAAAAAATTACAGTGGTGTTTGCCACAGACATTATGAAGATCGGGCATTTTGCACATACATGATCTGAAGGGCCCAGTCATAGAAGTTATTTTGGATGTGTGTCTTATTTTTCTTGACCCGTTTTCTGCCTCATGCAGGAAGTACAGTAACATACAGTGGATTGATGAGTCCTGTTTATAAAACTGAAAATGTTTAACATAAAAAGCTTTTTTTTTGCTTTTCTTATAATTCCCAATATATTGTTCATTTTTAATTGATTGTATCTCTTTGTTGTTATAGGGAGAGATATAATAAGATGAGACAAGAGAAAACTAAACAGCAGGTATGTATAACGCTTAGTAGGGATGGTCATATAGCAGTTCAGTTCCAAAATGTGTGTTTTCACCCTTGTACTTCTGATATGAATTATGTTCTATTATCTCATTTCACACCAGAATAATAACAGTCAATGACTTATTTTGTGGACATAGTAGATATAACACGCCTTCAAATTTCAAATTCCTCTGACTTGATGTTGTTTTTTTAAAGCTGTCCCCAGAAGTGTGGTGTTTGGCTTCAGCAGTAACTATAGTATTGGTGTCATCTTGTTAACAGGTCTTTATACCTACTGAAAATCTGTCTGTGATTCATTATGCATTTTACAAACAAGTTAATCCAATTGAGCACAGACATGGAACAAGAGGGGCACAGAATCCTTGAAGAACAACACCAAAATCAACTGAGAAGAACTCAAAAGGGCCAGAAAGAGGCAGATCTGTTTTCTAGTTCATTTGTTTTTGTAATTTATCCTCCAAATCTCATCCAGCAGTTTCTAGAAAGAATCCAGGGTTTCGGCATTTAATAACATGGCTAAGTAGCTTTTTCTTCCTACAGCACTTTGAGTAAAGACGTTTCACCTCTTTTGCACTTTAAAATGTACGTTCCTATAGTTTCATCTTGTTGCCTGGTTCATGTTTCACTGCTGACTTTGAAGAGCTTGACTGGGTTATACAGATTGTTGGAGTATATAGTTAAAAGTTTAGAATTTAAATCAAGGTTGATGTGCTATAATTGTGCAGTGCACAAGAAGCACCTGCTTTAGAACATTGCATATAATGCAGCTGTATTGTATACAAATGCATACAACTTACCACGTTACCACATTGCCAGAAAATTTAATATTGTGCCATAATTACATGGGTTCAAAGAAGAATCCTACACTGACAGACTGAAAATTCTGAAACTCTTTTCAAGTTTTCAGAATCCTCAAAGACATTGACAGATTTCTTCAGAATTACCAGGGATATCTGAATAGAAGACACAAGTGGAAACTATGGAAAAAGTGCTTTTAAATCTGTGAACAGGAGGAATTCTTTAAAAGCAAAGGATTGGGAGTCTGGAGCAAGCTGCCCGTATCATGTTTTCATGATACCCTGGCTTCAATCAAGACACGGAATACGGAGATTATTTGACCAATTAGCTGCTAGCAGTCAGTTGGTACTATTGGCCTTTTCTCATTGATAATCTTTGTGCTCCTGTTGAGCGATTGAGATGGAGACTCATTTTTGTTGAACTATGGAAAGATGAACGTAAATGTGATACTTCTGGCCTAGTCTGATTGCAGCTTTTTTTAAATAAGATTAAGGAGGTGAAATGTCCTTTATCTTTAGCCCTCTCGTGGTTGTGTTTGGGGACTCATCAGTGAGCGGTTTAGTTAACTTGGGCCCTGTTCTTTGGTATAGGATAGGTTAACCCCATTTGTCTCAGGCGCCATGTCTGGAGTCTGCATCCCTGATATTGCCAAGATCTTGTCAGGTCACGTCTGATTTCTCCTTGCAGCAGGAAGAGGAGAAGAGAAAAGCAGAAATGCAGATTATGTACAGCAAGATAGAGAAGCAGCTCCAGCAGGACCACGAAGTCTTGAAGCGACAGCTCCGTGAAAATGTGAGTGGTTAACAGGTGAAGTGGGACTGCCTCTTTGAATAGTGGGTGACAGTCAGGGAACCTAAACCGTCAGCTGAAGGACCTAGAAACCATACTCAGACAGGACATGAGGAAGAGAAGAGGTTAGACACTTGGCCTGTTCTTCTCTGGGGTAATAGGAACTCAATGTTTCCAGACCAGAAAATGAGATCGTGGTGCTTCTTTATAGATATGCAGGGGTAAGTGAGACTTAATGCCACATTCAAAGTCATTAGTGTGCCCACTCAAACTGTATGATACCTGTAATAATGGCCAAATTCGGTGGCTTCCAGACTGCCGTTAATTGAAGAAGTGCTTGTTAGTCTCTTATTAGCTTCATTGTTCTTTGGTTTTGTCATTATGACTAAATAGGTCTTGATTAGTCATTGTATAAGGTAATGACTAATATAAGAAAAATCTCCCTGTATAATCTGAATAAGAATAAATGGCAAAAGAAAATATTGATACTGGGTTTCAAAATCTCAAACATAAAACATAAGTATAACTCTAGATGAGGTGATCTCTAGTGAATTTAACATGTAAAATCGAATTTTGATCATTTTTATATACGAAGATGCATTTATTTCCCACATCCATTTGTTGCACTTCTAACATATCCACTCCTCTAGAACTTGGTGATAAAAAGATTTACCGATCTGAGATGAGCCCCTCCAAGAGTGCACTTTTATTGCCTGTCTGATCCAAGAAACATTGCTGGTTTTCCCCAAGTGAATCCAATGCAGGATTGGTCCAAGATTGTTTTGTTTTTTTTGTTCCCTCAGAACTTCCAGGTGACTCTTCCACACCAGGTGTCCTCTCCACCAGCAACGCCTCCCGCCAGGAACAGCGGCATGCCGATGATCACGAACGTACGCTCGCTGTCTTCTGAGGGAGCAAGGTGTGGGAGAACAAGAGAGGTTGAACTTGCTGGGGCTTGGGCAGGGATCATGTGCTGCTTCTTGTGGGCTCCCTCAGATTAGCAGCCCTACTTCGTAGCTTGGACATGTTAAAAATGTTGATTCTAGAAGCACTCAGTAACCTTGATTTTGGAGTATGTTTCTAAATAATAACAGACAAAGCCTAAAGTTAGACAAAGCCTCTCTGTGGTTTTCTTATACTTGGCAAGACCAAGTCCAGCCCTCAAGGTTTACTACATTGTCATGTTTCTTTTTCACCTAATGTTTGAACTGAGTTGCTCATTATCACATCAAGTGAATGAACTTGATTAGTGCTTAATTAGAGGAGCTGAGCTACTTGTCCCTGTGTGATAGTTGCACACTCTTTATGTTTTCTTGGGTATATTTAGTCTCGACAGTGGGCATGGCACCAACAGGATCAGAGTATGGACTTGCAGAATCCACACTCATGGGTTCGAGTCCTCTTTATGCCAGTTTTACGGATGTGTGTGTGTGGGACAACCTGAGCCATCATGTTGTCAAAGCTGATTCTTGAGAAAACAGTTGAAGTACAGTATGTGGCTCAATCACCTACATACAGCCAAATGAGGGAGGTGGACTTCCTTCCAAAGTTACTTCCTTTCATTTATGACCTTTCCTGTGTTTTTGTTTTGCAAAGTATTTTGTACTGTAAAACGGTGTGTGCCCAAATCTATATTCAAACAGCATTCATATTCACTGTGTCAAAGTGGCATGTAGTTAGTAATTGGGTCTGTTCAAGAGCAGAACTGAATTCTTGTTAATGTCACCTCAGCACGGAAATATATCTCTTCCTTTCAGGACAAAGCGCACTTTGCCTTTGGAATCAAGCAGCTCAGAAGTGAAGAAGCCCAAGACGAATGGCGTGCACAATGGAGCAGTGACTGCGGAGCCTAGCGACATTGACATGGATCTTGTTATTGTCGAAGATAAGAGTACCCCGAAGCCAAAGACTGCGTTTGACCTCGCCAAGGTCAAAGTGGAGCGCCGGAGCAGCACGGAGCAGACGGGCATGCATATGGAGTGCAGCAGTGACGCCGTCCCGGAGGCCCCCACTGAAACGCCAGCAGCCGCCCCCTCGACCTCCCCAGCCCCTTGCGGCAACCGGCAGTCCGCGGAAACCCAGACTGACGTCAAGCCCGTCTTGAAGCAGCTGGACCATCTCCCCGGGGGGGTGGCGATCGTGGGGAAGCCGCAGGGGGAGGGGCCGGCAAGCGACTCGGTGGCGAGACTGCAGGGCGAGCTCACGCAGGCCCAGGCGCAGCAGGACGAGCTGATGGGACTGATGCACACCACCGCCAAGGAGCGGGACACCTACAAAGACGAGACCCACAAGCTGACCTGCCAGGTGGTGGATTTAGAGAAGGAGGTGCAGGAGCTGACGCAGAAGCTCATGAAGAAGGAGGTGTGCCATCAGGCCACGGAGACTGACTGGCAGGAAGTGGGCGGGGGCGTGACGCCAGCGCCCGGCTCCGATTCGTGTCAGGCGGGCCTCGGGGAGCTGCAGAGGGACTATGAGCAGCTCCAGAAGGAACTGCAGGAGCTCAGAAAGAAGTGCGACACCCTGCAGGCCACAAAATCCACTTGTAGTGACTGTTCAAGCCCAAATGACGATGACCTGGTTCTGCAGGTGGATTCCCTCCTCAGAGACCTGGACAGGTGTGGAGGAGAGAGAGACGAATACAAGAGGAAGGTAAGTCCAGCATTAGGATGTTGTAGCTCCCTCTATTCTTGGAAAATAAAGCTAACGTCTTGGTTCATGATGAGAAGAAGGTATCGTTTTAAATAATGTTTAAATAATAATAATTTGGAATGTCAGGAGTTACAAAGTTCTTCTGTTTAGACTAAAACCGCACATGCCCTTTTCAACTCATTCAAAACAGCAATACAGTAAAAAACTTTTACTGCACACCGAAGCATTTCAAAGTCAAGAGGCAGGATAGTAAGAATAATGTGACTTCAGGTATGAGCCCAGTCCAATGCCCTTATCAATTAGAACTTTATTGGAAATGTGTACTTTGTGGTGAACAAAAATCGTGTTTGTAAAATAGTTTTATTTTAGATTCATTTTGTTCATTTGTTTAATGATAACCGACTGCAGACCCCTCATTCCAGCCCTGGCTCTATTGCATGTGAAAATACATGTCCTTGCACCTTCAGCCGATGGGTGTTGGCTTGTTTGCCCATATGAAAAGGAATGTTATACACAAGTACACTGATTAAAAAAAAAGGGGGGGTTTTGTAAAATTAATTTTTTAAACTATCCGGAATTTAGTAGAGGCAGTTTAGTTGTCGGACTGGTATTTGATTTTCCAGTCGGCGATCTTCATCACGTCCCCACTCTTTTTAGGTCGAGGTGCTGGAGACGGAGAAAGCCAGGATCTTGTCGGAGCGCGAAGAGCTGAAGAAGGCCGTCGATGACCTGACCTGTAAAATGGAGAGACAGGCAGAGAACGGAGCCTGCAGTTCCAGCACGGATGGAGAGCCAAGCCCATCTGCAGAAGACAGCTGGTAAGACGTCTGGACCCTGGTCTTCAGCCTTGATTAATTAACCTTTCAGTCCATTTCATGCCTCCTTGTTAAGGGAGTATTAAATATTTGAGACTACTTGAGACTAGTAGCTTGCATTCTTTATTTTTTAAGGTCTGTTCTGATACCCAGCTTCACAGAGAATTAGGATTGAAGTTCTAGCCTGCCCCCCTTCATCACCACTTTGCAAAGAAAATCTTTTCTGCAGCAGTGAGAGACCAAGCTCATTTTCTTAATGGATCTGTATTCGTTACGATTCCTCTGCTTAAGGCTGAATTGATCTAACTGTAGTCTGAGCTGCACAGACTCTGTGTTTTTTTTTAATGCTGCTGAAACACTGTTGTGCAGTTAATAAGGTAATTGAGTAAATGAGGGATAGAAGTCCCTCCTGGACTTGAGTGTGATGCACCTGGGTGTGGCTGCACTAGAGGAGGGTGGTCTAGCTCCAGTGTGTGGTGCTCCACTGCCAGGCACAGGTCCTCTCCAAGAGGAGAGACTCTCATCCTGCTCCTAGGGTAGCAAGGTCCTCCCTGATATTCGTCCTGCTCTGGGATCTGCAGAACATTGGGAGACCACTGGAGATATTGGATCTTTGCTGTAATACAATCTGATCAAAGCTGACAAGCTTATAATCTCTCTGAGGTGGTTAATGGCACCGATCAGAGACAATGCTCCAGGAAGTGTATGGCTCTGCGGTTAGCCAAGTGGTTTTATAATTGCCGTTAATTGTTTTCTAAAGGCCTTCTATTCCCTGTTCCCACAGGAGACTTAGATCTCTTCGGATGAGCATCGGAAAGCTGCTAGTGACCTTCGTCCCAGCCCTGGACCTGGAGCAAGTGAACTACGAGAGCGACGTCATTGACGAGATCTTGGATCAGGTTCTGGATCAAGTCACATTGTGTAGCTCGACGTAGCTCTCTGCTGGTGCCGATCACCCCGGTCAGCCTTGCGCAAGGAAGCGGACAGCTTCGTTTCGATTTGCTCTCTGTGGGGAGTTCAGTGCATCCTGCTTTTACCTCATTTTTTGACGTCTGAATCAAAAACTCCGAATGTGCGTTTTCTTACTAGGAAAATAATGGACGTTGTTAATCAAATGTTGGCATCCTTCATTTTAAGCTGTTAACATTCAACCAGTCAGCTCTGATGTTTTGTCAGCCTGGTATTTTCAAGGTCTAAACACCAAATTCATGCTTTCAAGTGTAGTTATTAAAGACTTAATCTTCATTTTATTCATTTTCTTCTTCTGCGACCGTTTTTATGTATTCGCAACAGTTGTAGAAGCACAAATATTGCACAGACTAAACAACACTTTGGCACAGTCTGTCGATTTTGTTTCCAATTGCCACAAGTCTGGAGGGAGAGAATATTGCCGTATTAAAGGAAGCTACCGCACTGCTTGTACGGCTTTTGCACAGCTGTGGGAGCGACATGAGGTGGGATCAGGCAAGAGGATGGAATTGAAACTTTTGGGTCAGGGAGTTGCACCTTTCTTGGGTAATGCTTTTACGGTACGATTGGTACGGTACGATTCCCATTTTCCCTTTTTCATGGGTCCCTGCATTTTGGAGCAGAGACGTATTTCCTGTTTCTACCGCAATACTGGACTCCTGTCCTGGGACCCTGCTTAATGTGCCTGAAGCCAGACTTGCTGTCCAGCGTCTGCTTTGTAGCCCAATCCCTGCATGTAAATGCAGTGACTGTGCTGGACATCTCATGTGGGCCAAGAGCACAGCACTCCTCCACAAGGGCTCTGCGGCAGTTTGAAACAGTTGTCTTACTCTCTCGTATCATGCATCATCTCCACATACACACACTGCTTAGAGAACACATTTATCATAAAGTACCATTTTATTTCCGTGTAATCTCTCACCTGGATTTGTAATGTGGCAGAAAAGCTGCTTATTTTGTGCATATTCAAGTCAACTTGTAAATGAAATGAACTCCTGTATCTTTGTACAGAAAATGTAGAAAATGGGAACTAACTCCATGGTCCTTGTTAAATTATTTCCTTAAATATATGGATAGAGCTGGAAGCTTTGCTTTAGTAAGAGTTGCAGTGTTTTTGGGATGATATGCCGGGGTGCTCCGTTGAAGTGTTTCGCTAAGTCTTCCCTTCGTACCTGAGCCTTTTGTGTCCACGGGTTCTCAGTGAGATTTGGAGCAAACAGCTGCTGCCACTCGCTCTCGTACAGGTTTAAATGTAGCATTTGGGTTTCTGTTCTACGAAGAAGAGAATTTTCCGTCAGAAGATTTCCACCTGGGCTCAAGTGCCCCTTCATCGTTCTCCATTAGTTAAGTTCTGTGATGAGAGCAGAACATTAGGTAAGACTCCAGATGAACTAACTGCAGGAACCAGTGCTTATTTTTGTGGAATATTATGTATATTAACATAAGGACTATGGTATTGTCTAAACAGCTGTTGTAGGGACAATATGCAATTTACCAGCAAAGAAGTTGGTACAACAAATTTCTTATTCCCATCTGAATGTTCATTTTGATTTTTAAACCTTTTTTTGTACTTGATCCTGGGAGAAGGATAACAGATGTATAATGCAATGAAACCTTTTTTTTAATGGACAAAACTTGTTTGATTCTGAAACCAAAATATATGTATAGCAATAATGGAATGAAAAAGAGTTTTTGCCACAATGAAATGATTGACACTTCATTTTTCAGATTGTATGTAAATTTATTTTTTATGTTTTTTTAAAATAAACTGCCATTTTGCGTTGGTGCTGTAGCTTCTTCTTGTCCTGTAGCTTCGTCTTGTCTTGTACTGTAACTCTGCCTTCTCTGGGAAAACATTGAGGACAACTGTATCGGGTCAATATCCTTCAGCCCCATCCTGCTGTCTCCTGACTGTTAATAACAGTGGTAAGAAATTAAAAATCTTCCTGTCTTTTGGAAGGAAAGAGTATTTCCATATTAAAGGAAACTTCTGCAACCTCCTAGTGGTTTTCATTTTGTCTTCCTCCTGCTACATCTACTGAGCCTCAAACAGGACATCAGTTGTAACAGCAAGACATTCACACCGTTACATGCAAAGTGACTCTCTAACAGGTGCACTGATATTTATTTATTTTTTCCCCACAGACCTCCAACCATTTTCTAATGGCTTCATCCAAGTCAGTTATGCAGGGCAGCTAAAGCCTAGCCTAGTCAGCAAAGGCCGCAAGGTGGAGTACACTGGACCTGCCAGTCCGGCGCAGGGCAGATAAACAGATACTCTTGCACCTGAGGCCAATTAACCTACCAGTATGTCTTTGGACTGTGGGGGGGAAACCATGCGAACTGCACACACAAACCAGTCCAGGTCCAGAACTGAACCCAGGGCCCCAACACTGAGGCAGCACTGCTAACTGTGTCAAGGAGTGTGTGGTCACTGCTGAAAGCAGAATAAGCTGCAGATCTGCGGCATGCTTTGTGCCAGGGGGCAGGGGCTGCGTTGCCAGGCCATCACAGTTGGGCCTGCCTGTCGATGCCGGTCAGGGGCCTTGATAACACCTGACAAGTGATGAGGTGGTGGTTTAGTCCAGCCTGCACCAGACCGAGGGCACGACGTCGGTTTTTGCTTGATGAGGGGCCATGTCATTTTCTTTTTGTGTTTTTTCTTGAATTGCCTCAGGCTTGGCGTTCAACAGATCAAATTACCTCATCACCTGTACCTGTTTAGCTCTCGCTAAATAGATGATTTAGTGCTTGTACAATAGTCAGGTCTTAAAAGTATGTGTCATTGTCAGTCATAGACATGAACAATTCTGACCAATCGAACACAAAATGTATTTATTAATAGGTTGTTTGGCATTTGACCCTGTTTGTACTCTACTGGTTCACCACAAGGCTGCGTTCTTTCTCCCTCCTTTTCATCTTGTATACTGATGACTGTCAAAGAAACTGAAAATCATCAAAGCATCAGGTTTGCTGATGTTAGTGTATTAGTCTCTCTCCTCTCAGGGTCTGGACAAACACATGACCCATTCTGGATGAAATTGTCTGTTGGTGTGATGATACTTCTTACCTTGAGATGAATATGTCAAAAACAAAGCAATATCATTCCCACAACAATCCACAGTGAGTCTGCTGGTATAGTTCACTGTGACGCATGTCTTGTGACGGTACACTTAAGTTCACTGAAATGCAGCGCTTATATAGTCTGAGAAAATAAGTTCTGATGGAATTGGAAAGTATCCTAGTATGTAGCACTTTATGGCTCTTTAATGGAAAATATTTAACTTATTATTGTTCTTTTTTTAATTGTTAAATTCCTTGGTTCGCTTCACACATTAAAAAAGAAAAAAACACCTTCTAAATGTCATAAATCTCAGCTCAAAAATGATTGGTGAGCGTTTGAGGCTGCTTTATGCCAAGCAGATTCTGAGGAAGGCCTGTGCTGCCATTGAAACCACATCTCATGTTCTTCAGTTTTTGTTTACTTTATTTTTCTAAAAATATTGATGCATTCCTAGAGGGGAACATTCTTTTGGCGCTTAGTATACTGTCAAGAATACAACTTATTTTTGTGTTTAATTTTAAAGGAGCAACTTTATTATTTGGACAAAATGTTTGATGTTTCTAATGTTATAATAATACCCTTCTTGTTTATTTGCTAAACCCACTACTGTAACTACACGTCTCCGTTTTGCCAACCCCTGTTACAATACACAAACTGTATCCATGCCTCTGCAGCTACAGCTCGACACCTCGAAATGTATTCGGTTCTCCTCGTAAGCCCTCCGGAAAGAGCCGAATTCAGTCGGCCATGTTGGATGATGAAGGCGGTTCTGGCCACGATTCCCGGCGAGTAACTCCCCCACTGCAGCGCGGGAAACTCAGCTGTTCGGCCACTGCGGATCACAGTAAGCGGAGTGCCTGTCAGTCTGGTAAGTTTGGCATTTTTTCTTTTAACTTTTTTTAAACGCGTTTTAAATATACTGAACCGTGCATAGGCAAAGTACAGGTGTACACAGACACATATATATATATATTTCGCCACTCAAGAGCCAGTGGGAAAAAAAACAACTTTTATAAGGTAACTGTTTACGTCTCACTAGTCACTTCAGAAACAACCGGTCAAATCCAGAGTGAATAGGATTTAAATAAGAAATGTGACCTTCTGAAAGCTTTTGAAAAACTTGTTTTAATTTTCCAAACGTTTGCGTGTCGTATTTTCACTGATCAGTTTTTTTTTTTGTTTGAGTTTTTTTTATTAGGACTCTACATCTCGTATAGCGAGATAATGCTGTTATAATAACAGGCCGAACATCTGCAGTGCTCAAAGCAGGTTCTGTCTGTGTGAAAGAGAGTATGTTTCCTGTAAGGTTTTGAAGTTATCGGTCGCTGAACGTATTAAAATCCCTCACCGTGATCGGTTTGCTGTAAAAGTGGCTGCTTCTCTGAACTGTGGACAGGTTATCTGTGACATAATGGGATATCACAGCCTCTTTTCGTCTGCTGGAGTTGTATTTGATTTCTTGGCAAATGTCTCAACCACTTGTTGTTGCCATTTTAGTGCTGTATTTTAGTATTCACTTGTACTGACTGACAAAATTATTGCATTTACCATTTTTTTCTTTTTTTTTTTTCCAGGTATGGGTTGTTAGGAAGTAGTGACACATAAGTTAGAATCCCATTGGACTATGTTTTTGCGAATTATTTAGGCCTTAAAAACTAGTAACTGACCGTAGAGGACTTTTAAATTACCCATCCTTTATTAGAAAGCCTCTATATCCTTCTTTTAAACCACATAAATTCAAATAGAGTATTCAGAAATTCAGCAACAGAGCAGTAAGTCTGTTGCACTGTAAAAATTGAGTAGTTTATTAATACATTTTCATTTTCATGTCAGGTTGTTTTTGAAAAACAGCATCTCTCTTTGAGTTCATTAGCCTCACCAGCTCCATACACAAAATGTAATTTGTGCTTAAGAGTAACAGTAGCAGTTTGTCTCGTCTCCAGTTGGCAGACACCTATAATGAAAGCTTATTTGGGCTCAGTCTCTTGGAGGGTGAGGCAATGGAGAAGGCAGGTTTTTGCCATGGGTTCCCTTTTGCTAGGAATTAAAGCACCCCAACGGTTTTATCACAGCCAACCTGGGATCAGCAGAGTGCACCGAGCTGCTAAATCCGTCAGCTTGTGCTTTACTGCTTAAAAAAGCAAGGTTCAGTGTGGAGTGTTGGCACATTAAAACTGTCTGCAACGCCATAGCAGCACATCTGCATAATTCTGTGTTAAGTGCAGTGCCTAACGCAGGACAGCAGTGACATGAAGGTGTCTGACCATCTCCCTGCTCTGGGTTTCAACTCTGCACGGGCAGGAGCTCTGAAGCGCGACTGGTTCTTCTGCGTCGCCACCTGTGCTTGACCGGTGCTCACCGCAGCTTGTCTTGTAGGTTCAGTCCAGGATGAAAGTCATCACTTGTGAAATAGCCTGGCACAACAAGGAACCAGTGTACAGCATTGACTTCCAGCATGGCGGAGATCGGAAAATCAACAGGCTGGCCACCGCAGGAGTGGACACTACTGTTCGGGCAAGTAACCCATAGACCAGTGCTCTTTCACTTCCTCAAGAGAGGGAGCTGCTGGAGAGGTTGCGTGATGCGGGCAGCTAGTTTAGGAATATCTTTTCTTGGTCGAGGTGGTGTAGAGAGGTTTTGTGTTATGAGAGAGCGAAGGTATCGTGTAGCAATGCAGTTATTGGGCTTCTTGTGCTTTCAGTTTACCAGAACGTTAGCTTCCTTCGGCAGCCTAATTATACTCGGTGGACAGGGGAAGAACTGTGGTTTGATCGGAGACCAGTGGCCCACTTTAATTCTGCATTGGTTCAAACAAATAGAAGCATCAAGAAAATGACATTTTGGCCTGCAGCTCTAGTACTTTTGACGTTGTTCTCATTTTACACCAGCCTTGTATGTCACCAGTTTGTACTCTTGAATGCTTTTGACCTCAGTGTATAGTTGTCCCTGTTTGTACTTGCCCGTTACAGCTCGACACAGTTTGCTGCCATGTTTAATACCTGTCCGGGTCTTGGTATTATAATAGTGTGGTTCTTTATTCTGTGCACTTATTTGCATCAATACTGTTTGAATGGGAAAGAGCAAGTTAAAATAAAGGGTGGAGGTTTGTTTTAGGTTGCTTTTGTATCATGTGCTACAGTATATGATTTTACAGTGTTCCCACATCTTGGGGCCCACTAGTGTAAGTGGCTGATAGGTATTGATTATTGAAGAGCCAGTTAATGTAAATTAAGTCTTGAGTGTGCATCTGTAGAAGACTATTGAGGGAAGTGACTGTGATGATCTAGTATGCCAAGGGACTTGGGCAGTTTGTACCACTGTGTCATCGCCTGGCTTGAAAGGGCCTGCAGGATGTGTAACTGCTGTTCTGTGCTCACACAGATGTGGAAAGTGGAGAAGGGACCGGATGGAAAGGCCATCGTGGAGTTTTTGTCTAATCTGGCGCGACACACTAAGGCAGTAAATGTGGTGCGGTTCTCACCCAGCACTGAGCTCCTGGCGTCCGCAGGAGATGGTGAGCAATCATTTTGTAATTTTGTAAGAGACTGCGTAAGTCCTTTTATTTTTTGCTAAATGCTCTTGAAATGTAGAGCTCCCCACACACACAGTGGTGTGCTGACCTGCGTATACCGGTTTCAGATGCTGCGATTTTGCTGTGGAAGATCAATGACAGTAAGGAGCCGGAACAGGCGGCTTTTCAGGAGGAGGAGGACGCTCAGCTGAACAAGGAGTGCTGGACTGTGGTGAAAACGCTGAGGTGAGGGTCAGGGAACTCCAGTAGTGTAGCATCATCTTAATACGGGCCTTGGACGTATCTGGAGCAAAAACAAGTCAGACCTAAGGAAATCCAGGTCGCTCCTGGAAGTGGTGTTGGAGTACCAGCAGGTGGAGCTCTTCCCTGTGGAATACAATGGCCCAGTATGTTAGTATGGTGGCAGCAGGCACTGTGCTACTGTAAGGGCCGTCCTTCAGTTCATAAATTAAATTGAGATGCTGACTACTTGATTATTAAAGAAACCATGGTACCTGTTTGTAAGAGGACTGGTATTAACCCGGGCGTCCTGGCTAAAGTAAACTGGACTTGCACAGTCTGGGCTTCTTTAATTTCACACTTAAATTCTTTAAAAAAAACTTTTCTGCATGATCTGTTTAGTGGGACTGATGGCTTGTGGGAGCCATACTAAGGAAAACTGAGGGAGTGCTGTTAAACGAGTTGAAGACAGATCATCAAGAGCTCTGTTGCTAAAGTGGCAGACTTGTGAAACCCCAGTCGTGGTTTATCAAGCTCAATAAAGTTCAGTGATTGAGATTTTAGATGTGGTGAAACCATGACACAGGACAAGAGCTTTTAGTCTCTGGCCTAGGAAGTGAAGAGAAAAACAATGACAACCCTTAAAGTTATTTTATTTCAATCTGTATTTAAAAAATGCTGTAGGGGACACATAGAAGATGTCTATGATCTCTCGTGGACAACAGACGGGAACTTCTTGGTGTCTGGGTCTGTGGACAACACTGCTATCATGTGGGATGTCAATAAAGGTAACTTCTCTGAATGCGTAGTATACAGTGGTGTGGGAAGGAAGCACACTACTGCCTCTTCACTGCCTCGGGGGTCATAAAAGAGAACGGGAAAGCCTGGATAAACAGCAGCATTACAGCATTATTACAGTAGCAGGCAAAAGTAAACATAATTAAAGATAATGGTTTTCAATGTTTAATTAAATGACACAGGCTGCTTTTAATCTTGCCTTCAAAATGTTTCTGTGCAATGCCAACGCAATACCTAGTATGGATATTATTTATGAGCATACTAATAATGTAGGATTTATAGTCATAGTTTACATTGGAAAGGTTTAAACATTGTTTTAATATTCAAAACATCTCTCAAAACATTACTAAAAGTGCCAGCTTTACCACTGTGAGCAGCTTCATACACAAAGTACGAGAAAGTGTTACCTAAAACGGAACAAAATACAGCCCACCCCTACAAAGTTTTCCAAAACCAAAGCAGAAGCATATGGGTGATTTATACAGATCTTCCTTTAAAAACCTGTCCTTTTTCACATCACAACATGCACTGGAGATCAATAGAACAGTGCCGCACATCTGCAGTTAGACAGTACTGTTCCAACCAGTGTTCAGTCACTAAGGACACAGCATCAAACAATAGGGGGATTTAAAAAAAGCAAACTGCTTACCCACAAAAAAACCATGCAGAGGAACCCTTCTGTAAATTTTATTTTTTAGGTTTTGAAGTGGGATACGTTTTCTGTTTGGACATCTGTCAGTATCATTAATGCTTTTGTTATCCTGCCAAAGGGCACCTTCTCTCTGTCCGTGATCAATACATAGTTTCAGAAGAAGCCTTGAAGGATGCATTTGAACCCTCCAGGATCAGATATTTTAACTTGATCACCAGCAGTGGGACCTGGCCACTTCCCTTGCTCCTTCCTGCTTGACCACCCACTCTTTCGAAACTGTGCCTCACCTGGGATGTGCAAATCTCACTCCGATTCGTAATAGACTCTCACACAAGCATTAACTTTTAGCTTCATCCTTTCTTTGTACACCTTTATAGTCTGGACTTTCACAGAGAATGTTGTCATCCTCCTATTCCGATCTGCTGTCTTTCAGAGCAAAGACCGGTTTAAATGCAGTTGTACCAGTCATGTGTTCTCTAGGATTGCTCTTTTATCAGTGTTCATTTAAGACAGCACAAATGTGTGAAACCAGTTTTGCTAACTGACTCTCCTTGTACTGTTCTTTCAGGGCAGAAGATGTCCATATTTAACGATCACAAGAGCTATGTGCAGGGTGTTGCCTGGGATCCTCAAGGGCAGTACATTACCACCCTGAGCTGTGACAGGTACTGCCATTGCTTTTGTGTGTCCAGAGAAAAGCACAGTGCGGAGTGAAACTGAGAAATCACAGCTTGTCAACATGCTGTCTGCTTCACACTAAGTGAAGTCAATTCTGATTCCAAGAGACTGAACTGAGAGAATTTTTAAATACCATCTTTCCTTATATAAGTGTTTCCTTATATGAGTATTTGCTATTTGGGGTTTTCATGATTTAGTCTAAATTATTCCACAATGGATCTTTGATATTCATGCAGTGAGCTGTAAGTGTTCTTGTTACTCCAGGGTTATGAGGGTGTACAGCACACAGAGCAAGAGAAAGGCCTACAGTGTGAGCAAGATGTCTTCAGGGACAACTACGGAAGGAGAGGCAAGTGATTTAATATGATTTTAATCACAGTGTCATCAAAGGCAGGAGTGCAACAGAATCCCTGCATTTCGAACTTGCATTTTAAACAAAAAAGGTTGTATTGATGTACTTACGTTAACAGATAATACAGAAAATACACATTAAATGCAAAATTCTACAATCAGAATAGATCTTGTCATTAATAGTGATAGTATATTATTCGTAAGATTTTAAATGGTTGTGGGATTTACCTTATTAAGCAGTTTTTATGATGTAACTCACAGTATATCTCTGTGGTGCTAAGGTAAGTTATTTAAAACAAATATTGGCAATTTCAGGCTGTTAAACTTTACAGTTGTTCAGTAACGACAAAGTTTTCAGTTAAAGCTGGTAGCAGGTCCTGGGGTTCAGGACTTGAGGTGCAAGCCCCAAGGAGATCAGTCGCAAAGTGACCCTAAAATTTCTTCAGGCAGGTTCTTGAAGGATCCTGGATTTTGAGCTTCAGCCACCTTTAGCACATAAGATGTATCTTTTTTGTTTCTTTTTATGATCCTGTGTACTTTCATGCTGTGCATCAAAAAGCATGAGTAAAACCTTTCCGGGCTTCAATTCCACTCTTTTCTCAAGCCTTCTGTGTGCTTTTTTGCTGCTTCTCCACATGGTATTGATGAAGACATACAGTAGTAAAAAAACAAACACCTGGGTTGCTGCCATGATGTAACATAAGAAGCACCTGTGCCACATGTATAGTCACTGAGCACTGAAACTGCTAGTTCCGAAACAAGGCGAGCTGCCTGTCATATTTTGCACATCATAGTTTCTGAGTGTCTTTTCAGTGCCACAGGCAGAATTTACAGGTGCTGATCAATAAACCCAGAGCTTGTTTAAATCATATTCCAGTCCTGCACTTCACCAATCGATACACACAATTGGTTGCACGTTAATGTTTGCCAGTTGTTGAATGTGACATCCCAGCAATATTCTTTTTAGGAGAACAGATATGCACTGTACAATAATCACGGCTATATTTTAAATAAATTTAGCTATTGATGGTAAAAAAAAACACTAAATTGGTATCCAGTGAGGATAGTGGCTAATTGTGCTTTAAACAAATATATAAAATAAACAACAAATGCTACACAAAATACTATTGAGTGGTTGTGCCTAGAATTTCCATTTATGTATGTTAGCTAAATTTTTGAATGTCTTATTTAAGATCACTTAAATGGCCATATTGGCCATATACAATTTCTTGCTTTAGGAATTTGTCTTTTCGCATACCCCAACTTGCTGTCCGTGAGACACAGACAGGGAGAGAAGCTTGGGGTCGGAGCGCAGGATCAGCTATTGTACAACACCCCTGGAGCAGTTGGGGTTAAGGGCCTTGCTCAGGGGCCCAACGCAGTAGGATTCCTCTGTCAGCTGCGGGATTTGAAGTGGCAACCTTCCAGCCACAGGCGCAGATCCTTAGTCACAGAGCCACCGCTCGGCCCAAATTATTTAAATGTTTGTCCCATTTGAAGAACATTTGAATTGAATCTGGCTCACTATGTTAAATGAACTTGACCCTCTTGTTATAATGTATGTTACTAAAGCCTGAGTGGAATTGTTGTACTTATCAGTGTTGAATTTCATTTACCAAGTGTCTTCTCCAGTTATCTAAGTCATTTTGTCATTCCATTACTGTCGTTTATTCTATATTTTTGACATTACCTGCAAATTATCTAGTTGGTGACCACAGTAGAGCTCATTGGGAAAGTTCAGAAAGAGCAATGAGCCAACTGTTTCCATCTGCCGTTGCCTGTTACCCTGTTCTCAATCTATATACACAGATCGTTGATTTCTCTGGTTTTGGATTTGACAATCAGTCTTTTATGAGAGACATTGTCAACAGCTTTCTGGCTATCATATGTCATGCTTTAGTTTTAAACATTGTCTGTTAGCATGCAACTCATTTGCAAATATTCTTCTAGTTTAGCTCGAGCTGTAATTTCCATAACTTTGCCTGTAAGATTTTAGACTGATTGGTCTGTGGTTTTCAGGTTTGGATTTGTCTCCCTTTTTATTAATTGGTCTAGAATGCTCTAATGTCTGCAGTTAAAAGTGAGAGGTGAAATATCCTAGCATTTCTTTATGAATAACATCTCTACATTTCCTAAATGTATGCGAATATGTTCTAGATGGCCTAGCACATCTAGATCTCAGTATTAATGGAACTCAGTCTGTACATGGGGCACGCTGGCAGTGTCTTCTTTTAACAAATTGTTCATTATTCATTTAACATTTACTGTTTTTTATCTTTCATAACTGTGTGCATTGGTAATATTGAGAAAAAACAAATGAAAGTGCTTAATTTAAATTGAGGAATGTGTAATTCCCAGATTTATAAAACTTCTGTTGCCGAACAGTTATAAAGATATCGCCAGTGTAGTACTTTAAATAAATCAGTCTGGTTCCTGCACTTTAAATGAGAGCCAGACAACGTGTCATTTATATAGTCAGGTCTCTTGGGAACAGGGCAAGTTCCTTTGATGCAGAACATGTTTTGAGAATGTGGTCGCTCATTGTAAGAGGCTTCATACGGCTCATCTCAGTTTAATTCCATGTGCGTGATGTGCAGGGAAAGAGTTACAGAATGTTCCATGACGACAGCATGAGATCTTTCTTCCGCCGACTCTCTTTCACAGCGGACGGATCTTTACTGCTCGCTCCAGGTATGAACATGGTCATCATTGGTGTTTTATTAACGTCAAAGGAATAATAATTACATTGTTTTTTCCTGGCTCTGCTGACTGTATAATTTAATAAGAAACAATTGTACAAAAGGACTTGCACAGACATGTACTTAATGTACGGAATCAGTGAAACTGCTGGTGTCTGTCCAAACTTCTGAATCCTGAAGAGGTTACATCTCCTCTTTTAATCCGTTATTTAACCAGATCATTAAGATTCTCCATTACAGTGACGACCTGGGGGCCAGTTAATATAATGGCAATCTGATGAAATACCTGCGTTTCTGCCTGTATAGTGATGTATAGTTGCTCACAAATCTGTTCATAGTGCTGATAATATGACAAGTTAGAATGCATTCAAGTAAATGCAACCTCTGTAGGTATAGTTGTTCCATGATGCTTCAGATTTATCAGTGTTTCTCTGTAGAGCACAAAACATATGTTTGTCAGAATCGTTCAGGATTTTCAGTACATGGATTGAGTGACTGTAATCTTCTCTGTTCCAGGGTGAAAAGATTAAGTTCCCATATTTTAAGTATGACTGAGTAGTAATAGATTAAAAATAAGTAGAGCTGCTGAAAAAAATCATGTTCCATTCATTTACCAACTGTGAATGTCTCCTTGTACAGCTGGGTGTGTTGAAGCTGGAGAAAATGTCACAAATACAACATATGTGTTCTCCAGGAAAAATTTGAAAAGGTAAGATTTCAAGCCCAGTCGGAACACACTTCGGGTAATTTTGCAAGAGGTTTCAAATTATGCTTCCAAGTGTTTTACAGAATACTGGATTGTGCTTTATCAAAACAAACACCGAAGACACTTAAATTAAGCAAGAGTTTTAAATTTGTCTAGTTGTGAGTTGATTGTTCTGTCTGAGGCTGATTTTGAAGACTTCAGTCAAATTTCTTGAGCTTCCATGACAACTTCCAGGGTTCATATTACTCTTTATAAACATCTTCCCTTTATTGTGCCAGAAGGGTTTAGAACGATATAGTGTATAGAGCTGCATACAGCTTCTTTATGGTCAAAATACTGTTCTGAATTATTTATTTTTTTGCTTTCACTTGTTTCAGCCATTGTTCAGTGTAAATTCATACAGGCAAGACCTAACCTTCAATTCAAAAACAGGATTTAAATTGAATATGATTTCTTGCATATTAAGTCTTTTTTTCTGAATGTGAAACTTTTATAGTTTTATAAGTACAACTATAATAGCTCCTCAGTTTTTTTGCCAAGCTTAGTATCTGTATTCCAATAAAGGTGCAGTCCTGAGCAATTCTGACATTATTTTCAGTTTTGTGGATTTATTCTCATTTTACCCAGTATAATGGTTAAAAACACTGTACTAATATACAGCAGCTAAGGTATTTACAAACCAAGGGCGAAGCTGATTTGAGATAAAGGCTTTTTGAATGATCCTCACAGAGTTCACTTTAATTCATGTGAGTTCTTATGGAATGGCAACGGTTGCGTAGCCATAAAATGGAGACATGCTTAAGCCTGTAGAGGCAAAAAAAAAAAAGATAAAAGTTAGAATTACAAAACTCTGAACAGATCTTCATGCGAAATACAAATGTTTCTGTAGTTGGTTAAATTTGTCTTACAGTGACCCTTTTAAAATCGAACTATGTGAGCAGAAAAATTCACCAGGTGACCTGATACAATTAATGAAAAACCCTCAGAGGTCTTGACAAAGTCAACCCAGCAGGCTTCTTGAGAACGGGCAGAAAAACACGAGCCAGAGGACACAGGTGGAAACTGCGCAGAACAAAGCTGCATTCCTTTACCCAAAGGGTGTGTGGGTGTGGAACAAGCTTCCCAGCCATGTTGTTGAAGCTGCTACCCTGGATTCTTCTGAGAACCACCTGGATGAGATCACTGGATCAATTAACTGCTGACTAATAGGCCAGAGGGGGCAAATTTCCTCTTCTAGTTTGTAACTGTAATGATTGGGGTAGGCTAATAAAGTAATATACCATGGTGCAACAATAGTTCATTACATAATGAGCTTGCGTAGTACTGTATGCTGTTGTCCTCAGCACAGTGTGACCTCTTCTCTTTCAGGCCCATCGCTCACCTGCCCTGCCCTGCTAAAGCCACCCTGGCCGTGCGCTGCTGTCCTGTCTACTTTGAGCTGAGGACCTCCAAGGCTGAAGGTGCTGTGAAAGGTCAAACCTCAGTGCTGACCACTGCTGGTAGCTTGTACACAGCCCAGAACCAAAAGCAAAGAGCAGATGCTTTTGCAACGCTATAATGCAGCTGGTTTCTGAGCTGCTCTGTTTTCATTGATTAACCTGAGCTGGAAAATGATGCTGTACTTATTTTCTTTTAAAGAGATTGAAATGAAAAGGGTTAGTCTACATGTCTTCATGGGTTTTCCTAAATTTGAAATCATGAGAATATTATGGCCTGTGGCCTTATAGATACATTTCAGAGACCTTCCAGGTAACAAAAACAAGCCTTTGTGACATTGTCAAGCGATGAAAATCATATCCTAAAAACTCTTAACGTGATTTCTGGTAGAGCGGGCGTTAGGGTCCTTCCTTGGGAATGCTGTCTGGCCGTCTCTTACTGGACCTCCTATTGACTCAGCCGAGGTGCTGTCAATCTTGAAGGTCTTCCCATTAAAACATTTGTGTTGTGTAGGTTGGTGAATGCCCACTCACCTGTTGGGAAGTGACCATAGTTTTCTCCCAAGCCACTGCAGTTCATGTCCAATGAATCGCAGAGTAAATCATCCCTTATTGCAACTGCCAGGCATATTCAGGTGTGTAGATGGTCTAAGCAAGATCAGACCGATTCCCATAAATCGCATACAAACCCAAAGAGCGCTAAGGTTGTGTTGCATTTACGGAGACATTGTTCTTTCAGGCTATTTTACGCACAGTGTTCTTGTAACATGATGTTCAGCCCCGTTATGAATCGTAACCTGGCTTCTTTCAAGAAGCATTGTGAGCACTTCAAGTCAATTAACTACAATCAACCAAACAAGCTGGATGGGTTGAATGGCCTCTGCTCATTTGTGACCGTCCTGGCGTTCTTTGTCTTTCAGATGGGTCCTCACAGGTTGTGCATAATGTGTTTAAACTGCCGTACCGGTTGGTGTTTGCTGTTGCCTCCGAGGACTCGGTCTTCCTGTATGACACCCAGCAGTCCATCCCCTTTGGGTACATCTCCAACATCCACTACCACACGCTCAGTGATGTCACATGGTGAGTTCCAGGTCGGGTCTACAGCAGACCGCAATGTAAGAAGCCACATTTTGCAGCCCCAACTCTGAAAGTAGCCTGTGAGCCACTGAGCTCACATAACCTTGTTGTATTAAATTTGAGATGCTTTGCCATCCCTTTTGCTGCAACAGGTTTGAGTTCTAGTCAGTTTTAGGGGTGTTCTACCTTTTTTCTATTTTCAACTGTTTTTCTTCAGCATATAGAATAATTGAATCCATTGTTTAAAGTTAACTCTGCATTTTATCAGTAATGTAAGTAGAAAAGTAATGTCAGGAGCAGTCATAACTGCTGTTCTTACAATCTGCAATCTCATTGTTCTTCTACCTTGTCAGTCAGAGGGAGATATTTCTTCTGTTTTAGAACCTTAACCTTATAATTCTAGATCTTAATCTTTTTGTTAATTTAGCTACCTAAGAGAACACTCTTTGAGTGTGTATGGTTTCTTAAAACTGTTGTGTAACACAGCTTTCCTTATTTTAAAAGTTTACCCACTTACCCTTAATTGTTTGTCTACCTTATACTTGGTTAACACATGGAGAATTAAGGACGGTCTTCTGATTATGTTAATCAAAAAACGGTATGAGAAAAATCAGTGCTTCACTTCCCTATTTGTTTGGTTCAGAATTGGAAGGGGCACAGTACTGTCTAGGCAGAGAAGCTCTTGTAAAGGTGAGCAGCACACTGCTGTTCATTTTTAGAAATTGAGTCAATCCTTGAAAAAATCTGAGAGGGTTGAAGTTTCTAAGGATTTCAGTAATATGTGTCTCACATTTCGGACAGATTCTACTGTGGATTAATGACTACATTCAACCAAATGATACATTTTAATTACAAAGCAGGAAAGTTTATATTGCATTCTGTTTTTAATCATTGCTTGCAGTTAATTTAAGTTTAATGATTTTTCTGAATCCAGAATTGAAACTCATCCTTTGCAGGAGATATTTAATTTCAAGTTTAGTTCATATCCCTTTAAGATGGATAATAATGGCATACAGGGTTCATTCTGTTAGGCTGAGCTACAAGAAAGCTGAAAGAATAAATTCAGAGATGAATCAGTTTTGAATTTTATGGTGACAGGGAATTTTCAGGTAATCGTTTTTCAACATTGTGTTATTTTGCTCGTGAAAAAGCAGTGGCCTAAATTAAAAGCCTGGGAGTGGTAAGAATTGTGCTCTACCACCCTGTCTTCAGGTGATTACAGCATCACAGTCCTGTGCATTTAGATGTTTCCAAACACAATATTAATGACGATTGTTTGTAGTGTGTCAGAAAGTATTGCACAAATGAGTACTCAAGTTCCAGCTTGAAGGTGGTTTCAGTTTTAAGGCTGGGGTTTCCTATTATTTTAGAAATAATGAGCTGTGCCCAACATGTCTAATCCCTGTGAAGAAGTATTTAGGAAACCAAAAGGTTAAGGTGCAGACTCTCTGTGATGCAGATTGCAAACAGTTACAGCATTGCCAGGATACGCACGAAAGCCACGTTCATGACAACAGCCAGCTTTGTTTTGCTGGAATCTGAAGCCTGAAATGGCCAGTGATAATGAGATTTTCAGCCCGGTCATGGTTCTCTTTGTCAAGGATGCATGCTGACAGCGTCATTAAACCCTCAAAGAGCAGCAGAATGAAGCTGCAATTAAAAGCAAATAAGGCAAAATACGGACTTCAAAATAAAAAAAAAGACCAAAGGTATTGCAGCAGTCAGCCAATGGCAGACCGTTGCTTATTTTGGTCACACCTTATAGTAAACGTTTTATGCAACCATGTGCTTTGTGAGATTTAATATGCACACTTGTGCAGCTGATCCTTAGTACTTGGGCAGCAGTACAGACACAGTTCCACCATGCTTGGAATGGGTGATGTCTTCTTCTTGTCTCTGCTCGCTCCTCTGACATTGACTGGTCGTGTCAGTGGGAAACAGGTGATAGTCAGCTCTGAAGCTCTGAAACAGGGCTTTATTGTAATTGTTCTGTGACTTGGAGTGAAGGCATAAGTTACGTTTCTCCTCGTTCAGGTCCAAGGATGCCTCTTTCTTGGCCGTCTCCTCGACAGACGGCTACTGTTCCTTTGTGACGTTCGAGAGCGGCGAGCTGGGGACCCCTCTGAAGGAGAAGCCCGTGCTGGAAGTCCAGACCCCGGGGATGGCGGCAGAGAAGAAGACAAAGAAAGCGCCGCGCACGTCCTCTCCCGTGCCCAAGTTTGTGGACGCCAGCCCAGTAGGGAACCGGAATGGGGAGGCCACCACACCAAGCTCGCTGCAGGAAAAGTCTGCTAGCAAAGAAACCCCCTCCTCTTCCCCCCTGGGCTCGTGCGCCACCCCCGTCAGTGAGGACAGGAAGTCCGCCCAGACAGGAGCCCAGCCCCTGAAAGCCATCCAGCCCAGAAGGATTACTCTCAACACCCTGGAGGCCTGGAGCAAGCCCAGCGCCCCGGCAGGCCCCAAGCCCAGGTAGGACAGGGAGCACTTTCCCTCTGGATCCACTGCTAGGATTTGACCCAGACCTTCAGTTTCAGTCTGGAGGTTGTGTTGCAGAAGACGACTGAAACAAAGTGTCAGCCGGAACAAAGACTTGTAAAGGAAGCACTAAGACCAAAGGCCCTGTGCGATCGGATTCTAGTACTGTGGTTCTTTGTGGTGTTGCACCTGTTGTCTTCTTTTCACCTGACTTTTGAGCAGGTTGCTCAAGGTGTTTTAAAGGTGTTAAACCTAGAGAAACACATTGCAAAAATAGTAGTAGTTGTAGTTAACTTTAAGTGTTTAAGCTGAAGACTTGCTCCTTTGGATTGTTGAAAACGTTAAAAAAAATTAATATGACGCAAAAGTATAAAGTGTGAAACGGTTCTCACTCTCTTAACACTGGGTGCTGGGTGGACACTGCTCAGTGGTTCTGAGTTACAAGCCTTGGGGTTTACAGCAGTGTGTAGAAAGAGGAAGATTGTTTTTGATTTAAAATCATTTTATAATAAATGTTTTTGTGTTTTTACTGATGACCTGTTAATTTTGTTTATTGTTCTTTGTGCAGGCGGATCTCTTTGACTCCTGTCACAAGTGGATCACCTGCCCTGTCTAGATCCTTGATTTCTACACCATCTTCTACAGAAAAAGCAAAACATGGTTAGTAATCATTCAGGCCTTCTGTAAGATCTGTGCTGTTACGCCAGCTGATTCCCATCTGACTGCAAAACATATCTGCAGCTAGAAAGCGTGGAATGACGGGCACAGTTCCTCTGAGCCCAAGAGTGGAAGGACGGGCACAGTTCCTCTGAGCCCAAGAGTGGAAGGACGGGCACAGTTCCTAAGGCACTACCCGGTCCTGCAGTCTCATTTCCCTGTGAGCTCATTGTTTGTTTAATGCTACAGAATAGCTTCACTTCAGTGCATATTTTTCAGTTCTAATTTTTCCTTAATATCTTTTTTAACATTTATCCTAGCAAATAGTAATAAAGATTTCCGGTAAAAAGACTGTTCAGACAGGTGTGAAAATATGTCTGGTACTGTCTCCAAAGCCATAGAAATCTGCAGGCTGCCAAAATGTTTGGCTGCAACAAAACATGCATGCTGATGTAATTATCGGAGTCCTGTTCCTGCGGCAAGGTTATTCACTAATTTTCATCCTCTTGCAAAACCGCGTCATCTGTAGAGGGTCTCAATGAGCTGGAGCCTCATCTAGCAAGCACAGGGAGTAATGTGAGTGTCAGCCCTCCACAGCACCATCTGTCCATCATGCGCAGATACCTGAGAACATGGAGATTCCACACAAAATGCACCGCAGCCCAGAATGAAACCTAGGGCCAAGAGCTATGCCACATTAACCCAAATTAACTCTAAGGGTTATGGGAGTTTGGAACCGATGCTCTGGCTTCTTACAAAAAATGTCTGAATGAGATTTTTAGATCATTGGACTACTAACTACCAAATGGCAAGACAGGACAAATGGCCTTCTCTCATTTGTAGCCTTCATGTTCATGTGAAATAATTTCGAGCTAAAACTCTACTGACTTGTTTTCCGAGTAATTGAATTCTCACTCAAGCAAGTGGCAGTGAACTGACCTAATTTATGATCTGTACTAATAAATCTTACGTCTGCAACTGTATATTCAGGGCCAGGCTTTTTTACACCGCTGGTGATATGGAATTTTCTCCTGTTACAGAGAGACCCTCCCCTCCTACAGACCCAAGCTGCCAGCCGCCTGAGTCAAAGAGACCGAAGACTGAAAGTCCTGGTTCTCCAGGGGAGTCGCCCAGCTCCACGGACAGCAGGACCCCCCAGGAGCCACAGAGCGGAGAGCTACAGTGTCCATGATTGTCCTGAGCACACAGACTGATGCCCCAGTTCTCTCTGCACATGGGGACTCGCTCAGACAGGACTACAGCCGACACGCACATCTCACTCGAATTTATGCCCTCCCCCTTTCCTTCGCTGACAGGGACAGGTGGTGACCTGAGATTGCTGGCATGTGTGTTGGAAGAAGAGCGTCTGTATATTACTTCATGTACTTGGTACTGTTTTTGTAGTTCTGAACGTCTGTTGTAATTTGCTAAAGTGTTCACGGTCTTCTCTGATAATCGTGCTTCCCTTCTGAAAAGTAAGATATTGTAACTTGTAAACAAGTATGTTTTAGATGTGCAGGAGAAGGCTAATTTCAAGAGGATCCTGTTGTGTACTAGTAATGGGACTGGTTCTGTTTGTATGGTTTAGATCACATTGTTTTTCCTGTAGCTGCTTGTTTTGATGACAGACAACAATTTGCCATAAAATATTTTTCCTTAATTTTCATGCATTGAATTTTTTTCCATCTCCTGTGGCATTGCATCATGTATACAACATAGCCCATGTAATGTGTAGTGAATTATAGTATTTTAGGACAAAGCTTTTGAGAAGAAGGATCTCTTTGGGGGAGAGGGGGGCTTTATTTGTATCATTTTTAATTTAGGCTTAAGCTTTCGTGTTTCTTAACCATACTCTCATGTTGGAGTATCACTCCAACTGTGAGGTTTTGACGGATGCATTGACACTTAGACTGCTTAGTCATCCTTACCAGGTTACAGGAGTGCTGTATAACAGCCATTAAACATCTTTAGAGTTGCAGTTGTTTTACTGCGTTTTGGTTCATTTGATTTAATGAGAGCTCACTATTTAATTGCATTAAATTATGTGCTATCTGTCTAATTGTTAATTGCCAGCTGAAGTGTGCCTCTGCAATGTCTGTTTCTTGTAAATTGTAATAAAAGGATCAGGTCAATGGTAAGATAAATGTACATAGCTTAAATTGTTTAAACAGTAGTTAACTTTGTGTCTTGGATGAAACTCCCCTCAAGGAAACTTTGCTACAAGCAGCAGTTATATTTAGTATAAATGTCTGCATTTTTATTTTATGGGATGTATTTTCATCCACGATGTGCTGAATGAGCAATTGTAAATAAAATGAAGCAAGATGCTGAAGTCTCTTGCTTGATTTTGCGCCAACATAAGCTGTTTTTTTTAAATTATCTGTGCAAATGAGGAGTAACATAACACTTTCTGCACACTGCTTTGAAATCCTAAGCTACAGGATCAAGGAGAACATCGTTTGTAAAGAACAGAAGTAAATTTTGTTAACTTAGCCCATCCAGCCCATTTGGTTGCTAGTAGCTAATTGAACCAAGGTTTTTTGTTCAACCACATGTCTGGGTAGATTGCTCCGGACTCCCACAGCCCTTAGTAAAAGGACACGCTTTCTGTACTGAAATGCATTTCCATATTTTTTGTCACTTGTGACGTCTGGTTTGTGTTACACTGGGGTTTGAGTCTCTGATTCTAATGGAATATTAATATTCATTAGTTCTGAATATCAGGTCTCTTCATAGTCTTGTGCATTCAAGGCCAAAAAAGTTCAGTTCCTTCAGCCTGTTAAGGTAAGACAATCCCTTGAGTCTAAGGATGTATCTGGTTGCTCTTTAGGATGATTCCAGAGCAGCTGTGTCTTTAAAAATGTGTTGACCACAGCTGTACACCATACACTGTACAATTATACCATGGCAACCCTAACTTTAAATTTATGAGTTTATATACTCTAACCTTGTTTTCCATCATTCATGTAAGTGCCATCTTCAAGCTCAGTGTTTTCAATTTTAAATTGTGGTTTTTGTGAGAATGTCCGGCCCTGAATTTGAGTTCTTTTGAATTTCCTTGCAGCATTTAGTGCTAATCCTCGAGTTTTTATTAGTTTACAAAGTATACCAGAACTTAATTGAATTAAATTAAGAGAACCAATGTTCCTCGTACTGATCCCTGTGGTGCTCCACTAATTACATCACCCCTCTTTGAGCATTCAGCCCATATCTGTAGTCTCCGATTTTTATTCCTTAACCAGTTCTAAATCCTTAACTCATGCATTTCCTCAAATGCTTACCACCTGTGATTTAGAAATCAATCTTTTTTGCAAAACTTTATCAAAAACTATTAAAAGCTTTGTCGACATGGCTGGGTAGCTTTTTCCAGTCTCCCAGAACTCTGAAAAGAAGTGCATCCTGTACTACAGGAAATCCTCAAATGTTCTCCTTGTTTTCTACCGGTGTATTCCAGTTCACCGCTCACAATGGGTTCTGAAGATCAGAAGGCTGACTTGGTGCTTGCCCTCAAGGATTTGGAAAACCCTACCCAAGGTCCCTCAGTTCAGTCTCTGTTTAAGGTTAAAAATATTTCATGTGTTTTTTTCATAATTTTACTTTTCAGTGGGGAGTTCTACCTAGACTTCAGTAACTCCCCTCTGTTATCTCTAAAAAGATTTAGCTGTTTTAGCTTGTCGGATATTTTTATTTCATTTAAATTATGTTCTTTTAACTATAAATCCAAACGTTGTCTTTTTTATTGCTTACTTATTGTATATTGTCTAGAAGATCAAAATGTGAACACCTAGGTCTTCCATGGGCTTCAAAATCAGTGTTTTGCATTTTGTGTCTGTTTGCTACCTGTACATAACACACTGCACTTTAAATATCCGTCAGGTTCCTCCAGTTTTGTCTAAATCTTATAGGAAATTCTTTGCAGGTTATATGAGGGGAACAGCTCATCCCCCTGTTTTGGTATCATCTACATGTGCCAGAATCTAGATCATTGATAAGTTAAGAAAGTGATCCTTTTACAGATCCCCATGCTCCTCTGATAATTTCAGGTTCTTTCAAAAGTACTCAGTGTTTCTTTAAAGTCTTCAGTCATGACACTGTGAAATAGCAATTCATTTTTTGTATGCAACCTACTCCACACCTTCAGAGCAAAAAGATCATGTGAAAGAAAAATGGGGAAGTTGTGATTTCATAATTAAGGCACACAATTAGTATGTGCAAAAATAGTTGTTCTCAGGATTTCACAATACAAATTACTGTCTCTGTGAGTTATCTTGGTCAGGTAATTTCAAGCAAATATTCAACCCGAGCCCAGACTGGCACATTCTGGTCTAAATGCCATGTGTTACTTTTGGCCCAGACCCAGTCAACACAAATCCCTGCAGTCAGGCACGGTGCTGGCAGCATCATGCTACAGGGATTCTTCTTAGCAGGGACTGGAAAGCTTGTTAGGACTGAATTAAAAACAGGCAGAGTAAAGTAAAGGCAAGTACTAGGGGAAAACCTGTTTCAATCAGCTGAACACTCAAAACTGGGGAGAAAATTCACTTTTCAGCAGAACCATGATGCAAAGCAGAAGACAAAATCCACACTGGAGAGGTTTATTAAAAATAAGAAAGTGAATGCCCTTGAGTGGCCCAGGGCATGTCCTGACTTGAAGCCTGTTGAGAGTCTGTGGGAAGACTGGCAAACCACTGTCCATAAGTGATCCTGATAAGAGAGCGCTTGAGCATAACTGACAAGAATAATGCGCAAACATTGCACCAAGCCAGTGTGTAACATTAATAAAGACATGCGGCTGTAATCACCACCAAACGTGCTTCCACCATGTTGAATTCATGGACTGAACAGCTCTGAATTGAGTCAATTGCAGCATTGAATCAGCATGGCAGAGGGGTTTGTCTCTTAGCTCAGGCTTCTGCCCTTAGACCTCTTTATTAGGGAGCAAGTGCAGACCTGTTTCTCTGCAAAGAACAGGATATTCAATCAATGCTTTGCCAGCTTTGATCGCTAAACTGAGAGCAGGCTCTGAATGGCCCTACTGGTAACATAAAAGTGGATAAAGTGTTTTCAGCTTTTCAAGTTGTTTAATTTGGACTGCGTGGGGAAGAACATTCTGAAAACAGGCTACAAAGCACCTCTGGCATTATTTACCGTTTACTGAATACTGAAATACAGAATCTACCTTCTGCACATACTGTAATAACACTGTCACTTGCAAAATATCCCTAATTCCATTCAACTTGATCCACCCAATCATTATGGAAAGAAATTAGGTTAGAGCTCCTGAATATGTGATCTATGTAATAAGGAATATGATCCATGATCAGGCCTGGTAAATTCTGAGCTGAACACTCTGAACACTCTCTGCTTTTTAAGATTCACGTAAGTACAGCTGGGAGCAGTTTGTCCTTCAGTGTATCTCACAGACACCAATGCATCAGTATTGTGTGGTATAGCAAAGGCTTATTGTGATGGGTGGAATTACACTGGTCCTTAACACCATAAAACTGCACAGGAAACAGTGTCATATGCTGATTATAATTGGGGTAAAGAGAAGCCAGTGTTCTCTGCTCTGTCAGTTAACCGCAGGCGGGTACGCTGTGTTCTCTTCATTCGAGCAAATCAAGCTCTTGAGTTGAAGCGCACTCCCACTCATCTACTTAACCTTGCCTGGTGGGAATGTCAGAGCCTACCCACTTACCCATTAGGCTGACAGACCAGCAGCATTGCGTCAGAGCCAATTGCAGGCTTCAGTCTGCAATGTGGAAATGGCTGCAGTTCTAGACAGAAAATCAAATGGCTTTCCCAGAAATGAGGCTTGAGAATTTGAGCGCTGTTTATAGGGGAACTGCAACGCTATTTTTATATTTCGTGATTAGAAAGAATCAGCATTGATGACTGTATTTCAAACCACAATGAAAGTACAATGCACACAGTTACCCATTTACATGACAAAATAGACAAAATTTCCAGGTATGCGCAGCGCCATGTTCTGCAATTCAGAACGAGGCAACAAAACATCCAGCGATGTTAAGCGGTCCTGTTCATCTATAAAGAAGCAGGCTTGTGAATACATCCGTTTTAATCCAATTGAAATATAGCTCTCGATTCTGAGATGGTTTTGCCAACAAATATTACTTACTCTGCATATAGATCACGTTGGAATATTTCTGTGGTAAAACGTCTGCTGCACAACCTGTACTTATTCACTCATATATTGCATTATATTCGTCATTATAGTGACTAGTGAGTGGGAAGGGCTGGTTTAAGTCACAAATTTCACAAACTCTTGCTCTTACCCATGGTGAGACCAGCGGTTTGCGACAACACGGTGACTTGCAGTACCATCACAACGCTCACATTTGTGTGCTTAATTCAAAATTTGTGAAGTTTGTTTTTATAATGTCAATTAATGTATTTTGTTACTGAGATTTAACAACCAGTCCGAGAAATTGGGACTGCAGCTCCCCTGTAAGAGGCTGCACGAAGCCCATTTATGCAGTTTATCTGAGGAGGAGTTTGTCTTTGTTCTAGTAGAAAAAAAAACTAAAGAATGATTGCGAAGGACAAACAGCATTAAAAATACATCTGTTATCAGAAAGCTGCTTATTCCTGGTGAGGGCTGTGGGTACCCTGAGCCTGTGCTGGAGGAATAAGGCACAAGGCAGGTCCAAACCCTGGACAGTATGCCTGTCTATACAGGAATCACAGGGCACACACTTACTCACACAAGAACAATTTAGGGGCACCAATTAACCTAGCCAATGCAAGGTTAATGCACACAGAAGGCAGCCCAGTCCATCATCGAACCAGGATCGAAGTGCCACGAGGCAATAGCTTTATCTTACACAGCACCTACAAATATATATCCTCACACAGGCCAGCCAGCATCCTCGTCTGACAGACTGACTGGGCTGGAGCATGGTCTGCTGCAGACCTGACCATCCAGTGTGAAAACGCGGACAGGTTCCTGCTGTCAGAGCAGGAAATCAGTCAGTCACCGAGAGAGCTCAGCCTGGGAAAAGGGGACATTTAGATTGAAAGACTCACTAAGGCAAAGTGTTTTTTTCATTGTCCAGTAAAAGATCCCTTGATATTCCTCTCTAAAAAGCTTTTTTTTTGTGTGTGGAATGAGCACCCATCTCTGAATTGTGTTGTTTCTGTTTTTAGTTTAATGTTATGTAAACCAGGTTTTTGACCTGGCACTCTTTCATTGGTGTGGCTTATGACAGCATTGTTGCACATGTCACAACAGCATTCAAAAGCTTCTCCTTCTTCTAAAGCCTTTGCTGTTCTGAGTCCTACATCATTTTGACATAACTGAGACTCAGACTCTGGAAAGCTCGCAGCGTTATTTCTACATCTCCACCCTGTCCTTCTGTCCTTATTCTCATGCTGCTGGGAAGTGGAGTCTCAGGCTCTTAACTTAATTTAATTCCCAGGTAGCATGGACCTGCAGATTATGCTTTGTTGGTGAAGAGATTCTCACTTTGAATTATTTTCCAACACCACAAATAGACCCGTTAACTGGTGGATACTGGAGTGTTGTATCTGCCTCGGTTTAGGTACAACACTGGCAGAAGCCAGTGACCCCAGTCAACAACAGCCCTGATAGTCTCCCTCAGTCTTACGAGCAATCCCTGCACCCAGAACCACATTCCACACCTTCTTCCCTTCCACTCAGAAAGCCTGTCTACTCCCCTCGTCATCACACAAAACATCTCCCTTTTACAGAGTGACTCTTCAACTGGCCCATTTTTTATAGAGCACCTGTCCCTGCAAAAAATGACAAAAATGATGCGCACACAGGCTGGTTGTCCACAGATCATATAAGACGGCTCACAGATCCATGCCCCCCTGGCCACTTCAATACCACCCAGAGACCATCATGTCCAGCAATTTCATTTGTACACCTCTTACAGGAAGTGCATTGTTACTTACTCTTGCAAAAGAGAAGGAAAACTGATTTTTCAGGGGAAACATCAGAGCAGTGAGATTCCTTCAAGTCCAGTATTCCCCTATCTTACCTCTTCCAATCATGATCACATTGATCGTTCTGTCTGCACCCTTTCACAGGGATTCAAACATGTACCAGGAAGACGCCAGAAGTCAAATTCATTCCAAAACTTCACAAAGGTTCATACACCTCCCAAGGACTCAACAGTCCACACATCCCTTTTCAGCTCTTTATGCATTCGCAGGTTGCTGCCTTCCACATTTCCTCTGAAATTTGACTCCCAGATTTCCATCGCTTTGCCTTTTTTCACACGTTTTTCCCTTAAATCTCTGATTTCTGCTCCCACACCAGGAGAGGATCCACAGCTGGAACATTAGTGTTTTACTCCTTTCTACTGTTCATTATAGAATTGAACCTGTAGTACTTGTTGTTTTGTAGCAACACTGCTTCATTAAAATAACACTAAGATTAAAACAATAGTCTCTCCAAAATGACTGAGATGTTTTAAAGTTTGTATGTAACTCTATATAAGGAAAAACTTTTTTATCTTCTTTCAGTGACAGGTTAAAGGCGGTCAAATGCACTTACTGTAGGTGAACCATTAAGATGAAAAACGGGAGATCTTTTTATATCTGCTTAAAACTGCAATGTAACAACCTATTTTCAACCCCAAAACATTATACTTTGGAATATGGTGTCTTCAAGGATGCCCAAATTTATAGGCAGGGAGAAAGCAGATTAATGCTCAATGTAAGGTCAATGTCAAGCTGTTGGTTTAAAACTTTGAAAACCTACCCTAGTTTCCTCTGACATGTTATGATTGTGTTTGCATGTTAAAAAGTGTGGCCACATTGTGTTTAAGCACACATTGTCATCAAGGTTCTGTCTTTAATTCTCAGGCAGAGAGAGTTCCTGTGTCTGCAAAATGTTTGCCAATTTGGGTAGAGAGCGCCCTGACTAATACAGAAGCTCAGTAGTGGGATGCTATGACTCATCTCACAGGACATACGTTTTCAAAGATTGGCAGACACAAGATGTTCTCTCTCCCTATTTCAATGTTTATTTCAGCCTTCCCAGTTTGAAAAGGACTTGTAAGATATGAAGAAACACAGAGATTCTTAATTTTCAGCAAAGCTAGATCCTAACTTCTTTCCTACATTAAGCAACTCTACACAAAAAATGTAAAATGAAATGAAATGAAACATAAAAATGGCTGTTTATAACAGAGTGTTACATAGAAAATGATTTTAGTTTACAATGTATTAAATATTTAATTATGTTATTGTGGCAAACAAACTGTCCACACAGTTCACAAAATAAATACACACCATAGAATCCCGAGTACCCATTTGTCTTGAATATGTTTCAGTTTCCGTGCAGGGTAGTGACTGCTGACGTTGAGAGAGGTCACCAGTTTATCTGTTTTCTGCCACAGGTGGGAAAGACTTGCAGAATAACCAAATCACAACCTCAGAAAAAAATGCTACCCTGCCCCTTTTCACAGCTTAATCATGTACCTCAGACAGAGAGCCAGTATGCCAGCCGGAGGACAGAAACAGCCTTTAGTGACACCATGGCTCACAGGCCAGAGGTGTGATGGGAGAAAAGTAGGTGCTCTGCGGATGAGAGTCATCTAAACATTACCCAGGTTAGGGGTGTTCTGATATTCATGCTGTAAACAAGAAAGAGCCTCTGTTGCTTGAGACAGAAAGGAGCTGGTTGAAAACTGACTTAAAGATGCTGTTTCAACACACTCACACATTTTTTTTTCCAGTACCATCAATGATAATGAAGGAGTCACTGGCGGGTCTTGTTTTCTACTGTTTCTATATATTTATTTATTCTTGATTTCTTGGTTGTAAACCATGTCATTGTTAATGACATACATGGTGAACTCAAGCAATAAGAATACCCAGCCAGATACCACCATTGAAGGGAAAAAGACATGTTGGGTCTTTATTCAACAAGAAAGGGCAGCCATTGAAGCCCAGACCAATGTAAGAATTCATGTACAACATGCTGAAGAAACAGCTGAAGGTTTCACTGCCACAGTGACTGATCTGGTTTGTATGTGCTGTGTCCTTTCCAGGACACTCTGCTAAGTGCTGTTATTCCAATGATTCTTTTGCCATTCCTGAGACCTGTGCCGCAGTGACTTTTTTTAGATTTTTAGGACCATTGTCTGAGCTAACAATTTTGACTCAGTGTTAAATTTATTTGTTGTTTTTTTTCACCTGTCTCCTGGCTTGCTATAATTACTCCTAAGAAAATTACTGCTGAGTCATCTCAGATTTTAAAAGACTTTTTCTCTGTCTTTATTTTTAGGTTCTTGAGTTACCTTCACTTCAGAAAGAATGATTCCACAGCTTTGTCTTCCTGTTTCCGAATGAAACATTTCCAAGTTACATTTAGTTAAATTGTCTGTAACACCAGAAAACTTACCAGCTCTCTTCCTGTGACACTCGAGAAGTGTGATCATTTCTTTCATGCTATACTCTAGCAATATTTATCCTAACTCAGGGCCTCCAACTTCTAATGTTACAGCTGGGACGTAGCTGTCTCATATCAATTTTTATAATCACAAAAGTCTAGGTTTTCTTTATCTTAGCATATGTCACGTGCTTCCTAACCATGACCAGTTTAAGGTTGGGACATTAAGCTCTTTTCAAAATTGCCCTAATTAATTTCATTTGGAATAATAAATTCTGTGAGCCTAAATGGGTACTGCAAAGGAACAAGTAAAGGTTTATTCCATGTTGAAAAGAGAACAAAAGAAACAACGTTTTGGCTGTGGAGCCTCACCCCAAGAAGGCTCCATGGCTGAAATGTTTTGTTTCTTTTCTTCTCTTTTCAGGATGGAATAAACTTTTACTTGTTTCTTTGCAGCCTACACATGCTGGCACAGCTACCTACTTGAATTACTAAATGGGTACTATTTGTTTTATGTGGATAGATCTTCTAAGGGAGATGTTGTTGCTATATACGTGAAAGAATGTTTCGAAAAGATCTTTTGTCATATCTAAATCAATTCCCAAAAAAGTTGATTTATCATAATCAAAACCCAGCTCTCACTAAATGTCTTCTCTCCCTACTTCCACCTCATTTCTTTGCAGTTAACATATTGTTTTTTACCCCAGTTCTGCTGGCTTCTTTAAAACCAATACAATTCTTCAAACCAATTAAGATTATATAACCAGACCTCCTAGTATTGATTCTAAGTCACAAAATAGGTCCATATTTTTGACATTATGCACCTTGACACTTTGTCCAGTATCAAATGATTGCATGTCATAAAGTTTTTAACAATCTCTCTTTGATATCATGTGTTAGAAGTTGCTCAAAAGGTCTTAATAAATTATGAATTGAGCTAATTGAAGCTTAATGAACTGCCTTTTGTAGTGAACTGTGCTAAAGTAGAGAATTGAGTGGACACTCCACTGAAGGTGCTTTACAGGTAATGGGGACTCCCCTCCACCACAACCTGGATGTTGCTAGGGCAGCCAAAGTGTGCCAATACGCCCACCACACACCAGCTCTCAGTATCAGAGTGATGAAGCCAATTCAATTATGGGGATTATGAGGAGGCCATGATTGATAGAAGCCAGGGTAAAATCTGGCCAGGACACCAGGGTTACACCCCTACTCTTTTCAAGAAACGTCCTGGGATTTTTAATGACCACAGAGGGTCAGGACCTTGGTTTTACATCTCATCCGAAGGGCGGTGCCTTTTTACAGGATAGTGTCCCCGCCACTAGTGAGTAGAGTAGAGATTCTTTCTTTCCATCTTTCTTTTAGTCAAAGATGCTTGTATCTTTTTTAAAGATTGTTTAGCACTACTGTCTACAAGTGAGGTTTAGAGTTAAACCTTGCACTGACCCATAGTTTAGCCCCAAGCTGTCGATGAATTGAGTAAAAGAATCTGCCTTGGTGAACTTCCAGAGCCTCCAGCAATCTCACTGACTGGCTTTCCATCCTGACAGATGTGAAAAAAATGCACATGAACACCATTAAACATGTCGAAAATGAATTTTGGCAACCACCAATTCTTAACCTCTTTTTAACATTTTTTTTCCTGTTTACAGAAAATAAATCATTGCCATCTTCTTTACCAGGTGCAGTTGCTTATGTTACTGATTACTTCTGTGACTTATAACTAATAAATGGTTAATTCGCTCAAAAAACATGTTTTCAAAGATTGGCAAACACATGATATTCTCTTTACCACTTTTCAGTTTTTATTTTAGCCTTTCCAGTTTGAAGAGTTTAAGTTTACAAATGTGTAAGAGATGGACTTGTAAGATACAAAGAAATACATTCAGAAATTTCTCATTTTTAGCAAAGGCAGTTTCTAACTTCTTCCCTTTGTTAAGCAACTGTACATAGAACATTATTTTTAGTTCTTTTAAGCTAAAAAGGGCTGAGTCTGTTATAGAGAACTACATAGAAAATTATTTTAATTTAGAGTGTGTTTAACATTTAATTGTATTTTCAAAGAAAGTAAATAACAGTTGCTTCACAAAGAGATTTCAAGTTGCTTATGAACATACTGCTATGATTGATAAAAATAAATGGTTAATTCATTCAATGATTACCTCAGTAATGCTGGTTGTTTTGATGTGTATCTATATGTAATGATAATGCTGATTCAGATTATTTTGATGCAGTCAAGTACCAGAATGTCTTTATTTTTGCAATATAAGCCCGTTACTGATCCTTTAGTACTAGCTGGGTTTGTAAAACTAACTGTGATAAGTCTGCTGGCCACGATGGTATAGAGACATTTTTCATAAAAGTTGATGCTCATCTGATAACTGGTGTGCTGACCCATTTACTTCATCTCTCTCGTAAAACAGCCGAAATATCAGAGGATAGGATGTCCACCTTAATTCTGTAGACATATATCAATTTTGCCCTACCTCTCTAAAACTGTGGCAAAAATTATTAACATGGAGTCGATCTCATTTTTAGACAGCAACTATTTTCATAAATATATTTATGATATATATACTCTGGTGGGTTTTGCTCTGGGCATGTGGCTTTTAAAACACATTTAAAGTTATTATACTGGCTCTTGACCAAAATACCACTTCTGCAGCCATCTTTATAGATCTATATAAAGCTTTCTATACTGTGTATCACTCTGTCCTTCTGGGAAAGATTGCACTATCATCTTGATATGAACTGCTGCGCATGGTTTGCATGATTTGAATTAATTTTAAAACTGATACAGGGTGTAAAAGGTCTTACACATACTGAGGGAGTCCCAGAAGGATTTAGCCAGTAGTCTGGCAAAAGGCACCTCTTACAACCACCTCTACTTTAACAACACCATCATGAACTGAACTGGACCCGGTTCAACATCAGGAATGACCAATGTGCGGCTTAGTTTCAATGGTATTCTACGGGCCTGCTGTGAGCTTGACTGATAAAACTAAATTTACACAACACAAAAGAAATAATGTGATATGCTCCCATTGTAACCATCACAAAGTTTTTGCTTTAAGTAAGATAAAGTTTGTGTACGTTACAGTTTATAATTAACTTAGTGCTTTAACTTTCAAACCCCATGTTAATAAATGACTAGGTAAATCCCAGTGTAGAACTGGTTTCCTATATTATGATGAAACTTGAATCCCACACTCCTCCAGGTGTGCACCAGCCCAAGTGTCCAGACTCCCCATCTCGGACTGTGGTGGTTTTTCGAGAATTAGCATCTATAGCTGCTCTCTGAAAATCTGATGTCTTATTCTATTCTGCTATAAGCCAAATCACAGGAGACCCTCAGGTCACTCATTATTGTGATCTTCATTCTTCATCTGATTAGGCCTGCAAACTGTGCTTGACAGGTTTATATGAGTTTACAGAAAACAAATGTCCTCTAGGTAGTTTATTGCAGTTTTCAGTGCCACCTTGCAATGCTGGATGTAATACACTTAGCGAGCAGCTACTGATTTTGCCCTTTCCAATGACCTGAAAAACCTGCGAAGTGAGCTGGAGCTGCCCACCTTTGTATCTGATGGTGTTTGCCTTTGCTTTTCACTCTTTCCTTTTCTGTCTTTTCTGTGCAGTAAGGCTTTGAGCCACTTGGCCAGGCCATTGTAAACAGACATTTGTTCGCTGACTTATCTAATCAAATAAAAGATTATTAAGTGCTGGAGCTGGAGACAAAATAACATGCCAACCAGCATCTTGGAAGTATTATGTATTGTTGCATTGACATAAAAAAAAAATAACCGTAAGTGAAAATAATATTAACTTCTTCTGTGAAATACATTAGTCATGCTTTTCTTCATTTCTTGTGTTGCATATTTTACAGATGATACAACAAACCGCATGGCTTCTTTCAAAGCAATGCTGGAACTTGTTTTGTGTTCAGTGTGCTGTGAATTAAAGGAACCAGGGCAGGATCAACACCAATTGCCATCCCTTGATTGTATTTGATAAATCAATTGAAATGTTAGTGCCCTGGAGCAATGCATACTGAATGTCAGACTCATTGTTGTCAAGATGTTACATGGATATTTTTCAAAAGCATCTTTTTAAATACTAGCTTTCAGTTTTTTTTTTCTTTCCTGTAGTCTCATCAAGCAATATATTTATACTCGAGATAGCCGTTTGTGGATTTCTACTTATGATTAGTCTGGGAACAGTTATGCATCAAGGGAACAAGTAAAGATTGCTACCATGTTGAAAAGCAGAAAGAAGAAAAACAGCGTTTTGGCTGTTGAGCCTTCTTAACTGAGAGAAAGATGGCTGGAATATATATCAAATTCAAATTTAGAAGCATTATTGGCGTGCAATGAATCACCATGTTGCCAAAACAGGGACATTTACAGTAAAACGTATTATTGAACATTTCTAGACATCACATAAAGCTGTACGGAGAGACTGGCTGAATCCCTGCTCCCCAGGCTGTGGCAGGAGATCACACACTGCACTGCAGTTCTACTGTATGTACAGCAGAGGAGAACAAACGACAAGGAAGGTGAGAAAGAGAGTGTTCACTGGAAAAAGAATCCAGGGGTGAGGTGAGAAAAGCTGAAATATGTAAACAAACGAAGATATAGGCAGTAGGCCGTTGTTTGGACCCCAGTAATTATAGACCAATAAATCTAACTTGTGTTACCTGTAAAATTATAGAAGCGATTAGAAGAACTAAATTCAAGGATTGCCTACAGTTTATGAAAATGGGACCCTACGAATTTCTTTCCAGACTGGATTTTGAAAATGTATTGTATTACCTAGCCAAAGTCTAACACTTATTTGAACAACTGGTGTATTTTTGTGTTCTGGTCTTCATTAAAGATGCATAATTCTCAAATTCCAGGCAGCTGGCATTCTGGAAAATATAATCATTTGGATTGACTAATGGAAAATAAATAGAAAACAGAGAGTAACAGATAAGGGGTGAATGTTCAAACTTGGGTGATGTGATTAGTGGAGTACCACAGGGGTTTGTACTTGGATCACTGCTCTTAATTTATATCAAGTAAACAAGATTCTTGTTTGGTTAGTAGTCATTCGACATGATTTAGATAAAACTCAAGATTGGACAAGCATCTTGCAAGTAACACCTATTGTTGGCAAGGGCAAGGAATTGCATGCAGGTAAAAAAGAGATTGCAAAATAGGAAACACTGAACTAGAAGAGGCTACTTTCAAAACAGACGGAGCTGTTTATGTTGACACATTGTCTACATCTTCCAGACACTGGGAAAGTGAAGGCTTTGCAGTCAAACGTATAGACTAGTTTAAACTCTTGTGGACGATGTTGGTGATCATGTAGCAGAATAATATGACTTCTCTGGGATCAATCCAGAGAAATTGTATTTCACTTATTAAACTTAATATTTAATTAGATGTAATTAACTTAATAGAGAAGACAATGGAGGTACCTCATTAAAGTATTCAAGATCAACCCAGAAGATTTCTTCAGAATGAACAGTGAAACTTGAACCAGAGGAAACAAATGGAAACTAGGGGGAATTAAAACTGAGTACAGGGGGTACTTCTTTGTTTATAGTGTTCTGGCAGTGTGAAAGAAGCTACACAGCCACATGGTAGAAGTAAATAATCTAATACCCTGGCTTCCTTCATGAATTTGCTGGAGGAGATCTAGGGGGAAACTAGCTATAAATTAAAAAAAGCCTCCTCTCTTTTGGGATCTTTTCGATATTGTTAAATGATCGGGAGGACTACTGCATCAACATGAGAAAAAAAGATGAGACAGTCATCGTGGAACAAAAGGTGGGGTTCCCTTGACCTTCAAAGTGTTTCTCGTTTTATACAGTGCTTTGACCTGCTAACTTATTGCTCCAAAGAGAGGTCAGCACTGACTGCCAAGAAGGTAACGGAGGAAGAAAATTAATAAACCCCCAGAAGATCATGCCTTCGCACCACAACTCACCGCTGAGAAGATAAGCTGGCTGTGCCCTGTGTAGAAACTGGGTTAACTTTCAAGAATAAATGGATCATTCCATCTCCTGTGGGGACATTTGTGGAAAACGGTGTGGTTTATAAATATAATCCACAACAGTTTTAGGAGGAGATACTATATTTAATTTTAAGTACTTCTAAAAAAAGCTGGGTAATTCACTGACCACTCATTTTTCTTTCCACTAAGTGATCTTGGGGGAGTCAGGCTTCTGAAGCGTGTAAATGTTTCCTCTGATTTGTCATTGGAAAGCCTCAAAGAATTATTCTACAAACTAGCATAGGCTACCAAACAGTCAAATCAAAAACAGCTGCCGAGACTCAGGAGGAAGATACCAACTGGAGCAAATAGCACAGTTAACAGTTAGCAAATGATCAATTTAGCAAAGCCTTTCAAAGATTTTCATTCCTTATCTAGATCTGCTGCCCATTATGTGGAAGCAGCTGTAAGAATCCGAAGGTTCAAATTTGGTGAAAGACAGAGACAAGAACGAGTGATATCCATTATTTTATTTTTTTTAAACAGAAACGCGCAACTCACAAGCTTTCTAAAATGAGCTTCACTTTTGGAATAAAATTTCAAACACAGAGGGCTCAGGGACACTCAAGAAGTGATTACTAATCTTGCATTAAACAGGAGGTTTAACAAGTGAAGTATTGCTAGTGCATTTTGACATAACATAGCATAGCATTTTGACATGAATTGGCTTCATTACTCTGCTCTCCTCCCCACTGATAGCTGATGTGTGGTGAGCGTTCTGGTGGACTATGGCTGCCGTCGCATCATCCAGGTGGGGCTGCACATTGGTGGTGGTGGAGGGGAGTCCCCATTACCTGTAAAGCGCTTTGAGTGGAGTGTCCAGAAAAGCGCTATATAAGTGTAAGCAATTATTATCATTATAACATTCCACGATTCGCTTCAACACTTCTTTATATCCCCTTCTGTTTGCCATTTTTTATCATTTCCCTAGAATGTCTAGAATATGTATAAGTAGATGTAACGATGAAAGCTAAAACAGAGGTAGATAAAACCACCATCTTTATTTTCAATGCAAGAAGCGTTTAGCAAGCCCGGAGCCACTGTAAGTGGGGTGAGCAAATATGGGAATTTCAGTTTCATTAAATTCAATTCAAGCCTCATTGTCCCCTAGGGGAAATGTGTTTTACGCTACAGTCAAACACAACACAATGACAAATACACATCATCAAAAGGGAAGAGAACTTTGCATTGTTTAAGAGTGTAATTGCAGTGGGAATGAAAGATTTCCTGAGTCTGTTGGTTTTACACCTGGGGGGCACAGAGGCGTCTTCCAGATGGGAGAAGTGTGAATTCGCAATGGAGGGGGTGAGACACACACTCCATGATGCTATTGGCTTTCTTAGCCACCCTCTTTTTGTAAAGGATGCTTAAGTTGATTTGATTATTGCCGATTATTTTGCCATTTATATTCACTAATTTACCCAGCCAATTACAATTACTGGTACTTATGTTGCCAAAGCAACAAGTGAAGCAGTATGTTAAGACACTTTCAATCATTGATTTGTAGAAAAGTGTGAGAATAGTTTTATCTACCTTAAAGTAGCTGAGTTTTCTAAGAAAGAAGAGTCTTAAGGTGATGCTTCGGCACTCTGACTGTACTGTAAGTTAATTTTGAAATGTACTGGTGTGCTCCATCTTTCCTCTCTCTCTCGTTTTCTTTGTGCACCCAGTGCAGCACCTCCACATGTGGCCCTTGACTCTGAGGTGATTGATGAGCATCTAAGAATACAGGGTGTGATTCAATCTGGGAATATTACAGTCCTCCATGATATCACGTTGACTCCAAGAAGAGAGACAGATGTCAACATGGGAGGAGAGATTTCATTATGCAGCCGGTTCAGACCTGGAAGTGAGCACGTTTCATTTTTGGTTCTTGCTCTGTGGGACAAGAAGACCTTAACGGATGTCAGTGCTGGATCCTAAGAGGTAGCAATGAGAGGATTGTTTCGGCTTCTGCTGAGTACTTTCTGAATACTGAGTTTTGAATCGCAATTTGAGGCTTTTCCATAGCAAAACACTCCATTCTGTGTCTTATATGACCTGCTATTGTAAATAAATAGTGTGTTTTACGTTCCTGGGACAATGTTTCTAGTAAGAAGCAATGTGTGACCCACCACTGACATGAGGACAGATCAAAAGAATTGAAGCAACACTGTAGTCAGGAAGCAGTGAACAACAAATTCTAGCCAGACTTTGTCATTCATTTTATATTTGTTAGTGAGCAAGGTACTTGTATGAATAGCATTCCTGAACTTTCAAAATACCGAATTTAAAATTGATGGCCAGTGGTAAAGTCATCTTTATCATCATCAGATTTTTACTGCTAGTCAGCACTGGATTTCTGAATGATTCTTTAGATCAGACCACTTTATTAGCCATATAACATATATTGCAATTGGAATTTGTCTTCTCGCATACCCCAGCTTGCTCTCTATGAGACACACAGACAGGGAAAGAAGCCTGGGGTCAGAGCACAGGGTCAGCTATTTATACAGTGCCCCTATAGCAGCTGGGGTCAAGGGCCTTGCTCAGGGGCCCAACAGAGTAGGATTCCTCTGTTGGCCACAGGATTTGAACCACCAACCTTCCAGCCCCAGGCGCAAATCCTTAGCCACAGTGCCACCACTCCCCGTTCTTTAATGCATCCATTAATCCTTCATCCAATTCAGGGCAGCAGGGCAGCCGGAGCCTATCCCAGCAAGTAACAGGTGTAAGGCAGGGTACACCCTGGACATGATGCCAGCCCATGGCATGGCGCACACAGACACACACACTCACACCAGCGCCACTTTTTCAAGAAGCCAGTTCACCTACCGGTATTGTGACTGAACCAGAGCACCCAGAGGAAACCCACCTGACCGTGGGGAGAACATACAAACTCCACACAGATAGCACACCTGGCCCAGAACTGAATCTAGGGCCCTAGTGATGCGATGCAGCAATGCTAACCACCAGGCTGCCATTCTTTGAAAGCAGTGCTCTTTTTACAACATGAAATCACATAGTGGCTGTGCTTCTTTAGCACAGACTGACATAAACTGAGATATGCAGATAGAGAAATGTGTGCTCAAATACACCCACTTCATCTAAAATCTGAGCTTGTTTTCCAAAACCAGGCTCCTACAGATTAACTCTCACGTGTATAGTTGACGCTCTGGCAAACTTATTCTTCAAAATACAACATTTGTATTGACTTTGTAAGAATATAAGAATAGTTACAAATAAGAGGAGGCCTGTTGGGTCATCTAGTTCAAGGCCACATCTGCTAAAGAAATACAGAATAATGAATGTAATTGTCTGTTTTAGAATGTGACATAACTATTACGCCAGCAGCCATATCACTCTGCAACTCACAACTGGTAGCCCACTTAAGCTAAGCAGGTGTGAGCCTGGTCAGTACCTGGATGGGAGACCTCCCAGGGAAAAACTAAGGTTGCTGCTGGAAGAGGTGTTAGTGGGGTGCTCCCACTGTGGTCCATGTGGGTCCTAATGCCCCAGTATAGTGACGGAGACACTATACTATAAACAGGTGCCATCCTTCGGATGAGATGTAAAACCGAGGTCCTGACTCTCTGTGGTCATTAAAAATCCCAAGGTGTTTCTTGAAAAGAGTAGGGGTGTTACCCTGCTGTCCTGCTGGCCAGTTTCCTATTGGCCCTTACCACTCATGGCCTCCTAATAATCCCCATCTATGAATTGGCTTCCTTACTCTGCTCTCCTCCCCACTGATAGCTGATGTGTGGTGAGCGTTCTGGCGCACTATGGCTGCCGTCGCATCATCCAGGTGGGGCTGCACATTGGTGGACACTCCACTGTAAAGTGCTTTGAGTGGAGTGTCCAGAAAAGCACTATAAAAGTGTAAGGAATTATTATTTACTTACCATGAAGAATTAACCTTGAAGATCTTCAAACTGGGACAGCATGTCACAGACGTACAGTCTGTGATGTGTATGTGTGTATATCAGCATGTATCACAGTATCGTTTGTCCATGAAACTTACCAATAGACAAAACAAACACTTTTTAGTGGAGCACTGAACACTGAGAATCCAAAGGCTTATCTCCATTCACCTTGGGCAACAGATTTCATTACAATATTCAAACCTATTCACATCATATCAACTCACAACTTTTTGGCTGGAAGTACATTTCCCCATTTTTCTTTAGTGGCTTTCTGACTCGTTTATCTTCCATTTCATGATAAACATGGAAAAATACCAATTCAGGTAACATTGGAGAAAGAGGAAAACAGGGAGAATTTAATTATTTTTTAAGAGGATGCCAAGCAAACAAAAGGCCTTGCTTAAATCATTTGTTCCTTTATTGTTGCACAACATTATAAACAGTGTACAAAGAGTGGCAAAAACCTACTCCTTTTTGGGATTCAGAGTATTTTAGTGACTTTTTGGGAGTCAAAATATTGTCCCCAGTTCCTTTGTGAGTAAACACTTGTAACATGAAATGCATTACTTCTTAGGAAATGCCATAGGAAGTTTACTACAATTAAGGTTATTGATCATAATAAGTTTAAATCATAACTGATAGTTTGGCACAGTGGTATAATTATGTGCCTAATACCCAGAAGGTTCTGTGTTCAATTCCCCAGCAGAGTATGTTTTGCCAGCAGCCATATCACCCTGCAACTCACAAGTGGCAACCCATTGAAACTAAGCAGGTGTGGGCCTGGCCACTACCTGGATGGGAGACCTCCTGGGAAAAACTAAGGTTGCTGCTGGAAGACATGTTAGTGGGGTCAGTAGGGGGCACTCACCCTGTGGTCTATGTGGGTCCTAATGCCCCAGTATAGTGACAGGGACACTGTACTGTAGAAAGGCACTGTCCTTCAGATGAGATGTAAAACCGAGGTCCTGACTCTCTGTGGTCATTAAAAATCACAGGGCATTTCTCAAAAAGAGTGGGGATGTTACCAGGGTTTCCTGGCCAAATTTCCCATTAGCCTCCTAATAATCCCCATCTATTAATTGGCTTCATCACTCTGCTCTCCTCCCTACTGATATCTGATGTGTGGTGAGCGGTCTGGTGCACTTTGGCTGTCATTGCATCATCCAGGTGGGGCTACACATTGGTGGTGGTGGAGGGGAGTCCCCATTACCTGTAAAGTGCCTTAAATGGAGTGTCCAGAAAAGCACTATATAAGTGAAAGGAATTAATTATTCATTTATTATAGCAAGAACAATTTTTTTTTTTACTTTATCACTAGTAAAAAGTGTTATGGCTCAGGAACAGCAATTAACACAGGTGAATAAAATATTTATAAACACAGTATTTATCTCAATTATCTTTTGAGAAACATGTATTTTAAAATATATTTTCCCCTTTTCTCTGTGGAGAGAATGGAGAACTATAACAGGGTCTGCTCACGACAAAAACATCAACAACACACACTGTACCTCTATATTAGGCTACATATTTCCAAGTAAAGACAGGACATTCTTTGATACATGTGAAGCCTGTTTTCGGAAGTAGTTTCAGGAAAGGCAGTTATACAGACATAAGACAAGGCCAGGACAATCATTTTGAGCCTGTTCTGAGCGGGTCTCGGATGTCTCTGAGGCCAGTAGTTAGCAGTAGTTAGTAATGTGCTGCTTGAAAATATTTATTTCACACGACTGCAGTTCTTAAAGTTCGCACAAGATGATTAATTTTAAATTATTTTTAGCAATTGTATAAAGGTATATAAAAAGCATAAACATATATAAATTAAAAACAGCCTTACATTGACTGTAAATTGGTGAAATTGTCGACGGACGAGACAATCTTTATTGATACTCATTATGCGTTTTATTGTACGAGATTTCATATGGAAACACATATTACAAATAGGTAAATACATTTTTTTACTTTGGAAAAATAATGTCGATAAAATTCAAGAGGGCGAGAAACGTTTTCACATTACTTTTTAATTGTTGAACGAGCAAGGTTACGTAATATATGCTACTAAGCAGATTCTATTTTACAAGCAGAGTGTATTAGCGGTTTGACCTATAACAAATGTATTGTTATAATAATGTATTTATAACAAATTTTAAATACTATAAATTGCACCGTATTTAAACTATATTCACTGAGGGAATTTTCTTCTCAATTTGATCAAAATAAGTTTACTCTCATTTCAGCGGAGTACGCTGAATTAGCTGTTACACTTAAATACAAAGAAATGTATAAACGTCTCCACATATGTTAACTGAAATGGCAAAAGAATAATGTAAAAAATTGCTTTAATAAATTTAAAATTAAAAAATAGACCAGGTGAGCACTAATATACAAAAATAACGTAACTTCAAGAAATCCCTCTCATGCTAATTTTTGTTGTATGTACTGTACTATTGTATCTTGAAGCCTAATTGTTTCGAGCTTCCATTTAATTCCAAACTTTAAACATAAACCACGCATTACATTACTTCGTTTTAAATACTCATTTTCTGAAAAAAAAATCGTGTATGATTTATAATTAGGTAACCACTATGCTAAGCTTTTCCTTTAAAAAGTGATAGACCAGTTTAAATCCACAAAATAAAACCGTGTGATGCGAGACGTGTTAACCATTTGATTAATCTTGAATTCATTCCCTCCGAAAACACCGTTTATTCCTTGAAAGAGCGCAGTTATTTCTATGTTGCACAAGCTTCTCAGCACAGATACACTTGTTTTGAAACAATTAACCCGTCCGCCCGCTGCAGCGACGGACAACGATTATGTCATCAACCTATCTTGATTTATTTAAAACAAGAAAGGGAAAAAAAATCACCTCCACTGTGAGTGACGCGACTAGTAACCAATAGTATCGTCAGAAGTGGGAGCTCCTGAAACTCTCTGCTAATGGGCTTTGGCATAGGGAGGGCAATCGATGCCTTTTTTACCATGTTAGGTTGGCCCATGGTAACCAGTAGAAGGTTACGAGTTAAAGAATTGGATTATTTGATCATCTGACTACGGGAGAGCTGAAGGAGTTGTGGCGACAGAAGAGCCAATATTGATACATTTCGAGCCGATAGTTTTAATTCTGCGGTTTGGAGTATCTGCCTCACTGGAGGGTGGCTCTTCAACGGTACTGTCGGAACCCCGGACCGAGTGAAAGGACGTGCGACTTGATTTTTTTTGGGGGGGAAAAAAAAGATCAAATTGTTTTGCTGCGCAGGATGGTTTGAAGCGCACGGTGATGGGTTGGACTACAGCTTCCACTAGTGGGCTCAAAGATAAGCTGATCATCTGACTAGAGACCTAGCCCAGTGTGGTAGTTTTGTCGCTGCAGTTTGCTTTGCCTTGTGCGCCGGGGTTTGCCAAGAAATAAGCGGTGCGTTTTGGAATTGGTAGGAGCAAAGTTACATCAGACTACAAACGCGCAAAAAATAGCGTGAACCAAAGTTTTTTTTTTTAAATTATTTTTAGCGCAGTCTACTCAAATTTAACGTAGATGTTTTAATTATGTTTTCTGTTTTGTGGACCCGATTCGAGGAACATGAGATCTGGTCTAGAAAGTACAGAGAGTGGCTGTTTGAGCCACATGTCGCTGGAGTTATAATTCGTGACGCGGAGTGCGGTCAAATGAATTTGTAATCTTTTTTTTTGACTTTTTGAATAATATTTGCCCGTACATTTTGTAAAAGACTGTTTGCATGAAAATATCTCATTTCGAGTACAACCGTTTTAAAATTCACTACATTTTTTTTTCAAAGACTGTATATATATGTGTACATGACATCAGGTTGCTTAACATAACCTTTATGGTGTTTTTTGATACATCATTTATATTTTGTATACATATCAATGGTAGTAACACGTTATTGAACATGCTTGATTGTACGCATACTTTATTACCATTTTCAGGTATATAGGGTGCTAGTAAATCTCACATAAAGTTAGGAGAAGCTTTGCGAGTGTGATTAGGATCTTTAACTGCGCGAGAAATGTTAGTTGAGTTGCGTGGCTTTAGTTTTAAGGCTAAGGGCTGTTTCAGGAGCTGCGAGTGAATTAATTTAACTGTTCTTGCCGGGTTTAAACGAAAAGTAAAAGCAAATAATTGCTTTTGGGAACTACAAAACGATTAAGAAGGCTGTAAACAAGGAAGCCGGCAAAAAAATGGCCGGCGACTGCGCCTACAACAAGCCCTATGCTAATGAGGACACTTTCTGTAACAAACATCTGCTGGAAAAGCAGGAACTTGGAAGGAATGCGCTTATCAATGATTCCGCAGAGGGGGAAACGGTATCCTCGCCCTTCTTCGAGGTCATCGATGGAGTTTTGTACCGTAAAAAGTTGGAGAAGGGATACATTAACTACAGAGAAGTGCTGGACACGGACAGGAGGCGCAATGCCATTGCAACTTTTCATCAGAAGAGGCTGGGGAAGACGCACCACACCCTGGAGGATACCTACAGATTTGTGGCAGAAAACTACTGGTGGGAAGGTACAGTCTCCTATATGTTTACTGTAGGGGGGGTTCAATTATCGTATGTCTACCTGGAGCTGCAGCGCACGGTGCACCGCTGGACATATCAAGTGTGGACAAGTTACACGCGGTTCTCAATTCTCTGGTAGCTGAGATAAGATTCACTTTTTAGTTTTTAAATGACATTTATTTTTTACAGTCGTAGATTCTCCAATTATTTTACGTACCTTAACTGTTGGGTTTTTTTTTACCAGAGATGGTAAAAATGGTTCTTAGAAGTTTTATTTTCGCAGGATGGCTTAAAAACTAGACAGATCATTTAACCGCTCCTTAATATCACCTGGTTCGTACAAGAGCAAAAACAAAATACTTTCAGTGGTGAAGTGATTTAGTGCTGTTCGGTTTTTGTACTAGTTCCAATATTATACTGTGTTGTAAAAACGATAACGAGATTCATTTGAATTTCACAGTAGGATTTCTAAATCGGAGGCGTGAATCGTTTGTTAGTGTTAATTTATGTATGGTAGTACTATTAATTAACTTGATCTTGCTCTGTATGTTAAACTCTCACTATGCCACTGCTTGGCAGCTTTGAAGGTGTAAAACGACGAAAACGTGCACGATGTAGGGTCCTCTACCAAACCTGGTGGCAGAAAATGTAAATGTCCACTGCACGTTTTTACTTTCGGTTCCAAAACTCGATACCTTTGGCGTCAAGTTCTGTCGCAGCCCGTGGTGTTGACATCATACAACACTCAGAAATGACGGAATGGTGTATTCAGGAAGTGATGTCAAGGATTTACAGTCCAGTGCAATGACAGATCTCGTTGTGCTTGCTGGGAATTAGGCAGGAACGACCCACGTTATTATTGCTGTAATGTACAATCCTTAAAAGTGTCTTGAATCAACCAGCAATCATTCGATCCACACCAAAATCGCTGGAAAACCCAATCCAAATAAAACCATTCTTTACTTTCTCAGAGGTGTTCCGTAAAAGCACGGACCAGTAAAATCACACGGCACTAAATGCTTATTCTGGTAGGCTTCTGTTTTGACAAAAGCACAAAGTCACATTTTACACAATAAAGCTTTATTATCCCCTGGTTTCATTTGGCAATTTTTGGTATATGCTCATTGGAGGGCATTCCCCCCAAAAATACAGTGGTGAAATATTTCCAAGTCTCATACAGCCCTAACTGTCCTACAGGAGCAGCTCAAAAGAAGTGAGTTGCCCTTGGCTTATCTGGAGCTTTGATTTGTCATGCTCACACTGCCAAGACGTGTAATGCTCCAAGTGATGTGGTGCGCATGCCTTTTCACAAGTCAGTTGATCAGTCTCAACCAGTCTTTCATTTGATATAGCGCCTTTACAGAATTATATGACATTATATGAATTATATGTTAACAACACACTGTACAGCCACAGGTGACCGTTTGCACTGGCGAGACTGTCTTACCAACTTGACTTCTTTCCTACAGTGAGTCATTATTATATGTGATCTTGAGCGCTTGGTTTAATTAAGCAATCAAGGATCAAAGCCTTCATTAATTTAATTGACTTTTTAAAGATGTCTATCTAAGCAGGATGATCAAAGTCAACTTAAGGGCTCCAGAACAAAATGAGGTGCATACGATGACATTTTAAAATATCTAAAGATGGGTTGGAGATTCTAAACGCAGTGCTGCTCTATTAAAAGGGACATCTTCCTGTCTTTCTGGAACTCACTTTACTTTTGTTTTTGGGCAGCTTCTAATCGACTTTCTTAGTACTTCTATCAAGAGATCATTCAAATGCAAGTTAGTGACTTTTTAAGATTAAAAAACACCTGTTTTTGAGCTGCTTCTAATTCAGTGACGAAGGAGAGCTGGAATCTATCTTGGCAAGCAGTGGGTGCAGGGCAGAACACACCCTGGATGGGTTGCCAGTCCATCGTAGGAAAGGCAGGCAAACATAGATGCACACACTCACATTAGGGCCAGTTTTCACAGGAGCCAATTAACTCACCAACACGTCTTTGGACTGAGACAGGAAACTGGAGCACCCAGAGGAAAAACACCTGTACACAGGGAGAACATACAAACTCCACACACAAATTTGCCTATAAACGTTTTTGTAAAACTTATTTTCTTGCATTCTTTCTTGTATGAATTTTCTGCAGAAAGTGATAATTGATTTATTTGAGAAGTTTTCCATTGTCTTTTTTAGATAGAAATATTTTTAGTTGTACAAGCTAGTATTTATTTTTAAGACCAAATATGTCCAACATGTTCTTCTTTTCATAGAGTCATAGAGATTTTCAAAGCCGTTTATTCCTCCACATATTTTCCTAAAAGGCATGCGTAAAACAAGGTCGCAGCTTTAAATTGTTCTTTAAAAAACAGAGAGGGGTCTTTTTTACATCTAAATGACTTTTTCAAAGGGTGGATGGGAGTGTGCCATATTGACTATGTTGCAGGAAAAGGGGTCTCGTCGTTTTCATTAGCTTGGTTGTAAATAGCTTTATACCTCTTAAAATGATTCCAATTGGCATTTTTTAAATTTAAAAATTTAATTTAAATTTATTTTATCTTTATTTAATGTGTAATTTGTATTGTAAACGGAATACTTACAAACTAAACGCAAGTTGAAATAAGCCTGTACAATGTAGCATTAAAACAAAGGTTTCAGAGGTTTTCTCCTTTCGCTTTGTGTTTCAGGAATGTTTTGTCACATCCGAGAATACGTCCTGGGATGTGAGGAATGCAGAGAGAAACATGATGGAGGACATGTAAGTGCCTGTGGTTGGCCCTGGCCTTCTGAAGGCTGTGTGATTTATACATTTCTGTGAAGGAACAGTACTTCATGTGGAGTGTTAAACTTAAAGATGAAAGCTAAAGGATGTTTCAAGCGCAGAGATGCTATTCAAAGCCCATATTTCACATCTAATGATTTTAAAATGGAATCTCTTTTCCACACATATGGTGATATTACCGTAATGTGGGTTTGTGGGTGTATGGGAGTGTGGAACAAGCTACCAGCCATGCTATTGAATGGCTTCTTTCAAGAAACAGACAGATGAGATCTTAGGATCAATTAGCTACTAAATGCCAAATGGACTAGGTGGGCTGAAAGAATGTCTCCACGAATGGCAACCATTCCTAATTAATTATAGTATTTGTGCATGAAATGTGTACATAATACAGTGTTTCTTTTGAATTGGCGAAGATGATGATCTGTCCACTTAAACTCAGTGTTCAGCACTTTCTTTGTGCTTCCAGAATGCTATATAGGAGGTTTTGCAGGTTAAAGGCGAGTAAAATAGTTTAGTCACAGGCTTAAAGCATGGAGTGCACACCAACCACAGGGTGTATGTCTGACAGTTATAGGAGGCTTTATGTTTTCTGATTTTGGACACCCAAATGGAAAATTGTCTTAATTTTCAGTATATACTGAAAGGCACATTGTCATTATGCTGCAGGGGTACATTTTTAAATGAAGTTTCTCTCTTTGGTGGGTGCAACAGTTTAGAAATGCAGCCCTCAATTCAAGGCAGTTATTCCAGCAGATATGAGCTGAGCCCAGTGGGGTTACGTTCACCTTTGATGCTTCATTTTTTCAATCACCCCCCCAAAAAATGCTTTAGATGGTTAGATAACTGTAATTGTTCTGTTGGTTTTCTCAAAGAAATTCAAAAAAGGGTGTCATTGAGGCATCGAGGGAATTATTAATGGTTTGTGTTGAGGATACTGAAAAAAGTTTCTGCCAAGTAATGGTATTTTATGAGCTGCAGTGCAAGCTCGTTTTAAAACTTGTGATCGGGTATCTGCCCAGGCAGGTATACCCTATATATTTTTATAATAACAAAAAACTACATGATTTGTTTCAGTTTGTTTTCATGTCCGTTCTAACGCGGTTTATTGCCCTTTAGGTCCACCAGCAGCCTGTTTCCAAAACCTTGTCGTCGTACGGGAACGACTTGCTCTGCAAACTGAACGGCCAGCGCGGGGAGGGGCTCTTCTGCGACATCACCCTGAAGGTGGGGGGGAGGTCCTTCTCCGCCCACAAGGCTGTGCTCGCTGCTGTGAGCGAGTACTTCCAGGAGATCTTCACCGAGATGGACTCCACGGCCAGTCCGCAGACCGCGATCGACCTAACGGGTGAGCCCTGTCCTGAGCTTCCTTGCAATCTCGGATTGTAAACGGATATCATACATATTCTTATTCTTCAGAGCGGCTGTAGTTCAGATGTCACCTCCGTGTGCTTGGATTGTAACACTGGCTGACTTATGGCTGTGCTCAAAGACTACAAAATACACATTTGGCCCAGCAGTGCAGTTGGTTGTTTCACAGCAGTGACCCCTGGGTCCTGTTAGGCACATGGAGCTTGTAGTTGCATTAGAGCTGCATCTCTGTTTTAGTCCAAGCTCACTCTCCTGTAAAGAGCTATAGACTTTGCAGTGGTCAAAATGGCAGATGGACAGACTGTTGGCTCCCAGTTTATTCCTCATTTCATTTTGATGGTTGAATGTTCTCCGAGCCGCTACGCACTCATTAAGGCCATTTCCTGCTGACTTGTTCACTGTACTTGAAGGAACTTTAACACCTGTATTTGCAGCAAGATCGCTACTGGTTATTTTTCTGTCATGCAGAGAGTTTACTCTGAGGAACTTCGTGTTGCTTTTGGATAAATAGGGGTTTTGTGCCTCGTCTACTTGCTTTGTCAGTAAGAGTTTCACTCGCCCACCTGTCATTTCAGCGGGTGAAATGTGAAGATGGGCTGCAGTCTTGCAGTACCTACGATTTTCTGAGTTGTTCCCATGTGAAGTTTCCTTTCCAGGAGCTGCTGCTTTCACTGCATGTGCAACTCCACAATGATATCACTGCCTGTACTTATACTTGCAGGTCTTGAGCTTGAGCTGTTGTGATGGTTTGCCTGGCAATCAATAACACAGCTAGGTGGTGTAATACTGAATTAGGCAATATATTTTAGGCAACATCAAAACGTATTCGTTCAAGAAGGGAGCTTCGTCAGCATGCGTAGGCTGCAAAGGAACACGTAAAGGTTTATTACATGTGGAAAAGAGAAGAAAGGAAACGCATATTAGGCTGTGGAGCCGCAACTGAAGAAGCCTTCACAGCCAAAATGTTGTTTCTTTTTCTTCTCTTTTCAGCACGGAATAAACCCTGTACTTGTTCCTCATCAAAACCTGTTGGTCTCCAATGCATAGTTTGCATTATATATACACTTTTTTTCCCCAACTCAAATTAAAACCCTTTGAAAGTTTTTAATTCACTTAATCTCAGATCGCTGCCAAGCTCATGCAGTTCAGGTTATAAATTGCGTAGCACCTGAGCTGTGTTTTACAGGTTGCGAAATTTGAAATGCTGGGCACTAAGTTGAAGTACTGTAAAACATATGCTAAGTCATTGCACCCCTTCATTTCTGTGTTTCCCAGGGTACAGTGAGGAGAGCTTTCTGCCCTTGCTGGAGTTCTCCTATAGCTCCACGCTGTCCCTGAAGCTGGAGAATCTCATCGAGGTCTCCGCCATGGCCAGGCACTTTCGGATGTGGCCGGTCGTGGAAGTGTGCAAAGCCATCGAGAGAGAGCAGGGACATATGGGCACGAAAAACAATTCGGGAATCCATTGCCAGAGGGACAGTATCTCTGGGAGCCCCCTGCCTGCTTCCACAGATGCCTCCGTGTTCATTTGCAAGATTGAAGACCCACAGGACGGTGTGGCGCCCTCTGCAGGAAAGGAGGCTCCGTGTCGGAAGCAGGGGAAGAAGGCAAAGGCTGAAGACTGTCTGAAGACGACTCTTGGCTGGCTCGGGGAGTCCAGCAGAAGGGGTCCTGAGGAAAGCCGGGCACCCCATTTCGAGAATGGTCTCAGGCTGGGATTGGGTCCGTGCGATGACCTGAGAGCTGAGGCCGCGTGCAGACCGCCCTGGTGCTCTACTCCTGCTCCAACGGTGCAGGAGGAGCCCTTCCAGAGCAGCTCAAAGAAAAGGCTGAAACTCATGGATTTCAAATCACCGTCCAATAAGAGAAAGTCGCCCCGCAGCCTCGCTGCTTCCGCGCCAACGCTCTCGCCTGCTCCCCGGCACCCCAGCATGACCTTGCGCTCCATGCCCTTGCAGAGGGTGGAAGGGCCTTTGAAAGAAACGGTGGAGGGGGGGTCTGTCCCTCCTTCTGTGAAGTACAAGCAGAAGCTCCGTTATTCTCACCCAGCAGAGTGTAGCCAGGAACCGGTGTCCTCTTCCTCCTTGGCCTTCAGTTCCCCGATTAAAGAGGAGCCCATAGAGGAAGAGGTGCAATCGCCAACGACGCTAGAGAAGTACAAGCTCCTCAGCGTGCTGGGCCTGCAGCGCAAATCCCTGGTAGTCTGCGGCGAGGAGCCCACCGGCTGGAGGCAGAAGAAGAGGCTTAGGAAACTGAAAGTGAGTAGCTATTCTCTGACTACCAGACGAAAACCGAGAACGGTTCAGCCCAATTCTGAGGCCCGCCCGGGAGAAGAGCGCCGCGGTGCGTCCAAGCCAACATCTCTGGGTGAGGCCGGCACGCTTCCAGCCTTTAACTGCACAAAGGCAGAGGGAAGGAGAAACCTGAGCGTTAAGAGAGCCATCAAAACGGAGCCCACTGCCGTCAGCATGGAGGAGCTGGGGCTGAAGAGAGGCGGGTGTGGCCTGACCCCCGACAGAAACACGAGAAGCAGAGCCGCAGCTGTGCAGTCGACGTTGCAGGCAGAACAGAGGGCTGCCCACGGCCTGAGGGAGACGAGGGCTGCCAGGTGCAGGAGTGACTCAACCCCCGCACTTCACACACAGCCTCTCTCAAGACTCCGGTCTGGAAATGCTCACCTGCAAGGAGGGCTCAAATACCCAGCAGGGTCTCAGCAGGGAACTGTAAGCAGCACACAGAAACGGCCTTTGAATTTGGCACCTAGCCACATGGAGTCCTTCTTGTCCCTTAAAGTTAAGAAGTCCATCTCCAGGGGCTGCTCTTTGGAGGTGCTGCCGGGAAGCGTCACAGGGAGCACTGGTCGGGTGCTCAGGAGTAACAGGCAGTCTGGCTCAGGCATGTTTCCCAGCTCTGCCTGTGCCGGGCAAAACCTCTCACTGAAAGCGGAAGTGCAGGAGCTGGATAACTGTACGCTTCAGAAAGACTGTGGACGAGCTGGAAGGGAAACCAAGCCCTGGAATTTGGGTGCCAAAAGCCAAAGCCTTCAGACAGTGGTGTGCAAAACCGAACCCTTTTTTGACCTGGGGAAAAGGAAAAGCAAACCCACACAAAAGCTCCTGGATGCTGGGTTTTTGTTTAGCTTGTACAGACCGGGAAACACCATACTGATGTCGAGCAGCGCCATTAAAAGAGAAAGCACGACACCCGAAGTGGCCCTCGCGAAGCCGGTCTCTCGGAAAAGTACCAAAGAGGAAGGATGTAGCAGGAGCGGGTTTTCGGAAATTGCAGGCAGGACGCGAAGGGCAGTCAGAGAAGCGAGGGCCCTGCCTGGCTTTGACAGGTGCCTGCGGGAGGCCAAGGGCACTAGGCCCCAGGCCAAGAGGAGCGCGCTGAGTGAGGCTGGGCTGGCGCAGACCTCTGTCCGCAGAGCAGGGCTGGAGAATGGGGGCCCAGTGAGGGCGCTGGCTGAGCGTGGGGCGCGACCTGCCGTCGCCAAGGAGGTACCAAAGGTGAGCGCTTGTCATTTCCTACAACGGATCATCTCGTTGGCAAGAGATTTAGGTGAGGGGGGAGAAGGGAGATGAATCCACTAGCAAATATTAAAGTTAATTAATTTCAGCATTACAGGTGAAGAAACCCTTAGGAGAGCTGCGATAGTTTCCCAGTCATGGTTCTGGAGTGCCACTGTTTATCATATTGTTTTTACTGCAGTGGAGCTCTTGAAGCGATTTCTTTTTCTTTTTCCCTTAGTAGGATGGGGAGAGAAATGTGTTGAACTCTGTGCTAGCAGCTGGGTTTCAGAACCATTAAGGAGTACTGTATACATGACCAGGTGGCATTTAACCCATTCATTCATATATAACTCACAATGCTTATGATTCCCATTATTCTTTAAGTGATAGCTCATGAGTTGTTTAGTTATTTTAACTATTCCGTTTTTATCATTTATTGGCAATAGTAGCTAGGTCCTGAGTGCTGATTAAAATCTAGCAGCCAGAATGTTTAATTTAAGAGTCCAATAATTTTATTATGGACACACAAAGCATTCAATATGGGGTATTTAGATCTTCAGTTGGATTAAGTTCCTCATAAAAGGTTATTTCTCAAATTACATGCTTTAGGCATTTGGGGGAAAAATGTGTTTAGACTGAGAACTTGTTAATGGAGTTAGAAATATGAGATAAGAGATGAATGCTCAACCTGGGGCAGTGTAAGTAGTGGAGTACCGCATGTATATTAGGACCACTGCTCTAATATATATTACCTGTCTAGATTTGGATACATTCAAGTTTCCACACGAATCCAAAATATAGCAGGATTAGGAAAAGCTGTACAATCAACAAATGAAAATTGAAATTCTAAGATTGAGCAATCAACTTTATATCGACAGGGATGATGCATAGTTATAAATGCTGAGGGTTTGCGTCATGGAAATATACATTTTACAATGCACTAGTATGACCACAGAAATATTCCTTCTTTGTTATCAGTCCACAGAAAAGAAACCAGATATTTTTCAGGGCTTTTTAGTCTTGAACAGAAAAGGCTATGAGGGGCCCTTACACAAGTGATCATAAGTTGAGGGGGCTTATTCTGATGCAGCTCCTGTATTTTCCTGGGAGTCCTGTGGCAGCTGAAACTCGCCCGCCCTCTGAAAAGAGAGACTTGCTTGTCGGTAGAATTTGTTGCGCTGTATCCGTTTGATTTGTGGGTGCGTACGTGCCCCCGCCAGTCTTGGGCTGCCGGCTCCCTCATTCTCGCGTTGTGGCCTGCCAGAACCTGCGCCGGCTGGTGTGGCTCCGGAGCGGCCAGTCCAAGCTGCTGGAGAGCCTCCGGCGGAAACGGCTCAGGAGGCTCCGCGCGGCCAGGAGAGTCCCCGGGAACATCACCTCTGTGGTGTCGCACACCTGCCCCGAATGCAGCGCCTTCTACAAGAACTGCGACACTCTCATCATGCACAGAATCCGCCACATCGAAGGGAAGCACTGGCCGTGCCCGGTGAGTACCGCCGAGCTTTGTGTGGAAGTCAGCATTGGAAACCCCTGACACTGGCACAGGCTGATGACGTTTGGCATATAATATATTTGGTATTAAATATATTTGCTATAGTTCTCATGTTTGGTATGTGCTCTAATTATGTATTCATTTATTCATTGTGTATTAATTTATGATAATAAGTGCAGTACTTAAATTTAGTCGACTGAGGCAGACTAATACTCATCAAATCTATTCCAACTATATCTCTACCGCAATTTGAAACATTACAGCAAAATCTATGCAGTGATCTGAACAAATATAAGAACCATAATCTGTGCAGTTCTGGGGAAGGTTTGTATGAACTGCTGTCCGTAGTATTACCCGTTATGTGAAAACGGCAGGGCTATGTCCTGGTCTGTGCATGTTGTTGTCTCACACCAACCTGTTAAGAGCTAGTCTGCTGCAAGGAACGGAGAAAATGAAGGAAAGTGAAGACTTCACTTCTCTTAGGGGAAACGCTAAGCACAGACCTGTATCCACACGCCCCTTCCTCTCCTGCAGCTGAGTGGCGTTTTTGTTTTAGTTGTTTTCACAAGAATATAAAGTTGGCGAAACAACTGGCAAACGTGGCAGAATGAAAAAGGTAGAGAGTCTTGTGAAACCTGTCTGAGGGGGAAACGCAACAAGTAAGAGGCAGAACAGGAAAATCCAGCAGCAGCCACATGTGTCGAAAAGCTTGAATAATCCTGACCTTGATTGGTTAATCCTCCTCACAGCCTGTGCCTGCCAGGCATGCTGCAGTTTGAGGAAATGGAACGCAATCACACAGTGCCGATAGAACTGCGATATGAATGGCATGCAATATACACATTTTTCTTGCATAAATATCAGTTCATTATAAAATAAGTCCTTTTATTAGCACTGTAAACCAGTTGTGGGGTTAGATTAAAATAAACTGCCATGATGGTGTTTATCCGGCCTGGTATGTCATACATCTAATCATATCTTCTTTTTTTTATTCCCTTTTTCAGTTGTGTAACAAATCCTTCTTCAGGCAGAGGAATGTACAAAACCACATCCGAACACACGACCAGAAGCTCTACAAATGCCGCCTGTGTATTACGTAGGAAAAGGGGAGGGACTGGAAGTTTCGAGAAAAAGATGTAAATATTGCTTTTCCCTTCCTGCAGTCTAGATCAAGATGTATCGAGTTGAATATTGCCAGATCGCAGCTGATCTCAAAGTTGGGTTCATTTAGAAGAAGTGTGCAGAGGATCCTCCCCTCCTAATCTGGCATAGTCATGAGCTTTTCTGACATACGAGATGGCCAAAATCATGGAGTCTGAAAGCCACTTGGCGTAACTGCACGTCTCCTGCTTTGAAAATCGATTCTAAAAAATGCAAGCTGTGGCGTTTTGTTACTTTGCCCAGGGGGTTTGTGCCGGGGGGCACAGTGCTTATCTCATTGTATTTAGTCATGCACACTCAAGATGGGGTTTGCAGTGAGGCTGTCTTACCGTTACTGTACTGTTGTACCCACATTTTGAATCCATGACCCACTGTCATCTGCTTCTCCACAGCCCTGCGTGACAGTGGGGTTTCCACTAACAAACTTTTCCTAATCCCCTGCTTGTTCTGGTACAGTGTCTTGTACCCAATGTGCTCCTCACACCCATCGCACTCACATTAGTGTGAGGGTGCTTAAGAATGGCAGTCATTGGGGGGGGGGGAAGCGGTAATAATCCAATATCATTCCTGGGGTCCGTCATTGCAGTGTGCGCTGTCCAGCGACTCGCTGTTCCTAGTGCCCTCCTAGTGGATTCAGTCCGCGCCTCAAAAGAGGTTATGGAGTCGGATCTGTGCTGGAGGAGTCTTTCGATAGGGGTTTGAAAGGTGAGAGCCCAGCTGGGGACTGGTCTGTGCCCCGTTCATGGAGTGTTGGGTCGCTGTCTCCACTGCAGGGTCCTAAAAACTGCCCTGTCAGCTGGCGATTGTGTTTGATTGTTTGGCTAGCTGTCCAAACCAGCAGTGTGGGTGCGACAAGGCAACGCAGAAGCACTCAGGGCTCGAGTCGTGGTAGACAAACTCCTCTTGGCTCCTGCCTTGACAATATCAAGCAAGTTAACTGGAATAAACAGTTACTTTGAAGATACAGTAGTGTGAACTGGTGTTCTATAGATACACTGTAGTGAACTAGGGGTGTGGGATTGTAACTGGAAGGCTGTAGGTTCAAATTCCAGGTAAGACACTGCTCTTGAGGAAGGTACTTCACTCAGATTGCTCCCATAATGTACCCAGTTATATAAATGGGGGCAAATGTTAATTACTTCCATAATACTAAGGTACTAATTAATAAGCTGGTCATAGATTCATATACATCTAGATTAATACATAATTTTTCTTTTCATTTTTTTAGGAGTACTGAAGTCTGGAACATTTCTCTGCAGAAAATCCCATCGTTTTTCACCAAAAGATATGTAAATACACGTTGGGCGTTGGAGCAGAGAATTATAGTTAAAACGTAGATATAATTAATATTCAGAAGTATGATAGTCTCCCTTTTCATAGGTACATAGTTAAATTTAAGCCAAAATTGTTAAAACTTGAACCAGTTACGTAAGAGTAGGGTAGGATGTTGATAATGTAAAAGAATATTTAAAGATGGTTATTAAGTGATATTTTAATTAAAATTTTAATGCACTTAGCATTATTGTAAACCTAATAAATCATGAAAAGATATCAAATTGGTCTTAGTACTGGGTATACTTGAAAGAATTGAAGTTTTATTAATCTTGCCAGTCAATCTGTCTTTCACATCCTTTGTAATAATGCTGCAATTTTTTTTGCTGCAGTGTTTTAACAGGTTTCTATATCAATGTTACAATGTGTATTTAAAATGAGAACTGTTCTGCCTGAATGTGACTTTCAAAATGCAGTGGACATAATTTTTGTGACTGAAGTTTGACAGTTTTCGTGTTTTAAAAAGAGGGCAGATGTTGCCTTTTTATATTTAAGATCTTTGAAATATTTAATGTTTGGAACATTTATTGAATATTAAAACATTTTAGAATTGGATTTTAAGCCTGGAAAATTGAAGCTTCTTGTATCAGACTGTTGCAAATTTGAATAAATTTTGCATTTTTCACAATGATCCTCTTGCTGGTTTCCTCTCTGTGAGGTATTACTTGAAGCAAGCATGTCAGTGCATTTCATCTTGTAACCTCATGTGAGGTTGTCCAAGACAGTGGTTGTATTTTTCAAAGTAATTACCATCCATTCTAGACAGACTATAAATATTAGGTGGGGAAACGCTGAGCCTAAAGACTGAGTTGTGTTGACATTTTCATCTAGACAAAAATGGTAGTGAAAAGGGTAATATAGGTGAGGATGTGTTGACCTTATCCTGGCCTGACAATTCCCAGGAAGGTTCAGAGCTGTGAGGCTGGGAGCCCAGTGTGAAACTCCCTTGTCCCTTCTGAAGGTGTGTCAGCAGCCTCTGCTCTCTTTTCATCTCGCCTGTTTGCTGACCCAAGTCTGCCTCCAGAGAGCTGCCCCATCCTTCCCACGGGCACTTCTGCCTCAGCTCGAGGGGTCTCCACAGCTCACCTGCAATGGGCCACAGTCCTCCCACGGAGGAGAGGAGGAAAACATGGGGTGCTGCCGTGTGCCGTTGGAGACAGTCCTCTGGACTGAGTGAGCATGTGACTTCTTAAGAAACCGGATGGGATGATAAAACTGGCCCGAAACAGACTTCAATTAAAACCTGAAAATTCATTCTTGTACGTTTGCTAAATTGAGTACTGCTTTTTACCTGCTGTGAACTCAACAGAGCATACGCCTGTCTTGTTGTTTAACTGTAAATTCCATAATATTTACAGTATATGCTTTCTTGCTCTAGGGGACCCCTGATCATTGTCCAGGGGGGTCCCCAAGACACAGGAGAGGTTTTCATTCAAAGGCTGGTTTTGTGTAGAATTGGTCTGCTATTTAGAGTGCATCTGTCTAAAGTTTTGCTTTTATGTTAATATATATAGCTTATGCTGTATACATGTGTAACAGCTTTGTCTCATTTAAATTGGGGCTTAAGAAAGGCTGATGGAAAGCTGGAGAACTCCAGTTTCGTCATGCATTAAAGCACGACTTGAAGATGGGATCCCTTGCCTATCTGGTCATTTTTCTATGGTGAACCCCCACCACCATACTGCCATTGATTCACAAAAAAGCATGAAAGACTGGATTCGTTTCAAGTTTTAAATTCAATGACATATACTCTGAAAACAAAGACGCACAAAATCACGCTCAGGTTTCTTTAGAATCTTTTTTTTTTTTTTACTTTGGTGAGTAAAAGTAATCAGAAAGTCACATGTCAGGATGACGCATCTTGTTAATTTCTTTAGGACACTGGGAATCTGCTCTAACACGAGGGTTTTCCCGGTGTGATCTCCAGCCCCTCACTGTCCCTGTTGTCTCGGGTGGCACTGATTTTCAATCAGCACTCTCTCCTGCTTCCAGGGAGCATTCAAGACCACAAAATGACACAGGAGTGCCTGGAGTGGAGCAAAAGGAAGATGTTGAGAGGAACAGCACTCATACATCTGAACACATTTTCAACTAAAAGTTGTCCTCTATTAATTGATTGTGAGTGACACAACGCCACATTAAAGCGGAAGAGGAAATCCCATTTCTTCAGAATGAGAATTCATGTGACAAAATAAAGTAATACACCATGCAAACGTGCCAGATGACATCTGATATGATGTTAAAGAGGCTCACCTTTGTGTCTTGTGGGTTTGTCATAAGTAGGCAGGACTGAGGGTCAGTATCCTCTTTTTTCCTGCACTGGGTTTTTTGCAGCAGCACATCCATTGTGTACTCTCCCCCACCGACATCCTGAAACACAGGTCACACCACTGAGTCATTACTTTACACCAGCCAGTCTGCTTTGCAGCGGATGAATGCCCTGTAATTGAATCTGGGTTTTGTGACAATACATGAAAGTGTGATGTTGCGTAGCTGAGTCTTTAATGCACTGAGTATTCAAGGGGCTGAGATTCAGCCAAGTGAGAGGTATATTCAAGATGTTTCATGGCTGCTAACAGGTCAGCTATCCAGGTGTGTCTTGATAATCAGCTGTCAGATACGATGCATGGAAGAATCGGACATGATTGTACAAAGAAGAGACTTTGAAGGCTTTGACAAGTCAAAACAGAGGACCTCTTCAAAATGAACAGCAACACTAAGGGCAAGAAGAGAAGGCATTTTTTTTAACCAAAGGGTTTTAGAGTGTGGAGCAAGCTGTCCAACCATACGGTTTTAGTTGATCCTTATAATTTGGAAGTTGTTGCGAGTATTTACCTGCAGCCTAACTTGAACACTTTCATGGGACAAGTGAAGGTTAATTCTATGCTGAAAAGCAGAGAAGAAATGCAGCATTTTGGCAGCAGAGACTTTTTCAGACAGGAGTGAGAGAGAGGAAGATGGCAGGAACATCAAGCACAGGAGAACAGAGGACCGAGCAGGTGAGAATGAATATCCATGGGACGGGCGATCTGAGGGGGAAAGGGTAAAGCCCTGAACCTGTGAGTGAGTGGAGAGGTTTTGTTCTACCCCTGAGAGAAGAGGGAAAAGGAGAACCAAGTTTAAGGATAAATTTGGCTTCTAATGTTTTTCTGGAGTAGAAGTCCTGAGATCCCTGTAAAATCATACAGACAGAAATGTCAGTGAAATGGGGAACTGTCAGCTTAGAGAGATCCTCATTACTCTGGCATGTTCCCTGAAACAGTTTTCTTCCTGTCATGTCGATGTTAATAGCACATCTACCCGAGATACAGTAAATGAGATTACTCGATACATACGATGACTTGTGTGTCATGATTATGTGCATGTAATCTCATTGACAAAACTTGGACAAATACACTTCCTACTACAGTATGTAAAAGTGATCATATTAAAGCCTCTTACCTTCACTTTCACGGACTCGAACGTGGTTATTTTGTAGAGGTAGAGCCCCTTGTTGAAGTAATTGAATGTGTTGAGAGCAAAGGCAGCAGAGTCACGGACCTCTGGGCTGTCAGGATCAGCATCTTGCAGAGCTCCTGCAGGTGCTGACAGCGCAGGGAGCAGAGCCGAGGAGAGGAGAACACAAAAGAGCTGCCAGTGGCTTGTCATCTTCTACTGCTGCTCTTCGCTCTGGAGAGACACTGAGGACTGGGCTGCTAACTGGGTTTTTAAATACCGCAGGCTGGAGTGCAGCCAGACACCTGGATAAAAGGGTCTGGTTTACTCTTCTGATTTATTTGTTTTCAAATGTTTGCCTACCAAAGCCTTATCTTTAAAGAATTTCATCATTGTCGTTTTTCACATCGCTGAAACACCAAAGACTGCCAACAGTGCTTTATTAAGCATTTGGGATTATATACAGTAACGAGATTGGATTTTTTCATTTTGTTTAATTTAGTTTTCGCTAACATTTCACTTTGGCAAATCAAAATTTGAACAGGCTGATATTGTGACACATCAAAACTCCCTGCAGGCGTTTCAGATCTCTCTCAGACAAACAGAGATAGACTATATAGAAAGGGTCGGTTTTATTACCTTACAGTCCAAGTGGTGGTGGGGGGCTGCATCTCCTCACAGGGTCCCAGTGTCTTACAGGAGATGGATGATAGAAGCCGTTAAAAGAGTGCTGTTCAAGGTTTGCACCTTGTCATACAGCGTATCAAAGATTGGAAAGCAAGACAAAGAAGTGAGAGAAGACTCGGCAAACCTGTTCTTATCATCTGATTGCCAGCTGTGAAAAACATACAAAATGTCAAGTTGAAGAGTGTGAGACAGGGAATTCTGTATCAAAGAGAACAGCGAAGTGATCAGAAATACCTAGTTCAAGATCAGTGTGAAACAAACCATTTACAGTGATTAAGTCCGGGGTGAGAGCTTTTTTTTTTAGTTGAGAACTAAGAGTGAGGTTGAATTGAGGCTATGTGAGGCCTATGCATTTCAACAAGGCTAGAAAATCCTTAGCTAAACTTGGATGTTGTGAATCAATATGGATATTAAAATCACCCAGAATTATGTTCTTAATCTGAAACATAGCAGAGATATTAAATCATGACCATGATGCTGATGTGACCTTGTCCTAATGCTTCCCCAGAGCAGGTATTAGTTACTAGTATACGTTGCCTGCCAGGGCACACAGATTAACGTCCGTCTTGTGGAATGAGGCACAGAAACTGGCTAAGACAGCTCTCAGAGACACTGCATTAGCTCTTGGAAGACTACATCACGAGTCCCTGCGCTAGCTGGCCATGGCGACGACCTGCAGGTCCTGTCCTGCCCAGCTCTGGAGACTTCACCGGTGTTGGACTGTTGTCATAGGCTGAGAATGAATTCATGTGGTATCCATCATTTAAAGGATTATTTTCTACAAAATAAGAAGATACCATGGGAGTATTTCCAGACAGTTTCTCAGGATGTCACAGGACATGAGTACCGCGGGTGGACAGCTGAGATCTAACTACCAGCCTGAGCGAGGACACTATTCCAGGTAGTGACTGACTACCTTGTCACCTGGGTGCAATGACATACAGTAAGGTTGTTATGAAGGCCATACTTACAAATTACGGGCAGACAACAAATACTGGAAAGAACCTGATTTTATCAAGATTCTGCTGGTATCACATGCCGTAATGATGGCTTTGAACATTTCTGTGACTTTAGACTCAAAAAGAAATAATTTAGCAACCGTCAAAAAAAAATTTGCTACCCAGCTGATATGTATAAGCAAAAATCAATTAATCGCTCTTGAACAGACCGTAAGAGTCTCCTACCCAATCAGCTCCTTCAAGCAAGAGCATGGCTGGCCCGTTTGATGTCTGTGTGTCTTTAAATATCCAGTCCTAAGTTCATTTCCACTTGTGTCACTGTTGATCGTGCATTAGTCCAGTGTTGATATGTATGATATGTATTTCTGGGCCAGAAATTATTCTAGTTTCTCTCTTACTCCTCTCGATATCCTGAGGTTCTGTCTTTTTTATCACTTTCTAGCACTTGTGATGAAGAGAACAGTAAAGCAACATAAATTCCTGAGACCTTTTCAGGATTTGTTTCTTAAAGGTCCTGTCCACCTGTTCAATGTAATATAGAGGGTCTTATGGTTTTACTAAAAAAATGATATTGTGAAAAATGCACTATGGAGTAAGGTATTTTGGTGCAGATTTAAAAGGGAACAGGGCACCTATATTCCCATAGATAACCACATGAACACAAAATGGTTGACACAGCTGATATTGTGCCCTCTGGAGTGAACAAGCTAGCTTGTTTCACAGTGGTCCCGTTTCATTTTGTTCCTGGTGACAGAGCTGAGATTGCCTTGCTGTGAGTCAGTTATGATCTCCTTTTAAGAGACTGCCCATTTGTGTTATGTCTCCTCGCTGTATTTGGTCTATGGGTCATGAGTTCAGTTTCACATTGGCTTGACGGGGAAGACTGTTTTGTATCTTCCCTCTCTTAAAGGTTTCAGTATGTCTCAGTCGCTAAAGATAATTCTGCATTGAGTTCAGTCTGGTGTTAATCATCATAACTTCATAAATGCCTTTCGAAACCCAAGGATGCTAAATATAGTGATAAAGAGCAAAAATACAATAAAAAGTGAAAGAAAAAAATTAAACAAACATACAGGATAAGCTGTGGGGAAATCATGCTACATATGCCAAAGCAAAAAGGTGAGTTTTAAGGAAGGAGAATCACAGCATTTATCTCTCCAAGTGTTGGAGGAGGTATATCCCATAACAAAGAAGCAGAGACAGCAAAAACACAGTCACCAAGAGTCTGAGATTTAGTTCTGGGTAGAGTGAACAAAGGACCAGCCTCAAATGAATGGAGCCTACCAGAGGCAGTGATGGAGTTCAGAAATGTATGATGGAGCCGGATTATTTAAAGCCTTAAAAGTCAGTAAAAGATCTTACATTGAATATGTGACTTTACAGGCAAACCATGCAGAGATTTAAGTGTAAGAGTCTAGTGTGAGTTAAAAAGTCTAATCGCAGAGTTTTGCACACTTTGCAATTTACTGAGAAGAATGTTAGGGAGCCCATACAGTAAAGAGTTGCAGAAATCAATCTTCAATGTTGTAAAAACATGAATCAAGCACTCATCATCGGACACTGCTAGAAACTATTTCTAAGGTGAAAGAAATATGATGATTTATTCTTCTATAGTCCTCTTTTATATGCATGAAGGGTGCTATAGAAAAATAATTTTGTCCTGTTATAGTCCTATTTGAATGTGTACCAAATCGCATTGCTCAATGGCAATCAGTGCTGTAGTCTTTTTTGCTGTGTTCCTGTAATACGTGGCAACATTCAACTGAATTTCCCAGGAGTCTGCCTATTCCACTATAACGACAATAAGATAGTTTCGTAACTCTCACCAAACCAAGATAAACAATTTCAGAACGCTTTTTCCTCTATCAGAAGATAGTACACTATTATTACTAATCTAAGGCACAAATGCAAATACCCTACTTGCTGTTTTTCAGTGCTCCCAATGACTTCATAATTTGTTCAGCGGTACTTTAATATAGTATACCAAAGAGTCCACCAAAGAGTCCGACGATGTGAAAAACCCAAGTAATCCGGGTCTGTGGGTTGGCACTGTGGGTTGAAATATCAACAAAATAAAAATGAAATAATTGCTTTCCAACTTATTACGGCTACATGTGTAATGTCTGCATTCTGAGTCAGGAGAGGTCCAAAGCTATTCTGTTTCTTAAAGGAGTTACATAAACTGGTGGTCACTCATCTGTTAGCTTGACCCCATTTTAATAGCAACAATGACTTTGTTTTACTTAAACATTTGCTCTCTGCCACATTCCTCTATGAGATAGAATGTTGGTGCCCAAACTGCAGGTGCATCAGTCACAGAAATGGCAAAATGATGTGTCGCATCAAGGGGACCAGGGTTGAAAATTATGATAATTATGAAAATTAAACCATATGCTAAAAACCATCAAATCAGGAAAAAGAAACAGCAGTCGCAAGTCAAAGCTCATTAACAGGACATTCAACAGGATATTTGCATCAAACCACAAAAAATGTCCCAGTCTCAACACAAACTGTACATCGCGATCTTCTCAAAGTCCCTGTTTGTGGTAGTGTAGGGCTGCCTTCAGATACCTCTTGTAACCAAGGCCAATGTGCAGCACTCCATAACCTGGTGCAATGAGCACCTAACCTGGAGATCTGAACAATCGCAGGAAGTATTACTGTCTATTGAGTTATCTTTTGGTCCTTTTCCTACATTGGGACTGGTTTATGCTTGTAGAAAGTCAAAGGAAGCATTCGTGTCTGTTCCCAGCAGTTGAACATGGTGATGGATCCGTTATGGTACAGGCAGCCATCTTGCGGGAGTAATTGGGTTCCTCTGCATGGTAGAATCATGGCCAAGGAATACGAAGTCATTGTAGGTGACCAGGTACACTTTATGATGCAAACGTGTTAAACACCTTCTAGAACTAGAGGCTTTTTTCTTGAACAATGGTCCAATGTCCCACTAGAAACAGTTCAAAGTTTGTCTAACAGTATTTCAAGAAGGACTGAAGCTGTTCTGAAAGCAAAGGGCAGCCCTACTCCTTTTTACTCAATAAAACATCATATATTACTCTGTGTTTCCATTAATTTCTCCAGCCCCTGTATATCTGACATGTATTTATTTAGTATATGTCACACATGACCTAGCTGCAGCTTTATAAGCCAGACTGTGTCAGGACCAGAGATCAAGTTTTTTTTAGACTAGTAATAGAATCACAATGATCCCGCACCTGGAGAAAACACAAATCAATATGGGAGAACATGAGGACTCCATTAAGACAGGCATCCCCCTTCAGACTCAAACTCAGGGCCCTGAGGTTGGAATAAGAGCTAGGGTAACAACCACACTCCCAAGCCACTGGCAATCTGCCTTAACATGCACTAGAGTTTTTGAGCTTTGGATGTTTTGGTAGTGTCTGTCTGTTTTTCCATTGTTTATTGGGAACAACTGTAACACATCAATTTCCCTTCGGGATCAATAAAGTCTTATCTATTTATCCATCTGAACAGCAATCTGAGGATTATCTGCACTATTCAACTTCAGTCTTCAGCATCCACACTACACTTAATTGATAATTGATAATTAGATTGCTCAAGATAATTGATCATGAGCAAAGCAATCAATTAAACTGAGACTCCGCTGTTTAAGATATTCAGCATTGCTAATACATGGCTGTAATAGTAAGAACTTTAAACCACTTGTTTTATTACTTTAAGCAGTTTGATGTTTGGAATTAGTGGTTCTCCTCTCAGGCTTGGCCTTCAACATGAAATGTAAGTGGAATACTGAATAATTCATGTTTCAGATACCACTGCTTTCCATCCTACGTGGAGTGCAGTGTTACGCATTCCACTCGCGTCTCTGTCCCTTCTTGCATTCCCACGCGCACACTCTTTAACAAACGCTCACGCCGCAAATAACACGCTAATCGCCGCTCACTCCCGTCCCTATTTTAGTCCTCCATTTTTCTCGTTTCCCCGCTCACTATTGCGGATTCTCATCGAGCTCCCAAGTGCGCGGTTTTCGCTTGCTTTACTTCGGTATTCGATCTCCTTGCCTGCTTCTCGTTTTCGACTTCGCCTTGTGTTTTGGATTGCTGCTTCCTCGTTGTACCTCCGTGTTCTCGCCTGCTTCCTGGTTTTCGTTTTTGCTTGGCGGTACGGCTTAGTGTTCTTCTGTCTGAGTCCTGCACAGGATCCATTCACCCTATCAGCCCCATTCTGACCGTGCAGTGGCGATAGTCCTGTGGTGTATTCCAACTTCCTTGTTAGTCCCACAGTTTCTGTCTTGGCAAGAGTAAAAAAAAAGTTTGATCTAATCAGGGGCCGCAGTATTGCAACATTTACAGGATCAAATCCTGTGTGCATGAAACTTAATTTAATCAATAAGGTAATTACACAAAAAGGAAAAATCAAACAGTATTATCTAATTGCAAACACTAAAAAGAACATTGCACCAATTTTTTCTGCAATAGCACAGATTAACATTGCAATTAAGTATGTCACCAGTGCAGGATGTCTATTGTGTGCAGAATTATGAAAGATAAGAATGGTGAAATTGTTGGACATGAACTAAAAAGCCATTAATATTACATTTCAAAACTGGTGAAGAGACAAAGAAATTGCTGAGTTGTTATTCTGACCTGTCCGTTATAAAAACCCAGTTAGCAGCCCAGTCCTCAGTGTCTCTCCAGAGCGAAGAGCAGCAGTAGAAGATGACAAGCCACTGGCAGCTCCTCTGTGTTCTCCTCTCTTTGGCTCTGCTCCCTGCGCTGTCAGCACCTGCAGGAGCTCTGCAAGATGCTGATCCTGACAGCCCAGAGGTCCGTGACTCTGCTGCCTTTGCCCTGTACTCATTCAACTACTTCAACAAGGACCCCTACCTCTACAAAATAACCACGTTCGAGTCCGTGAAAGAGAAGGTAAGAGGCTTTAAAATATGATCAGTCTTATATACTGTAGTAGGAAGTGTATTTGATTATATTGTGGAAATATCTATATAATTTTAATATAATCACAGTTAACTTGAAGCAATGGTTCCAGCCATTACAGCATCCGATGTCTTTAAAGTTAAGTGACCTTACATAGCTCTACTGTAGGTGTGAATTGAAACTATAGTTCAGGTAATTTCTTTCTCAGCAGCAATAATGAGCATATGCTAGTTGGGCTGCAGGGAAGCACCCTCAATACAGCCCCAATTATACTTTAGCAGTTTGATCTCTATGAGCATAGATGAGACATTTTGATATCAGCTTTTGTCTTTTCAGGGTCTTTTCTTTTGATATCTGCAGAGAGTCTGTACAGTATTTTCTGAAATTGGCTAAAAGTCATGTAATGTCCAATCTTTCCAAGCATCATATCTGATAGCAGGTCATACTTCCTGTGCTTGATGTTCCTGCCATCTTCCTCTCTCACACTCCTACCTGAGAAAATCTCTGCTGCCAAAATGCTACATTTCTTTTCTACTTTTCAGCCTAGAACAATTTCGCTGTTCATTTTGAAGAGGTCCTCTGTTTTGACTTGTCAAAGTCTTTACAATTTCTTCTTTGTACAGAAATGTCCGATCTTTCCATGCATCATATCTGACAGCTGATTATCAAGACACACCTGGATAGCTGGCCTCAGTGAGCAGCTATGAAACATCTTGATTACACTCTCACTTGACTGAACCTGGGACCTTTGAATACTCTGTGTGTTAAAGAGTCAATTACACAACACGCGTTCATGTATTATCACAAAACTCAGATTCCATTAGAGGCTGCAAAGCAGACTGGATGGTGTAAAGTAATGACTCAGTGGTGTGACCTGTGTTTCAGGATGTCGGTGGAGGAGAGTACATAATGGATGTGCTGCTGCAAAAAACCCAGTGCAGGAAAAAAGAGGATACTGACCCTCAGTCCTGCCTACTTATAACAAACCCACAAGACACAAAGGTGAGCCTCTTTAACATCATATCAGATGTCATCTGGCAAGTTTGCAAAATGCATGATTATATTTTGTTTTGATTTCTTATTCTGAAGAAATGGGATTTCCTCTTCCGATTAATGTGGCGTTGTCACTCACAATCAATTAATAGAGGACCCTTTTAGTTGAAAATGTGTTCAGATGTATGAGTGCTGTTCCTCTCAACATCTTCCTTTTGCTCCACTCCAGGCCCTCCTGTGTCATTTTGTGGTCTTGAATGCTCCCTGGAAGCAGGAGAGAGTGCTGATTGAAAGTCAGTGCCACCCGAGACAAGAGGGACAGTGAGGGGCTGGAGTTCATGGCTCTGTATCTAGCACTCTTACTGATTGAACAATAAAAAAATGAAAGAGTGATATCACATGCGTTTTATTGTCTTGCAACTCTACTGTCTTACTATTTATTACATTTCCTCAAGTATGCCCTAAAACATTAAAGTATAATAAAGTCAAGCCAATGAAGTCATGAATAAACCCTGTCTATAGCAAATAGTTTCTTCTGTCTTGGAAACTTTTCACAGTTATCATGTGTGATGCCAGTAAGACAAAAGACATACTGTGTCTTGCACCCTGGCACAGATACCACATTTTGTTGCTTTAAAGCTTGCAGTCATGACACTATGCAGCAGCAATTAGTTTCTGTTATATACACAACCTACTCCGCACATTCAAAGCAAAAATATTCTAAGTCTTTAAAGTCTTTGCTGTGGAAACCTACATAAATTTAGATGTGTAAAACTGCTGTACAATTAGACCTCTGTGTGCAATAACAGTGGTTTACATGATTTCAAAATAAATAAACGTGTCTATAGGATATCTCAGTCAAGTTGTGAATTTAAAGCAAAGATTCAACCATGTGAAGTTGCATGAAGGGACAGGGTATAAAAACATTTTGACATATCAAGGAACAAGCAATAGGTTTATTCCATGCTGAAAAGAGAAGAAAGAGAACACAACGTTTTGGCCGTGGAACCTTCTTCAGGTGTGAGAAAGACAGGGCAGTAAGTAAAGGTAATGTAGCAGGAGAACAAGCTGGGAGAGAGGAGGAGCGAGGGGCAGGAGCAGGGGACGGAAAGAGTGGCTAGTCAGGTAGTGTGAAGTCAGGATAGGTGTAGAGAGATGTGAAATGAAACCAACAATTAATAGAGAGAATTTAGAAGAAAATTAGTCTGTTGTTGACTGCTTCAGAGAACACATTAGGGCTGTGAAGATTAAAGATTTCTCCATGCCTATTGTTTCTCATTTCACCTCTGATGGCCATGATCACTCTAATCTCTCAGTCTGTGTTCTCAAAGATGGCTTTCCAAACTCCCACATCAGAAAGTCTACCAAAACTAAAATTATTATGCAGCTAGGATCACACCTTTCCCCTTCTCTTAACGACAGACTAATTTTCTTCTAAATTCTCTCTATTCATTGTAGGTTTCATTTCACACCTCTCTACATGTTTCCTGACTTCACACTACCTGATTGACCTCCTGCTACATTACCTTTGCTGTCTGCCCTGTCTTTCTCACACCTGAAGAAGGCTCCACAGCCGAAACGTTGTTTTCTTTCTTATTTCTTTTCTTTCTTCTCTTTCCAGTATGGAATAAACCTATTACTTGTTCCTTTGCAGCCTACGCATGCTAATGCAGCTACCCACCTGAACTACTTTTACTTGTCAATATCTCTGAGAGCATTGTGAAGGTGATCATTAAACAGTTTTAGGCACCCAGACACTGTCCAGATCACTCGAGCAGAAACTGGTGAGGAAGGCCACTGTGAGGCCACGGTAACTTTGAAAGAGTTACAGAGATGACTGAGTTACAGAGTTACATTGATGACTCAATGACTGAAACGGAAGAAGATGTCCATGAGCCAGCAATATCCCAGTCACTCTACAAAGGGGTCTTTAAATGGAATTGAAAAAAATAGCTTCTCAAATCCCACAATGGGGAATGAATGGGTCAGAGGGGTAGGAACAAATCACCTAGGAGATACTGTCACTCCTCTAGGGGGCGCTCTGGCCCTTTTGTATTTTAGTTTCATTATTACGTTTACCTGCCCCTTGTCCCCTGTTTATTATTTAAACCTCGTGCCTCCGAAGCTCAGGGCTCTGCATTGGAAGATGGATACCCGGAGGCCCGCCTAGCATCAAGTCGCCCTACGTCTGCGGCTTGAGGGCTTAGGCTTCTGAACGGCGTCCTGACCAGCTGAGACTGGGGCTCGAAGCGCCTGGCCTCGTCACTCTGATTTTAATTTCTGTGGTCCTGGTTCCAAGTTCCCTCTTCCTTGTCTTTGTCTTGCATGGGCCTCCTTGCTATTAATTTTGGACTGCGCCCTGTTTTCCCCTTTGCACTGTGCCCTGTTTTCCCCTTTGGACTCTGCCCTGTTTTCCCCTTTGGACTGTTTCCGACACGTACGCCTTCGCCATGCGCCCTGAGCACCGGACCGCTGCCGTCACGCCCCCCTGTCTGTCATCCCGTCCTGATTCTGCCATCTTTCCCCCGGTGTCCTGCTCCAGTCACTTCCGGATCGTACCGTCTGCATAGGGTCTCAAGCTACACACTTCACGGGAGTCAGGACAGGCTCCTGTTACAGATACTACATCTGGCAAAAGCGTGGTTTGGTCTAAATACAAAGCATTACACCTGACATAAACCCGACCTAGTCCATCACTCAGTCGACACCATCCCTGAGAAGCCGGGACGTTTGTCAAGACCCCAGAATTAGAGTGTTTTTTTCTCAAATAAACGTCAAGAGTTGTTGACGTGACAGTCTAATAAACTCATTCACACAGCTGCAAAACACAGCATTTAAAAAATGCTTCCTAAAGAAAGCATATTTTGGTCAAAGGAGCCACAGTAGTGTCCACTTACAACTTGAAATCAAGCTTCTGGCTTCAAAGTTCAGAACCCCGAACAATGCTCCGCACTGCTGTCATACCCCCCTGGCTAAACTCTCTTTATCGGCTGGCCTGACCCTCATCAGCAGTTTGGCTTTTCCTTTTTCCTTTCCAGTCTTTCTTCCCAGAATCCTGAGGGTTCTCTATGGCATCATCCCTCCTCCTCCATGGGAAGGCAGAGCAGGGTGTGTGCGGTCAGTAGGGGGAGACAGAGAAGCCTGTTAGGAGACAGGGGAAAGTCAGGGCCACAGATTGGAGGTGGGGAGCAGGAGCAGGGGGGAACTGCAGACAGCAACCAGGTTCCCAGCCCACATGTCTGCTGGAGTCTGGGAGCTGCAAGAGAGGAAAAACACAAGGTGTTGCCCAGTGTGCAGAGGAGAGCGTGGTGGCATGTAGTGGACATGGGGCTGAAGACACACACCAGCTGTGCATCTTCTGGGTCTTCAAAGATATTTTGGGGAGCAGGGGAACCTGGAAATCTGAGAGTGGGTCAGAGGGATGTCAGAGTATATAAAAAAAGAAACAGCAGCAAAGTGTGTTACCCCTTAACATCGTTTTTCACAGTACCCCTGTGTTTCCTGGTTTTATGCCAGTGACTGATCTGCTAGTTTAGCTGCACTTCAGCTTCAGTTTGAAAAATACTCTGGTTAAAGTGCATTTCCAACAATGTCAGCACATAGAACCCCATGCTGTCTTTATGTAATTAAGAATTAACATGAAGAATTATTGCTCAATATACAAATTAAAACTTACTCCCTTGTTTCTGACTAAAAGGCTCTTAATAGGCAGCCAAGCGTATGATTAGCAGGGGTGGGAATGATGTATCTGACACCCCCTCAGTCAGGCAGCGATTTTTCTTCTGCTTCAGACCAATTGGTCACATTTCAGCTAACACACTTGAGCGAGTTCAGTTCTGAAATCCACTGCTTTGCAAAGGGTTGATACCAATTACAAATCACATTCCAGTTTTAAGAGATCAAAGCACATTTAAAAACAGAATTCCAATAGAAAATTAAAATCCCTTAGTCTGTGATAAGGAACTGAGCTGGAGTAATGACCAGAGTACACAGTGGACCAGTGGACCAGATAACCCCCTGGGCTGAGAATCCCTTTTAAACTGAGCATCCCCCTGAACAGACCAATAAAGTTCAAAGGCATGAAACACTACTGTCCCATTATGCATCCAATTTACCTTTTTAAAACCTGGAGAGGGCGCTAACACTCTACTGTTGCTATTCTGAAAATATTGAAGTGAGCTTTCTGTTTGAAATGGACAAATCCATTGCACCAGGGATAATGTGGTAGTGAATCTATTTTAAAGTATGAATGTAGCCTTGTGGTACACAAATAACCAATATATGACAGAGATGATAATTTAAAATAAAATAAATAAGAATTATATTGTGATGTATACAGAACATTCCACATTCAAAAGTATATCATTTCAGTTCAGTTTATTTGTCATATGCACAAGTGCAATTAAATGCTTATTTGCATGTATGCTCCAATTCAAAGACATTAAAGGAATCGCCAAAACTCTATGAGCACTATGAGCTGCTGCCAAACCACACTGTAATCCTTCATGTGAGCGCACTTGTAAAATGTGGTAAGGACAGTTGAAGATAGACCAAATTTTTTCAACTGTCTGAGGAAGTTAAGGTGCCTTCTTTGTAGATCCAGTTACATGCTGGGACCACGTTAAATCATTAATAATGAAGGTATCTAGGAACTTGAAGCTGCTAACCATCTCTACAGCCATCCCATTGATGTGAAAAGGATGGTGGTCCCCACCCTGTTTTTTTAAATCAGTGACCAGCTCTTTGTTTTGCTGACGTTGAGGGAGAGATTATTGTCAAGGTACTGCTCTACCAGGTTTCTGACCTCATCCCTGTAGGCTGTCTCATCAGTTTTGCTGATTCGCCCAATGATGGTAGTGTCTGTCCACACAGTCGTCGAGACTGCACACTCTTAACATACCTGAAAGTTGTCCTTTGTGGATCTTGAAGTGGTTGTATGTTTGCAGGGAGTATGAGATGATGGCATGGTATTCCATATTAATTAAACCAAACACGTACACCCAGTGAGCTCTACTTCTTCACTAGTTGTACTGCTCTGTTATAATCTCTATCCATTCCTTCCCATTGCTCTGTAGTTTCTTTTGTGGGCATGTGTGTTTAGTCTAGAGGAAGCTGAATGTTCTCAGTACAGAGGTTTTCAATATCTGTTCCATTTTCCTCCTACATTCCAAAGACAAATTGGCTGGATTGATTTGTTTTTCTAAATTTCCCGTCTGGGGTGTAGTCCAGTCTGGTGCCCTGGCTCTGCCAGATTAGGCTCTGACTCACCACAACCCATTATAAGGGTCTTCTTATGTATTTGGCTGTGCTTTATCGGCTCTCTGTCAGTCTTTGCTATTGAAAGAGATGTCAGCATGCTATGGTCTTCATGCAAAAAGCTGGTAGTTTGTCATTATATATACTTCAACGAATTTGATAACCTGTGCTGTCTTTATTATTTATTAACAGTGTGGATATTTCTGTTGCAATGCAGAATTTCAGTTTCTGCAGGGTGTGGGAGACTCATCAGAAGTGGCTTCAATCAGGACCCAAAGTACAAGATCAAGTCGGTTTCAGGGTTTTTAACAGAAATACAGGATGAAAGTGCTGGTTGGGTCTCACTTGAATCACGTCAAAATTAAACTTACTAGATACAGTACATTTAATAAAACTTTGCATTTTGAAGTCTGTAAAGTGCATTCGTTAAGGCTTGCTGTCTGCACCTGGCAAATATCTGTCCGTCTGCATTTAACTGCCTTTCAGGAGCCTTTCTAACAATAAAAAGCTGCAAATGGGGTGCTGAATGTTATGCTTCAGCACTAGCATGAAATATTAGATTGACTACCCAAACCGTGTAGCTGTCTCCCACTGCAGAATTAATCAACGCCAGGCACACAAGCCAGAAAGTTCCGAATGAGTCTGAAAAACAGGTCTGTAAGTGAAATGGGGTTCAGTGATCAAGAAGGTGGTACAGGAGGTGATCATCAGGAGACTTTTGTCTGGGGTGTTTTCCAGCCTTGCCAGCAGCTATATCACCCTACAACTCACAGCTGGCAGTCCAATGAAGCTCAGCAGCTGTGAGCCTGGCCAGTACCTGGATGGGAGACCTCCTGGGAAAGCTAAGGTTGCTGCTGGAAGAGGTGTTAGTGGGGCCAGTAGGGGGTGCTCACCCTGTGGTCTGCGTGGGTCTTGATGCCCCAGTATAGTGTTGGGGACACTATAATGAAAAAAAGGTGCCATCTTTTAGATAAGATGTAAAACTGAAGTCCTGACTTAACATAGTCATTAAAAATCTTTAGGACATTTCTTGAGAACAGTAGGGGTGTTTCCCCAGTGTCCTGGTCAAATTTCCCCCTGGCCTTTACCAATCATAATGATTTCCCCCTGGCCTCCTAATAATCCCCATCTCTGAATTGGCTTTATCACTGTTCTCCCTACTGGTAGCTGGTGTGTGGTGAGCATACTGGTGTACTTTGGCTGCCATTGCATCATCTAGATGGGGGCTACACATTGGTGGTGGTGGAGTCCCCATTATCTGTAACGCGCTTTGAGTGCAGTGTCCACAAAAGCGCTATATAAGTGTAAGCAATTATTGTTGTCACAACAGAATTCACTATTGTCTAGGCTCCCCCAGGCCAGCGAGTAGCTGTGATCAACTCCTGGCAGAGGCTGAGCAGAGCGCCACCCATCACACATGACCTACGCAAAGGACAAAACGCAAACAGAAAATGTTTGATTAGCAAGATAAAAACAGAGTGCCACGCATCAGATAACTTCTTAGTCACACAGCTTGGTGACAGACTGAACTAAAAGCTTATTTAAAAGGATCTAATGGTCTGAGAACAGTAAATTTGATAATAGAAGAGTGGAATGTGCTGTTTTATCAGCTCCTCCTTCTGATGTGAATAGGAAGAATAAACACTGTAGCCTTATACCAGCGTTTCTAGCTGTACTCTGGCCAGGCCCATATAAACGCCCAGTCCTCAGTGTCTCTCCAGAGTCAAGAGCAATAGAAGATGACAAGCCAGTGGCAACTCCTCTGTGTTCTACTCTCCTCAGCTCTGCTAATCATGTCGTCAGCACCTGCAGCAGCCCTAGAAGATGCTGATCCCAACAGCCCAGAAGTCCAAGACTCTGCTGCCTTTGCCCTGGAATCATTTAATTACTTCAACAAGGACCCCTACCTCTACAAAATAACCACGTTCGAGTCTGTGAAACAGATGGTAAGTACTATTTTAAACTGAGGTGCATCTGAAAACTGTGCTTATGATGCTTCACGAAACATTCTAGGTGGCATTTTTGATTTTCTAAGTCAGGCTTGGACTACGTTATCTTCTTAGGAAGCAAATCTCGCTCTTCAAAACCAACACCTGCCAAGGCAGTAAAAAGAATATTTGAAGCCAGAAAGAACTATAACTTCTAAAGAGACGGTATTTGTTTTTGCTCAGCTGTGGCAGCACAGCTCTTCAAAATCTATTTATTTAATGGTTTTGCTTGTTTGCAGATTTCAGCTGACCAAAGAAATCAGTGTCATAGATGCAGAAAAAAGCACTAATTTAATACCCTGCATTATCACATCAGGCAGCACATTTAAATACATTATTGTGAAGCTAGGTGGACAGTTTAAAAATTCTTGCCATAAAAGCTGAAATAATGTTACTATTTTACTTAAAGACATGGGGCCCTGCCATGCACAGTCCATGACCCTGTTACATATCTCCACATGTGTCTCAGGCTGTGGGTGGGATGCAGTATGAGATGGATGTCCTGGTGAAAAGATCACAGTGTAAAAAAGGGGAGGAAACAGGCATGGGCTCATGCGAATTTTTCACCTCACCTGAAGATGCTAAGGTAAAATTCGTTTTCCGTTGTTTTTCCACTTTCTTGCAGCTCCAATCCCAGTGCAGTGAAAATGGCCGCTTGGGGCTCTCAGATTGGACAGGCTTGATGTCTGTCCAGGGCGTGGAAGATGTCAAGGGCAGCCAGATTGGCTTGACAAGGAGTTGTTATTTGTTCTTGCACAGAATATTAGACTTTAGACTGTTGGCGGTTTTCCAGTGTGATAGTCAATATCAAAGCCTTTCTTTGCTTTGTAAATCACCCGGACTCTCTGGAGTCACATGATCTCATAAATGTTTTACCCCACATGATGCAAACAAACTCATCTGTGTGTAATTAACAGTGTCTGCATATGAAACAGCATATTGACTTTTTATTATGAAGCTACTTTTCTCCCTTTTTTCTCAAGGTTTTTAGCATTCATGAATAATTTGGATTACTTAAATCTGCAGTGCCCATTCTCTTCTTTCTCCTGGACGGCACTGCCAGTGCCAAGTTGCTTGACTCATTGCTGTGGCAAGCATGCCATCATGGGTGGGACAAAGACCGAGCACACTTGCCCTTGAAATGCCTGCAGTTGTGCTGCCAGACACAGTGCCGTACAGGAGAGTGGGGGAACTGCATGGGGGAGTAACGCAGCTCTTTGTTGACGGCACAGTCAGCTCACAGGAACCTGGGGAACTCAAGTGCACCCAAATCAGGAAGCACTTGGCAAAAAGCAAACAGCAGCCCAGGGAATCCTGGGTACAGCTGCCTAATGGCGTATCTTGCACTCAGTCCAGTACATTTAATATGGTGTGTTGCTGGACAACCGCTTCAGGATAAACCTGTGTTTCTTTTCAGAACACTGAAATTTAGATCAGTAGATAAAGGGTTTTTATGCCCACACCATAGCTAGCACCTATCTCTTGAGTGGTCTTTCTGAGCTTTAATCAGTCGTCAAACTCAGATTCTACTTCTGAGAATGAGAAAATGTAC